>NC_134861.1:4375000-4975000 GCF_049852395.1 Peromyscus maniculatus bairdii
CCGGAGAATGAGAACCTAAGAGAAAGTGAGGGAGATCTGTGGAACAAGACACCAAGACTGATCATTCTGGGCTCTACAACTGAAATACCATGAGATGCTACTGACCTTGCTTTTAGGACCCAGATTTTTCTGAATCAAAATTTTTTCCTCTTCATCAACCAAAATGCCATGATAGTCATGATAAGCAACATCTCCAAGGGAAAGTGCCTCCGGGGAAATAGGTAAGAGCCCACATTTCATTGCAGAGACCTAGACACCAAATGGTCACCATGACAAAGAAGAGTCACAGTTAAACAGCAACTCACAACACACAAATGCTTTCCTCACAGAAATAAAATGACAGTGACATATGTTTAATTTCATTGTCTTGTTGGAAATAAATGGACCCATCAACTTAAATATAAACTTTAATTCTAGGGCCCCTGACAGTAGCTGGAAGAACTTGGGAGAAAATCCATGCCTGGGATTTTCCAGCGATTACAAATGCTATGTCAGTCAGTTTTTATTAACACAATGAGTCATGGGTTCATGAAAGGAGCACAGAGCAGCCTCTCTGAGGAGGTGTGTCTCAAAGGGAAAAGTTCCAAGGGCTACAGGTTTTTGTTTTTTTTTTTCACATTTTAATTTAGGCTGTAGATAAGAGAAAAAAACATCTGAAAATTAGATAAAAATTTCTAACAATTATATAACTGTAATTCCTCTTATACTTATTTAAATAAATAAAGTAAAGTGGGTTTTTTGTTTTTGTTTTGTTTTGTTTTCCAAGACCAAGTCTTACTATGTAGCCCTGACTGTCCTGGAGCTCACTTATGTAGACCAGGCTGGCCTCAAACTCACAGATCTGCCTGTGCCATTGACATGTACCACTATGACAACATAGTAAAGGGTTTGGGTTTTTTTTTGTTTGTTTGTCTTGTTTTTCATTTGTTTGTTTTCAAGAAAGGGTTTCTTTGTGTAGTTCTGGTTGTCCTGCAACTAACTCTTGTAGACTAGGCTGGCCTTGAACTCACAGAAAGTTTTAAAGTAAAGTTGAGTCTCAAATAAAAAATAAGTAGCCAGGCATGGTAGGGACTGTCACTCCAGCTACTCACAGCCTGGGGTAGAATGATCTCAACTTTAAAAGCAGCCTGAGCTACAGGTTGTAAAACTCTGACTCAAAATATAAAGTAAAAATGAAATTAAGGAATAGCTCACTGTAGAGCACATGCCTAGCATTCATAAGGCCTCGGTGTCAATCCTCAGTATTATAAACAAACAAAAATTTACCCAGCCTTTATACTTCCTAAAATTCCCCAAAATTTGTCCAAAACTATGTTAATTTTTAACACTTATTTAAACCAAACATGGTGGTGCAAGCCTTTAATCCTAACACTCTGGAGGCAGAGGCAGATGAATCTCTGTGAGTTGAAGACTATCCTGGTCTACAGAGAAAGTTCCAAGATAGCCAGAGCTACACAGTGAGACCCTGTCTCAAAAACAGAGTAAGAACAAATAAAAATACAGGAAACATTTGTTCCGCTGCAAGGGATTAGACCTATAATCCTGACACTGAGCAGCTAAGGCAGGGGACTCATGTTCAAGGTCAATTTAGAATACATAAGGAGACCCTATCTCAGCAGGCTGAGGCAAAGGAATTGCTACAAGTTGCCATACAGTTCCAGGTCAGCCAGGGCTACATAGCAAGAATCTTATCTTTTAGGAAGGAAGGAGGTAGAGGGGACGGAGGGGCGATGGGAGGGAGGGACGGAGGGAGGGAGGGAGGGACGGACGGACGGACGGACGGACGGAGGGACTGAGGGACAGAGGGACAAAGGAAGGGAGGAAAGTCAAACTAGAGGCTGAATGTTATATGTAGGCTTATTTCTATCCCCAGCAACACATACACACAGATTTGAGATTTTTAAAAGAGAAAAGTAAAACACTGAAAGTTTTTTATTCCTGTGTGTGACTGTGACGCACAGGAAAGTGCAGGTGTGGGTAAATAGCTGTGCAAGCACATACAAGGGAAAGACAGCAGGTATCCTGCTCCATCACTCTCCACCTGATTCCCTTTGAGATAGTGTCTCTCACTAAACCTAGAGCTGGGCTGGTAGCCATCAAGACTCAGTGATCTTCCTTTCCCTGCCCCTCACAGTGATAAGGTTACTGGCATGCACGTAACCACTCACAGGTTTTTTGTTTGTTTGTTTGTTTGGTTGGTTGGTTTTTTGAGACAGAGTTTCTCTGTGTAGCTTTGCACCTTTCCTGGGACTTGCTTTGTAGACCAGGCTGGCCTTGAACTCACAGAGATCCTCCTGCCTCTGCCTCCCGAGTGCTAGGATTAAAGGTGTGCACCACCACCACCACCACCACCACCACCACCACCACCCAGTTTTTTTGTTTTATGTGGATGCTAGGTATTTTTTTTTTTTTTTTTTTTTTTTTTTGGTTTTTCGAGACAGGGTTTCTCTGTGTAGCTTTGCGCCTTTTCCTGGAACTCACTTGGTAGCCCAGGCTGGCCTCGAACTCACAGAGATCCGCCTGGCTCTGCCTCCCAAGTGCTGGGATTAAAGGCGTGCGCCACCACCACCCGGCAGGATGCTAGGTATTTGAACTAAGATCCTTTGTTCAAGAAGTAAACATTCTTATCCGCTGATCATCTCCCCAGCTCCAAGCATTGTGTGTGTGTGTGTGTGTGTGTGTGTGTGTAAAATATATAAGAATTTAGAATTATTTAATTGCTATAACAAGCAAGAGCAAGTCAAAGCTTTAAAATCTTCAAAGAAAGCTAGACATAGTGGCGTGTGGCTGCAGTCCCAATACTTGGGAGGCAGAGGGGATCTATGTGAATTTGAAGCCAGCCTGGTCTACATAGTGAGTTCCAGGACATCCAGAGATACATTGTGAGACCTTGTTTTGAAAACAAAACAAGACAACAACAACAACTAAATAAATAAATAAAGCCTGCAAAGCTCGCAGGGTGGCACACTCACCGCGGCTCCTGCTGGTGTGTGTATGTGCACAATACACTTAGCATCTGGTCGTGCAGCATAAATTGCAGAATGTAATGTGAAGCCAGCCTGATTTACTCCCAGATTAGTACTTCCACGATCCACTATATCTCCTTGTAGATTGACCTTAACCTGCAAATAACGAGGCAAACCTTTAAATTTCAAGATGACTTCAAGGTACCTTTACTAGAAAACACTGAAAGCAAGTTCAAAGTGTCTATAACTTCTTTTAAAGGTTCCTCTCTAAACTAACCACAGTTTTGTTTACTCAATTAGGCTCTGCAACAAAACGCGAGAGCACTTAAAAGATTTAATACAATCTTTATAAACACAACGCCAAAGGAAGGGCATTCTCACCAAGCTGGATGCAGTCACTTCACTGTAGAGAAGTCCAAAAGGGACGATGAGGAAGTGTTCCTGCTCGGAGTTCACTCTGGTCTATAGGAAAATGTCTGAGTTAGCACAGAAGTCCAACTAAGATTAACTGTGTCACTTACAGGACACAAAGTCACAGGTGAATGATTAGGGAGGAACTAAAGCATACAGGCTATCACAAAGCTAAGATGTGCTGAACACTTACTGTATTGTACAGCAATTGAACTTATCAAATACATACTGGTCACGTCAATGAAAACTGACTTTATAGGGAAAAAGCCAAACAACCCAGCTCAACACTCACCCTCTGACATGTCAATTAGGCATTGTAAAGTTATTCTGAGCCGGGCGGTGGTGGCGCACGCCTTTAATCCCGGCACTCGGGAGGCAGAGCCAGGTGGATCTCTGTGAGTTCGAGGCCAGCCTGGACTACCAAGTGAGTTCCAGGAAAGGTGCAAAGCTACACAGAGAAACCCTGTCTCGAAAAACCAAAAAAAAAAAAAAAAAAAAAAGTTATTCTGTAGCTATCAGTGTCATGGCAAAATGTTGTCAATCCTCAGAAGTAGAATAAAAAACAAAACGCTTTTTAAAGTTTTTCAAGGGGCTAGAAAAATGGCTTAACAATTAAGAGCACTTGCTGCTCTTGCAGAGGACCCAGGTCTGGTTCTTAGAACGCATAGCAGGCAGTTCACAACAACCTATAACCCCAGTTCCAGGAGATCCAACCCCACTTCTGGACTCTGTGGGTACTTGTTGTGGAATATTTGTTTAACTAGGTAAAGATATGTTACGTTTGTTTGTGCTGCATGTGTTTAACAATGTAAGGATGTGTTACATTTGTTTGTGCTGCATGTGTATAATTATGTGAAGATGTGTTGCATTGTTTCACATTGCCTGCCCAAGGCACCTGATCGGTCTAATAAAAAGCTGAACGGCCAATGGCTAGGCAGGAGAGGGATAGGTGGGGCTGGTGGGCAGAGAGAATAAGTAGGCTCCACCTTATCTAGGGGAAACCTAGGCTCAAGAGAGGAGGGAGAAAGAGAGGGACACGCCCAGGGCCAGAAGCCAGGCAGCTGCCAGACAGACAGGAGAAGCAGTGAAAGTCAGATACACAGAAGCAAAGAAAAGTCAAAAGCCCAGAGGCAAACCGTAGATGAAGAGAAACAGGTTAAGTTATAAGAGCTAGTGGGACGAGCATAAAACAAGGCCAAGCATTCAAAACTAATCAGAAGTCTCTGTGTCATGACTTGAGAGCTGGCTGGTGACCCAAAAGAAAGAGCCTGCTATAGATACGTGCACAGATGTGCCTGCACAGATGTGCCTGCACAGACAAGCGGGCACTCACATACCCAGAAAATAAATAATAAGTAAAAGTTCCAATTAGATTTTGATAACACGCGATCCTGCAGGGCGATGGAGAGATGAGAGCACAGCTGAACACACTCTTTCCTCAGGGTGTGATGTCGTTTTGAAAGTCTCTGTACAAAATAGCATCACCCTCTGGTTTTTCTGCATCCTCCTCAGTGTGAGTCTGTCCACAACGATGCACTCAGCACAACTGGCACCGTCTAGCCAGCATACACCAGACAGTGGAAAGACAGCAATGACAAAGGACTCTTCCCACAATGACAGAAACCTCGTTTTCATGAGCAATGATGTTTGGGTAGACTTAAGTGCCTCTCCACAAGGCAGCCATGGCGAAGCATGCCTGTGATCCCAGCACTGCGGAAGGAAGCTAAATTAGAATGATCTTGAGTTCTCAAGAGCCCCTAGGTAAGACTTTGTCTCAAAAAAAAAAGTTCTTACAGACTAAACAGAAGCATGTTATACACTTGCTACTGGTTAACAAACTGTAATACTAGCTAAGCCTAGGTACAGTATTTATAAAGGAAGGGGAAGGGGGGAGGGGAGAAGAATTTCCTGGTTACTAATGAGTTGGACAATTTTTCATATGATAAAATATTTACTTTTTTTTATAAAGTTATTTTCTTGTATTTTGTTCATTTTATGCTGATTTTTCCTTTTTTTTTTTTTTTTTCTTTTTTCCTGAGGCCAGCCTGGTCTATACAGCAAGTTCCAAGTTAGCCAGAGCTATATAGTGAGACCCTTTCTCAAAAGATAACAACAATATACAATTCCAATTGTAAGCTTAACAGATATACATGTTTTAATAGAAAACACTTAAAATATGAAATTCTTAGCCTAGAGCAAAAGGGATTACACACAGAATCCAGACATCAGATGAAAGATGACCATTTCAAAGCAGGCTTCTTCAGCAGTGGTCTCTGTGTCTGTCTGTACCCTCATCTAAGGTGGGCTGTATGACTACAGAGATCAATACTGTATCCCCACACCCAGTGCACTGGCCCGAGGGTGAATTCCGGACTAGAGTAGACACAATCATCTGTGAGGGTCTACCAGTGCTAAGACTTAACACAGGACAGAAAGGCCACACACCAGCAAAGGATCGCCAAGAAAGGACCTCAGCCCCAAACCCCAGCTGGGCCACCCTGGCTTGTCCTTCCCCCATCTCCAAGGCGTCTCTAAATCTGACACAATGTTAAAGATCTAAGTCAGACTATCCTTTCCAAGCCTCCAACACCTGTCAGCACTTTAAAATCCCCTTAGCAGAAAATCCCTGATCCTCTTTCAGAGAAAGGACAGAATGACCTCTTGGCACTTATTTTTGCACTGATATTGTTAATATTTCTTCCCTGTTAAGTATCGACATAATAATACCTAGATGATGTCTAATGGCAAAACAAATGGATGTCATAAATCTTTTTTTTAAAGATTTATTTATTTATTATGTACACAGTGTTCTGCCTGCATATATGGCTGCAGGCCAGAAGAGGGCACCAGATCTCATTACAGATGGTTGGGAGCCACCACGTGGTTGCTGGGATTGAACCCAGGACCTTTGAAAGAGCAGCCAGTACTCTTAACCACTGAGCCATCTCTCCAGCCCAGGATGTCATAAATCGTAACAACAAAAACACTCTAAAATTTAAAAAGCCAAGCCGGGGGTGGAGGTGCTTTCTTCTTCAAAGACTCTGGTTCTAGTTCATAAAATAGAGAAAATATTTTTGTTAACTTGGGTTTTTTTTTTAATACTGTATTAATAACCAAGCGGGTCACTTAAAGACAGAACAGTAAACATTTAACTGGCATTCTAATTCTGTCAATGCCAAACCAATTACAGGGGAGAGGGGAAAAGCCTACAATCTGAGTCAAAATCACTAAAATAGCATTCATAACAGGGTGAGTTCTACACAGCATCTTAAAAACACACAAATAATAAAGCTACTGTTAAAAGTACGGACCACATTTCCTATTCCTATTACAGCTGTAACATCCGCATGGAATCAATTAACATTAAATCTCCATCTAAGCTTTCTGTCCAGTATAATCAGCCAGAAAGGCCAACAACTTCCCAGCATGCCAAGATGTGCACTGGCACAAGAATGAAGCTAACTGGACCTACTGTTCAGCTATCAACAATTTCTAGTGAGTTCTTTTTCACAATTTTCCTAAAGTAATTTTAGGTCAACCCAGGCTGGTCAGCATTTAATGTTTTAGGGCACACCTACACTGTGCCAAGCACTGCTCCTGGCCCCAGGCCAGAGACCCAACAGCAGCCCTGCTTACAGAGCTGACACTCCTGTGGACAACTAGGCCATAAGAATGTGCACAGATTGCTAACAGTCACTGCTACACAGGAATAGAGCAGGATAACACTGTACACCACACAAGAGTGCAGTGGACAGTAAGAGGCTGGCATCTGGAAAAGTTCATTTTAACAGCAACAATGCAGCAAACAGACAGGAAAGAGGCAACTCAGCATGTGCAGTCCAGACCAATGCCTTCCAAGAGACAGGCACAGCACACGGCTAACCAGGGAGCCCAGACCTCAACGTCAGGGTTAGGGGTCACAGTCCTCTGAGCCCAGCAGGGAGCTCAGCTAAGCACTAGTCGTGAGTTCACAGTGGAAACCCTCCACAGATGCATGTGGAGAAAGGGCTCAAGCCATCTCAACAGCCGTTAGCACTGGCTGCCTCAAGACAAACAGAAGTTTGGCAGGACTGTGAGGTTTTCTTTAGACATCTGCAACACCTACATAAGGCATACTTGTTATAATAAGCAGGCATTATGATAATAATTTTAAAAATTCAATATTGCAAGTTGGGGATCTGCCTAGGTCATATACTGAGTAAAGGCCACCCTCAAAAACTAGTAAATGTGGAGGGCGGGAGAGATGACTCAGTGGTTCAGAGTGCTCTCTGTTCTTCCAGGGGATCTAAGTTCAGCACAAGCACAAGCGCGCACACGCACGCGCGCGCACACACACACACACACACACACACACACACACACACACACTAAAATACACTTTTAAAAATAGTAAAGTTTCAGTTAGGCGGTGGTGGCACACACCTTTGACTCCAGCACTTAGGAGCAGAGGCAGGCTGTTACACAGAAAAATCCTGTCTAGAAAAACAAAACAAAAACACAACAACAAAAGTAAAGTTTTTAAAAATCCAGTGAAAGAAACTGAATGGGGAAAAAAAAACAAGAAATTGAGACAAGCTGGAAAAACTATAAAAGAATAAGGAAAGAGAAAGCAAGCTGCAGTCCCTTAGGAGTCTAGAAGAAGGAGGCAATGGGATGCCCAGCCAGGCAGAAGTGTGGCCAGACACAGCAAGAGTTCCCTTATTTCTGTAACATGATGAGGGCAATTGCTCAAAGAACTCAAAGCAGGGCAGGAGGTTGTTGTTCTCTGGATTTATGTATTTGTTTATTGAGACGGAATCACATGGAGTTCAAACTAGCCTTGAAATACAGTCAAGGACAATTTTGAATTTCCTTTTTTGACATGTATTTATTTATTGGAGAGGAAGGTGAGCACGTGCCACAGCTCCTGGGTGAAAGCTAGAGAACAACATGAAAGGGTCTGTCCTTTCTTTCTATCCACCATGTGGGTCCAGAGATTGTCCCAGGTGGCATAAAACTAGCAAAGAGCCTGACTGAAAAGATGGACCATGAAAACAAGCTCAACAAAACAGCATAGGATGGGCTGCCTGGCTAGACAACAGAAGGAACCATGTACAAGGGCAGGACTCACGGGCAGGACTCACGCTGTTCCCTGATACAACCTGAGCTGGAACAACATTAGTACAGAGAGCAGACAGTAACATTTGTTACAAAACTAAACTGAGGAACAGAGAGGCCCCGATAATGCTGGAAAGTGGCACAAAACTGGAGTAGCTGAAAAAAAACAAGCATAATGCGGAGAAGTTTTGACCAGAGTCAGGAAGAAAATACCGTTACTGTTAGATTTGTAAGTCATAAATAAATTTTAGGAACTGCTTATAATTTAACAAACACTCATTTATTAGGTTAGCATGCAAGAAAGACGTTTTAAAGAACTACTCTCATAACTTCTAACCCACACTTGCCAATTCTTGTGTTCTGTAGTAAGGAATCCAAAGAGAGGGTGTTCTAAGAGTTACCAATGCTGTGTGAGAATAGTGGTGCTAGACGGTTACTGAGCCCCTCGGCACCCAGTTACTACTGTGGGACGAGCCCCTCGGCACCCAGGGGCTACTGTGGGACGAGCCCCTCGGCACCCCCCTCGGCACCCAGGGGCTACTGTGGGACGAGCCCCTCGGCACCCAGAGGCTACTGTGGGACGAGCTACACCACCCAGTTACTGTCTGGAGTACTCACTGTGATATGATTGTAGATAAGCTGAGACCACCCGAAGAGATCTGCTAGTCTGTAAAATGCTGCCAGTTTACACCGCAGTAACTTCTCCCCTTTGTCATATGCAATAGAATCAGATCCTCTAAGGTCATTCACAGGAGTGACCATACCAAGACCTAAAATACAGAAAAACTAGAGTCAAACTTTCTTTTAAAAGCTTTTTATTGGTATTTTTACTTTTTGCATTTGTCAAATGTAAGCCAATTACCATAGTGCTACTTATTGTCCATATTAGACTATAAAATTTCAAAAACTTCAATGACAGAAAGACGATGTTCTCTCTAGCATTAATATACAGTTCAGAAATAGGTAAGAAAATGGTAGCCAAATTTGTGAAATGCAGTAAAGAATAGATTAAAAGAAAATTTACAGCCTCTGGTGGGGGTAGAGGGGCTGTCGGGTGCTGCATGCCAGGAATAGCCTAAAGACTAGACTAAAAAAACCGAAGCCATATTTCAAAGACTTGTCTTACAGGTATTTCATCAGTTTGTAAGACATGAGTCCAAAAGAGCCAGCAGTTTGGTTCATGAAAGATCTCTGAATCACGTTCAGTTATGTCAGTGAGTAGACCAGGACCCTGTCATGAGATGGCAAGTAGTTCAGGACCGAGTCATGAAACAGGTAGAAAGAAAAACCCAGTAACGATATTTCCCCCAGCAACAAATGAGATATGGTGATCAGGGGACAGTGAAGTAGACCTGATGGGTGACATCTGTCAAAAGATATCATGGCACAGAATATCACTGTTTTGATTAGGCCTCAGAAATGCGGTATGTCAGCATGTGAAAAGGGGGCTCGAATATTTGTGGGAGGGAAATTGGATTATGGTGAATACATGGCTAAAAATAATATGAGGCAGCAAGCAACAACAATCACAGCTTTTAACGTTATGCTTCTGAGTGACCAGATAAAAGACAGAGAATGGATGATTCTTCTTTGACCACTGTTTGGTACAATCTCCTTTTCAAGTCATGCAAAACCTATAGTTTAAAGATAAAGATTAAAAAATTTATATAATGCATGGTGGTGGTGGTGGTGGTGGTGGCGGCGGCGGCGGCGGCGGCGGCGGCGGCGCACGCCTTTGATCACAACCCTTGGGAGGCAGAGGCAAGAGGATCTCTGAGTTTGAGGCCAGCCTGGTCTACAGAGCAAGTTCTGGGACAGTCAGAACTACAGAGAGAAACCCTGTCTCAAAAAAAAAAGAAAAAAAATTACAAAATTAAAAATAAAATATACTGGAGCTGGAGAGATGGCTCAGCAGTTAAGAGCACTGGTTGCGAATTCAAAGTCAGCCTGGTCTACACAGTGAGTCCCAGGCCAGCCAGATCTGAGAGCCTGGGGGGGGGGGGGGGAGACAACATCATTATATATCCTATAGGCATGAAAATGATAATAAAGGAATGATACAAACGATGACATCAAATTCTTTAACTTAGATGAAAGACACAACCTATTAAATCTTACTCCAGAAGAAACCAGCATTGAAAACACCTGTATAAAGATACACTGAATTTGCAGTTACAAACTTTTCCACAAAGAAAACTCTAGGCCCAGAGGATACTTTGAGTTCTATCAAATATTCAAGGAAAAATTAATACCACCTGTAGACAAATTTCTAAACAGTCTTATTAAATAAGAAACACAGGGCCAAATACAGAGGTAATAGCCAAAGAGATCAGAGCAATAGCCACAACTAGCCTTAGCTTACCACCAGCACAGTAGCGTCCACAGAGAGAGCTTCTTCCTGTCTCAACTGAGCCTTCCTGTTCTGCCTTCTCATTGGCTCTAAGCCCAGCCACATGACTTCCTTGTCACTGCCTATCTATACAGACCTCCAGGTTTCTATGGTTGGTACTGGGATTAAAGGCTTGTATCACCACACTTGGCTGTGTCCTTGACCACACAAAGACTCTGCTTGCCATGTGATCCGATTAAGAGCATAGGCTATCACTGCCTGACTTTTGTTAATGGCTTGCTGACCTCTGATCTCCAGGGAAACTTTATTTATTAACATACAAATAAAATAACACATTACAGCACAAATAAAGTATCACCACAACCACCTCTTCTAGAACACCTTCCAATTCGTTGTCAATAGCATTACCTGGCAAAGCACACAAAGGCATTATGAGAAAAACAACACATCAATGTCAGTTATGAACATAGATTAAAAGTACTCTAGTAAGCAGAGTGTAACAGAGCATGTCTTTAATCTCAGTGGTAGGGAGGCAGAAGCAGGAGGATCTCTGTGAGTTTGAGGCCAGCCTGGTCTGCAGAGTGAGTTCCAGGACAGCCAGGGCTATACAGAGAAACACTATCTTGAAAAACAAACAAAAAAGACTTTCTGGGGACAGGAGAGATGGCTCAGTGGTTAAGAGCACTGGCAGTTCTTCCAGAGGTCCTGGGTTCAATTCCCAGCACCCACATGGCAGGTCACAACTGTTGCAACCTCATGTGGCTCACTTGAGAAAGCTTCAGGATTTTATCTGGAAAGTTACAGATCACATACAAAGCCAAGAACTACTTACTCATGTTCAAGGCAGCCATCCCTCCTTGTGGAGCTGCTGGGTAGACATTTGGTACATTCGCTGTCATAAAGTCTGCAATCTGCTGCAATGCCAACAGGCCTGTGGGATTCTTCCCCTTCTTGAACTGTTCTTGTATCATAGATTCCAGCTCTTCACAGAAGGCCTACAATGCATATTAGAATAGTCAAACACTGTTGGGGGCCCAGAGTGCATGTGTAACTATCAGATAAATGTTTATTTTCATCCAGTGCTAGGACAGCACACAGTGGTACTCACATCTCACTTCTGAGAATATGACCTGGTATAGTCTTTTTGCTTAAAAGCTTAAAACTTAGAACAGGATTCAATTCATGGAAATCTATTTAAAAAAAAAAAATCAGGAATGTATTTCAAGACTTATTTATAAGGTAATTAAGCTCAGCATCACAGATTTTAAAAAGTAGCCGCATTTCAGAAATTAAAGAACTGACTCAACACACAGGGAATTTTACAGATACACTCAATGGGAAAATCTTAAAAATTAAATGGTATAAAATTGCTCTTCATATATTTTTTGAGTAAAAAGGTAATACAGTTGGGCGGGGCAGTGGTGGCACATGCCTTTAATCCCAGCACTCAGGAGGCAGAGCCAGGCGGATCTCTGTGATTTTGAGGCCAGCCTGGTCCACAGAGTGAGATCCAGGACAGCCAGGGCTATTGAAACCCTAAATAATGCTACACAGAGAAACCCTGTGGGGAGCGGGGGAGATTAAAAGTATATCAAATGATAATTACAATTCTCAGTAACAAGATGATTGATAATTTTCATATTCTACTTTGTACTTTCTAGTATTTTCTTTAAAATAGGGAAGCGTTTTGTTAAAGTAGAAAAAGAACTGGCATGGTAACCCTCGGAAGGAGAGGTAGAAGCAGGAGATCAGCCCAGGGTCATCCTACGCTACATAACAAGTTCAAATATAGCCTCAGCCCTCATGAGACCCTATCTCAAAACAATTTTCTTTAAGTAGAAAAAGAAAGCTGAGCATGCTAGCATACCTGTAATCCCAGAATCTGTGAGGCTGAGGCAGGAAGACTACAAGTTCAAGGCCATCCTGAGCTACATAGTTGACTCTGTCAACTAAAGCATCAAAAGAAACCCTGTATTTATATCTTTTATTAAATAATCCTAAACTGGGCAAAAACATGCAATAGATTGGTAGTGATTTTAACATTAAGTTATTATTCTAATAGGACAGATTTCTCTATCTGTTGTGGTTTTGTTTTGTTGGAACAAAGTCTAGAAGCTACTCAGCCATAGCTGGCCTAAAGCTCTCTACATAGACCAGGCCTTGAACTTACAGTGATGTTTCTGCCTTGGTTTTCTGATGACTGAGATTATATGTGTATGCTACCACACCTAGCTCAGATATTTTTAACTTCCCTCCGACTGTTATAACTTATCAAAAAGCTTATAAAGAAATAAATCTTTTTTCAAATAATTTTGAATGTTATCTCAGGTGAAAACATGAATTTACTGGATGATGAGCCATCTAATTGTAAGTACTTAGTGATCCAAATTAAACTTATTTGTAGTTTTTCATTGCTTAATCTGAAAACTTTCTGAAAGAAACAGCCAAAGGGCAGTCTAGTACATCTCTCTCTCACTCAGAGTATGGCTGCTAGTTGAATGGTATCAAGAAGTGTCGGCCAACATCTACCATCCCATGATAAATGAAGTCAGTGCTCATAGCTTACATTAGTCAATGACAGAAGAAAAACAAAGAAGAAAGGAGTAAAATATATCAGCAAAAACATAGCTACTGATCGGTCTTTGTTATCAATGCATAATGCATGGGAATACATATAAATACACATGCACAAAGACTAAGTAAGTTGCTCTCCACTGCACATCACAGGCTACTGATCACCAGGGGTTGCAAGCTCACACCCAGCCTGGGCTACATAAGGAACTACTTTTAAAAAACAGAAAAAGGAAAAAAAAAAAAAAAAAGCTGGGCATGGTGATACACTTATGTCTCAATGAACATTCCTGTCCTCATGAACTCTCAGTCTGAAAACTAAAACAATCCATGTCAATGCTTTCCAAATCTACATATACATCTATAGAAAATCCAAATGTCAGACCCTGTGTTAGATACTGAAGACTGAGATAGGTAAGACAATGCACACCACCAAGGAACTCAAAGCCTTAAGAAGAAAAAAGCAGGTTATGAGGGTCTTCTACATTATCAGCATTTCAGGCAATGTTTATATGCCATATGCTTGGTTGGCACAGAGCTGGCCTTAGTGATGAGGGAGAGCCTGGAGATACCCACATGGTTAACTCGATTTACCTCTAGCCAGCAGTCACTACCCAAGGGTCTTATGTGCTACCGTGGTAACAAATCTACATTCTCTCAGCTAGGCCTTTCTCCTATGATAACTATTCTCCAATTCACCTCTGCCTCTCACTTCTACAGTCACACTCTAGACCTGCTCATTCCTAGTAACTGTACCCCATTCCATCTGGAGACACAAATGGACTCTCTAACTGGCCCTTTCTAGTATCCACTGTGATTCTGACACGGCCCGCCACTCCTCATCTTCTCTACATCCTTATGCCCTTCACCCTGCTTAGACCCACAGTAATCATTTCTCCAACTCTCTACCATTTCATGTGGCAAAACTTAAATACTACCTTTCTTCACTTCTGGTAGTGTTTCACAAAGGTAAAAGAAGAAATGAAGACCAGACCACATCAACACCCTACCCTGTCTCACTGCAAGTTCATGACCTCTGACCTCAAGTTCCCCCTTCAGATTAACCTGATTAACTTTATTTTCCCTGCCCTTTTTTATTTGGTGAAAGCTAATAGCAAACATTATCCAAAGAGGTCAGGTGGGCAAGGTGTTATGATAATAAGTCTAGCGCTTGGTGGTGGTGGCACATGCTATTAGTCCCCGCACTCAGGAGGCAGAGGCAGGAGGATCTCTGGGAGTCTGAGGCCAGCCTGGTCTACAAAGCAAGTTCCAGAACAGACAGGACTACACAGAGAAACGCTGTCTCAAGAAAACCGGGGAGACACACACACACACACACACACACACACACACACACACACACACACACACACGACACAGCAGCAGCCAGCTGCCTAGTATTATAGCTAGAGAAGCTCCATTTTATGCTAGGCATCCATCTTGATACCCACCAGCCACTTGTCTCTGACTTAAGTCCCTGGAGTTCCGCAATAACCGTGACTCAGTGACCCCCACTCAAAAATGTACAGCCATGACTATCTACTTGTATGATATGACCAACTGCTATTTTGCTTCTGTAACTTGCTTACATAGATACCCAAAGATCGTTGCCTTACCCACTTAACTTGGCAGAACAGGACAGTTCATGTGCTTGCATAGCTATTGAAGGTCTTCATGAAGTTTTCCCCTTTGAAAGTTATTCCCCACCCCTCCCACATGACAATCTCAAATGTAGCTCAGAGACTACTCATCCTGATAGCAGCTAATCAATAAATCTTCTAATTATAATTGGACTGAGTCTATGGTCTTTTCCCAGGGGTCACAAGCTCCCTAACACTAGGAGGCTTCTCGTGTCACATAGAAATCTAACACAGGGCAAGGCTCAGGCTATGGGAATGGCCTCAGCCAATTAACACAGTCCAGACAAGCTCTTTGAACTTGATACAACACTGCTGTCCTCACGCCCTGCCACCATGTCACCACTTCTCCTCTGTCTTCTTCTCATCCAGCATGTCAAGAACATTTCTGACCCTGACAGTGCCACTCCCTTCCCCGTCAAACTCCTGAAGGCGGGCCGGGCGGTGGTGGCGCACGCCTTTGATCCCAGCACTCGGGAGGCAGAGCCAGGCGGATCTCTGCGAGTTCGAGGCCAGCCTGGGCTACCAAGTGAGTTCCAGGAAAGGCGCAAAGCTACGCAGAGAAACCCTGTCTCGAAAAAACCAAAAAAAAAAAACTCCTGAAGGCCTTCAACGTACTCCTCATAGGCACCTGGTCCCTGCTCTTGGCCAGTCTGCAGCATGGTTAAAACATGTTCAAAATCTAGCACCTCCACATTCATCCTATCACTCCTGGGGCTCCCCAGGACCCTGAGTACCTCAGCATTAGCAGGATTCTTGACCAGGACCTTCATCACATCTCCACATGGGCTGTAGAGAATTCTGCCATTACCTATTCAGTCAAACCGCTGGAAGGACTCCTACTGCAGCTTCTCCCACAATAACCTCTCTTGGCTTTCTTTCAGATAAGATCTCACTGTGTATCTCCTTGGCCTGAACTCACAGAGATCTGCCTGATTCTGCCTCTGAATGCTAGGATTAAAGGCATTAGCCACCATGCTGGGGAGTGGGGCAGTCTCTCTTCTCTCCCCTCCTGTTAACATGAATCTTAAAATGGCCTTTTAATAAAAAAAAAACCTGGTACCAGATATTGGGGTAAATGCTGAAAGATCAGAGAGACAAATGAACAAGCCACTGCCAAGTCTTACCTCTTGGACTCCTCAGCCTGAAAAAGCCTTTATTTCCTGTCTCCTCATCCTTATATACCTTTCTCCACCCAGCTATCACTTCCTGAAATTAAAGGCGTGTGTGTGTTTCCCAAGGCATGGACTCCCAAGTGCTAGGATTAAAGGTGTGTGCCACCACTGCCTGGCTCTGTTTCTCTCCTAGACTGAGTCAATCTCATGTAGTCCAGGGTGGCTTTGAACTCAGAGATCCAGATGGATTTCTGCCTCCTGAGTGCTAGGATTAAAGGTGTCACTGCCTGGCATCTATGTTTAATCTAGTGGTTTGTTCTGTTCTCTGATCTTTGGGCAAATATATCACCACACTCTCCCTCTTCCCCTCTCCTTCCTCCCCACTTTCTATAAGCTTTATTATTCATTAAAAAGTTAAGACCTGTCTTTATTACATTCTCACCACCAAGATGTTCTAAGAATACAGAGCCAAGTAAACCAGGCCTGAAACTGAGAGTCAAAGTCAATTCCCTTTCTCCTGTGTTTTGTTTTCCAGGTACTTAGTTACAGCAACAAGAAAAGTAACTAACACAGTAACATTCCTATCACCACAATGGCAGACCTTGTTCTATGTCACTGCTGTGGGACTACTTGGCCACCAACACTCCAAAGGAACAGACCTACACGATGTCAGTACTCACTTCCCTCACAGCCCAAGCCTATATTTAAAAAAACAAACAAAAAACCTTTCGAGCCTAGGATAGTTCCAGATGTACAAAAAAGTTAAAAAGACATACCAGAGAACCCTGAGTTTCCTCACTGTTAACATCTGTTGATCTGTATTGGTTACTTTTCTATTGCTGTGATAAAACACCATGACCAAAGGGGACTTATGGAAGAGGGTTGGTTTTTTTGTTTTTGTTTTGTTTTGGCTTATGGTTCCAGAGGTCCATCATGGCAGGGAGGCAAGAGCAGGAAACTGAAATCTCACATCTTCAACCACAAACATTAAGTAGAGAGAACAAACTGGAAGACTCTAAAACAACTACAGCCCGCCTCCAGAACTACCAACTGAAGAGCCAGTGCTTGAACCTGGAGCTGTAGGGAACATTCTCATCAACCCACCACAGTCCTCAGAGCACAGCCATCACACGAAGAACCCACACGGGTGCACCCACTCTTAATGGAGCCAGCTTTTCCTCGACTTTACACTCTTCTCACTACTGTCCTCGCCATTCCTAAAGCTCACGCTGCACCGAGACTCCAATGCTCTCTACAGTCTAAACATCTTGTGAGGAAGGCTCTCACTGCCTGCCCCTTCCACCCTCAGAGCCTGGCATGGTCCTGGTGCATACTAGGTGTGCTGAATTCAGCTTCCTCACTCCACCTCTAGCCATGGTCACTTAGTTTCTTATTGCTTTTATTAGGGACGACTCTGGAGCCAAGAGTCAAGGTGTTCTCCTGGCTCCTTCTTCTCACTTCCTCTCACCCTCTCAGCAAGCTCTCTGCATTCTACTTTCTAAGTGAATCTCAAACATGTCTGTCCCTTTCCACCCTGGACCTAATTACAGCTCTTGCTCTCTTCCATCTGGAAGACAGCAACTATCTACTGAAGCCAGAATGACCTCCTTAAACCTAAATTCTATCTGTCCCCTGTTAGCAACTCTCCAACACCTCCACAATGCTAGAAAGAAATTCAAGTTCCTTGTAATGAAGGGACCAGGGACCAGAGTGACATGAATAAGGGGCTGTGACATGCAGTTGAGGGAGGGGCTATGACATGGACTGTAGAAACTTCTAATAACAGAAAGGAGGAAGCACTCCTTTCTGAGCTTCCAGAAGGAATCCAGCCCTGTCAACACCTCAATTTAGGACTTCAGAAGTGAAAGATAATGCATTTGTATTATTTTAACTCACAAACACAAAAAAGAAATTCAAGTTCCTATCTCAACCTACATAGCCTTCCAGAGTCTCTCTAACTGCTAGAATCCATCTTGGAGGCACCAACCACACTAATTTTTGTCTCTTCAAGTCCCCTCAAGCACATCCCTACCCCAAGAATTCACCGGAGCCCATCTCTCAAGCTGGAATGCTTCTCTTCTAGATACTTACCTACATGCCCAGCTCCTCCATGCTACAGAGTCCTGTTAGCCAAACCTCCTCAGAGAGGCTCTTCTGACCAGCCACACTCAGTTTCAGAACACCACTGCTTTCAGCATAGCACCTGACTGTTTTTAATCCTTCATCACCATCAACTGGAATGTCAAGTGTGTGCCCTGATCTAAGTGACTGCATGTGTCCTTTGTATGTCAAAATTCATCAAGTTCTGCACAGATCTGAGTACTTGCTAATTACACCTTGATAACAGCAATACAATCAAACTCGATCTACTAGATGGTCCATAAGTCAAATCCATATGTCCTCACAGTATATGGGACAATAAATATCATTTTTAAAAGGCCAATGGCACCTCCTAAAAATTAAAGGGACAAAGCAAAACCAGACCAAGAGGAAGAAGCGGGGGGGGGGGGGGGGGGGACACGACACGGGACTGCAGCATAGGTAAGAATCGCATCACCGTGAGAAAGCTGGGAGGACAAGGCTGCTTTAACTACATAACATCTAGAAGACACTCAGGTAGGCATGACTGTGGCTCACAATGCCGACATTAACAAATCAGGTGCTACTAGTCTAGGCATGACCAAGAACAAGTGAAGGCCACACTGAGCATCAAAAAACTTAGATTTGGGAATATCTGCACAGGCTTTATCAGTTGATCATGCCTAATTCAAACAACTGAAATGCTCTCAAATCCAAATGTTTTAACCACTATCTTAATGCTTAAAATATCTGTCTTGTATTTTTGGAAGAGGGATGCTTGACCTGTACTTTGTAGAAAACAGTGGGTTTTACATTGTCCCTCTATTTATAAAAAACACTTTGGACAAACAGTAAAGATAGTTCAAAGTAGAAATAAACATCAATCCTTTATAATTCTAAAATGTTTTCATTATGTCTGGTAGCATGAACCAAGCAGAATTCTTTCAACACATATCTGTAAGCATGAAGCATCAATGTGCTGTGGGGTGAGGAACTGACTATACCATTCACACAACAGGCCTGAGAGCACAGGAATCAGAAGGAAGCAAACTTTTTCCTTACAGGACTTTGTAGAATCATGGATACCCGCTTCTTCTGCTCCATCATATTGAAGTCCTGACGAAGGTCTGGTGCCATGTTCCTCTCCCGCAAATATTCTGGATTGTTCTCATCGACTCTGTCAAAGTACCTCTCTTTGTGAGGGGCTGTGGTTGGGGGTGGTGAGGTCACCACTGCGGCCCGGGTATCACCATTCATGGTACAATTTTTCTAAGGTCCTGCAGAAGGAAAATAAAAGACATTTTTGTGTTCAGATCAATGCTCACTAAGATTTCATGATGAGTACATCAACCTCAGAAATACATTCTTCTATGTGGGGACATGCTGGCTCCTTTATAGTTCAGAAGCACATGACTGGTCAACCATTCCCGGCCCTCCACTAATCAATGCTGTATTTTGTTCTGACCATTGTTTATTAGAGCATAGAAAACAATCTAACAAAGCTATTATGTATGTCCTCTAACAAATCCAAAAAGAATTAGAAATTTGAACTTGACCATAATTAACACTTAGATTGATCCCACACTAACAGACAGATTTTGGAAGTGTTAAACTCTTTTTTTTTTTTTCCCCCCCCAAGACAAGGTTTCTCTATGTAATACCTCTAGCTGTCCTGGAACTTGCTTTATAGACCAGGCTGGCCTTGAACTCAAAGAGATCCACCTACTTCTGCCTCCCAAGTGTTGAGATTAAAGGCATGCACCACCACTCAGCCCAAACTTTTTTTTTTAACTTTTTTCGTGTGTGTTTGTTTGTTTGTTTGTTTGTTTGTTTGTTTGTTTGGAGACAGGGTTTCTCTGTGTAGTTTTGGTGCCTATCCTGGATTGCACTCTTGAAGAACAGGCTGGCCTCAAACTCACAGAGATCCACTTGCTTCTGGAGTGCTGGGATCAAAGCTCAAAGCTGTGCATCACCACACCCACACCAGCACACTACCTGATTTTTCCTTAAGATTTACTTATGTACTTTATGTATATTGGTATTTTGTCTATTTGTACATTTGCACACTAGCAGAAGGCATTGGATCCCATGGGACTACAGTTATAGATGGTTGTGAACTACCATGTGGATGCTGGGAATTGAACTCAGGACCTTTGGAAGAGCAGCCAGTGCTCTTAATCACTGAGCCATCCCCTCAGCACCACACTTCCTCATTTTTAAAGATTAGAAAAGGCAGCTGGCTATGGTAGCTCACACCTATGATCCCAGCACTTTTTATTTTGTTTCATTTTATTTTATTCATTTATTTATTTATTCATTTATTTATTTATTGGTTTTTCAAGACAAGGTTTCTTTGTGTAGCTCTGGCTGTCCTAGAATTTGCTCTGTAGACCAGGTTGGCCTGGAACTCACAGAGATCCACCTGCTTCTGCTTCCCAAATGCTGGGTTTAAAGGCGCTACCATGGCCTGGCCAATCCCAGCACTTAAGATATATAAGCAGGGGGATCAGGAATTCAAAGTTATCATAGGCTACCTACTGAGTTCCAGTCCAGTCTAGACTACATGAGACCCTGTCTCAAAACAAACAAAAGGAACAGAAATTGATTCAGCTGGAAAATATGAGGACTGAAATTCAAACCAAGGCTCAGAACTGTTGTTCTTAAACTCTCTGATCTATACCACAGATGATAAAGATGACGAGTGCAGCAGTGGTGAGATCCGTGAAACACAGATAACAAAGCCCTAAAGAGCAGGAGGGTGAGGCTGGAGAGACAGCTATCAGTTAAGGGGACTTGTGGTGCTTCCAGAGGACCCAAGACTTGCTCCCAGCACCCACACTGTACGGCTAAAAACCACTGTTACACCAGTGCCCAGTGATCCAACACCTTCTGATCTCCTCAGGCACCCAGACAGACACTCACACTGGTAAACAGATTTTAAGAGAGAGATAGGAAGGGCACAGATGAAAAGACAGGCCTTGAACTACATCAAACCTGCTATGATCCGGTGCTGACCTTTGTATTACTATCATGTGAGTGTGCTTGTACATAGTCACACATGGAGCACATATGGAAAGCGACAATTTTTAGAAGTCTGTTTTCTCTTTCTATCAAAGGTTCTAGATCACCAGCATTTCGGAACTTCGGTATTTCATGGCCATCACCTTTACCTGTTGAGCCATTTTGTGGACCCCATCTTTCTGTTTTTAGAGACTAGGTCTCACTTGTAATTCTGGTGACTTCTAACTCACAGCAATCCTGCTGCCTCTGCCTCTGAAGTGCTGAGACTACAGGCCTGATTTGAGATTACAGCCTGCTTTGCTTGCTTTGCTTGCTTTGGTTTTGCTGTTTTGTTGTTTTAGATGTATTTGATGTATATGATTGTTTTGCTTACATGTATGTATGCATACCATGTACATGCCTTTCTGACCAGTGGAGGTCCGAAAAGGAAGTCAAAACCTCTGGAATTTGTTTACAGATGGTTGTGAGCCAGCAAATGGGTGTTGAGAACCAAACCCAGGTCCTCTTCAAGAGCAGCAAGTGTTCTTAAGCATTCAGCCATCTCTCCAAAACCTGTTGTTGTTTACCAGACAGGTCTATACAGCCTTGACTACTAGCCTAAAATACATGTATCCAAGATAAACTTGAACTCCTAATGTTCTTGCCACTACCTCCCAAGAGCTATGGATTGCAGGTCGGTGCCACCAGGCCCAGTTTAGGTTGGTGGGGTACAAGGGGTTTGAACCTAGGGCTTCACGAATGCTGGGCAAACACTCAACCAACTATGCCACATCCCTAGCCCTTTGATAGCCTTTTGTATGTTTTTGAGACAGTGGGTCTCTGTGTAACCTTGGCTGTCCTGGAACTCGCTCTAAAGACCAAGCTGGCCTCGAACTCAGAGAGATCTGCCTGCCTCTGCCTCCCGAGTGCTGGGATTAAGGGTGTGTGTCGCCACTACTCAAGTGTAATTTTGAAGTCAAACAATAAATAAATGTCTGAAACAAAAATATTAAAAATATGTTCCATGGCTCTTTTTCTGAACATGAGAATCTCTTATCCTTCTGGTAGATGCTTTCAGGGCTTTAAAAAAATCCCTGGGTCCCCTAGGCTTCATTAGCACTATACTAGACCATCCTGCCCTCCTCTTCCTCCTAAGAAATCATGCGCAAGTCCATGACACAAAAACATGGAGGGGTGTTGCTGAAAGGGATGCTGCCAATCAATGAAAGAGAATCCCTACTATCTACTGGAATAAGCAAGTCCAAATTGGTACTCTTGCCCTAAATAAAACGATAAGCTACAATCTCACAGGGTTTCCATTCCATGTCTAGCAATGCAGTTCTTCATTTCCAAAAAAAGAGAAACACTCACCTTATATGGGAGATTTTTAAACACCTCAGACCGATTGAATAAGCACTGCTAGGAACCTAAGTTCAATAAAGACTTTTATTAATCTGGTTGTTTAATTTCTATCCCATGTCTCTTACTGATGAAAAGTGCTCAAAAGATCCTTTAAATCAACACTGTCGACAATGTACAACACACTGATTAAGACTCATTTTTTTCATGTATCAACTATTCTTCCCTACACAAGGTAGACAAGCAGACAGGTCTAAACTCAGGTGGTCTGGCTCCAGAGTTCCCTTTCCTCCCAACAATGCACAATGCTCACCATCCTATTTTAAGAAAACTCAAGTTAAGAACAGGATTCCAAAGACACAAATTAAAAATAAAAACAATACATCCCAGGAACTGATTATTTGTGCAGACCCTCTTGCTCCCTTATGACAACGAATTAACAGCTTCCCAGACTGAATTTTCCACATTTTATTTTTAAATACGATACATTGTATTTAAAATGTGTTAAATACGATACATTCTGCAATGTGTTACTGGAGAGATTCCAGTTACTTGCTTCCAATTGAACAGGCGGCTAAGTAGAGAAATGAGAAGTTGACATTGAGAACAGGTATGGAAGTCAGCACTCCTCAGCCCCTCACTATCCCGCCTTCTGGTAGCTGACACAGGACTCTCAGCCCACAGGTTGGGATGACGCTAAAGGCTCACACATACTAAAGTAAAGATACCTCCCCCACCCTTACAAATGAGAGTAAACCAAACTAGAAACAGGATAGGGGCAAGACAGAGACACAATCCTCATCCTTAAAACCCTCCAAACTTCAAACCCAACTTTCCAATATTCCAGCAAAGAATAAAGGTAGAAACTACAGGTCCAGCAGCAGACAACTGCACGTCATGAACCCTGCGTGGCTGCATCACCACAGTTAGTTCCCAGCATCCCTGTAAGGGCTCTCTATTTGCTATTTGCAAATGGAAAAAACAGCCTGGGGAGGGTTGTTTTTGTTTTTAATGTGTATAAATGCTTGCCTGCGTGCACATCTGTGCACCATGTATGTGCCTTGTTTCTTTGGATCCCATGGAGCTGGGAATCAAACCCAGGTCCTCTGGAAGAACATTCAGAGCTCATAACTGCTGGATGGTCTTTCCAGCCCCATCACACACTGTTTTAAGTGCCAGAGGTCTCAAAAAAAAAAAAAAATCAGTGAATTCAGAACCTGACTCAAAACCACTGATTCCAAGGCTGTATTGAACTGAACTGAACTCTACTGTACTGAAGCCCAGGCAGTCAGATTCAAATTCAGGAAGTACCAGTATATACAACAGGGCTGTTGTCTGGGTCAGCATCATCTCCTCATTACTTGGCATATAACAGACCTCAGAAAATAGCTATTCAATGAGGGTTAAAGAGGTACAAAAATTATTCTACATCAGTTATTTTCACCAAATTTACTTTCATTTAAAAAAAAAAAATGCCTGGTGGTAGTGGTGCCAGCAGTAACCCACACCTTTAATCCCAGCACTCAGGAGGTGGAGGCAGGCAGATCTCTGAGTTTGAGGTCAGCCTGGTCTACAGAGCAAGTTTCAGAATGGTCAGGGTTACACAGAGAAATCCTGTCTCAAAAAGCCAAAAAACAAAAGAAAACATAGAAACATAGAAAGATATTGATAGGAAGATAGATAGATAACTGGACGGACGGACAGACGGATGATATAGATAGATATAAATAGATTATATATATAGTAGGTGTAGTGGTGCATTTCTTTAATCCTAGCACTTGGGAGACAGCTGCAGGCAGATCTTTGTGAGTTCAAGGCCATCCTGGCCTACATACAGTGTTCCAGGACAGTCAGGAGTACATAGAGAAACTCTATCTTTAAAAAAAAAAAAAAAAAAAAATCACCTGGCAATGGTGGCGCACGCCTTTCATCCCAGCACTCGGAGACAGAGCCAGGTGAATTTCTGTGAGTTTGAGGCCAGCCTGGTCTACAGAGCAAGATCCAGGACGAATCAAAACAACACAGAGAAACAAAACAAAAACAAAAACAAAACAAAACAAAAAATCCACTTAAGTTGATACCCATTATCTTCACATGGCCCATGAGCACATATAATCCAAATGTTCTAAAGCAAATGCTTTCAAGAAATTCCATGCACACAGGTGACTGAGGCAAGAGGATCAAGAATTCAAGACCAACCTGAAGTATATAATAAAAAGAAAAAATAGAGAGGAAGGGAGGGAGGGAGAGAAAGGACGAGGAGAGAGGAGGAAAGGAACAGTAATTCTACAAAGCAGGCGGTAATCACATTCTAAAGGAAATGGTTTTGGACATAGTGTTTAATGAGTTTCTTCACCACAGTCACCGTACCAGTCTCATATTCTGAGTCAAACACCATGACGGCTTCCAGGTAGGAAAAAGCCGAATCACCAAGTATTGTGGTGTATACCTGTAAATTTCAGCACTCAGGAAGTCGAAGCAAGATGATTGTAAACTCAAGGCCAGACTGGAATACACAGCAAGATACTGTCTAACTCATTCTCCACCCCCTCAAAAAAGAAAAGATGAAGACAGAAGTCCATGGGGCAGACCATAATGAACACATAATCATGTTCTTTCAGGATCTGAGTTCATTTCCCAGCACCCATGTAGGAGACTCACAACCACAGTAACTCCAGATGCAGGGGCTCGCATGCCTCTGGCCTCCACCAGCACCAAACTCGGGAGCACAGGCACATACACATGTTTTTTTTAATCTTAGAGGAAAAATAACAGATCCTGCAATAATGCCAACTGCTTTCTCTATTTTTGATTCTTTACTATATTACTGTTGAACTACTGTAATTTTTTTATTTAGACAGGGTCTCACCATCTAGGTCCAGCTGTCCTGGAACTCATTGTGTAAATCAGGCTGGCCTCAAACTCACAGAGATCTGCCTGCCGCTCCCTCCCAAATGCTAGGATCAAAGGATCACACCAGGCTTAACTTCTGTAACAGTTTTTTTTCTCCCCTTTTGGTGCTGGGAATCACACAGGTCTTCAAGGGCGCCAAGCCAATACTCGACCACGGAACTGCACCCTGAACCCAAACTCTTTCTGAAGGACATCCCATGAGGACGGTTGCTAAGTAATAATTTGGTCTGCCTTTTCAGTTATTTTTCTGAGGGGAGGGGTAAGTGGGGAAGTCTGGCAAGATTATAGGTAAGAAAGAATAAAATACTGACCATAGCAAACAAGCATTTTCCCCACAATCAATGGTCTAAATGTTCCTAGTTGTGAAGTAATTGGTTCTGTGAAGAGTAAGGACAAAAGAAAGCTCTGGGACTTGAAGGATGAGAGCAGCACAAAGCTGAGGGCTGTGAGACCGAGTCTCTATTCTGCACACGCAAAGGCTACGTGTGCTGCTTTGTCAGCTCTCAAGCTTCTAAAGACGGAGCCAGGTTTCCTCTTTTGATCCAGGCAGGAAGCATTTAAAACCTCAAACACAAGTCTAAGTAAAACTCTGTCAAAAGTATGCTCTCTGAAAAGCCACCACATTAGCTATCAGAGGTTTGTACTATCGAGCAATTTAAAGTGTGCAGGTGTTTTCACAGAACAAGGATATCCTACTCAGTGAAAAGAGCAAGATACACAAAACAGTACATAAATAGTATATGTGGAGGGTAAGAAAAAACGCAATTTTATCTGCATTAAGGAAAAAAATACACAAGAAATTTAAAATAGTAGAGCACTAGAGAGGGGTAAGGAATTGGACAAGATGGAGGGCAGGGATGTATGTATTATACATACATTTTATAGTTAATTTATAAAAATAATTTAAAAATAAGCCGGGCAACGGTGGCCTACACCTTTAATCCCAGCACTCAGGAGGCAGAGGCAGGTGGATCTCTGAGTTCGAGGCCAGCCTGGTCTACAGAGTGAGTTCCAGGACAGCAGGGCTACACAAAGAAACCCTGTCTTGGAAAACCAAAATATAAATAAAACACCACTTAGACAATAAGTAAAATAGTAAGCATGACTGAGGGTACACAGAGAACAGAGGATGCACTGCACAGTGTTGACAGCGGCAGAATGACAACCCGTGTGTTTAAAGACTTCTTTAATTTATTAATTCTTGTAGGGAGGGTCACAGACTCTGTAGAGACAGCCATCTCCTTCTACCTCTGTGTGGTCCAGGGATCCAGCGCAGGTCACCATGTATGCACTGCAGCACCTTTCCTGATGAGCCATTTGCCATCATCCCCACCTTACAGTCTACATAGGTACGAAACCATATTCTGTGATCAAGGTGTTTTAGTAGTGTGGCCTTCGCCTAAGTTCACAGACAATAAAACGTAGCTTGTAAGAGGCTGTGTCTTAGCCGGGCAGTGGTGGTGCATGCCTTTAATTACAGTACTTAGGAGGCAACAGGTAGGTGGATCTCCTGAGTTCGAGGCAGCCTGGTCTACAGAGTGAGTTCCAGGACAGCCAGGACTACACAAAGAAACCCTGTCCTGAAAAAATAAAAACAAAAAACAAAAGACTATATCTTAAAATAAGTATACTAAATTAGACAAATTTTCAAATTAAGTTGAGAATATACTAAACAAAATGTCCCTTCCTGGTACCTGCTCAAAATGTCTCCATTTGTATCTAAATAACTATTAATGACTTCTCTCTCTCTAAATCTACACTGCTTGATTAAAACTGAATATTTGGGTTTGTCTTGGTTTGGTTTTTTTCTTTGTTTGTTTATTTTGAGACAGCCTCAAAGTATAACCATGGCTGTCCTGAGTCTTGTTATGTAGAGCAGGCTGGCCTTGAACTCATAAGAGATCCCCCTGTATCTATTACCCAAGTGTTGAGATTAAAGGTGTGTGCCACCAAGCCTGGCCTAAATAAAACTGAGAATTTTCTAAATCTATATTAGCCCCACTTGGTAGAGATTATTTCCATCTTGCCAAAAGCAGTGAAGTTCCAGCCTATAAGGACTGTTCCATGTAAGAATCACACACAGGGTATACCTCCACTCGGGTTATGGTGGTTTCAATGAAAATGGCCTCCACAGGTTCGTATCTGAACACTTGGCTCCCAGTTGGTGAAACTGTCTGGGAAAGATTAGGACATATGGCCTTGTTGGAGGAGGTGTGTTTCTAAGTTGGGGGGGGGAGCTTTGAGGTTTCAAAAGCCCATGGCATTCCCTGTTAAGTTTTTTTTTCCTCTCTCTGCCTACCTGCCTGTGGATTGAGATGTAAGTTCTCAGTTATTGCTCCAGCACTTATATGCCTGCATACAGATTCACACACACATACTCGAGTGCACTCAGCCCTAAATCTTTACAATGTGGGCGGCAGAGGGGGGAGGGGCTCTAAAAATAAACAAACTAGCCCAGAACCAAGGAATACAAATCTCTGAAAGCAGGACCCAATTATCAACACTTTTAAGTTTTAGCAAGCCATTCAAGTGTTTCAGAACTGAACCAAAAGAAAAAAAAATCTCTGATCTATGTATATACCAATGGACTACTAAACTTTTAACCATCAATCTAACTTGTGTATGTAATAATAATAATAATAATAATAATGTACTTAGATGTCCACTCACACCTAGCTTACTCAAAACAGAACTCTGCATTTCCTGCAATCTTGTCTCCCTGCATTTTATTTTATTGTATCATACCTATTCTATGGTGTGACATAGTATTACATCGTATAGTATCTTATTTTATTTGAAACAGGGTCTGACTATATAGTCCTAGCTAGAACTCACTATATAAACCAGACCAGACCAGATGGACTGG
Organism: Peromyscus maniculatus bairdii; assembly: GCF_049852395.1. Classification (NCBI taxonomy): domain Eukaryota; kingdom Metazoa; phylum Chordata; class Mammalia; order Rodentia; family Cricetidae; genus Peromyscus; species Peromyscus maniculatus. The sequence continues at coordinate 4,403,365 of NC_134861.1, forward strand.
AACTCATAGAGATCTGCTTGCCTCTGCCTTCCCAAAGCTGAGATTAAAGATTTACACCACCACGCCCAGTTTTGCTTGTTTGTTTTGACATCTTTTAGATCAGGCCTCTCTAAGCAGCCCAGCCTGGCTTCAAACTTCTGACACCCTGCCGCAGCCTCTCCAGTACTAGGATGACAGATGTGTGCTGCTGTGCCCTGCCTGCTTCCCTTCTACCCTGCCATGACTGTTCTGAGACTGTCTCACTCCACAGCCAAGGCCTGCATCAAACTCCAGATCCTCCTGCCTCAGACTCCTGAGTACTGGCATTACAGGAATTTGTTACTACACCATTTTCTTTACATTTTTAAAAATTCCAGACAGGTGGTAGTGGTGCAAGCCTTTGAATCTTACACTCGGGAGGCAGAGGAAAGTGGTTCTCTAAGTTTGAGGCCAGTCTGGTCAACAAAGCAAGTTCTAGGACAGCAAGAGCTACATAGTGAGACCTTGCAACAATGACAAAAAAAAACCCAAAAACTTTCCATGAAGGGCAGGGATATGTGCACATGGCTGCAGGCACCAGATCTCTTGGAGGAAGACACAGTGGTTCTCAACCTGTGGGTCTTGATCCCTCTGGGCGTCAAATTACTTTTCATAGGGGTCACCTAAGACCATCGGAAAACAGATATTTACATTACAATTCCTAACAGTAGCAAAATTACAGTTAGGAAGTAGCAACAAACTAATTGTATGGTTGGGGGTCCCTACAACATGAGGAACTGTATTAAAGGGTCGCAGCATCAGGAAGGTTGAAAACCACAGAGCTGGAGTGACAGGTGGTTGTGAACCTCCTATCACCGATGCTGGGAATCGAACTAGAATCCTCTCAAGAGCACACATGCTCTTAACTGACTAGCCATCTCTCCAGTTCTATACATGCCCTACTTTCCTGACTTTCTTCATGTGTGTACATGAAAGTTGAGAAGGGAACAGCTCTTAGGAGTCAGTTCTTTCCTTCCCCGTGGGTTCCGAGCACGGAACTCATCTCTTACATGGCAAGCATCTTTACACACTAGGCCATCTCACCAGTCTTCATTAAGCATCTTTAAAATAGCTGTTTTAAGCTGGGTTGTTTAGGACTGTAATCCCATTGCTTGGAAGGCTGACAAAGGAGGATGAAGACTTTAAGACCAGCCCCAGCAACATCACCAGACACTGTCTCAAAAAAAAAAAAAAAAAAAAAAAAAAAAAAAGGAGGGGGTGTTCAAAGCTCAGTGGTAAAGTAAAACCCTAAATTCAATCTCCAGTAGTACTGGGGGAGGGAAGTTAACTCTTAGTAACAGATGGAAATGCACTATTTCCCTCACTAGAATGCAATCCCAACAGAGCAAGAAACCATCCCACCCCCACCCCGCCTTACTCCCAGGACAATCGGAATAACAAGGCCTGAGTAAGTACACGGTAAAGGACAAGTACACTTCCAGGTCTAGCATTCTGGACTGACAACGTCATTCAAATTCTGTTTGGATTCCAGGGGCATCTGGCTGTGAGAAGAGTCACTGTTTCAACTCATTCAATCACAACTGGACATGTAACTCAAAAGACACTGGGGACAGATACAGTCATACACTAACAAACAGGTTCCACATTTCAGTTTACCATCCACAAAGGAATTTCAGACTGTGTATGAAACTGGGTTTGTGTATCTCTGTAACTGGGTTTTCTGTTTCAAAGGGTTACGTCAATTCTCAAAGTCAGTATGTACAACAAAAGCAGCTTTATCTTTCTCTAGCCGACTAGATTTGGAGACAAGAGTATGTATAACTCCCAGAGGGAGAAAAGAAAAGATTTCTAGACCTCACAGGCACCACAACTAAGCTTGCAAGGCACTACAGTGAACCCACAAAGACTGCAGAAGACCCAGCTAATTCTGAAAGCAGGGGCTGACCACACACATCAGCATAAAGAAGTTGAAACAGATTTGATGAGGGGGGCCGTTCTGTAATCTAATTAAACACATTAGGAGGGACAACAGTACTAGCCTAAGGTAAGAATGTTGGGGGGGTGGGGGCGGAAATCAGAGGACTAGGAATATAGCTCAGTGGTAACTTGCCTAGCATGTCCCCAGAACCACAAACGATATATACACAGGATATACCTACACATTCCCATTACATACAATAAGCAACTAATAGTCAATATATTTGATTCTATATGGAAAGAACATATTGGGATGATTGATAATTATAGGACAAGATGACAACAATATATAATAAAAGTGATCTTTTTTAGTCCGTGGTGGTGGCTCACACCTTCAATCCCAGCACTCAGGAGGCAGAGGCTGGCGGATCTCTGAGTCTGAAGTCAACCTGGTCTACAGAGTGAGTTCAGGACAGCCGGTGCCGCATGGAGAAATCCTATCTCAGAAAACCAAAAATTAAAAATAAATAAAGATAAAAATGATCTTTTTTGTTTTTGAGACAGGATTTCTTTGTGTAGTCCTGGCTGTCCTGGAACTCACTCTGTAGACCAGGCTGGCCTGAACTCAGAGATCTGCCTGCTTCTGTCTCCTGAGTGCTGGGATTAAAGGTGTGCACCACTACTCCCCAGTAATAAAGGTGATATAAAACCAGATGATGTTGCATGTGTCTAAGGCAGGGGGATTCAAACAGTTGTAGGTCTGCTTAGGCTACAGACTAAGATCCTACCTCAGAAATCAAATGTTTAAACAATCAGGGAATAGCCAATAATTTGTTGTTAAAATAGCATGTACAAAACTGTACTGTACTGCAGGGTGAGTACTGTACTGGTGAGACAGCTTATCAGTAAAGTGCTTATCAGGCAAGCATGAGGTCCTGAGTCTGGGTGCACGGCACCCAGGGAAAAGCCAGGAGCAGTGTACGCCTGTGACCATAGCTGTGCCTGGGTGGGCACAGGTGGATCCCTGGAGCTCACTGCCTCAAGCAGCGAGCTCCAGGCTGACAGAGAGAACCTGTCTCAAAACGTAAGGTGGAAAGTACCTGAGGAAGACATTTGTCATGGACTCCTCACCTCCACATGTGTACAAACACATACACACACTGGAATTCATACACCCACACACACACAAACTGTATTGCAGCCATGGAGCAGGCAGATATACAACAGGGACAAGAACCAGGACATTTACTAAGCTACTCCACACTTTTGTCACCTTCCTCTCTCTGTAACTTCTATCAGTCATCTGCTGGGTTATTGCCAGCTGGTCCCAACAACTATTCTCCACCTGTAATCTGACATTCTGTGGTAGCCAGTAGTGTGTAAGCAGACACTCATCAAGTCCTTTAACTGCTGGAATGTACGAGGCAGAAATGGTAAAGCTAGGCGTCACCAAGGTTCAACTCTTAGGACAGTGACACACATCTATAATCCCAGCATTTAGGAGGCTGACACAGGACTAATTAAGTTTAAGGCCAAACTGGACTGCAGACAGAATTCCAAGCAGGCCTGAATTACAAGGCGAGACTCTGTATCAAAAGACAAAACAAAAAGTTCTTGGCTGATACATATGAGACACACCTCTTGGGCAAGGTCACTATGTGCACCTCAGTTTTTCCAAAGAAAATGGGGGGTGATAAAAATGCCTATCTTGCCAGGCATGGTGGTGCATACCTTTAATCCCAGGATTTGGGAGGCAAAGGCAGGTGGACCTCTAAGTTCAAGGGGTCATCCTGGTCTATAGAGTGAGTTCCAGGACAGCCAGGACTACACAGAGAAACCCTGTCTCAAAAAGCAAAACAAAAAAGAAAAAACGAAAAAGCCAAAGGGCAATCCTGATAGTGGAAACATCTGTTACAGGAAAAGAAAGTTCCACAACAGAAAGTGAGTTGGGGTTCAGTAAAAGCCACTTTCTTTTTGGAGCTCACATGCAGAAGGAAGCAGCAGTATAATCCAAGTTCTCCTGCTTGGTAGACTGTCAGGGTTTGCTCAACTTCCTTATCAACCTGACTGGATTAGAATCAACTATAACACACACTTCTGGGTGTACCTGTGAAGAGGGAAGACCAAACCTTTATGCATCTGTATGTATTTATCTTTCATTCATTTCTTTTTTTTTTTTTATTTTTGCAATCTTGATGTATTTATTCCCATAAAATTGAAAATAATTAGATAAGGCCCTGGGTTCAATCCCCAGTAACCCCCCCCACACACACACACACAAAGCAAAGAGAGAGAGAGAGAGAGAGAGAGAGAAAGAAAATGGAATCAGGTGTAGTGGTGCACACTTTTAATCCTAGCAATCAGGAGGCAGAGGCAAGCAGATCTCTTTAAATTCAAGGACAGCAAATCAAGTTTCAAACCAGGCAAGGCCACACTGTGAGACCCTATCAAGAAAGAGAATCAGGCACTGGATACCTCCTTATAAACTCTGTCAGGGAGGCCCCAAAGACCTCTGAAAACAACACTGCCCACTGTCATTGCTCTTGGTTGCCCAACAGAACTAGATGGTAAGACCCTATTGCTGAAGACACACTTTTGGTTACAAGATACAAAGAAATCAAGCTGGAAAGGACCTGAACCCTTCTTCCCTGCTGACTACCTTTCACCGTGCCAGAAGATGCTATGTAGGCTGCTGGAGAAGACATCAATGGCATCCCTTCACTAGCCCTGCATGCTACAATACCAACCTACCAGGTAAGATGTGCCCACTGGTACAATTGTGGCGTGAAGGTTATTCAACTGCTTTTGTTTTAGATTTGAGGCCTGATCCACAAGAAGAAATTCATAGCTGGTACTATAAAACTGTTCAAAAGCCCAGGGGTTGAGAGGTCACAGGTTCCAGGGAGGAACTGTTGTTTTGCTATACATGTTGTCAAACTGCTTTCTAAATATTTATGCGTATACATACATTTAATGCTGCCTTCTACCTTGGCCAGGGCTTTTCTCTGCAGTGGTCGGCAGTTAATACAGAGATTCATTGCTGGTCCAAGTGCTAAAAGTGTCTACTGTGTGAGTGCTCAGTCCTGAGAGACATCCACTGCACATCAAGGCTCAGGGAACACTGCAGAAGGGCAGGAAGAATGTAATAGCCAGCAGGGTCAGTCGACATTCCAACCAGCAGCAGGAATCAGACTCCAAAGGTTATTCACAAAAAGAGGCGGGGGGACATGCTGGGGGCACCAGGGAGAGTGGGAGGAAGGAGCTGGGGTTTCTTGAAGGAGTGTATTGTTTATTTGTATGAAACTGTCAAAGAATAAATTTTTTTTTTTTTTTTTTTTTTTGGTTTTTTTTTTTGGTTTTTCGAGACAAGGTTTCTCTGTGTAGCTTTGCGCCTTTCCTGGAGCTCACTTGGTAGCCCAGGCTGGCCTCGAACTCACAGAGATCCGCCTGGCTCTGCCTCCCGAGTGCTGGGATTAAAGGCGTGCGCCACCAACGCCCGGCCAAAGAATAAATTTTTAAAATCAAAGAGGGCCAGGTGTGGTGGCACATGCCTTTAATCTCAGCACCCATGAGGCCAAGCCAGGTGCATCTCTATGAGTTCCAGACCAGCCTGCAAGCTCCAGGCTAGCCAAAGTTACATAGTAAAACCCTGTCTTAAACAAAATTAAAAGAAAAAAAGGGGGGGGAGTGGGGGGATGGTGGTGGTGGCACTTAGGAAAGCAGATGCATCTGAGTTTCAGGCCAAGGCCAATCTACAGAGAAAAGTTCCAGGACAGCCAGGCCTACACAGAGAAACCCTGTCTTGGGGTAGAGAGGGCACTAAATACAGCCACTGCCCCAGATTATCATCTGTAATTTCACTGTTTTCAATAAGCAACTAGTTTAACATTTTACTTAGTCACATTGGCAAACTCTTTGCCTTTGTCAGACTGGAGATTAAACCCTGGCCTCCCTCAGCCTTATCTACAATTCTTGTACTTTTTCTGAAACAGGTTCTCACCAATTTGCCCACAGGCAGGTTTTGAATTTTTGATCCTCCTGCCTCAGCTTCCAGAGTAGACCCAACTTTTGTACATTTTTTCCATAGTGACCTCTACTTTTCAAAGGAAAGTTACTAGACCAGCAGAAGGCTCAAGAGGTAAAGCACTTGCCATGAAAGCCTAGTGACCTGAGTTTATCCCCAGAACCCTTGTAAGAACAGGAGGAGAGAACCCACTCCACGAGGATGTCCTTTGCCCCCCCATAAGCACAGCCCCCCACATAAATAATAATAAATATTTGCAAAAGAAAGATATTGCCGGGCAGGGTTTTGCACACATGTAATCCCATCACCGAGGAAGCTGAAGCAGAGGCATGGTTAGACTCAGGCTGGACTGGGCAACCTTGTGAACTTCAAGCCAACGTGAACTACATAGTGAGACTGTGTGTCAAAATAAAGAAATAAAAAAAAAAATTCTAAATTAAAAAAAAAAGAAGAAATAAAAAAATACCACTTCTGCCGGGCGATGGTGGTGCAATGCCTTTAATCCCAGCACTCGGGAGGCAGAGCCAGGCAGATCTCCGTGAGTTTGAGGCCAGCCTGGGCTACCAAGTGAGCTCCAGGAAAGGCGCAAAGCTACGCAGAGAAACCCTGTCTCGAAAAACCAAAAAAAAAATAATAATAATAATAAAAATACCACTTCTTCATAGGCACACATTAAAGAAAATGCTCTGTCAAAGGTTTAAAGCATTATTAAATATTTTATCTGCTTTTCCCCCAGTGTCTGTCATTTTAAACCTTCCCCTTTAATCCTCAGATTCTGATGGATGTGTACACCAGTTATTTAAATGCCAATGATCCCTCCTTCCCATAGAGGTGGGTCAGTTTCTTCTCTCCTCTCCAGGGCTGCATGAAGCACATCCTGACCTTCCACTACCAGCAGTGTGCCCTTAACTGCTTCATCATCAGGAAGCCTATCATCTTTTGTGCCCAGTTTCATTTGCAATAAACTTAGCAGCGTTCCAGAACCGCTGGGCCTTTTACAAACAGCACGTGAAGCTGGACATGGTGGCTTATGCCCACAATGCCAGCACAGGGAAGGAAGAGGATTGGGAGTTCAAGGATGGCCTGAAACCATGTTCCAAAAGCAGGCAGGAACAAACAGAGGCTTCCTTCTCTTTCCTCAGATGATACCTGACTCTGTATTGGGACTATATCAAGAAGAAGAACATCACCAGATGTGGCTTCTCGACCTTGGACCAAAACTGTTGAACTTCACTCCTTCAACAACAACAGCATTCCCAGGCACTTGTCAAAAAATATAGCCTTGGGTCCACATTCAGGCCTGTTCTTTAGCACGGTCATGGAACATTCCCTTGCAAGTTAGCTGCTTGGAGGGATAGCTGGCTTCCTGCTAAGAAATCCCACACTGATACCATCTGCTCTCCAGACACACTTCTAGGGTGTCTCCCACTTCAAATTGCCTCTGCCCTGCCCTGTCTTGGGACTCTGCCGGCAAAAAGCCCATCACCAGATATGATTTCTCAAGCCTGAACCAGAACTGTGAGCCAAAATATATCTCTTATTTAAAATGAAAAAGTAATAATAACAACAATAATAAATAGTATGTATAAAATATCTAGCAGTGTCTGTTGTATATACAGTGCATAACTACCTATAAGTGGTAAATGTTTTCATTATTCTAGCACTGATGAGAATATAAAAGCATCAAGATAAAAACTTCATTTGGGGGGCTATGGATTTAGTTCAGTGGTAGAGCCCTTGGGTTAGTTCCCAGCACCAAAAGCCATTCTTAAAACCAGGTGTGGTAGCACACAACTGTAAGCCCAGCACTCTGAAGGTGGAGGCAGGAAGATCAGAAGTTCAAGGTCATCCTTGGCTATACTGCAAATCTGAGGTCAGCCTGGAGTATAGGAAATTCTCTTCAAAATATTTTAAGTTGTTGCTGCTGTTGTTTGTGGGGACACAGTGCAGGGAACTGAACCCAAGGCTTTCTACACACTGGGTAAGGAGCTATATGCCCAGCCTTTAGAAACAACATTCTATTGTATACTCATGTTAGTTCTCCTTTTTTGTATTTTAAGGTAAACTACTGTATTTTGTCTGAAGCAACACATGTCGCGCACCAAGATTTCACAAAATTCTCATTTCAACTCAGCCCCTAAATGAACAGCATTCAAAGGGTGTGGCTTTGAAAACAATGGGTGAGGCAACTAGAGATAAACCATCCATCTGTAAATGGACAAATTTAAGTGAACTCCACTGCATCCTAGCTTGTTTATTATTTCTAAAATCTGTAGTTTTTTGTCGCTGGTACAGAAAACCTGGCTTGGGATTCTGTCAAAATTCCATTACTATTGGGCAAGGGGAAAGAACAATATCAAAATAATAGTATATGAAAAAATTGTTTTTAAAGTCATTTAAAAATTTTTTAATTCCATTACCATCCCAATGCTGATTTTAAAATGTGTTGGATTCATGTCTACAGTTTAGGCCCTGGAGTCAGACCACCTATGTGTTATGATCCCAGTTTACCTATATATTGTCTGTCTGTCTGTCTTTTTGTTTTTTGAGATAGGGTTTATCTGTATAGCCCTGAAACTCACTCTGTAAACCAAAGTGGCTTCAAACTCAAGAAGTCCACTTGTGTCTGCCTCCCTAGTCCTGGAATTAAAGGTGTATGCCACCACCACCCAGTTCCTTGTCTTTTGGGGGGTAATTTATTTTTCTTATGTGGTGCTTTGCCTGCATGTATGTCTGTGTGAGAGGTGAATCCCCTGGAACTAGAGTTATAGACAGGCGTTCTGCCATGAAGGTTCTGGGAAGTGAACTTGGGTCCTCTGGAAGAGCAGCCAGTGCACCACTGAGCCATCTCTCCAGCCCCCTCCAGTTAATTTCCTTTGTTTGTTTGTTTTTCCAGACAGGGTTTCTCTGTGTAGCCCTACCTGTCCTGGAACTTGATCTGTAAAGTAGGCTGGCCTCAAATTCACAGAGATATGCCTGCCTTTGCCTCCCAAATGCTGGGATCCAAGACCTATGCCATCACTGCCCAGCCGGTTAATTTCTTTAAATATGACTTTTGCTTTTGTTTTTTAGTTAGTCTGACTATGTAGCACTGGCTAGCCTCTAACTTACTGTGTAGACATGGCTGGCTTCAAGAGATCTGCTTGCCTCTGCATCCCAAGTGCCAAGATAAACATATGTGCTACACCTGGCTTAAGATTTCTTATTTATGAGTGTGTGTGTGTGTGTGTGTGTGTGTGTGTGTGTGTGTGTGTATGATGTGTGCAAGTGCCTAATGAGACAAAAAACAAAAACAGTGTAGTAACTCCTGGAACTGGATTTAATAGGATTCATCCCTTGTCCTGGCTAGTTTTACGTCATTTTGACACCAAATAGTCATTTGAGAAGAAGGAACCTCAATTGAGAAACTATGCCCACCAGACCAGCCCTGGTGCATTTTCTTGATGGATACGATTGATATGGAGCACTCTGCATCAGTTCTTACCTGACCTGCTGGAGTTCCTGCCCTGCCTTCTTTTGATGGACTGTCAAGTGGAGGTATAAGCAAAATAAACCCTTTCTTCTCCAAGTTGCTCATGGTGTTTTATCATGGCGGTAGAAACCTTCATTAGACACCCAGTGCAGGTGTCTGGAACCCAACGGGTCCTCTATAAAAGAACAAGTGCTCTTAACTGCTGAATCATCTCTCCAGCTCCTAGAACACCATCTTAGTAATCTTCATTTTTTTTCTTTAGATTTATTTTATGAAAATGCTTTGCCTGCATATATGTATATGTATCACATGTATGCCTGGTGCCTGTGGAGATTCAGAAGAGGGCTCCGGATCCTCTGGAACAAGAGTTAGATGGTTTTGAGCCACCGTGTAGGTAATGGGACCTGATGCTAGATCCTCTGAAGAGCAGTAAGTGCTTTTCTTAACCACTGAGACACCTCTCCAGCTCCAGTATCATTTTTAAAGACCCAAGATGACTGGCCTACAGACTCCAGTCCTATATTTAAGATGTAGTTTCCCCCTATCCCTAGCACAGATTCCTAGGAAGCCAGATCTGAACATGCCCAACACTGTTAACCAAACAACTATCAGTAACAATGTTGTTTTTTCCTTCAGACCTGAGGGGAGCAAGTTATCAATACATTCCAGGTCACTCATACCAACTGCTCTAAACTTCTGAAAAAAATCAAGTTCAAAGGCAAACTGAACTAAACCTGTTTCCATTTACTCTTTCCATATTTCCTAACTGCAGAAGGTCAGAACAAACATTAACTATCAAACAGTTCTGTTCAAGTTAAAAACATGCTAATTTCCTATTTTAACAAAATGTTTCTGACAAAACTAAAAAGACAATGGAATATTTATGTATGTTAAATAACTGTATCTTATATAAGACTTAGTTATTAATGCGCTGTTGGTTTCATTTTTGTTGAGAAAAAGATATGAGGCTGGCCTCAAACTCAGACTAAGGATGACCTGATCTTCTTGCCTTCACCTCCCAAGTGTTTGGATTACAAATGTGTGCCACCACACCCAGTTTATACAGTGCCAAAAAGTGAACCCATTTTTTTTTATGCATGCGAGACAAGCACTCTAGCAGCTAGGGTACAATCCCAGCCCTGGTGGCTTGTTTTTTGGCCTTAGTGAGTTTTAACTCAAACAATGATTAAACTGGTACAGCAAGGAGCAACCCAAATGCCCAAACTGTAGTTTCTAAACACCATCTAAGTGTTCTAAGATGCATAGGATCAAAACATTGATTTCAGGTTGGAATATTTGCCCATGTGTTATATGTCAGAAGCAGGACCACAGTCTAAACAACACAGCTTATAAACACAGCGTGTATGTAGCTGTGTACATTTTTTTTCCTTTTCAGTGGTAGGGATCAAACCCAGGATTTCACACATGCTACACCAGTACTCTCCTAGTGAATTAACCATCCAGCCCTACACAGTATTTTAAATAATTTTGTGCATGAAACAAAGTTTGTGTATCACAGCTAAAGGGGCTGAAAGGGTCTTTTTGCTTTGGAGATATTTAGTAAACTATGTGTTACAGACCTGCATTTGTGACAACCCACCTCATCAGGGTCACAATGAAACTCCAAAATCCAAGGATAGAGAATTGTTCAGTGGTTAAAAGAACTATGCTCTTAGAGAAAACTGAGGTTCAGTTCCCAGCACCCACATGTCTGCTCATAACCATCTGCAACTCCAGTTCCAGGAGATCTGACACCGTCTTCTGGTATGTTCCAGCACTAAACATATGTGTGCTACTACATGCAAGGAAAACATTTATACATAAAATAAATAAGCCTAAAAACCCCAAAATCCATGTTGTTTTAGACTTTGGAGCACTTGGGATTTCACATTTTTAATTAGGGATGCAAAGCTCCTATTTTTCATTAAAACAGCATTTCATAGTCCCAATACTGAAATTTTTAACATTTAAAATCATATGACAATTAGATGCTATTAGAAAACAATTTCAAGGCAGGAATGTTACTCGTTGGTAGAGTACTTGCCTAACACACAATGTTCTGGGTTTGGTTCCCCGCCCCCAACACACACACCACTGTAATCCCAGCACTCCCAGGGGCACAGGCAGCAAAACAGGATCATCACTTAAAGGTTGGGGCTAGAAAAAAAAAATAGCTCAGCAATTAAGAGCACTTGTTAATTTCTAACAAAAACTCCAAGTACTTTGATTTCCTGGGGTTGGATATGGCTCAGTGGTTTGAACACAAGTACTACTTTTCCAGAAAATCTGAGTTCAAGTCCCAGTACCCCCATGCCAGCTCTCAACCTTCTGCAACTCCAGTTTCAAAGGATCTGACAACCTTTCTGGCTTCCAACGGTACCAGGCATGCAAGTGGCTCACTGACACACGTACAGGTAAAACACTCATAAAATAAAAAACTTAAACTAAGAGTTTTGAAAAGTTTAAGGCTAGCCTTCTCTCATCGAAAATTCAAGGCCACCTTAGGCTACATTAAACTATCACCAAAACATAAAATTAAATAATAAAAGGCACCAGCAGAACAGAACTCAGGAGGCAGAGCCAGGCAGATCTCTGTGAGTTCGAGGCCAGCCTGGTCTACAAAGTGAGTTCCAGGAAGGTGCAAAACTACACAGAAAAACCCTGTGGGGGGGGGGGGAGGCAGCTTCTGATATAATCACTTTTGTGTATGTAGTTTACTCAACATTAATGTGCATACACAAGACAAACTTAAGTCCTTATTTGGAATTCCTAGTCTTTCTAGATGTTTAGAAGTACACAATATATATTAAAAGTAGAGTAACACATTTTGTAGGTATCCAGCTATTAACTGTTGAAACTGAATGAGTAAATAATGACTTGTTTAATGCTACTCTTCCAAACATGAATGTGTGGCTATGTAAGAGTACACCATGGCAGAGGAAGGAAAAAGAGCCATCAGTACAAACTAAGCCTCATATAGTAAAAATACCTGGGAACCTGTCTTATTTAGGGTTTCTAGGGCTATAATAAAACACCAAATCAAAGTGGGGAGGAAAAGGTTTATTTCAGCTTGTAGTCCATTATCCAGGAATTAGGGCAGGAATTCAAGGCAGGAACCTGGAGCTGATTGCTGCAGAGGCCGTGGAGGGGCGGGGCTTACAGGGTCGTTCCAAGGGCTTACTCAGCCTGCTTTCTTATAGCACCCAGACCCCCTGCCCAGTGGTGGCTCCACCCACACTGTGAGTTCCCACATCAACCATCAATCAAGAGAAGGCACTACTGGCCCACCCACTGGCCAATCTGGTGGGGACTTTTTCTCAATTTAACTCTAGCCTATGTCAAGTTGACATTAACACCTAGCCAGCACAACATCTTTTGAAGCATTTCCATATTTAATTTCCTGATTCAATATGATTATATGAAAGGTGCAGGTTTTTGTGTGGCAAGCCAACAAAACTAAACAACAGTATCAGATAATACCAGGAGTTAAGTGAGAATCTAATAGTTTGTATAAAACAGATTTTAGAAAGGAAGATGTTTGGAGACTGTTTAGAATTTTGATTCATTTCATTTACTGAATCTCACTAACCTACACACATTAGTAAACTAACAAATCACACCACCTGCACCACTGTAAACCACATCTAAAACCTGGAAAGCCCTTTGAATGTCAAAACCATTCACTTCCTCAAAAAACAACTTCACTAGCAGGGTGTGGCATCAATTCACACCGTAATCCTAGAACTAAAGGGGCAGAGGGCGAAATTTTCAGTTCCAGACCATGCTGGGCTACAGAGTCAGAGCCTGTCTTGTGGGGGAACCACGCACGACACATCCACACAACTTTACCCATAAAAGAGTGCTTCAAAATTCTAGAATTAAAATGTGATTTACACACCACTGGCTGCAATTTATACATTGAAGAACGCAATTTTTAGAATCCCACCCTTATAAAATTCACTGCCGATCTGAAATGTCCTTCTCTTCCTAGAGCCTGTTGAATCTACTCGGAACTCCAGGCTTGTTTGCACGCATTTTACAAAGGAGTCGGCCGATCTGTCAGCATTCTAGTTCCGATTTGGATTAAGATTTCAATCCACTTTTGACAAATGCAAAAATCTCTCTGTAAATAACTGAGCAGTAATGCATACAGCTATTAGCTCTGTTCTTGGTCTTCCGGAATTAGGAATTTTAGGCCGAAAATCGTATGGTCAAACCAACAGCAGTTTCAGGTGAACCGAAATATTTATTTTCAAGATGTGTGTGCATAAAGCAAACACAAATCACCCTACGAAATACCTTGAACCAGGAACTGAATTACAAAAAAAAAAGCGCAAAGTGTTTTAGGGAGAGGTCTAAACGAAAAGGCAAAGAGGAAAGACAAGCCCCATCTCCAGGAAGTTCCACGACCACCTCTTTACTATCATCCGTGGACAGAGCTGGCTTTTTCTCTTTGGGCAGACGGTGTCATTTTAAAAAAGAGCCGACAAACGGGACCCAGATGCGCCTTGCCACAGTCTCTGCAGTGAGCAGCGCACGGGGCCACCACTGGCACAATGCTGACCCGGGAGGACCCCTGAAGGCCCACCAGTCAGCTCAGAACCGAGCGGCCACTTCCACAGAAACCCACGTCCGCCGGGGACCAGCCTGGGAAGCGACGATGCCCGGTCCTCGCCCCCGCACTCGGCGGCAAGCGCAGAGAACCCGGGCGCCCAGCGCCGCAGCGACCTCGCCGCGCCTTCCTCGGCGCAGGCGAGGCGCCCCGGGGGCCCCCCAGCTCTGCCATGCCCGGCCCGCCCAGCACCGCCGCCCGGGCCCTACGCCCACTGCGGGGTCCGGAGACCTCGCCGCGCTCGCGGGCCTCACCTCCGCGGAGAATCGGGGGGCAGCGCGCAGCTTCCCGGGTCCGAGTGCGGCCCGCGCCTGGCCTGCGGCTCGCGCTGGGCTCCGCCCCCTGGCCGCCGCGCACCCCCGCCGCCGGCCTGCCGCAGCCCTCGGCCTCTCCCGCCCTCAGCCCTCAGCCTTCGGCTCGCCCCCGCCGCCCAGCTGGGTGCGGCCTGCGGCGCTGCAGTCAAATAACGCGCAGCGCCATTGGCCTGAACGCCCCGCCGCCGTCCAGCATTGCTCGCTGTTATTGGTCAATCTGGAGCAAGGGGTTGGGCCGGGGAAGGGCGGGGCCGGGGAGGTGGAGAGAGGGTTGGTGTCTGTGGCCTCGGCCTGAAGGCCGCGCGTCACCGTGGGGTTAGCGGTTGCCTGGGCCGCCGCAGGCAATGGGCTGGCGGCCTGCTGCACCTGCTCACGTACCCGCTGGTTCTCCCACTGAGACTGTCAGACCCGGCCTTCGTGCACTCCCACGGCGAATGGACCTGGTCTGAGTGCGCTGCAAGCGAGAGGGTCCTTAGGCTGCGTGGGGACTGAGCTGTCAATCAGGGTGGAGTCAGGACTGCAACGGCTGTGGGCTTTGATAAGGCTCCACTGACAGGAAAGGCCCGCCGGATGAGTGGGTTAACAAACACTGAGGCCTCTTCAGAGTCAGGGAATGGGGCTAGGCGAGGCCTTGGCAGAACCAGTCCAGCTGGCAGTGGCCTGGAAAGCAGCCTCAGGGACCAGATCAGCACTGTCGCTCCTGCCGTCCCATCAGAGTCCTAAAGATCCAAAGGAAACAAAGGGGCCCAGCTTCTTGTTTCCCTCATACCACTGAAGGTGGAAGCCTAGCGCCTGGCAAGGGGCAGAACAGGGTGGTATCCAGGCCTCTCCTCACAGCAGGAGCTCTGACTTGGACGCCAGAAGGGCCAGGAAGGTTGTCTGGGGATTCCAGGCAGCAGCCTCTGTTCTAGGATGTTGAATGTTTTCCGATGACTTTCTGACAGAGCCTCAATTCTCCTCCATCACTTCAGTTCCCTCAGCGCCCAGAAACAAGTCTGACCCATAAGAGCTGTCAGTGAAGGCTTGCTGAAGGAGAGAGGGGTGGGTGGGCGAAACATGCTGATACATGTAGATATAAAAACAAGGCATGTAAAGGTGAAAGTGCACAGTGTCCGAGACAACAAAATGATGATTGGGATCAGGGGCCGATTAGACAGCAAAGCGATTTCTGAACTTGAAGAAATTGGGGGAAATGCACAACGAGAAGAAACTGGGAAAGATTGAACAGCTTACCAGGCAGGCATAGGACAACTTCATGGACCTAATATATGTGCCCCTGGAGTCCCAGAAAAATGGAGGTGAGGGCCCGGAGGGCAGAAATACTTGGAGATTCAAGCTCAGAAATGCCAAGGGCTTAGGTAGGAGTCTAGGGAGATGGCTCAGTAGGTAAGGGTGCTTGTTGCTCAAGCGTGAGGACCTCAGTTTGAATCCCCAGCACTCATGTTAAAAGCAGGGCGTGACCATGCACCCCTGTAACCCTACTATTGAGAGCAGAGACAGGGTGGTTACTGGCGCTTTCTGGAGCCAGACTAGCTCTAGGTTCAGTGAGAGACTCGGCCTCAAGGGAATAAAGGCAGAGAGTGATAGAGAAAAGCACCTGATGTCTGGCCTTTCCACACTTGCACACATACATGCACATATTCCACATACAGGCATCACATTCAGACACACATACAGAAAAAAGAAAAGGGAAAGCTTAAATAACCTCTAAATGCTACTGAGCCCTAAGTGGGTTCAACCAGATCAAGAAGTACCTGATGGAGACCCCAGGTCACTCACTACTACCATCCAATGTTTCCTATTCCATGTATATGTGTGCTATTAAGGATTCTCATGTCACAATGACAGAGGAAGAAAAGGAAGCTTGTCCTGGTGTGTTGGTGTAAGCGGAAACGAGTCCAGGACTGCTGTGCCCTCATTCAGCAGTTCCATTGAAAAAGATGACAGGAGGAGATGCCCCGGTAGGAAAGTTTCAAGTAGTGAGCGTGGCCATTCCCACCGTGTGGAAAGGAATGTGGTTTGGATTCTGAGGCCATAGTAAATGGCTTAGCTTTGGTCAGGAGCCTAGAAGTTAAAGGATGCATTGCTCTGAGGCTTGCGCATGGGCTTATGGGAGCTGGCACAAAGGATGAAGATCTTTGGGTTTTTTTTTTTTCTGTTTTTTATTTTTGTTTTGTTTGATTTGAGACAGGGTCTTACTATGTAGCCCTGGCTGTCCTGAGGAATTCACTCTGTAGACCACATTGGCCTCAAACTCACAGAGATCTGTCTGCCTTTGCCTCCAATTGCCAGACCACATGAAGATCTGTGTATTGCACATTGACTAGACAGCATCCACCACCAAGGCTCTGAACAAGCAGCGCTACAGCTCACCCAGCCGGCGTGAAAGAGCCCCATCCTTCACAGCGGCAGCAATCATGAAACGGTCTCAAGAGTCAAAGTAGCCCCGGAAGCAGGGTGAAGACGGCACAAGCCATGTGATTGTATGTGATTGTTTTTCCTACATGTATGTATGTGCACCACGTGTATGGCTGGTGCCTTTAGAGGTCAGAAGAAGGCATCAGATTCCCTGGAACTGGAGTTACACAGCTGTGAGCCACCATGTGGGGTTTGGGTACCAGCCTGGGTCCTCTTCAAGTACAACAAGTGCTTGTAACCTCCAAGCCGTCTCTCCAGCCCCAAAGATTTACTTTTTTATTATGTTTATTTGTGTGTGTGTGTGTGTGTGTGTGTGTGTGTGTGTGTGTGTGTGTGTTTGTATCCATTGGTGCCAGAGGAAGCACCAGAAGAGACTGGCAGGTCGTGTAGAGCTGGAGTTGAGGTAGTTGTGAGCCACTCGACATGGGTGCTGGAAAAAGAAGAACAGCAAGAGCTCCTAACTACAGAGCCATCTCTCCAACTCCCTGTGCACTCACTCCTTTTAACAGAGGCTGACCCAGCTATTGCTACTACCAGATTTCCAACCTATAAGCGTCAAAAACTATATCTGAACCCCTTGGCAAACCAACCAACCCTTGGGGACAAGGTGATTACACTGAGTCCTTCTGTCCTAGAAGACAAAGCTGAGCTGACAAGGATTACTGCATATTTGGGTGTGGGTTTGCCTTTTCTTCCTACAGTACTTTAGCAAGTGCTGTGACTCGAAAACTTACAAAATGGGGGCTAGAGAGATGCCTCAGCAGTTAAGAGATCATAATGCCCTTGCAGAAGATGAGAATTTGAGTCCTGGCAGCCATGGCAGACAGTTTAGAACTGCCTATGATCCGGCAACAGGATATCCCACACACTCCTCCAGAGTCCATGCTCACCTACACTCAAATATGCAGAAACCCACATGCAGATATACATATATACACATACTTTAAAAATCAAATAATTCTTGCTGAGTGTGGTGGCACATACCCTCAATCCCAGAACTCTGGAGGCAGAGGCAGGCTAGATCTCTCTGAGTTTAAGGCCATCCTGGTCTACATAGTGAGTTCCAGGCCAGCCAAGGCAACACAATGAGACTCTAACACAATGGCCAAAAAAAAAAATTTTTAATTATAATAAATCTTTGAAAGAATTTACAAAATGTCTGATTTGCTAAAATGGGATCATGACATACCTGCCTGTGTCACAGCTTTTATGCAAAGGAGTCATGGCTGTAGATTGGCACATGGCACTCACTGTCAATCACTGTTCCTGCCATATACTGCACCATCCAGAAGTCATTCTGCTGGTGTAATCCCAGCACTCAGGAGGCAGAGGCAGGCAGGTCTCTGAGTTCCAGGCTGGACTCCAGAGTGAGTTCTAGAGAGCCAAGAGCTACACAGAGAAACCCTGTCTCAAACTACCACCTCCCTCCAAAAAAGAAAAAGAATAACTGCATCAAGACTCAGATGAGGCCGGGCGGTGGTGGCGCACGCCTTTAATCCCAGCACTCGGGAGGCAGAGGCAGGCGGATCTTTGTGAGTTCGAGGCCAGCCTGGGCTACCAAGTGAGTTCCAGGAAAAGGCACAAAGCTACACAGAGAAACCCTGTCTTGAAAAACAAAACAAAACAAAAAAAAAAAAAAAAAAAAAAACAAAAAAAAAAAAAGAATAAGATTGTTATTATTAGGCCAGGCGGTGGTGGCGCACGCCTTTAATCCCAGCACTCGGGAGGCAGAGGCAGGCGGATCTCTGTGAGTTCGAGGCCAGCCTGGGCTACCAAGTGAGTTCCAGGAAAGGCGCAAAGCTACACAAGAGAAACCCTGTCTCGAAAAACCAAAAAAAAAAAAAAAAAAAAAAAAGACTCAGATGAGGCACTGACATGGAGACAGCATGCTTTTGTCCAGTAAGTAGTACACTCTGGACAAAAAAAAAAAAAACCAATTTATAAGTCTCTCTCCCCAGTAAACGTAATTCCCAGTGATCCACTTGAGAAGTTCTGCTCCATTAAGCTCCCTAGGTTTAGAGGTCCTTGTTACCAAAGAGGTCCTGTCTACTAGGGGACCCAGGAACGTTGAAACCGGCTACTACCAGTGTATATGTACATACAATAATTAATGTACATTTAAAAAATTTTCAGGGTCAGTTATTCCAGCCCATTTGGTTACTATTTCAGTGATTCAGTGATTCCTAATTTTCTTTTGTAATCTCTAGGAAGGAGAAAAGAACATTAACTCTAGAATTGGATAAGACTTTCTTTCTTTTTCTTTCTGAGACAAGGTTTCTCTGTAGCTTTGGAGCCTGTCCTGGAACTCACTCTGTAGTCCAGGCTGGCCTCCGAACTCACAGAGATCCTCCTGCCTCTGCCTCCCAAGTGCTGGGATCAAAGCATGTGCCACCACCACCCAGCACAGATAAGAGACTTTCTAACTAGAAGAAAGTGTGTGTGTGGGGGGGGGTGGAATAGAACATTTTTTTTAAAGTTGCTCAATCTAAAAGAATAGAAAAAGAACAACCAGGTGCAGTGGTGCACACCTGTAATCCCAGTCACGGGAAGGAGGATCACTAATAAGTTCAAAGCCAACTGCCTCGACAGTAAGTCACAGGCCAGCTTGGGTTACATAGCAAGACACTGTCTCTAAAACCAAAATCATGGGGCTAGAGAGATGGCTGTCAGTAAGAGGTTGACTACCCTGAGGGCTCGGGTTCGATTCTCAGCGTCTGTATGGTGGCTTGCTACCATTTGAAATCCAGTTCCAGTGGATCCAGTGCCCTCTTCTGGCTCTGTGAGCACCACACACACATGATACACAGACACACAAACAGGCAAAACATTCACACACATAAAATAAAATAAGCTATATTCTTTTTTTTTTTTTTTTTTTTTTTTTTTTTGGTTTTTTTCGAGACAGGGTTTCTCTGTGTAGCTTTGCGCCTTTCCTGGAGCTCACTTGGTAGCCCAGGCTGGCCTCGAACTCACAGAGATCCGCCTGGCTCTGCTTCCCGAGTGCTGGGATTAAAGGCGTGCGCCACCAACGCCCGGCCATATAAGCTATATTCTTAAAAATTGCCCTTCCTCCCCACTAAAAGAAAGAAGCTACACACATTTTGTAGGTGCCCATAGTCCCAACTATAGCTACTTGGGAGGCTGAGGCATGAGAATTTCTTTTTTGCTGTTTTGTTTTGGTTTGTTTTGGTTTGGTTTGTTTTGGTTTGTTTTGTTTTGGTTTGGTTTGGTTTGGTTGTTTGTTTGGTTTGTTTTGTTTTGGTTTGGTTTGGTTTGGTTTGGTTTGGTTTGGTTTGGTTTGGTTTTTTTTGAGACAGGGTTTATCTGTGTAACAGCCCTGGCTGTCCTGGAACTTGATTTGTAGCCTAGGTTGGCCTCAAACAGCATCTGCCTCCCAAGTGCTGGGATAAAAGGCATGTGCTAACATGGACCCCTAAGAATCTCTTGATCCCAAGAGTTCAAGAGGAGCTTGGACAACATGAAAGAAGACTGTGGGAAAGAAGGGTAAGAAAGGAAAACACAAGCCGGGAGGTGGTGGTTCTCATCTGTAATCCCAGCACTCGGAGGCAGAGGCAGGTGGAGATCTACAGAGAAAATTCCAGGACAGCCTGGGCTACACAGAAAAATCCTGTCTGGAAAAAGAAACTACCACCACCACCAACAACAAAATGAGCTGTGGGGTCAGGTACAGATGAATGAAGTCTTCCAGTTAAAAAGATGTGCTATGTCGGGTTGGAGAGATGACTCAGTGGTTTAAGAACTCTTGTTCTTGCAGAGGAGTTGGGCTCCCAGCACCCACCGGGTGGCTCACAATCCATAACTCCAGTTCCAGGGGATCCATCACCCTCCTGCAGCCTCCATAGGCATTGCGTACACATGATGCACTTAACATATATACACTCACAGACATAAAATAAAAACAATTTTTAAGACAAGATATAACTTTCTAATAAAAATAAAGAAAACATTTGACAATAAACAAAAAGAAATACAAAGTACCAACAGATCAAACTTAACAAACTGTAAGTAAAACCATAATGACAAAATTACAACATCTTATTTCCAAATCTTACAGACGACCCTAATGAACAGAGAGGTATTTATGACTCAGAAGACACAATATTATGAATTTTCACACTATGTCAATTTTCCCAGGCCAGTTCATAGCTGTAATGGATTCCAACCATAATAACAAAGAGTTGTTATTAGAACTGATGAGCTGGTTTAAAACTGTATATAGAGGCTAGCCATGGGGAACACACCTGTAAGCCCAGGAGTTGAGAGGCAAGAGCATCAGGAGTTCAAAGTCATCCTTAGACACACAAGTTTAAGGCCAGCCCAGGATGTAGGAGACCTTGTCAAAATAGCCAAAAATACCAAGAATGGTAATAATTAGTATGTAGACATGTGTGCAGTGACAAATATCTATATCCCTAATTACTTAGGAAGCTGAGGTGGGAGGATCATTTAAGCCCATGATTTTGATAAGAGCCTGGGTAACATATATAAGACCTTACTCTTCAAAAAAACATTTTTTTTTAAATAAACTGGGCATGGTGGTACATGCCTTTAATCCCAGCACTGAAGTAGCAGAGGCAGGCAGATCTGTGAGTCTAATGCCAGCCTGGAAGCAAATTCCAGAGGCTATCTCAAAATAAATAAGCAAACAATTTAACTAACTTAAATAAATTAGTCCTGGGGGAGGGGCCCATAAGGCCTCTCCCTCTCTGAGAATCTATGCAAAATTAATAGTGGGTAAAAGATTTTCTTCAGTGGTATAACCACTGCCCTATCAAATCAGAGAATATACTCAGGTCCTCAGGCTTGGTGGAAAGCATCCCACGGAGTCATCTCACTGGCCCTCAACTGTCATCAAAATAAAAACTGGGGGCCGGAAAGATGGCTTAATTGGTAAAGTATTTGCTATACATGCATGTGGGCCTAAGTTTAATTCCAAGAAGCCAGGCATGATGGTGTTCACTTATAATCCCAGAAATGGGGAGTGGAGAAGGCAGATCTGGCTAAGAATTGGGTTGGGGACTGGAGAGATGGCTCAGAGGTTAAGAACACTGGCAGCTCTTCCAGAGGTCCTGAGTTCAATTCCCAGCAACCACATGGTGGCTCACAACCATCTGTAATGAGATCTGGTGCCCTCTTCTGGGGTGTAGGAATATAAGCAGACAGAATATTGTATACATAATAAATAAATAAATCTTTTTTAAAAATTTAAAAAAAAAGAATTGGGTTGGAATGTAACCCAGCGGTAAAGTGCTGCACAAAGTTCTGGGCTTTACTCCAGGACAGAAAAACAAAGTAAAAAATGAAACAATAAAAATTAGTCCAGTTAGTCCAGAGAAGCCAGAGTTGGAGAAGATATTTACATCATGTCACAGATAATATCAAGACTATCAGTATCAGGGTGCAGTGATGCCCACCTTTAATCCTAGCTCTTGAGAGGCAGAGGTGGGTAGATCCAAGACTTGATCAAGTGAGACCTTTTCCCAAAAAAAGTGGAGAGGAGGGGGACAGAGAGATGGTTCAGTGGTTAAGGACACTAGTTGCTCTTACTGAAGACCTGGGTTCAGTTCCCAGCACCCACATGGAGGCTTACAACCACCCATAATTCCAGTTCCAGGGGATCCAATGTCCTCTTCTGACCTCTTCAGGCACACACATGGTGCACATACACTCACACAAAACACTTAAACACACTGGACAGAGGTGGCACACGCTTTTAATCCTAGCACTTGGGAAGGCAGAGGCAGGTGGATCTCTGTAAGTTCAAGGCCAGCCTGGTCTACAGAGCAAGTTCCAGGACAGCCAGGGCTACATAGAGAAACCCTGTCTCAAAAAAACCAACCAACCAACCAACCAACCAACAAAACACTCAAACACATAAAAAAAAAAAAAAAGTCTTTTAAAAAAGCCTAGTGATTAATAAGAAAAAGATGAGCAGCCTGTAAAAAATGGGCAAGATTTGCATAGGCACTTCACAGGCGTCAAGATTAGCGTGGCAGGGCTAGAGAGATGGCTCAGTGATTAGGAGCTCTTCCAGAAGACTCGGGCTCAATTCCCAGCTCTCATATGGCAGCTCAAGACTTTCTGTAACTCCAGTTCCCGGGGATCTGACACCCTCATACAGACACACATGCAAGAAAAACACCAATGCACATAAAATAAAATTAAATAAAATTTTAGAAGACTAGCATGGCTAATAAACATATGAACTTGTTCTCAACCTAATTACTAAATAACTAAATGTAAAATAAAAAAGTTTTATATCCCTAGACTGGCAAAAATAAAAGTCCTGGCAGCCCCAAGCACTGGCAAGGGTATAGAGCCAAAGGGTTCTCTCAGCAGCATTCTTGAAGGCAGTGAAAGACCCTCAAACACTAGAGAAATTATGTTTGTGTGCAACATGGACAAGATGGCTGCTAGCAGCACTGTCTGTAATTGTCCCAAAGTGGAAACTATCAGACATCCATCTACCGTGAAATGGCTCTGTGGCCAGTGATACAGTCATACAATGGCACTGTTTCAACAATGAACTTGAACAAAGTTAGCTATGCGTGGCAACATGAATAAATCTGATGATGAGCCAAGGGAGTTGGATGCCAAAGATTGCATCTGTATGATTCTGTTGCTACAAAACACAAAAACAGGAAAATACTGGGATGAGTGAATAACTGGGTGGTGAAGATTCTTCAGAAAAACAAGAACATGAGATTCACCAGAGCCAGGGCTGAGGAGGGGAGGGCCGTGACGAGGAGGGCCCGTGGCTGTTAGATACTCCTCCTTAGACACTGTAGAGACACCCTTCGAATTTGCCACACTGCACATTTATAATTTATTTACATTTCTGTGTGCTTTATTTCACAGGAAATGAAGAAGGAAAGGAGTTGCCTCAGCTCAGAGCAGCTCAGGGCATGTGAGGGATATAGCTCTCAGGCAGTGCAGGGGCAGCTGTCAGGAAGCTGAAGGTTCCTTTGGCACTCACAAAGGATGTGCAGAAGGATAGATGAGTCAGAGGTCTGCTCTACCTCTCCAGCCTCCTCCAGGGAGAGATAGGGAAGTACCTTGAGGGAACCACCACACACATATACTTTCACAGTGTGGGGTTGTGGTACTTCTAGGGGCCACTACCCTGTCTCCAAGGAAAGGTTTCCTCAAGGACTCCATAGCCAGGCATCTTGTCCAGGTGGAGGGAACAGAAGATGCAGGTAGATGCTTGTAGGGTGTGTGTAAGGGGTCCAGTGAGGATCAGATCTGTGATACCCTCCTTCTCCTTCTCCAGACATGTGGATTTGGTTCACATCCTAGATCTGCTCTGTAGGCCCTGGCACTGTCGAGGTTATTCCCTTCCAGGGCTTCCATCGCTCTGAAAAGCCCCTTCCCCATTAGGTCGATCTGGCCATCTGTACTGGGAATGAAGTTGCATCTTGGTTCCATCAATAGGGGACACTCACAGCAACATGGCCCAGAGTAGGAGCAACTGGTACTTCTATAAGTTTCTAGCTATGGGGCTGGGGCTCTATGTAGCTCAGTGGTAGAGCATTTGCCTAACATCAGCAAGAACCTGGGTTCCATCAGTGTAAACAGTAAATGAAAACCCTTTTAGACAAAAATCTAAGAAAGGAAGGAAGGAAGGAAGGAAGGAAGGAAGGAAAAGAAATCAATCAATCAATCAATCAATCAATCAATCAATCAATCAATCAATCCAGAGGGCAGAAAGGCTCTCCACACTCTCAGATCAAACACAGGAAACATACAACTGTGTTCCTCCCCAGGCCTTGACTCAGGGTTGCTTCCCATGATGCCTCCTTCCCTCAAGCCCCAAACAGAAGCCATCTCTGAATACATCATGACAGCAGGCAAGTCAGGGACCCTGCTCTGGGCTTCAGGTTCTCTATCAGTAGAAAGAAGAGTGTAAGGTCTGGCGGTGGTGGCACCTGCCTTTAATCCCAGCACTCAAGAGGCAGAGGCAGGTGGATCTCTCTCTGTAGCCTGGTCTACAGAGCTAGTTCCAGGATAGCCAAGGCTATACCAAGAAACCCTGTCTCAAAAAAAAAAAAAAAAAAAACAACCCCCCCCAAAAAAAAATAAAAGGAAAGGAAGGAAGGTGGTGTGAATTTGTCCCTAGGGCTGGACCTGAAGCTCCTGTTGCCCACCCCCAAACCCTGCCTCACACACTGGGAACCAGAAGGCAAAGCAATTTCTTCCCCCAGAGCTATGGCTCCTGGGGTGGGTGAGGGCACCTTCAGAGCTCTGGGGGTAAATAGAGCTGACCAGACTCCCATAATTAGTGGTGGCTAAGAGGAGTGTCAGGGAGCCATGAGGAGTCACGGTTTTGACACAGAGCACTAAAGCAGTGACGGATCCACATGACAGAAGCGAAGCTGGGGCTTGAACTCAGGCTTCTCTGAGCCCCAGTTCTCTCACTTAAAAGTGGGTCTACTTTTCCGGCTCAGCATCACAAGTGCTGGAAGTGTTCAATACATGGTGACCACCACATTATGAATCCCTCTTTGACGCTGTAGGACCATGGCCAGGACTCCCATCACGCTCTGGACACAATCTTGCAAATGAGGCCCTGGACTTGGGGCAGTTCAAAGAGGTGGTCAGCTGCGCCAGCTGGTCCAGAGTCCCAAGAGATAAGACAAGGCTGTACGAAAACCCTAGGTGGGCCTTGAATGTCCACAGACCTCAACTGTTTAGTCAGCCTAAAGGACCCATCACATGCCTCTGAGCCAAAGAACCCCCAAATCCTCCAGCCCAGGGCTTGAAAGGCATGTTAGCCACTGAGCTGGTCCCCAAAACAGTGCACTGAGCTGCAGTGCACACCCAGCAGATTCCTAGACACAGGATCCAAACCTATTCTCCAGTTCTGTTTTACATTTTACAGAAATGGATGCTGTGGTTGTAGTATACATGGCTCCAGCCCCTGACTGAGTTTAGGACAAAAGGCAGGGAGAAAATGCCTGGTCCTCTACGATTGTTCCATGTGCCCTAAACTTGACCATGGCATCCTGATCCTTCTCCTCTGGCAGGCTGAAAGGAAACATCTGTCAAGATGGATGGACTCCGGTTCCTGGAAGCAGATGGCCACTGGAATCCAGTGTCTGCCATTCACTGCACCCCAAGATGCTCTGGGGCCAAAGCCTCCTACTTCCACGAATTTGACTCACTTAGTCAACTACACACCTCCAAACTACAACAGGAGTTTGGGGTTCCAAACAAAAGTCTTTCTCATTAGACAGCAGTCCCTGGCTACTGGGCACAAGTACAGTCCTTGATCTGGGTCCTATGCAAAAATCTTCTCCACTAGGGCTAGTGAGATGGCTCAGCAGTAAATAGCTCTGGCTGCTCTTCCAGAGGACCCAGGTTCAATTCCCAGTATCCTTGTAGCAGCTCACAACCATTCATAACTCTAGTTCTAGATCTGACATCCTCTTCTGATCCCCCCAGGGGAACCAGGCACACACACAATATACACATACATGTAGGCAAAACACTCATACACATAAAAAAATAAAATAAAGATTAAACTCTTCTTCTCCAACATAAAGTACAATGAAGGCCAGATGATGCCAAGGTCTTTGCCAGCCCTGACCTCCAGATGCATTTATTTTCACAAAAAAGTCCAATCTAAATGGCTGTACAAAGGGTGTAGCCTGGCAGAATTTCATGAGGGGACCAATTGGGACCACCCCGACTGCTTGGGCACCTGGATGTGACTATCCCCACCCATCCTTGTCCCATCCAGACCCCACTCTCCCCCCTTCACTCTAGCCAGCACTTCCTGTATGAAGTCTTCCCAGACCCTCCCACTGGATTCCAAGCTCCTGGCTCCTTCATGCACAGCTTCCCAGAACACTGCGCCATCACCAGCACCTCCTACCCACTGACCTGCTCTAGACTAAGCTCTGCCAAGCCGGACTAGGGGCTGCTCACAGCCTACAACCAGCTCCAGCACCAGGCCAGTCACCAGGAGGCACTCAGTAACTGCTACCTGGCTGGGGCTTTGAAGTTCGCAGCCAACACTGTTCCAGAGGGATCCTCATCTATTATTTAGCTATGTCCCCCAGTCAGTTCACTTAGCAGCCTGCGCCCTAGAAGACTGAAGACACCCATCAGGGCCGCTGTCAGTAGCTCTTTACCTGGACATCGGTGATGCTCAGAAGAGCCTGCTCTTCCCTCAGTGCCAATCAAACCCTGGCCATTGAGACAAGTCATCTCTGATTTATTAAGAGGCGATGGTCCCTCCTTGAACCTGTGTCTTAGCATTCCTATGGGTCCTAGGACCAGCCTTCGGTCCCATACAACTACCCCAGCCTTGCCTGGTCCCAGCCCCCACTACAGGGTGGGTATGCTATGGGGACCGGATTTTGTGTTGTCGAAGCCCAGGCAGCGCTTAGTCGTCGGCCCTGGATTCTTGAGAGGTGTGACATGGAGGGGCTGGATGGGCCACATCAGCCAGCCAGTCCTCCAGGAGCCTGGGACCCAGCCTGTCCACTGAGGCCGGGAGTCTTGTTGATGAGGTCTGGTGTCAAGCCCATTCCTGCTCATCTTCCCATGCAAGCCGGTCTCCATCTGCGTGGCAGGGCTGTGGCCCCATGGCTGCTTCCACCCAAGAGCTGTGTAGAACGGATGTCACCTGGGCCCAGTGTAGCCGTATGGGTGCCGCAGCAACAGGCTTTGGTGGCTGGGCAGCACATGAGTGTGGTAGTGCTCCACCATGCTGCCCACACTTGTAAACAGAACCTCACCTTCCAGGTAGAACTTAGAGTCCTGCAGAAGGGCAGAAGATATCAGGTTTAGCAGGGCCTGACAAGCCCATTGCCTCAAACCTACCTCCCCCTCCCTCCCCCCATGTTCTCGAAGGGGAAGGTCAGCAGTAACAATGGCCCTGATAGTCAGGCTTGCTCCCAGCTGTCCACATCCCTCCCCTCCCTGTCTGCCCACAACACGACTGTGTTCCCAAGCTCTCCAGTCAGTTTTCTTGCATTAACCCCCAGGGTCCAATGTGAAACCTGCTCTCAGGGCACGGTCTGTGACTAAAACCAAGGGCCAAGGAGAGCTGCCCAACACTTCTAGAGTATGCTAAGGATAAAGTAAGGTGGGGGGGGAGGGAGGCTGAGGCCATGCAGAAGAGACAGAGGGCAAAGGACAGGGCAGGGCTGATGCCATGCAGGTACCAGTCCAGCTCCCTCTGCCGCGTCCTGTAAGGGGGACTCGCTTGGCTTTTGCTAAGCCTGGAGGCCAGTGTCCCCACCCCACCCTCAGAGCGGGGGGGGGAGCGGGGGGGGGGGCGGGGGGGGGGCGGGCCAGTCCCTCACCTTCTCAAAGATGCGATAGTTCCTCACTTTGTTCGAGGATTCATCCCACACGACCAAGACCTACAGGGAAGGAGATATGGAGCAGAAGGCTTAGCGGAGGCTGCAAGGACTGGCCAACGCCTAAGAGGACAGCAACAGCTCAAGGGACAGAGGCTGTAGCCCTTGGGGGTCATGTGAGTCAGAGACCAGCGGCCGTCACCTGCACAGACAGCCCCTCCCCCCGGGGGTCCCTCTGCCCTTACAGAGCCCCTGGTGAGACCTAAGTAGCTGGAACCATCTCTTACATGAGTGAGGTGGGTGAGGTATCACGTTAACACTTGGACACTCAACCTCTTGCTAGTTCTCCTACCCTACATGGCCTCTGCACAAACCCCGTCCTAACCCACACTCTACGGCTACAGTGGAAGGCAGCCATCGTCACCCCCAATTTGTAGAAATCATTTTGGGAACAGAGAGAGGGTGCTGCTGGGCAAGGATCCCAAAGAAAGAATTCGGTTGAGGTGCCAACTAAGAAGAGAGCGGGCTCTGGCGGCAGAGTTGTCCTGGCAGAGCAGCCTACCTTCCCTGACTTGGTGGAGGAGTTCCGGATGCAATACAGCCCATCCTGAGGCTCTCCACGGGGATTCGTAGCTTTGAACAACCTAAAGTAAAACAGCCATGTTGGTGGGTGGACCTCCTAGACAGCCAGCTTTCATAAGTACCTTCTAGTGCCCCCCTCTACTACGCGGCTTTGGGTCCACTCTTGGTTTCAGGTTGTAATAGAGGATTTAAGCAGAGGGGCTTATGAAAATAACAACAACAGCAACCCATTCAGACCCTCTGCTATCACGTGGCTCGGGCCACGTGCTTGAGCTTGGGCTTGCCCAACACCAAAGTGAGCAAGGGGGACAAGGGACCTCACACTGTCACAGCAAGGACAAGAAGCACTGTGTGCGCACTAACCTTTCTACCTCGCAGGATTCTGTGGTGTTGACAAACACGGAATTAGGCAGCGGCACCTGAAAGAGGTCAACAGGGGTCACTGTCAAAGCGTGGGTGAACCCTCCAAATATCACTGCTCCCCCAAATGGCTGCCTCCTGCATCAGGATACAGTACTCTGCATGGCATCACCTCCCTCAAATCTCGAGTTATGGAGCCCCTTGTTCAGGATAGCCAGCGAGGGCCCCTGGCCTACAGCTCTCCCATGTCTGCCCACGTGCTGACTGCGTGGGACCTGGACCCTCCACTCCGTCTTGCCTTCTCATAGTCCTCATCTGAGTCCTCCTCGCCAGGGTCAGCCCGTGAGGGCTGTCGGGCCTTTTCAAAGGAGAAGCTCCTGAAACTCTGTCCATCAGGGGGGGATCGCCTGGAGCAATAAGGAGGAAGACAAGAATATGATCACCCTCAGACACAGATAGGGCACTCCTTCCTCCCCTCCACACATGTTCCCACTTAGCATCAACATCTTGGTGCCAGCCTTCTCTGGCCCTGTGGCTGTAACTGCTCAGGACAGCGGAGCTCTGAGACGCGTGCTCACTGTCCAAAGGAGGCAGGAGTTATCACAGGTCTGAAAACGCCCAACTAGGAAATTAACCGCCATTAATACAGGTGAGCACCTGAGCTCAGGTGTTCTCACACAGTGGACAAGTGTCCTGGGCACTGCCAGGGCCCAGGATCTACTATTGATTGTCTTTGGGACTCCGGCAAAGTCACAGTTCTCTCAAAGCCATGAGGGGGTAAAGAGATGGAAAGAGGCAGAACAGTGCAATGTGACCCCAAGAGACACCTATGGTAACAGTCCGGTCCACTGCACAGGCAGCAGGTGGTCCTCTTGAGCCTAATCTTCAGGCCTTTGGGGAGAATTAACGGAAGTCATACATGGCCTGAGACATAAACCCACATCACGATGGGCAAGGGTGGACTTCACCTGTACCCCTGGATCAGCCAGGAGTAGGGGAGACTGGGGTGGTGAGGAGAACCTTCCCTCCTGTTCCTGATGCTTCCCCTCAGAATGTAAGGGGTACTGGATAGAGAATAGACTGGGTTGAGGGGACCTACTGGCTGGCAGGCAGAGGCACTACCCAGCCAGACTCACTGGAGGTTGGGGAGAGGTGTCTTTTCTGGTCTAGGCAGCACGGCAGGCCGAACTGTAGCCTCAGGGATGGGCATCTTCGGCACAGGAGGCCTGGGGGCCACGGGGGGCACAAAGAGTCCAGGCTTGGCTGCCTCCCTCGGGGAGGCCTCTTCAGTTATCTTCAGGAACTTGGGCTTATTGGCAGGCACGGGCGGGGGCTCAGACGTGGGCGGCCCTCGGGAAGACAGGTGGAAGGACTTGAGTTTGTCACAGTTCCTTGAGGTGGCAACAGCCATGGCGGCAGAGCTGGAGACAGAGCTAGTCCCATGGCCAGGGGTCCAGGGTTCCGGGCTGGGGTTCACGCTGTCTCGGAAGCAAGGTTTCCGGAGGCTGGGCACGGTGGGTGCATTGCCCAATGGAGGGTCACTCATCCTCCGAGGGGTAGCAGGCACCCTGAGGCCAGGCTCTATTCGCCTCAAGCCCAATGGGTCCTTCTTAGCATCCTCAAGGGCAGGGCCAGCATCCGGAAGGCTTCGCTTAGGGGGTGGGGGTGGAAGTAAGGGGCTTGGGCTTTTGGAGGTGAAGGAGTGGGCACGGGGCAAGTCAGAGAAGGCTGGCTTCCGAGGTACGGGCACAGGGGGTGGTGGGTAGGCTGGTGGATGTGTCAGGGAATCTGCAGAACATATACACACACACACACAAAAAAAAGCAAGTTGGCATCACATAGAGGCTGGACCACCACAACCCTGTACTAGCAACAGGCAGCAGGAGCCAACCAGGAATGCACCCCTCATGGCCCTACCTTCAGGCGGCCAGCAGCAGCTGATTCCATATGCATCCTTCATGGTCCCACCCCTGCCCCACCTAATGGCCAATATCTAGCCCTCCACCCTGGGTCCAGACCACCAGTGCTACCTGGCCCTTTCCACCCATGCCCCTGAAGGCAATCCAGACAGAGTTCCTACAGCCTCAATGTCACATGCAGAGCTATCAAGGCTCCCACAGGGTAAAGTGAGCTGAATGGGGATTCTCAGGCCTTCACCTGAGCAAGGGGAAGGGTGAATTCTGGACGAAGAGGTGAGCAGGAAGGGTCAGAACCACTGGCATGAAGTTGAAAGCCTGTGTTTATAACAAGCTAAAGGCACTGTGTGACATCTAGCCCAGATGTCATATGGGCCATCAGAAGAGCAGACCCAGGATGAGTGGGAATGATAGGAGTGAGGCCTGAGGACCAGATACCCCTCAGTCACAAGGAGGGGTGGAGGGGTGGAGGGGTGTCCCTCAAGAGGTAAACACAGGAGACAGAAGAGCAAGAAGGGCCAGAGCGCCAGGCACGTGGGGGCACGAGGCCAGTGATGAGCAGGGAGGTCTAGAGAGGAGGGAGAGTGAGTGTCGGAGTGTTCAGTGGAGGCTGCAGGGACTCTGCGTGTGTCTATCTACACTCAAGGCCGAGACTCTTCACTCTCCCACTCTTTGGTGGTCAAGTTGAGGCCTGAGGTAAGAAGTTGTGGGAATAGGAAATAAAAGGCATGGTCGGGTACCTGAAGGAGTATCACTAGAGTGGACCCCAGAGAAGGGAGTAAGGTCCAGTGCCTACAACCAGGAGGAGGAAGGCGAAAGGAGAGCATGGGGAAGCAAAGGTCAAGGCACCAGAGGACGGGAACAGAAGGTGGACAATCACTCCCAAGACATAATGATGGACAAGACAAAGCTGGAGTGTTCTGAGAGGAGGAAGCGTGGAAAGTACAAGGAATAAAGACGTAAGGGTCGGAGGGCAGGACAGAGACATGCCCTTCCTACCCAGGCCTGGACTTCCCTATCACTCACACATGACTGTCCGTACACTCATCTGCCCCAGGACTGCTTCAGGTGGTGCGGTGGACACTGAGGCCACAGCAGTCAGCCTGCTCTATAGCTATGGTCCACAGAGAACTTGTTGCCATGGCAATGGGCCTGCCTTAGACCAACCCCCTTCTCCATGTCCCTTTATTTTCAATCTCAGCCTCCAGGATCACCCACAGCTTCACCTGACTCCCCATCCACACAGTTAATCAGGGCAGTGGCAGGTGTGGACAAGCAAAGCCAATTGTCCCTGAACTCTGAATACCTGGGTCACAGAAAGGAAACAGAGACCACCCAAAGCAAGACCCACAGCCTTCTAGGCATGATGTATAAGACTTTAATTCCGTTCTCAGGAGGCAGAGACAGGCAGATCTCTGAGTGTGAAGTCAGTCTGGTCAGGAGAGATTCAGGACAGCCAGGGCTACAGAGAGACCCTGTCTCAAACACCAACCAAACAGAAAGATCCACCAGTGTAAGAGAGGCTCCGTTCTTAGTTCCAGTCCCCAGTCTCGACCCACCAGAGACCCCCAGACCCAGCTACCCTACCTACCCTCAAGCTTCATGGGCCCTGGGGAGTCAGGTTCCAAGTACGAGTCATCCTCATCTTCATGTTCATAGTCTACACGTAGTGAATGGAAGATGAGACACAACATAGCCCAGGTCCGTTGCATGCAGAACAAGATGGCATGGCCCACAGTGCTCCATTCATGAGAGCAGGGCACTCAGGAGGCACGGGGTTGAGGACGAGGAGGAGGTAGCATTTGAAAACCTGAACTCACACTGCTGGAGGTCAGAGGCAGAGAAGCCACCTCACTCTGCCAGGGGACAGGGCAGGGAGCAACACTAAACCATGCATGTCTTTCCTCCCAGGCAGCCCGAGTGGGTTCACTGTCAGCAGTCAAGTGGCTACATGGTGCAGAGATGGCCTTACCTTCATTGTCTGTGGGGTATGGAGAGAGGCTGATATCTATAGGTCGCTCAACCGCACCGTAGAAGCTGTCCGTGTCTGAGCTAGAGTCACTGAAACCCAGAGCAGGGAACAGGTAATGAGCACTAGACTAGTGGTCTCCTTGCACTCACATGTAGTGAGTGACCTGTGCACACACACACCCCCAACAGACACCACAGATGTTGACATCCACTTGGGGACCCATGGGCACGTACAGATGTGAACACATACAGATACAAGGACAACCCCTCACACACCTCATATAGACAAAAGAACACAAATGTCATATGGAAAGGCATTTGGTATATACATGTGGTTCAAGGACAGACATAGGGACTGGAGGGTTGGGACCACCTGTGGGTGCCACCTTCCTGCCTCACCGTGGTTTTTGCAACCCTGACTGGCCAGATGCCTCAGAGCTGGGTCCACATGTCCACCTCCTGTCCAGGGAGGCTCAGTCAACCCTGGGCTGAGATGTTACAAGATGCCAGGTTAGACCGATGGCCAGGAGCTCTGGATTCAGTCCAGAACCTCAGGGCAGCCTTGGGGGTGCCCAACCCTCTCTGGATCACAGTTTCACTGACTATGATAGGGCCGGTGTATGTCCCCTCGAGAGTCCCCGTTGTTTGCCGGGCCATCTCACAGGTGAGGAGGCAGAGACCAGGACTGACTGAGCTCCCAAGGGACAGAGTGGACACAGGGAGTTGGGAATCCAAATCTCTGAGCTGGAAATGCTGGGCCTCCATAGTAGTGGTGGTGGGGAGCACGTATAAGCCCCAAATAGGAGTTACAAATAAGTACAACAGAGTGGGAAAGACAGCTAGAGACTGACAAGAACAGAGACGGCGCATGCGCACCATGCACACACTATGTCAGCAGCATGTACTTCCACACACATGAAGCTTGCCTGGCACCTCCACAAAAGCCTTCATGGAAGTGATTATAGGCCAAGCCCCCAGGGACTGGAAGGGAGTCCTAGGAGCCAAGAAGCCCTAGATCCTATCGCCCACCCATCACATCCCTTGGTGTACCTGGTTTCTAGAGGTAGCTCCTTCTTCTCATGGAAGTGGCCGATTTCCTTGCGTAGCAAGGCCATCCAGCTCTGTGGGTCAGGAGCAGCCACAGTAAGAATGATGCTGCCCAGAATGGGGTCCCACTGCACCCTCCTCCCACCACCTTCTAGCCCCTGTGCAATAACCACCAAGGTCCAGGGAGAGGAGCCTAGCTAGGTCCAGCCTAGACTGTGTGGCTCAGAGATGAAATCACCCTCCTGGGGCTGCAAGTTGCCTCTCAGCCCTTCTGGGGCTCTACCCTGCTGGCACATTCTCATGGTGTGTACAGGCACCAGGCTGTGGGCCTAAGCCACCTGGCTACCCATACACCAACCAAGCCTTTCTCCTCCGGGTCCTAGCCTAGAGGTGATGGGAGGCCAGATCCTGGTGACCAGTGTGCCACTTCAGGCAGGTCCTGCCAGGCTCCTGAGGCCCTGCTACACTCGGTCACCTTGCGCTCATCCTCAGAGGAGGCTGAGAAGAACCACGTGCGATGCTTCTTGCTGATGTGAATGATCTTGAATGGGAAGACGTTGTTGGATGTCGTCTCCTCCGCTGCCCGCATCACTCTGAGGGCACAATGCCAAAAGTCACCAGATTGTCCACTCTCAAGAAACGGGCTCATCAACCCCACCCCTGAATTGATTTCAGCACTCAGCATCATGCCCTGGAGAATATGGGCAAATCTAGACAGTCCCTGCCTGCTCATGCTCTCAGTAAAATATCTAGATGTAGCCGGGTGGTGGTGGTGGTGGTGGTGGCGGCGGCGGCGGCGGCGGCGGCGGCGGCGGCGGCGGCGGCGGCACACGCCTTTAATTCCAGCACTCGGGAGGCAGAGGCAGGCAGATCTCTGTGAGTTCAAGGCCAGTCTGGTCTACAGAGAGAGATCCAGGACAGGCTCCAAAGCTAATTTCCAAAGAAATCTTGTCTCAAAAACCCAAAATCTAGACGCTTCAAAACAGCAGAGTACAAGCAAGCACAAGGTGTTGGGTCTGTGAGGACTTCCCAGAGAGCAGTGTGCAGAGCTCGGAGACATGGTCCCATCACTGTCATTGCTCATCAGTGTCATTTCATACAGATACTACTCCCCAGCTCTGTCCCATGCAGCTTTCTGCTCTGTGGCCTGCTCCCAGATGCGGGGCTTTCTCAGACATCTGTCTACATGGGGGAGTCCTGCTGGCTGAGCACTTGGCCAGGGTACCTGCCTGGCCTATCACAGGTCCTGGCCAGGGCCTCTCAGGCTCAGCCTACCAAATGGATTGGACAATCCTTGGGGCCCAGTCACATCTGTCAATGGGCTGAGTTCATGGCTTGGCTGGCACAGCAGGAGGGCCACCGGTCTGGGCAAAGTGACTAGGGAGAGAGCTTTGATTAGCTAGTGCCTAGGACTGGACTAGGGACCTGGCCTGGCTGCTTCGGCAAGGCTATAGTCAGGGGGAAGCAGGAGCCCAGAGCAACTTTAGAATAAGCAGAAGGGACTGGGCCCTTTATGGGGTGGTGAAAGGCTCAGACTAATGCTACAGGGCATAGAACCTGGCTCCCTACAGCCCCCAAGGCCACAGGATAAACTCAGGATGACCAACGGGTCAACATGTGGGCATTAGCTCAGGGTATACCTGCCCAATAGTCTAGAAGCCTTAATAAAAGCTTCACCCTACACACATTATCCCATCCCCTGGCCTCAGCAAAGGCCAGAATATGAGGTGACATCCCACAAGCAGATGAAAGCCATCTCGGGAAAGCCAGGGATGGGCCCTGTGGGGTAGGATGAGAGGGAAAACAATCGGCAAGGGGGTTGGTCAGCAGATGGGATGGACACTCACCGGTTGTAGCCACTCAGGGAGAAGGCACCCTGCGGAGAGGCAGATGTGCTACTCTTGAAGTAGTAGATGCAGCGCTTGTGGATGATCACGAAGCGTAGAGGCCCTGGGGACAAGGCAGCAGCAGGGGTGAGCCACAGAGCCACCAGTCAGCTCCACTCTGGGGTTCTCCCCAGAGGCCCTAGACAACTTTCGACCAGACCTCTGAGACTGCAGAGGGGTAGAGCAGGAGCTGGGCGGGTGTGCTGCCCCTCCCTAGGGTTTTCTGTGGGGTCAAATACAGACAAGTTCACTGGCCCACTGGCCAGTCTTGGGACACCACTCTGGGGAAGGCCTGGCCACACAAAGAAAAGGGGTTGATTGAGGTCTCAAGGGACAGTAAGAAAGGGTGGAGCCTGGACCAGAGGCCTGAGGAGGCCACAGCAGCCTTGCTTAGAGCAATGGGACTGTTGGGGGAGGCAAAGAGAGCAAGGCTAAGGCACCC
This sequence comes from Peromyscus maniculatus bairdii, assembly GCF_049852395.1. Taxonomy (NCBI): domain Eukaryota; kingdom Metazoa; phylum Chordata; class Mammalia; order Rodentia; family Cricetidae; genus Peromyscus; species Peromyscus maniculatus. The sequence goes on from NC_134861.1 coordinate 4,439,638, forward strand.
AGAGCTGGCTGATGAGAGCCGGGTATGGAGCTGGGCTCTGGCTCTACTATTCCTGTCCAGAACAGCACCCACCAAGGCCTGGGGGAAGGTTAGTTATGGCTCTTCCTTGGAGGCTGTCCATACACAGTATAACTGATGTCCACAGAGTCCAACATTCCAGCCTAGAGCATCTCAGCTAGGCAACAGAGGAGCAGGGAGTCCCCAGCACAGGGCACTGCAGGGGCAAAACCACGGAGTGTCCACGGCTGATCAGAGTTGGCAAGGCTGTAGTACTCTTTGCTTTCAGCATCCTGACACTCGTTCAGCTGGCTCCTGATCTAGCACACGGGTTCATTCTGTGCCACATGACCAATCAGTTCACCCACAACACACACAAGGCAAGACCAGCATTGAGGGACCAGATCTATCAGGTCCCCCCCTGAGGTCCTCCAGGCCTTGTCTGCAGACTGAAGCTCTCATGGTCAGAACTGTATACCAAATGCTCATCCTATCTCTTTGCCTAGCTATACTATGTGGGATCTCCCGACAAGGTCCAGGCTAAGGAAACTGACATCAGCTTCACTAGGTGTGCCAGCTGCCAGAAAAGGAAAAGAAATCCCAGAAGACCCATTAAAGCAGGAGAAGCGGGATTATGTCCTCCCTTGGAGAGTCCCGTGATTCAGAGACTCACATTTGAGCAGCTGCAGCTGGGTGCCACCCTTCTTATGCAGGTAGCCAGCCTTGGTCACACCACCAGGCATGGTCAGCAGATTCTGGGCACCAATGGCTTTCATGGGGACAGGCCAATGCATTTCCTCAGCCTCCATGAAGCTGCAATTGAAGCAAAAGAGAAAGGACTCAGTTGGGGTAGGCAGCAGGGAACAGCTTGGCGGGGGATCCTGGGAGGACATTTCTGAGATCTAGAAGGCAGTGTGGAGGGGTCAGATCAGTGGAGGAGGAAACTCTTAAGTCCCCAGGCTTCCGAGTGAGACTCTGGGGGTGACAGTGCTACACAGCCAGTCCCCAATCCTGTTGGCCACATACTTAACTCCAGGATGCTGAGCACTATCCTTTTAGCATCATGAGTTCACTGAGCTCATGGCCCCATTAAGGCTGGGGTAGTAATGACTGATCTCAGGAAACCCTAACTTGGGTCCGTCAGGCTTTATGCCATGGCTACCCAAGGTCCCTAGTTTGGCTTTCTGGAGGATCTCCAGCCTCAGTTGTTGGAGCTATAAAATGGGAGGGCAGAGCAGACTCCTTGTCATCAGTGCCATGAGGACCATTTGGCAGGTTTGCTAGTATCCAAGTCATCAGCCCAGGGTATCAGCGCCTGGAGGCTCCTTTCTGTGAGGAACCCCAGGTACCAGTCACACCTGCCCCCTAAACTGGCGCTGTGTCGCCAGTACCACCTCTCACCCCATCAGGTCCATGTTGGGACTCCTAGGAGACGCAATGGGGCCAGGTCAGTGGCTTGCTCTGAAGAAGGTGGGGTGGCTAGGGACAGATCCTAAAGGGCAGGCTGCTGGGACTCCTATTACTATAGCACCAACCCCCAAATATATACACAGAAAACACTGCAGGCCCTGGATGGCTCAAGCCTGTAAGCTCAGCATTCAGAAGGCTGAGGCAGGGAGATCCAGAGCGTTAGAAAACTCAAAGAGAAAAGGATGGAAATCAATCAAGCGCCTGTCAACTGTCAGGCTCACTCCATCAAATGTGTGTTAGGGAATTAAGTTCACCGGCTGCCTCAGCTTGGCCTCTGAAAGGGTCAGCTGACTACCCCCCCAACACACACCCCAGATCCATAAACACCCAAACGCGTCGGCCCCAGCAGGAGCAGAGGCAAGATCAGGGCCATTGGTCCTGAAACAGAGGCGGAGGTTTGGAACAATGGCGCGACCACACCCCCCCGCTCAGCGCCATGAGGGGACCGCGGGTCCCAGCCCAGCAGTGAGGCCAGAGGAGGGTGCCCCCCACCTCCGCCCATCCAGCGGAGGTGCTGGCAGATGGACAGACCCGGCGTCAGGCTTGGAGCCCCCGATCAGCCAGCTGTGGCGAGCCCACGCTCGCCTTTGTTCTGGGTGGAAGCTGAAGTAGTTCCTGAGGCCCCAGGGACTTGCGGTCCCGGGTCCTGGTGCAGAGGCTGGGATCTCAGGTCTGTGGACTGGGGGTGTGAGCTGAGTGCGGGTGCTCAAACCCAAGGCTGGGGTCCCAGATCCCCAGCTCCGGGATCAGTACTCACGATGTCCACGCGGCGGGTGCAGCCGGCTTCCGGGGGGCGGCCAGCGCCCGCCTCCCTTGTGCGCAGCGACATAGTCCCTGGCCGGGCACACCGGCCGCAGCCTCGTCCCCAGAGCCAGTCTCCCGCCAGCCCCAGCTCCGTGGCCGCGACCCCGGGCCCGCCATGCTTGTAGAGCCCCAAGGCCAGGGCGGCCGCTGGCTCCTCCCCTCGTGGGCGGCGGGGTAAGGGCTAGGGGCCAGGTGAGGAAGCGGACCCGCCCCTCCACACGTCAGTTTCTCCACCCACTGCCCTGAGGGTGGTGGGCTACAAGTACTGGAAACTTGTGCCTATACAGTCCAGAATCAAGAGCCATCTAGACGAACAAGGAAGCCACCGATGCAAATGAGGAAGTCCGGCTCACATCCCCAACACAGAGGATCCCGAAGTTCCCACCTGTGGATCTCCATCCAGCTCACCCCTTGGATATGAGTTTCTGTAAAATGGTACCCTACTTCCTCTGCTAGAACCCCAATCATGTCACCTTGCCAATATCACCCCTTGGATCTCCCTCCAGACAGAACTCCCCCAAGGAGTGAAGGGTCCAGCCCTTGACAGCTCTCAACTACTTGGGTTACTCTAGGTACCAGTCCCAGAAGAGTGTCCCTGGCTGCCCAAGGCTGGTAAAGCCCTTGTTAACCGCCTAGGTATCCTTCCTCCTCCATCTCCCACCACAATACAGGCTGCCCCAGGATGGGCCACACTTGCCCTTCAGTGGCAGCCCTGATATACTTACTCCTCAGGCTCCATGCCCACCCAGCTGCCCACACTAGGCACTTCTCCCTCGTTTCCAAGCCTCTGTGTCAGGCAAGCTCTCCAGACCACTTCCCACGGCGTGCAGCCTTGAAGTCCCTGCAGTTTTCTCACTCAAAGCGTCTGGCTGCCGGGTGCACTGGATGCATCTGTCATCTTACCCAGAACACTAAACTGCCTCCTCAGCCACCCTGCGGCTCCCCTCCTCCACTGCCTCTCAGCAGGCCGCATCTCTCCCCTTCGCAAGCCTCTCTCTGTCTCCACCAGTTTCCCCTCATTACCTTCCACAACCTGCCATTCTCATCACTTCTTTATTCTAAACGTCATGGACACAATTCTGCCTGTTTGGGGGATGTGGGGTTGAGAGAGGGTCTCACTCTGTAGCCCAGGCTATCCTCTCTACCTTGGGATCCTCCTGCCTCGGCCTCCCAAGTACTGGTATTACTGCTGTACACTATCACACCCGGCAACACTTACGCCCTTCCTAACGCAGTCCTACCCCTGCCCTCAACCTTTCTGTGGCTTTGCTCTGCCCTCCACCTTCTGTGTCTGTCTCTGCACAGACTCTAGTAACCCAAGCCCGGAAGAATTCACCTTAGTCCAAGCTGTGTTAACCACCTGCTGTTGCAACTGAACTAACTCAGCCTTTCAGTATTAGATTCCAAGAACACTAACCATATGCAAACTCTCTGATCTCCCTGACTCCACCCCATGCTAGGATTACCATCCTGGTTTGTGCGATGCTGAGGATTGAGCCCAGGGCTTCATCATACTAGGTAGACAGTCTACCAACTGAGTGACATCCCCAGCCCCAAATCCCCTTCTGGATATAGGCCTAAACACTCTCAACAAAGATGCTAGCAAACTGAATCCAACACCATGTAAAAAGATTCTACAGCATGAACAAGAGGGATTGATTTAGCTCAGCAATTCAGGGTTGCTTTAATAGTTGAAGGCAATTAAATAACACACCATACTGATAAAGAACAAAACCACATGATCGTCTCAATAGATACAGAAAAAGCATTTGATGAAATCTAAATCTTCATAAGAATAATATTCAATATACTAGGAACAGAAGGGAATTTCGTTTTGTTGTTTTGTTGTTGAGACAGGGTTTCTCTGTGTAGCCCTGGCTGTCCTGGAACTCTTTCTGTAGACCAGGCTGGCCTCACAGAGATCTGCCTGCCTCTGCCTCCTGAATGCTGGGATTAAAGGCGTGCCAGAAGGGAACTTTCTAATCCTGACAAAGGGCATCTAAGAAAAACCCAGAGCTAATACTGTCGGAAGTGAAAGGCTGAACCAACATTTTCCCTCTAAGAACAGGAACAAGGCAAGGATGTCTGGTCCCATTGCTTTTCAACATTGTACCAAAAGTGTGGTCAAAAGGTTAAGAGGTTAAGGTCAGAGGTTAAGAGCACTGGCTGCTCTTCCAGAGGTTGTGAGTTCAATTCCCAGCAACCACATGGCGGTTTACGACCATTTATAATGAGATCTGGCGCCCTCTTCTGGCATGCAGATAGAACATTGTATACATAATAAATCTTTTTTTAAAAAAAGTGGTCAAGGTGCCGGGCGTTGGTGGCGCACGCCTTTAATCCCAGCACTCGGGAGGCAGAGCCAGGCGGATCTCTGTGAGTTCGAGGCCAGCCTGGGCTACCAAGTGAGTCCCAGGAAAGGCGCAAAGCTACACAGAGAAACCCTGTCTCGAAAAACCAAAAAAAAAAAAAAAAAAAAAAAAAAAAAAAAAGTGGTCAAGGTAACTATATAATAAGAAGAAATTAATGGGCTGGAGAGATGGCTCAGTGCTTAAGAGCCTGGCTGCTTTTCCAGGGGCCCCGGGTTGAATTCTCAGCACCCACCTGGCAGCTCACTGCTGTCTATAGCTCCAGTTACAGGAAATCGGACACCTTCTTCTGGCCTCCACAAACATTGCACACACACACACACACACACACACACACACACACACACACACATGCAGTGCCCAGATGATACATAAAGGCAAAATACCCACACACATAAAATAAAATACAAATTAATCTAGTGTCCAGATACGAAAAAAAGAAGAAAAACGAAGTAATGATTAGATGACTTTATGTAGCATAAATTCCAAGGAACTGAGAAATTATCAGGACTAATAAGTGAGTTTTGCAAGGTGGAAGGATGTGAGATGAATATATAAAATCCACTGCATTTTGTTACATGTACTCTCAACAAACAAGAACAAACAAGTCCAAGAATAAACGAGTTTCAGTGTTCCCTCTTCCAAGCAGTTACCCATGACTGGCAAAGGCCCCATGTCCCCAGCCTTCCCTCCGCCTGACACTGACATAGTAGATTGTCATTACCCCCCATACTTAGCGTTCAGGTCCCGAGTGGACACCCAGGGTGCCCCAAGTAAGAGACTGTGGTGAGTAGTTAGACTGAGGGTTGCTGAAGGAAGCTGGACCAGACCCACTCCCCACCCCGATCCCTCTGGAGATGCTGTGAGCTACAGCCTACCTCCTCCTGGCTCCATGCTTGGGTGGGGTCGGGCACAGGAATAGGGCAGTTTCAGCTCCATCTTCTTTCATCTCAGTGGCCAGCAGGAGGAGGCCTGGCTACCACCCTACTGTGGGTAGACTGAAAGCTCGTAGGTGCCCACTGACTAAGCTTGTGGAAAAGCCAAGTTACATTCCGCCTTCACCTCTCCTAGGAACGTCCTCACTTCAGAGACAGAACCGACATCACAACCCCTCTCCAGAGGACAAGCCCTGCCTGACACCAAGTGAGTAAGCCGGGGTGACTCCTGCTCAGCCGCCCAATGCCAGACCAGGCTGCGTGCAGAAAGAGGATGTGGCACTTGAGGGTATCATGCTGTGACAGAGTTCTTGGAAGATGATAGCCCAGCTTGCACACTGTACTCCACCTGTGCCTGGGAAAGCTGAAGGCAAACCAAGAAGCGTCTGTGGGCGGGATGAAGGCTCTTGGTTGGCCACTAACTGACTTCCTGGCTAGCCACCTCAGTACCCATAGCACCACCTTGGCCCCAGGGACCTGATAGGTCAATTCAATTCATGCCGGTGAACTAACAGTTCGTGGGACCGGAGAGCGCGGTCCTCTTCTCTGTAGGAACAACGGCCTCAGTAGGCTGCGTCACTGTGGATGGGAGCTTTGAGAAAGAGAACGGAGACGTAAGTGTAAACCTCACTCAGCCCTTATCTTCTGATGAGTCCCCATAGTCAGAGGAGCCATGGAACAGTCCACTCCTCAGACTCCTCTGGTAGCCTAGCAGCAAATCCCCTCCCTGAGTGGGAGGCTGAGGCAGAAGGGTCAGGACTCACTTGCAAGGCTCACTGTACTTCACGGGCCCTTTAGCTTGTAGCCGCAGGCCTCCGCCTGCACCAGGACTTTGGATATGTGTGGATCAGTGTCTGGGGTTGTGGCTAGAGTGCCTGAGACCTTGTAGAAGGTGTGTGATTATTGCGTGTACACACGTAGGCATGCATTTGAGCCTGTAAATGGGCTTGTGTGCACACCAGGAAGACTGGACACCTGTCCCACATTCTCCAGGTCAAGCCGCTCTGCTCCTGCACACATCTTCTCACCTTCTCTCACAGCTGATCTTGATTCAGGCGCCTCTGCTGCCAGAGACTGTGGTGATATTTTGTTTATGCTTTAACAAATAAAGCTTGCCTGAAGTTCAGAGGGCAGAGCTAGCCACTAGACAACCACAGAGGCCAGGCAGAGGCAGACAGACCTCTGTGAGTTCAAGGCCACCCTGGGCTATACAAGATTGGTCCAGTCTAAAAGTGAAACAGAGCCAGGCAGTGATAGCATACATCTTTGATTCCAGCACTAGGGAAGTGAAGACAAGAAGTGATATGGCTGGGCAGAGAGAGGAATGTAAGGCGGGAGGAGACAGGAGCTCAGCCCCCTTTCAGTTGGAGAATTCGTAGCGGTAAGAAGTCTTTCTAGCGGCTGGCTGCTCTGCTTCTCTGCTCTTTCAGCTTTCATCCTGATATCTGGCTCTGGGTTTTTATTATTAAGACCAATTAGAATTTGTGCTACAAGAGGCTGCGGGAGGACATGGACAGAGCAAACAAATAAAAACCACTTATGCCAGGCAATGGCATCACACGCCTTTTGTGATCCCAACACTCGAGAGGCAGAGGCAGGTGGATCTCTATGAGTTCAGGACCAGCCTGATTCATACAGCAAGTTCCAGGACAGCCAGAGCTGTTACACAGAGAAACCCTGTCTCAAAAAACCAAAACAAAAAAACAAACAAAACAAAAAAACCACTCAGTGCCACAAAGGCAGCCTGAACAAGTTCCACTAGATATACATTCTGTGGCTGTACCTGCCCTGGGGCTCTGTGAACCTGCAGAGGTGAAGGGTCATCACCTACAAGGATCCACACATAAGCTGTGGCAGTGCACACCTGCTTAACATCACAGGCATTGTACTCACACGATGTACATGTGTGCACGTTGGTACGTGTGCATACACACATGCATGTATGAGCTTAGACATGAATTCAGGATGTGGCCTGTGAAGGTCTGGGCTCTGACAGCTCCTGACACCTGCAGATATGTCTGTGTGAAGGAACCAGTTCCTCTGGTGACCACAACATTAAGGACTTACTGTTAACTGTGACCAAACCCGCCTGCTCTTTGAGAAGCTGCAGGGCAAGGCAGGACTGGGGGGCTCCCAACCCAAGGGAAAGGAGACCAGGTACCACTGGGGCACTTGCTCGCACATATGTTCTTACTCAGGTATACACAGGAACACATGATCTCATAAATACCCCTCATATCACACATACACATGCACGCATAGTCATTGTGGAAGTTTGAATGAAAATGGCCCCCAAAGGCTCACATATTTGAATACTTGGTCCCCAGTTGGTGAAACTGTTTGGGAAGAATTAGGAGGTGTGTCACTGGGTGTGGACTTTTTTGTTTTATTGTTTTGGTTTTTTGTTTTGTTTTGTTTTGTTTTTTTCAAGACAGGCTTTCTCTGTATAGTTTTTGGTGCTTGTCCTGGATCTTGCTCTGTAGATCAGTCTGGCCTCACACTCACAGAGATCCGCCTCCCAAGTGCTGGTATTAAAGACGTGCGCCACCACTGCCTGGCTACTGGGTGTGGACTTTGAGGTCTCAAACACGCCATTCCCAATTAGCTCTCTCTGCCTTGTGCTTGTAGATCCAATGTGAGCTCTCAGCTACTGCTCTGGGGCCATGCCTGCCTGCCTGCTGCCGCCATGCTCCTGCTGTGATGGTCCTGGACTCTAACCCTCTGGAACTGTGAGCTCCCAACTACAATGCTTTCTTTCATAAGCTGCCTTGACCATGGTATTTGTCGCAGCAATTCAAAATAACTAAGACACCTTTGTTCTCATAGGGACTGACCACACATCCAGACACAGTCACACATGCACACGCTTATGCATGTGCTCAAGCACATCCTCTTGAGGCTGTAGAGGTGCTTCAGCAATTAAAAGTGGGTGCTGTCCCTGCAGAGGACCTGATTTGGTTCCCAGCACCCACATCAGGATGCTCACAATTGCCTGTAAGTCAAGATCCAGGGGGTCTGGTGTCCTTCTCTAGACTGTGGGCAGCTCCACTCATGTGCACATATCACCACACGGACACACAGGTACACATAATTAAAAATGATTTGTTTTTCAAGACAGAGTTTCTCTGTGTAGTTTTGGTTGTCCGGAGCCCTTCTGAGCCTCAGTGTCCTAGTCTGCAAAGTGTAAAATAAAGCACTGAGTTCATATGTGCCCTGTGAAGGCTGATGCGCTGTCCAGTAGAGGGCTGGGTTAGCCTCGAGGGACCATGCATGAAGGGTCTTAGACTGTGAATGTGTCTTTGTGTGTGCTGCTTACATATATATGAGTGTGAATAAATAGGTGATTTGCATATGTGTATAGTACAAATGTGTCTATTAGCATACACATGTGAGTAAGCACATGGGTAAGTATGTGTGAGTATGAACACATGAGTTTATGATTTTTAAAAAACACATCATTTTTATCTGGGCGGCAGTGGTGCACGCACCTTTAATCCCAGCATTCGGGAGGCAGAGCCAGGTGGATCTCCATGAGTTTGAGGCCAGCATGGTCTACAGAACGAGATCCAGGACAGGCTCCAAAAGAAAAACCCTGTCTCAAAAAAATAAGCAAGCAAACAAACAAACAAACAAACAAAAAGAGGCGCTCAGGACTTGCACTGGGTACTCCCCATGGGCCAGGCTCCCCGGGGACCACCCCACATCATCACCCCAACACCCTGATATTCCAACCAGAGTCATCCCCATATCGCCAATGAAGCTATCGAGGGTTGAAGAAGCCAAGAACCCATCCAAAGCCGCACATACTGTCTTTGTCTGGTAAGTCAGGAGCACTCCCTACACTCGTCCCTGCCCAGCCCACCGCCACAGCTTGACACACACCCCTTTGGCTGCCCCGGCTCACACCGGCTCACACCAGCTCACACCGGCTCACACCAGCTCACACCATCTCATAAGTTCTCCCCTTTCAGTTTCCCTTTCTCTCTCTTCCTTCCTCTTCCTGGAATCTTTCTCTCTAAGAGAATCAAAACCAAAGTTCTCGAAAGGCCTAGTGACCAGCTGGACCAGATAACTCAGGGGGCCGCCACAGGGGCTGCGGCGCTGTCAATGTCAGAAGAACAGCTGTCATCCGTCTTCTGAGGCCTTGGGATTATCCACTTTACGTCAGGTCCCTGAGCACAGCACTCCCATACAGGCATCCAGGACTTCATACAGCTCCCTCTGTCCTCTCAAGTGTGTACACACACACACACACACACACACACACACACACACACTGTAGACACAGAACCTAACACCAAGGCCACCTCAGACAGGGCTTACAGTGGGAAGGGCTCATAGGCCCAGACTTCCACTCTGCTAGGGTGGCTTCCACCTCCTCACAGCTGTGTCACTCTGTGTTGAGTGACACAGAGTCTGAAGAGAGTTCTAATGGCCAGTTCTCTCTGGGCTCCATTTGGACCATTCAGATCTAAGGGCTAAGTCGACAGAGGCCAATCTCCTCAGAGACTATTGCTTCTCACAGAACCAAGTACCATTAGTCCCTACCCCAACCATGATAAGGGCCATGGTCTCCCCCACCCACCCAAGTCTTGTAGTAGCTAGGCCAGTGCCACCTCCAGGACCCCAAACCCAGCTGTTCAACTCACCTCATGGCGTTGACCCAACACATGGCTCTACTCCTTCCTGTGACCTGCTGGGGACAGGAGTCCTTGAGTCCAGAAAGGCTATTCAGCCCAGGGGCTTTGGGGAGGGACTCCAACCTGCATCTTACAAGCATGTGAACCCCAAGGCTCCGGACTGCTTCAGCACTGCCCAGCTGCAGAGCAGCTCAGTCTGCTGCATGGGGGTGGGGAGCTGGGGCCAAAAGAGCTTCCTCCCTGTCTGGGACTTCCTGTTACTGGGCAGTCCCAAGGAGAAGGCATTTCATGACTTCCACATAGCAAGGTCCTAAAATCCGCCTGGGGCCCAGGGCACTTCTCCATCAGCCTGCTGGGTTTGGTTCCCACTCACCACTGTAGAGCTTACTCCTGCAAAGGGAGCTTCCTGCTGGTAGTCCCATGGCCACCTCATGCTATCAGACTGTGAAGGCCCTCACAGCCTGGGGGTGTGGCCCGAGAAAGCTGACACCTGGGAGCTCACTCCCTCACTAACAGGCTTCTCCCTGCAAGGTCCATACTCAGAGCTGTGCCTTGTACCTGGTACCTATGGCTTTCAAGATGGATGTTTCTGCACCCTTTAACATGAAGGAACTGAAGGACTAGGACAGAGTGTATGGACCAGATGTCAATCTCCTTCCGACAAGGACAATTCCTGAGTCACCTCTCCACCTCAGCTCAACTAACCTTTCTGGAAAGCACTTAACAGCCCCAGTGGACAAGCACACTTCTATTATTCCAGTGTCTCGCTTAGAATAAGGCCCTCCCAGGCATCTCTGCTCCCACAAGCCCAGCTGCTTTCCCTGCCCTAGCCCTCCCCACCCCCACCAGGAGTTCCAACCCAAGCCCCTGGGTACCTCTGTTTCTCCTCATTGAGCCCCAACCCCAGGATAGGAAGAGGTGGATGGAAAAGGGGCTTTCTGGTACTGAGGGCCAACCTCATGGCAGGACTGAGTCCACATACCACAAGGTTCCCAGGAGTGCTAGAGTCTTTACTGTGCCCAAGAGGTTTCATGGGAGCACCCTCCTATCCAGCTTTCATCTCTGCCTGTGTTGAAATGACCCTGAACACCAGCCCCATGATTGGTTATGCAAGCAGCTAACCATTCACAGGCAAAGGCCTGCATGTCAACCACTCGGAAAGGGCAGCTCGCTGGTGAAGGAGCTCCTGTCTTCCCTGTGTCTGCAACCCCAGCTCTGCTGCCAAGATCTCCAGGCCCCCAAGGAGTCAGTTGGCTAAAGAGCACTGGCTGTCTCCAGGAGAGCAAAAAGCTTCAGCTTGGCTGGTTGGGCATCCTTAGGGTAGACACAGCTACCCAGCCTCCCTAAGCCTACACCAAGTTCTGTCCTCTGAGGTGTTCAAAGGCAGTCCCTGCCTGCTGCAGAAAGCTGAGGCAGAGAGTGAATGGGATCTGGGAATACAGGCCTCCTCTCACTGCCCTTCCCTTCTCCAGCAAGGCTGAGCTAAAGGAGCAGGTGAGGAGCCCCTGGAGCATCCAGCAGTGAGCACAAACCAGTGAGGCAGTTCCCAGAAGGCACAAAGGTGTCCAGGAGCAGTGGGCTCCAGAGCACATGCCAGGCCCAGGGAAGTTTCCTGGAGGACGGCCCTAGGTCTGAAGGAGGAAGAAGTTTGCTAGGACAGAGGCAGACTGAGGGGGTCACAGTAGGAAGGCCTCAGGATGAACTTCATGGGGCAGCTCAGAGACTCCGCAACAACAAGGTAGCCAGGGCCGAGGGAGAGGAGGGCAGAGATTCTTGAATCCCAACAAGAGACAAAGCAGGAACCAGCCAGCTCTCTAAAGATATGCTCCCCCTTACCAGATAGAGGGGAGGATGGATATAAGCTAAAGTAGAGAGGCGTATAGCAAGCCCATGCCCCGTTCTTGTCCCCACACTTCTAAATGCAGTAGAGGTGAAAGCGGGTGGTAGTTCACACTCATCCTGACCCCCAGCCGGGTCTCCAACCCCAAACCCCACCCTGTAAGTCTATAGGGGAGTCAGAGCCCAAACAAGGAGTCTCCACAAGAGGCAGACCACTTTTGAACCCTCCCCTAATCCCAGCCCCTAGAAGTCCTGAGCTATGTTTTTGAGAACATGACTGTTGTTTACTATCTGGGGAGATGAGAAGGCACTTGGAGAAACTGAGGCCTAGATCCAAGGGGCCTGCTGAGGTCACATAGCTCAGGACATGCCGCCATGCTCCCTGTCATGACGATAATGGACTGAACCTCTGAAACCGTAAGCAAGCTACCCCAATTAAGTGTTTTCTTTTTAAGAGTTGATGTGGCCATGATATCTTTTCACAGCAATAAAAACCTTAACAAAGACACAGAGGAATGATCTAAAGGGTCCACAAGTGCTGGCCCTGACCTGGTACCTCAAGCCCCATAGGAGGCTGACCCTTCGACATCAGTACTCTCCTAAGATTCAGACAGGATGGCACAAATTTGACACACAGCCAGGGATCAGTGGTATCGGATTAAAACCCACTCCTAGCACCCAGGACCCTTGTGTCCAGTCTGGTTTCTGCTGACCACCTGTCGGCACAGCTCAGTCATTGAGTGTACCAAGGCCAAGGAGGAGAATCTTCTAGGCCTGGGATGCATGCTGAGCCCAGGCAAGGCCGGGAACACCTCCAGTGGGCAACCTTGATCTCTCAAAATAAGATGCTTCATATCAGTCCCTCCTATAGGGCTTATGACCACTCCCCTGCCAGCCTAAGCCCTACCCACCCAACCCTTCATGACCTGGAGCTCTCTCCCCTTTCCAAGCCCCATTCTGCCCACTGTACAATGAGGAAGGGCTTCCGGGATTCCTGGGAAATCTGTCCTGAGTAATCGAGTAGGTGGCCTAGGGGACAAGGTATTTCTCTGGGTCATGTGGTACAACAGTCTAAATGACAGCCCTCCCAAGGATACATCCATATCCCTGTAACCTGTAAACATAACCTAGGTTGGAAGAGGGTTTTACATGTCATTTAAGGTTCCCATCCTGGAGTGGCCAATGGCAAACCTCCCTTAAGATGAAGAGCTGGATGTGGTGGCTCATGCCTCTAATCCTAGCACTTGGGAGGCAGAGGCAGGTGGGTCTTTATGACTTTGAGGCCAGCCTGGTGTACATAGAAAGTTTGAATCCAGCCAGGGTTACACAGTGAGACCTTTTTAAAAAAGGATGACCCAGGAGACCATGTAAACACAAGAGACTGACGTGAGGCCTCCCAACACCCGTAACTGCAGCAAACAAGGAAGGCTCCCTCTCCCAGCCTTGTGAAGAAATGCAGCCGGGCTTCCACCTTGGCTTTGGACCTGTGGCTGCCAGAACCGTGAGGGATAGCCCCTGTTGTTTTCAGCTCTCTGGGGTATAGGACACCATTAGTGTTGCCCCAGGAAGTGAATCTGAATGGAGCCTCGCCCAAGTTCTTGATGGTGCCCAGCTGCCTTCACTTTGGTCTGACCCACTTCCTGATACGCCCTGTCAGGGAGAGGCTAGCTCTGCAATGCGGCATGTATGTATCTCAAAGGGGCAACCCTAAGCTTGCTTCCCTGGATTCCACATCCCTCCAGAAGCCTCTCACGGCTCTCGTGAGTGGGACCATGCCTGGCCCAAATCCACCAAAACTCTTGGTATGTCTCTCACTCCCAGACTTGCTCTTCTTTGGCTCTATCAAGTGTTTCAACTACAGAGCAGTGGCTAAGCCAGCTACCTGGCCAGGGGATGTGGTGAGACCACCATTTCCTGCCCCAGGGCTAGCCATTCCAACACCTACATTTTGAAACTGAAAGCCATCTCCTTCAAGGCTAGAACTACCTCGGACCTTGCCTTTTCTCTGGAATCACATCAGCAGCTCAGCCCTCCCCCCCACTCTCACCAAATGTGACTCCATCACTCATGGACCTGGGTCCCACTATATCCCTAGGGACCCAAGAGATGGGTGATGAACAGCTAGAAAATGGGTTTAGGCCATACACAGGGCCACATATCTAGTGTAGCTATAACTAGCACATCCCTGAGCCCAGAATGTGTGACTCAGAGCTAAACTGACAGACACAAGAGTCTTTCATAGATTTGATGTCCATTTTGGCTGTAGCCAAAGCTCACTGATGCCGTGGACCTTGACTGCATGAGACCAGCTACAAGACTGAGCCAAGGTGCTAGGCTGATATCACATAGCCAAGCATCAAAGGGGGCTCACTATGTCCCTATGTCCTGGGGTGTTTGACTAGGGTCTTCCTTTCCCAGGCCCAGGATTATTGTTCCTAGTAAGGTGCCTGAGCTGGGTGGTGGCATGTCTCCTGCGCTGAAGGCAAGCTGAGAATAATGTGATCCAGGGCTCTTGGAGACCCCCAAACTTGGTGCAGAGTCTGCTCTGGCCAGGAGGGGGCAGCACACTGGCTTCAAGGAGGACGCCTGGGGAACAGTTCCATGATGAAGACAACTAGGCCCGGTATGGTGAGGGGTGGGTGGGGCTGGGGAGAATGAAACTGGCAAAGTCTCCAGGAAATGCAGGCTGGCGTGATGCCTGCTGCCAGCCCGCTCTCCTGCCTCAAACCACAAGCCAGCAGAGGCGTTTCAGGATTCACACTTCAGTTCATCACAAATACTGACAAGTTTCCACTTTTTAATGGCTTGAGAAAAAAAAAAAAAAAGCAACTTTCTAGAGTGCTGACGTACAGGCCAAGTCCACCCCCGAGTTCCTGGCACCTCACCCACATCTGCAGCCTGTATCACTACTCCCCGACCGAATGCAGCTAGCCTGGGCATTCCAAGGACCCAGGCCCCGCAATAAACACTGGGAGCTGCCCCCTGAGACTGGCACTCAGTTCTGAGTAGCCCACCTACTGGAAACTTCTTCACCTAAGTGACCACTGGGAACAGACTGGCTCAGTAATTAGACAGCAGATTCACTGGGAACAGCTCTGTCTCCATCCCCTTCTCCAAGACTTGTAACTCACTCTGGGTCTCAGTTTCCTCTCCTGAGGGATAGATAGGTCCCACAGCTCCCGTGTGGGCCATATAGTGAGGTGACAGACTGGCTTATTCCAGGATCCTAGGCTTCCACTGACAACATCTTTATCAGTCACACTGGAAATCACGGAAGTGTCAGAGGAGTGCTTTGGAAATGCTCGGCATCAGTCAAGACTTTCCCATCACATCCTCACAGGTCTGGTAGATGCTCCATCATCCCCACTGCCCCTGGCTGAACCGCATCCTCACAGTGTCGGATTGGATCCAAACACACTAGACTGCACTCTATCTCCACACAGAGGAATGCTACCCTCCCAGCTTTCCAAGGCCCCATGTCTGGACCACTGTCCCTTCTGAAGGACATCTTCTAGCTCCTCCCAGAGTCTGGCTTCCTTGTGTTCCTCCCCTCAGTGCTGTTACCTATATTCTCTGCCAGCGTCAGCTCTTGGGTACAGGGAACCTCTCTAAGTCCATCCCCCATACGTCCAATGTCTGATGTATGTTCAGTATGATGTAGATATCAGATTTTTCTCATAGGCCTTGTCTATGTCCCAGTAGCTGTTACCCCAACACCCCATTGCATTCAGTTCATGGTGCTCACTTGCCAAATGAAATCATCTAGACAAGTGGTTCTCAACCTGTGGGTCATGACCCCTGGGGGGGAGTCAAATGACCCTTTCCCAGGGGTTGCATATCAGACATTTACACTGCAACTTATAATAGTAGCAAAATCACAGTTATGAAGCAGCAACAAAAATAATTATATAGTTGGGGGTCTCCATAACATGAACTGTATTAAAGGATCGCAGCATTAGGAATGTTGAGAACCACTGATCTTGACCCATGTGCCCACCTCCTTCATCCTAGGAGGGGGAAGGGGCTCCGTTTACATGAAGGATGTCCTTGAAGCCATGCATCATGGAGCAGGCACCAATTCTTCCCTGGGGGAGCTTTTCCTCACAGTGTCTGTGTTGATAAAGCAAGGACAGTACCCTGCTGGGACAGCAGACACTCATACCTTGCTCCTGAACTTTCTGCTGATCCTCTGAAGGCCACAGGAATAGACAAAATCTCCGGACAACAAGTCATCATGCCTGGAGTGAAACACTGTCTCCTCTGAGATCAGAGTCACGTCCGCCGACCACTGGGTGGACAAAGAATGCAACCAAAGGTAGGCCCTTCCCAGGTCTAGCCTGCTCTACCTCTCCAACACCCAGCAGCTGAGAGGACAGAGCTCCCACCCACCAGCCCCTCCTGGGGACACCTACATCATAGCACAAGATGAGGCCAAGGCATGGGGGTCAGGAATACAGAGAGGATTCTGCCTACAGCTGGAATGAGGAGGCCCAGGAATCTTTCTATGAATAGCCGAGGCTATTAACTTGGTAGCTCATAGTCACCTGTGCCACAGTTAATATTCTGTCCTCTTCATGTAGACACTGAGGTAGCCTGAAAGCCTCACATTCCCAGGGCCCTAGAAGACATTTCTTGCTAAGCTTTGTTCAGAGTGGCCCCAGGGCCCACCTAGGCAGAAAGTCCACCCACTGTGAGGACAGCAGTGCTGGGTTCCAGTCTCTGTAGACAAGGCAGGGCTCTGGATAGGAGGCCAGGGACCTGATGGCCATACCAGAAGACTCTGGCAAAGAAGCAGAGCTCCAGGCCTCAGTTTCCTCCTCAAGAACTGAGAAGTCCCAGGAGCTGTCCGGCTCAGCACAGAAGGTGCAGGCTTCACCACAGGCTTCACGGTGAAGCAAAGACAGGTGATCCTGAAGAGATCAAGTCCCCATCTCTCATCCTCAGAGTTACTGTGAGCACCACTGTTTATGGGCAAACCCCACACCTTGAACCCCGGGATCCAGGCTGGCATCATTCTCTATCTGGGGCTGCCTATTAATAATCCGTGGAAGTAGCCTCCTCTGACTCACATCCTTGTGACATCCACTCCACCAGACACAGTGACACACTAGCCAGCACCAGGAAGCAATCTTTCATGTGAGTTAGCCAAGCAAGAGGATTACACAGACGGTGTCTCGGATAGAGGAAAGCTTGTGCAAAGGCCTCAGGGTCAGGACAAGAGAAGGTGCACACACCCTCGGACATGCAAGGCAGAAGTGCCATGCTTGGGACACAGTACTCGGCTGAGGCCGACAGGGTCTAACCACCGGGGTCTAGGCACCAAGCAGACCTATGCTCCAGTCCCATCTTTGTCCCTTTGTGCTGATTGATGCAAGGCACTTCTCTTCCTGAGATGTGGGCTTGTTGAGAATGGTCCTCTGAGGACCAAACAAACGGCTCACAAAGTCTTCGTCACAGGCACTTGGCCCAGGACCAGTGCCAGAGTCCTTGGGGTGAGGGTACCCTGCAGAGCTCCAATTCCCAGCACAGGGCACAGAGACAGTGAGAGAATACACTGGGCATATTGTGTGTGGTCATGGAGTTCATCCTGGGGGTGGGGGGATGAAGTGAGGAAGACAGTCAGAGATCCACCCCCATTGCTTCATGCCAGAGCCATGGGCAGAGGTCAAGGGTCAGTCTTGGCACACTGAGTGAGCACCTGAAGTGTCCTGGTCTGGAGCTGCCATACCAGACCTCCCACTGTAGCTATCTGTTAGGGTCTCCCAGGATAGGCCTCCAGAGACACCAGCCCTGACCCCTGTGCCTGCTAATGGCCTTGGCCTGCTCCATCATCTATTACTCAACACTTGGGTATTTTTCACATCATCTTGGCCTCCTCGGCCAACACAAAATCAATAAGCTTCCTGGGTCTGCTCAGCCTGGACACTTTCCAGGACTTTGCCCTAGTGAGTTCCAGGACCCAGGGTCACCAGGCCTGACCCTCATTCTTAGCCTCTCTGTACCCTATGGGTTCCTGTGGTTATTCTGGCCCCTGTCCACCCTGCCACAGGCAGGGCCCAGTCAGGCTGCATCAGCAGACCAGCCCTTCCTCTGCACACTCTCCACATGGTACCTTCGGGTCTGTCTTCATCCATTGGATCTCTCCCCTTCCCCACCCCCAAACATTACTATTTTTAAGCTGGTCCAAATTGTTTGGTGCTGTTGCTTAATTTTTATTCTCTGAGTTTATTTTACTCCTTAGACTCTTGGATTTTACCACTCTTTATTCCTAAGTCTTTGCTGTTTGTTCTCTATGGTAGTGTGGTTCCTCATACACAGGCAAGTGCTCCACCACTCAGCTACACCTCCAAACCCTCTTCTTGTGGTGCACAGTCTTGCTATGGTGCCCAGATGGCCCTGAACTCGATCCTCCCTAGTGGTTGAGACACTAGGTGTGCATTTCTGCAGCAGGCTACCCCTTAGTACTTTTTAGGATTCCTTTTAAGGTAACACCTTACCCTCTCATTGGGTTCCTCGTGGGGTCAAGCACACATCAAAGGTAGCACGGGTGATGGTCCAGGCCCTCTGTTGGGGTCTCAGTGGGCAAGAGGCTGTGAGGAGCTGTGGTAGCCAGATCTAGGTCTCAGACTGGACAGTCAGAGAGATATAGACAGGACAGAGGGAAGGGACTAGAGGACACACAGGAATTGCTGCAGAGAGGGACCAAAAGCAGGAAGGAGGTGCAGGCCAGACCCTGGCTTGCGGAACTGAGAACTGCCTGTTCCTCCTCAGCTGGTAACCCAGGGCCTCAAAGGCCTGGTGGTGGACACCATGACTCACAGCCTATTGCTGGCTCCTGTCCTCACCCTTCAGCATGGGTCCAGCTGACCTAGACATTCCCAGGCACCCTCACACTACCCCATTGTTTGGAGGCCCAGTGAGGACAAGGGTCTGGCCGTGGGCCTTTGTGGGTGGGAAAGGGACCCAGACCTGGCTTCCTCTCAGCAGTTTGGTCTAGTTTTTGACAGTCAGAAGAGGCCTGTCAAGGGGGAGGAGGAGGATCTCCTTTTCTCTACACATCCAATGGCCCTACCATTTCTCCTTACAAGGCCAGGCCTCCTACACCTCACCCTCTCCTGCCTCTAGACAGCCTGCCTCAGTGACAACACAAGGCAGCTGTTAAAGGTGACTGGGCTTGGCCTCAGGGCTCAAGGTCTTTATCCAGTACTCTGACATGCCGGCCCCTCAAGATCCTCGGGCAGCAGGAGGTGGGGAGGCTTCTGAAGATGGAGGGCCTCCTGTGGCATATGCTCCCATTGTTCTCTGAGTCTGGTTCTCCAAGCCCAACCCTCCTTCCGAAGGGAGACTTGTCCAGGCTGAGTCCTTGACCACCATAACCTCAGATCCATGTTAACCCCGAGTCCTGTGCTCTCCCACCTTCACGGGCTCCCTGTTTCCACCCCCAATGTGGCAGTGCCTGGCTGTGTCACCCCCACCCCCAGGCTCCCAGAAGTAAGGTGGCTTCTGGTGGTCCACAGAGCCCAGGTCTATGCTGCTATGGGTCAGCCTCTCTTCCTGGCTACAGACTGTCCGTAGGGGCTGCAGCACAGCTCTGTCAGTGCCACAGACCCAGCCTCAGGATGTCAAGTCTGGCTTCTCCCTCCCAAGAGAGACAGCTGCCATGGTCAGCAAAGAGAACCCCGGCCTGGGCCGTGTGGGGCGAGGGCTGGGCTGGGCAGAACCTGAACCACTAGACCCAGCTCCCACCAGGTTTGCTCCCTGGCCAAGGCTCCCTCTGTGGAGCTTTACCCTCCCTAGTCACATGACATCTCACCTGTCCATGGGCCTCCATAGGCCTGTTTTTTCACTTAGCAGTCAGACTCCTCACCCAGCTCCTCAGAGGACGCTGCCGTAGAGTAAGGATATTGGGATGGTCTCCAGACCCCAAAGTGGGGTTTTTTCTCCCAGTCTTCTGAGACAGGGTCTCACTACGTAGCCTCAGCTAATCTACAACCTGCTCTGTAAGCCAGATGAGTCTCAAGCGCGTAGCCATTCTGCCTTCCAAGTGCTAGGACTAGAGGTATGTCATGCCCAGCTCTGAGTGATCCTTAAAATCACAAACCAAAGCACTGAGGGCAGGCCTCAGTCAGTAAAGCACTTTCCACACAAGCATGAGAGTGTGAGTTCAGATCTTCAGTCACCCACATCAAAAACTGGGTGAGGCGGCGCACATTTGTGATGCCATCCTGAAGGGTGGTCAGAGACCAGTCAATTCAGTCAAATTGGAAAGTTCCAGGTTCAGTGAGAGACTCTGCTCAAAGAATAAGGTAGAAAAAGATAAAGGAAAACACCCAACATCAACCTTGGGCCACCACATGCATGCACACATATGGACACATGAATTCCCCCCTACAAACATAGACACCCGTAAACAAACATACAAAAATACACACATAGAAAAATCACAAAACACAACCTCAGTGCTCACAGGACCCACGTCGGCCAGTACCATTCCTTTCTTCCACCTCTGACCAGCAATCTTTTCCTGCTCCCACTCCACAGGGTACCTCATGTACCATTCTTGGGGGTCTTCAGTGGGCTGAGGCCTGGGCCTGGAGTGGATCTCTTCCCGTCTCTCTGGACCCCAGTCCAAGAATGGCTGCCCCCTTGCTGCCCAGCAGAAAGAACCCTGGTTGTGGAAGGGATGTCTGAGCCAGGGCCCAGAGGTGGGGGCAGGGGAATGTCCTTTCTTAACCCTCTTCCTCCTCAGGCAACTTCCTGTCTCCGGAGTGGGCACAGCCACCACCAACCACAGCACTTCACCCTCCTGGTGACATCTTTGAGAAAATGGGAAGGTTGGTGTCAGAGATTGAACTGTCCTGAATCTGAGCAGTGAGCTGGCGGACTCAGGGCTGAGTTCTGTCTAGTGGACCCAACAGCAGACCCACAGCAGGCAAAACCAGGGCCAGGCCCTCTGGTTAGAGCGTGCACCTCAGGCCAGGCCCCACTTCCTAGGGCAGCTATAGCCTTGGGTCTAAAGGGAAGGAGCTCAGCTCTGGAGAAGTCCAGAAGGCAGGCCATTCCAGATGGCTCCTGCCCTGGACTCCACCCTGGAGCAGTCCTTCTCTACAGAAGTCCCAGCTTGGCATGTGCTAGGCTCAGCAGCCGGAATGGAGTTCCCCGGAGCTGCACACTCACTCCACTAGTAGAATTGGACAGACAAGCTATAAGAAGATTGGGCAGGAATTCACCGGGAAGGGTGGCCAGCCGGAAGTATGATATAAAGTCCTAGGCAGGGGGTTGCGGGTCACAAGGCAGTGGGAACTCCAGCTTCGAGCCAAGGCCTAACTCTTAGAACTGCTAGCTCTTGTCAGTGGGGAGCCCTGGACAGACTGACGCCAACTAGGGAGGTCCTCGGGCCCTACATAGATCTAGTTCCCATTGGGTCACTCATGTATCCCAACCCCGTCACATACCCCATGAGGCTAGACATTTTTTTTGTTGTTGTTGTTTTTTGAGACAGGGTTTCTCTGTGTAGCTTTGTGCCTTTCTTGGAACTCACTTGGTAGCCCAGGCTGGCCTCGATCACAGAGATCCGCCTGGCTCTGCCTCCCGAGTGCTGGGATTAAAGGCGTGCACCACCACTGCCCGGTGGAGGCTAGACCTTTTATGTCTATATGTTTATGACCTATACAGAGAGTGTGAAGAACATCCAGTTCACACAGCACCATCTGATAGAAACTATCTGAACCAACCCAGCCCCAGGAAGCCATTTCTGTGTTCCTAGAGATTTCTGACAAAGAAGGTAATGGCAGCAGGGGACTCAGTCCCTTGCTCTGCCATGGTCAGACTCACGCAGTTGGCCTCGGACCTGCCTGCCAGGCCCAGACCCCCAACACTGTTTGCCTAGCCATGAGGGGGAAAAAGGGTCAATGTCAGTCACTGAACTCGGCTCCCCTTCCTGGATTCAAACAGGAGGGGAAGAGCAGACAGGGCCAAAGTGCTGTTCCTGCTGTGCCTCCTCCTGCTCAGTGCCTGGCACTGTGCTCCAGGGCTGTGCTCCCCACATCTGCCAGCCCAGGCCTCCAGGCTAGCTTTCCAGATGCCAACTCTTCCCACTCCCCTAATGGCTACAAATTTCACCTTCTGCTGGGACCTCTTACAGGTGCCGGCTCTTGGCATTCAGCACCTCAGAAACCTCTGGCAGGCAGCTTACAGGACATCAGGCTGACCCCAATGCAATGTTGGCCTCAAAGTACATCTTTTTCTTCTTCTTCTTTTTAATGGGAGAGCATGAACATGGTCCCACACTACCACAAATTCTGAAGTCCCTGCATTTGGGGAAGTCACAGAGGTCAGACATCCAAAGTACAATGGATGAGCGTTGCCCTGGGAAAAAAACACCTTTGTGATCATAGTATCTCCCCTGCCAGGTAATGTCAATGTGTGTCTTTCAACGGGAGCAGTCACAGAGAAGGGCACTGTTTCAGTTTAGGGCGGGGCCACATGGTTGCCCAGAGCTTGGCAACCACTCTTCCTACCAGAAAAGAACTCCCTGTCAAGCCGGGCAGTAGTGTAGTGGCACACGCCTTTAATCCCAGCACTTGGAGGCAGAGACAGGTGGACCTCTGTGAGTTCAAAGCCAGCCTGGTCTACAGAGTAAGTTCTAGGACAGCAAAGGCTACAGGCAGAAACCCTGTCTTGAAAGAAAAAGAAAGAAAGGAAGGAAGGAAGGAAGGAAGGAAGGAAGGAAGGAAGGAAGGAAGGAAGGAAGGAGGGAGGGAGGGAGGGAGGGAAGGAAGGAAGGAAGGAAGGAGGGAAGGAAGGAATTCCCTGTCTCCTTACTTGCCCTGCTGCTGCTGAAGCCAATGAGACCAGGCTTAGGAGTGGCTGGGTCCCTGATGCTGAGTGATAATGGCCATGGGAGGGGCTGTGACAGAAACAGAGAGCTTCATGAGAGGCCCCAGCACAAGAACCCACTATTGTCTGAGTGGAAACTCTGCCAGGCCAGGCAGCGCAGCTTCCAGGATGACAGGGCCCTGTTTGTCTCTGGTGCTCAATGGAGCGTTAAATGCAGGTGAGGAGAGCAGCAGACAACTTCAAAGAGCCTGGCGGAATCCTCTACCATCACTGCCAGTAGCTGTCCAACCCACCCAGCCTGCAGGAACTTCCCTGCTCAGGGAGGCCCTGCACCTCTCCCTTTGAGGCCAATACTCAGAGTCCCTTGTTGCAAGAGTTCCTGATGGGGGTGGTGGTGGTTAGGGAGGTGGAGGGTGGACAGGTAGGTCACAGTGTATACAGTTAAGAGGAGGCACACAGCTCAGGAGTAGGGTAGGGTACAAGGCAGCCAAAGAGGGCCCCCTGATCACTAATCCACATGATTATGTCTAACAAAAATTCCTTCTCAGAGAGTATGGTGGGGTGGGCCAGACACTGAGTTACTGCTTCTCCCAGCAATCCTTGTCCTCAGCCCCGTGGGCCTGACCACTCCTATGGCCCGGGCTTGGCTTTGGGCCTGGTACACAGAGCATACAGCATGTGTGGGAGGCATACTGGTCCAGCTAAGCAAGCAGCCTTCTGAAACGGAGTCTGCCAATCTCCTAGAGGCAGGGAACAGGGTGGAGTGGCAATTCCCAGATCCCCATCCAGGTCCCAATGAATTCCTATAATATAGTAGGAAGCCCAGGGTATGGAGACAGGTGTTCTTTTTTTTTTTTTTTTCTTCTGGTTTTTCAAGACAGGGTTTCTACATGTAGCCCTGGCTATCCTGTCTCGCTCTATAGACGAGGCTGGCCTCAAACTCAGAGATTCGTCTGCCTCTACCTCCTGAGTGCTGGGATCAATGGCATGTGCCACCACTACCTGGTCAGGGACAGGTGTCTTTCTAATACCACAGAACAGATTATAATAATACCCTGAGGCCCAGGCTGGAGTAACCCCCAAATAGACCTGTTGTCTCTTCAGGAACAAGAGCATGAATCCCCAGCTCAGGCTTGAGGATACTGACTAGAGAAGGCCTCTCAGAGGCCTGCAGCACTTGAAGTTCTCATTTACACATCCTAGTGATCCCAAGAGCTAATCCTGATCTGATCCCATTTCACAGGAAAGGTGCTGAAGCCAAAAAAAAAAAACCATAAATTGGGGGCTGGAGAGATGGCTCAGAGGTTAAGAGCATTGGCTGTTCTTCCAGAGGTCCTGAGTTCAGTTCCCAGCAACCACATGGTGGCTCACAGCCATCTGTAATGAGATCTGGTGCCCTCTTCGTGCATGCAGGAGTATATGCAGCCAGATTATATACTATACGATAAATAAATAAATAAATCTTTTAAAAAAACCCACAAACTGGATGAGGCCTGGAACATGGTTCTGTCTTGGTTCTCGTGACAAGCTCTGCGCCTTTCATGTTCAGCCTCTGCTCTGAAAACCCCAGGAAAGCAGCCTGAGCTAGCTCAGCCCGGGGTCATGAGGGAGCCCAGCTCTGGTCATGGCATGCATACCACTAAGCTAGCAGATCCCAGGCCAAGGACCACACCCCTTCTGCAGGCTCAAGCAGGCAGACACCCTGCACCCGTCTCAGACTCCTAAAGCAGGCATGTTTGGCTGTGGGCCATTCTACCATGCCCAGGGGGCGTGCAGTAAACGTGATTCACAGGGAAGCAGGCAGCAGTTCTCGGAATCAGAGTTTGGCCCTTGGGCATGGGAGTGTATGCCACAAGGGTGCCTGTTAACCCTTAAGGCCTACTGGCCTCCCCAGGCGACTGCCCTAACTGGTCAAGCTAATACTGTCCCTGGAGGCCAGGTTGCAAAAATCATTCAGGTGTGCCTGGAACCCTCCATAGCCAGATCATGTGGACCAAGGAGTTGCCTCTGGATCCATGGAGCAACAGAAAATCCAAACACTTGGTGCTGGAACCTCAGAAGTCAGAGTGTTGGAGACGAAGAAAAAAATTAGATGGGATGGCATCTGGGTGCCCATGATGCCCCTCATCCTGAAGCCCAGCTGGCTTTCTGTTTCATTCCTATTGTCCCTGGGGTTCATGGGTGGGGGAAGGGGGGACTGACATTGAGTCCAAGTCCAGCCACGTGGCTGCACCTGCACTTTGCTTTACAGAACAGAAAAGTAAGAGTTGAGAGGTAGAATTTGGGCCTGGAGAGATGGCTCAGCGGTTAAGAGCATTGGCTGCTCTTCCAGAGGACTTGGGTTCAATTCCCAGCACCCACATGGCAGCTCAGGTCTGTCTGTAACTCCAGCTCCAGGGGATCTGACACCCTCACACAGACATGCATGCAGGCAAAACACCAATGCACATAAAATAAATCAATCATTAAATAAAAACGGAAGTATAATTTGCCTGGGAGGCCCAGGGCCCTGAGTCATGGCAGGAGGCAGCAACATTTTTCTGGGCTTCGTCTCTGTTGCCCACTAAGCACTGCCTGAGGGGCAGCGAGGGAAGTGGAAGGTGAGCCTGGAGTTTCCCACAGCTCCTAGGTACCCCACCCACGGGACTATCTCCAGTCCTGAAATGTCCCCTGGAGGACTCCGGAGGCCCACTGAGGCACTTTACTCTCAGAGGAGGTCTCTCGGGTTTGAAGAGCACTTTTTCCTGCTCTCCGGACTCCTCCATGTTTTTACCACCCCCCGGCGTACACAGGGCACTTAGGTCAATGACCCTCCCTGGCCTGTCTGTCCCTCCCCAATAGTTCCCCATCTCCTCTGCCAGGCTGCCTACTTCCCCTTCTAACCTTGCCAAGCAAGGTTAGAAAAGAGCCATACATGTCTGTGCCCAGGGAATACCAAGGACATGAACCAGCCAGACGACGGTAGGAGGGCAAGGCCTTCCAGAATCTTTGATCCTCGGTCCCTCATAATGGAGCTTTGAGGACAGAACCTGTACTAGTCCGTCCTGGTAGACACAGGTGTTTGCCCACAAAGACCAACGCAGGCAGGAACCTGGAAATCTGCCCTTTGCCCCAGGCCTCTCCAGGCCTGGCCTAGCCCAACCTCAACCACAAGCAGAAATGGCTCAAGGTCCCTGTGTGACCAGGGCACACAGAGGAAGCACTGCCAGTATCTGAGTATCAGCTACCCACCACTAGCAGACCATGGGCACTCGTAACCACCCTTGGGTAGAAAGTGGTTCCCGATCCTGTTACCGATGTGTAATGGAGGAGCAGCAGCAGGAAACGCCTGACGAATATCGTGTAGCTGGATTTGAACCCAGGACCCCAGCCTGAGTTTATGCTCTTCCTTCTGCCCCTCTATGACTAAAGCAGGTCATTTTGACTCTCGGAACCCCCTGGGCTTCCTATCTGTGGGCCTACATGTGCACATGTATCCATATGGGGGCAAAGAGATTCTGGGGACTGACCCAGCACACCACTTCCTCTATCCATGTGAACAGGAAGCTCCAAGGCAGTTCTGGAGTCGGCCTTCCTCCTCTCTGTCTCTCTCAGCCCAGCCTCCTGAGTGGGCTTCTGTATATGTAACTCTGTAGGGGGACATCCCCAAAGGCTAGACTCCCTTTGTACTCCCTCCTGCCCGGGGGCTTTGCCCATCAGTTCTTGTCTACCCTTTTAGTTTGTCCCCTCTGCCAGGGTCTGTCTCCATCCAGAACCCAGAGCCAGGTCCCAGAGAGCCAGAAGGGGCCGTGAGAAAGGAGGTGGACAGACGTGTGTGTCTCATCTCTGTGGAGCCACTCCCAGAATCCAGGAGTGGAGAGCTGGATCTGGGGTCCTGGGCTAGGCTTCCCTGTCAGGGAAAGAACACTGCCCAGCTCCTCTTCCGGTCCAAAGGGACCTAAGCCAGTGAGGGCAGGCACTCACCTAGGTCACACAGAGTTGGTACAGGCCTGACCTGAACCCATTCCTGCTCCCAGCCCAGGACCTAAGCCTTGGACCCATTCTGTTGTGAAACAATTCTGTGCATTTCACCATTGACTCAGCGGGTGACATTTCCAGAGCCCCTTCAAGTAGGATGTAGTATCCTTAACAGTCACATGTAGTAATCCCTGAGGTCCCACACAGTGCCTGGGGCCAGGCAGGTGTCTCAGGACTGCTTACTGGGGTCACCTGTCTAAGAGGCACAGAACCACCACTGTCGAGGAATGAACAAACAGACGGGCGGAGAGGAAACAGCAGGTGCTCAGGGTCATGAGAGGGGGCGGAGAGAAGAGACTCCAACAGGACTCTCAGCAGCCACAGCCCAGAGCCACAGAAAGGGTGGGCTGCAGGGTGGAGGTGGAGACCCACCTGTCAGCTAACCTGCAACTTTCGACCACTCTTCTATCCTCTCAGAGACTCTGTCTTCCTCAGGATCTGCAAATTTCCCCACACCCAGTCACTCATGCGTCAGTCAGTGTGAATCAGCTCTAACAGGTGGCTTTGCGCTCAAGCTTCGTGAAGCCTCTGAAGGAAGGCAAGTTTGGATTACCTGGAGGGAATGGAAGAAAGTCACCTTCTCAGTCTTTGGAAGCCCCTCTAGATGGGCCCTGTAGCGGGTGCCAGAGGCGCCGGAGGGACACAGGATACACACGAAGCACCACCTCACCTCCTGGACTGACCGCAGAGACCCAAGTCCAGAATGCAGCCGCTCCGACCTATGAACCCCACTCCCACCCCACGGCGGAACACAGGTTCAAAGAACCCAGGCAGGTCTCTGAGAAACCACTGTGCCACACATGTCCACGTCCCGTCCCGAGACCCATGCAGTGCCTTACCCGCCGGTTCCCAGCCCACAGACCCTTCGTCCGGGAGGCGGATCCCTGCTCTGCTGCCCTGCTTTGCTGCGGGCTGGGCGGGTAGCCAAGCTCTCCGGCGCAGGCCCCGCCTCCGAGTTGGCCCCGCCCCCTAGGTTCAGGTCCCGCCCTCGCCCTTTCAGCCCGCCCCAGCCCTGCTCTGGCAACGTACCATAGCGCAGGGTAACCATTCTCGTTGATGGGAGATTGGTTGGTGGACTAAGATGCAGGGTTTGTAACCAGCAAACAGTAGGTGCTCACAAGATCTTGGCAGATTCGCGCGGGCGTGCACGCGAACACACACACACACACACACACACACACACACACACACACACACACACACCTTCTATCTGGTGGCCTCCTTGGAGGAAATATCTGAAATAGTTTCTCTGTATGGGAGCAGCATCTGTCTGCTGGCTCCACCCACCTGCTGGGTGGGTCTGACTCAAATCTAGACACCAGGTAGGGAACGTTTGCTGGGAACCTCTGAAGTCTTACTGGGGACTTTTAGGCTATTGCTGCCTCTACGACAAGGGCTGGAGTCTCGTGGCCAGTGCTGGGGTCCAGTGCTGAAGCCAAGGACACAGAATCCCCTGGGCTTCCTGTGAACAGCCACTAAGGCCTTTGACTAAGCCCATCTGTAGACCTGGAGGACCCCATTTTTAAGGGGCAGGGACCTGGAGATGGGTGACTTCCTAGGAGATGACGACTTCCTGAGGGAGCCCTGGGGCCAGGCAGGGATGTGTGAGCCTGAAGCCAGACTAGCAGGACTTTAGAAAAGTGGAACCTTCCAAAGAGAAGGCTCACTGCTTGGGGATCAGGGAGGACTTATCCCCACGTGGATTGACTCCAGGTCCCAGATTCGGGAGGCTATGGGCCAAGGAAGGACAGGCTTTGGCTGGGGGCCAAAGGGAGCTACCCAGGTGGTGGTGGGGAACCCAGTAGCTGCAGAGACACGCACTCCACCAGGCTGAGGATGGAGGGGCTGAGTATGAGTGATTCATGCTGAGCTACTGGAGGGACTCGGGAACATCCAGACTGGGGAGGGAGCGCTTTGTAGTTGCACAAGTGTGGGTCATGTCTCTGCCCACCTGTTCCAGGACTGCTCAGCACCTCTGTTTAGCTCTTTGATGTGAGGCATCCTTGCAGCCAAAGAGGTTAATTGGGTGTAGGGGAAGTGGCAGAGGCCAGAAAATTAGATGGCCAAGAATCGAGACCAAATACAGAGAGATTGGTGCCCACTAGGAAAATACCAAAAAGCCTGGAGCTTGGGAATGGAGGCAATGAGGGACTTGGGAGAAGCTTCAGCCAACAGGGCATTGAGTTCTCCATTGGTGAAGGGATAGGGCCATCTGCCAGATAAAGGCAAGGGAGAGAGGAGCAGGGAGTGTGCCCAGAGTCCTAGCCCTTCAGTGCAGCTGGGTTTTATTACTCTTTGGCTCTTTTGCCTCTGGCTTTTTCCTTTTCTTACTTCTATGTATCTTACTTTCACTCTTACTCTGTGGCTGGCCCCTGGTGTCCTCCTCTCCTCTTTTTCTTGCTCCTTCCTCCCTTTAATGTTCTCCTTCTATTCATTCTCTCTGCCTGCCAGCCCTGCCTATCCTTTCTCCTATCTCATTATTGGCCATCCAGCTATTTATTTGACCAATCGGGTGTTTTAGACAGGCAAAGTAGCATAGCTTCACAGAGTTAAGCAAATGCAACGTAAAAGAATGCAAAACATCTTTGCAGCATTAAAACAAATGTTCCACAGCATAAACAAATGTAACACATCTTAAAATAATATCCCACAACACACACTCATTACTCCTGTCTCTGGCCCTAGGGCTGACCCCACTTGCCCACAGCTTGACTCTCATGGATCCCAGTGGTAAAGAGGCAGGTGCTGACTGGCTGAGATGCCCAACCTCTGGGGTACCCACCATGTCCCCATCTCTGTCTGCCCAGGTATCACCTCTGTGTAGCTGAAGTTGTCTGTGACCCTCTGCCTGCCCTGGTTGTTTCACCTTCTCCACAGGAGAAGGCCACGGGCAGAGCACTAGGCTGTTTGGCTCTGAATCCTGCACTTTCAGCCCCACCTCTGTCCACTGTTGCCCCCATCTCACTCAGTTGCCTTACTCCTGAGACTTGGCTCAGGTTTGGACAGGGCTAGACACATCTATTCCTGGTGTCAAGTTCAGTTAATCAGATGCCTGGGTCCATAAGGGACCCTGCTTGACCCTGAAACGATTCAAGGCAAATCCTGACTCTTATGGATAATAGGAAATGGATATCGATGCCATTGGGTCACAGTGCAGCTCTTGTCCCCAAAGCTGAAGGAGGGACAGAGACCAGCAAGGAAGTAGAGCAAAGGCAGACATTGGTGCCACCTGCAGGAAGCTGACTGAAGGCAGATACAGGGCTGGCTTCCAGATGCCAAGTTCAGAGAAGATGATAGACAGGTACCTGGAGAATATCCATTGAAACGTAGCTCAGGTGAGGCCTGAGGAGCTGGGCACCCAGAGCTCCCAACTGGAGCTGAAAAGATGGCAGGGTGTGCAGGACAGACCCCATGCTTCAGTTGAGCAGAAGGGATGCAAAGCCTCCTTACCAGCAGGAAGAGGGGGAAGCAGGCCTCGGCAAAGCACGTGTGTAGTGAGCCATCCCCCTGCATGGCCTATCTCTTGCCTGCTGAGGATCGTGCTGCTGATTGGTGGACTGTCCCAGGGCCCAGAATATGCAACAAAATAATTTTATGGTTGGGAGTCACCACAACATGAGGAACTGTGTTAAGGGGCCACGGCACTGTAAAATTGTTTTTGTTGCTATTTCATTAACTCTAATTTTGCTACTGTTATGATCGTAATGTAAATATCTGTGTTTTCTGATGGTCTTGGGTGACCCTAAAGGGGTCGAGACACACAGGTTGAGAACCACTGGGCTAGCGAGCTCTCTCCATGAATAAAGGTGCTTACCATGTAAGCTTGGCAACTTGAGTTTGATCTCTAGAGCCTATGTAAAGGTGGAAGGAGAAAACCAACTCCACGAAGTCACACTTTGATTTCCATGTGCACACTGTAGCATGTACCCTTCCACCGTCATACACACACACACACACACACACACACACACACACACACACACACACAGAGTATAAATAATTTTTTAGCTGAAAAAAAAAGAAAGTCATGTCCTTACTTCTGTGTGTGTGTGTGTGTGTGTGTGTGTGTGTGTGTGTGTATGTGTGTGTACACATGTGCATGTGGGCACACGCTTGCATGGAGAGGCTACAGGTCAATGTCAAGTACCTTCCTCAGAAGTTTGCCATATTTTGTAAGACAGGGTCTCTCAGTTAACATATAGTTCACCAATTCAGTTAGTCTGGTAGCCAGCAAATTCTAGGGATCTCCTGCCCCCCAAAGCTGAGGTTACAAGTATATGCCACTGCACACAGCACGTGGGTGCTGAGGATCTGAACTTAAGTCCTCCTGCTGTGTCGCAAGTACTTCCTGGACTGGGCCATCTACCAAGCCCTCCTTGATTCTTCCAAAAATTGTCCACCCTCCTCACACCCCGTTCTCTTCCCCTGTCTTTTGAACCCCAATATTTGACATGGCCAGACTCCTTTTAGAATGTCATCTTACTAGAGCAAGACCTTGCATGCTGTGGTCACTGCTACATCCCCAGGGGCTCATTCACTTCCTGGAACAAAGCAGTTGCTTAATAAATGTTTGGTGAATGATTAGACAAAACCAACGGGGAGAGTTCTCAAGGAAAGGGCCTGCTTGACCAGTCAGGTTCCTGTGTCTGCGGAAACAGTAGGCCTACCCTCTCATTTCTATCCCAGGGATGGCACTGTGAGGTTTTTTTTTTTTGTTTGTTTGTTTATTTGTTTGTTTGTTTTTGTTTTTGAGACAGGGTTTCTCTGTGAAACAGTCTTGGTTGTCCTGGAACCAGGCTGGCCTCGAACTCACAGAGCTCTGACCGCCTCTGTCTCCCGAGTGCTGGCATTAAAGGCGTATGCCACCACCACCCAACAGCACCGTGGTTTTAAGAAGTGCCTCACTGTAGGGCTGCTTCCCCTTGGCCAGCCTGGTTCTGGGTAGGACCAAAGTTGAAGGCTACTGGCCACTCATTTGAGGGACAGCAGAAGGCAGGGCAGTCCATAGACAACAGCACTGAGGGCAGGCAGGGAAGGGATCCCAAGGGCCTGGGAACCTTGGGGAGGATCCAGTTCAGGCTAGAATCTAACTGGGAAGAGGTGTGTGGGAGGGAGAGTTGGCCTCAAACAGACATGTAGACATCTGGCAGGCTGTGAGGACAAGGGTCCTCTGCTGGGAGACTGGCTTATCGGCATACCTGGCAGAGAAATCAGGCAGGGTCGGAGCTGCCTTCTTGGGTTCTGTGTCTCTCCTTATCCCAGGCCAGATCCTGTGGCTCTCTCACACTGGTCTTGGTCAAGGGACACAGGGTGTTTTCTCCTTTGCTGGTATGAGAAAGCATCAAGGCAGGGTTAGGGGCAGAGGGTGGGCAGTGGAGAGTGGCTGAAGGGATTTCTACATGGCAAGCTATAGATGGGGTGCACACAGGGCCTTGACACAGGTCTGGGCCACACTCTGAGCTACGGTTCTTACAGGCTTACCTTCTTCTATTGGGCCAGCCCTGCGTGCACCTTGGGAGAGCCAGTTAGGTATCGCTGCACAGGAGGCCTCTCCAGGCTTCCATGTCATGCACAAATGCATATGTCCCCTCCAGCTTTCATCACTCCCTGCAGGGCTCTACTGGTCAACACAGCCTGCTCACCTGATCCCCGCCTGTGAGCATCTGGCCAGGCATCTACCACCTCTTGTGCCGGGCCAGGTCAGGCTCCTTGGCCAGCCAGAGAGCAGATGAAGGGCTGGCTGATGGAGTCAGAGGGAGCTTCCTGAGGATAGCAGAACCAAGCTGGACCAGACCTGGGAGGGCTTTCTTGGTGAAGATGCAGTGTTGGACAGAGGGGCCAGAGCCATAGCGAGGTCGAAAAGCCTGCGATCACCCGTAGACTCTCTTTTCCTTCCACGGACCTGCCCGTGGCCGCCTGGCTCTGGTGATCAAGCCCAGCGTGGCTCTGGCTTTGCCCTCTGAAAAGTTCATTTGGATCAGTTTTCGGTCTAGAACACTGTCAAGCCAACCTTAGTAGAAAATTCTATTTAAAAACACAAACCCCGTGGGTGGCAGACCCTGGCCTCATACGTATCGATATTTCTATTTTTACACCCCAAACATGCTGTCAGCCCCCGGAGCCCGATTTGGAACTTGAAAGCAGCCTGTTCTATTCTGGGTACCACTTCCGGCCTTGGTGGTGTGATGGAGGCGGTGTTTGTACACACAGACGCTGCTCTGCCCTCTGCTCTCCCCAGCTCCCCCCCCTCCGGTCTCCTCCTTCCCTCTTTTATCCACATGACCTCTGGGAAAATGAAGGGGTCTGGAAGGGGAAGACCACAGGCTTGGGTAGGGAAGTTGTGGCTTTCAACAGTGAGTGGTTCCCCATGATCCCCAGAAAGGCTCGCCAATCACCTAAGCCTGCGTCAGGAGTGGTGGCCAGCCTTTCTCCAGTTGACACTGGGCACGGGGACATGGGGTAAAAAGTGGTACATGTGACGATAAAGTCCTCCAGGACCAGAGGGGAAGGAAACGGACATAGATGAGCCTGGCCCAGGAGACTTGGCGACTGGCTCCTGTCCCTCCCCTA
The DNA here is from genome assembly GCF_049852395.1 of Peromyscus maniculatus bairdii. NCBI lineage: Eukaryota > Metazoa > Chordata > Mammalia > Rodentia > Cricetidae > Peromyscus > Peromyscus maniculatus. The sequence continues at coordinate 4,473,118 of NC_134861.1, forward strand.
GGCCTGGCTCCCAGGCCCTGCCAAGGTAGGGCTGTCTAGTAGAAATGAATGTGGGGCTCACCCACAAAGTTCCAGAACCATCTGTCCCTCCAGGCCTGGCATGGGTTCTGGATGGGTCCCACCCAATTTTCAACACCTGCCTAGCTTGGGCTGCTAGAAGACCATTCCTTTTCCCCTTCTATTCTATCCTTAGACCTGGGTCTCCATTCCAACACTCACGGGTCCTCAAACTGTGCTGGCCAGGCCTCCAAGATGCTACCCTGAGCACACCCCTCCATGTATAACTAACCTTGGCACATAGGGTTGAACCCTCAATACCATGATCCCTACTGTGCCCATTCCTTTACACAGCACTGGAGTGTTCCCAGCACACACTGGAGGCCAGGCAGCCTTTACCCAGAGGGTCCCTGCTGGCCCTGCACCTCTCCTGGCCTCCAGAGTGTAGGACTGGGAAAGTGGCAGCTGTGACCAGCAACCAAACTCGGGCTCTGCCTTGGAGTCAGCCTGAAAAGGAACCCCAGATCCAGGCTCTCCCTTGGCATTTGCCTGAAAAGGACCCCTTGGGTCAGGCTGTGGCTTTCCCATCTCAAAAGTAAGCTTCTACACAAGCATGGAAGGCCAAAAGAGTGAGGGGGAGCTCCCTGGAGGTGGGGCTGAACCTGTCCTGTCCCCTGGTAGCGCGTTCCCAGGTGAGAGAGAAAGAGGCAGCGTGGTGCTCCCCTCCAGTGTGCATAGGCTTAAACTACTAAAATCCATTTTCCTTATTTTACACTCTGAAGAGGTGCCCACTGTGATTCCAGGGACCCCCTCTGCAGATGCAGAAAAAATGAGCTGAGCCCGAGGCACAGGTTCACATCAAGTTCCATCTTTTAGCCAGGCCTGACGGGGTAATCACAATGCTTGGGATGCTGAGGCAGGAGGATTGCCAAAAGTTGGAGGCCAGCCTGGGCTGCATTGTGAGTTCCAGGACAGTCTGAAGCACAGAATCCGAGGAGCCCCATAGTTAATACGCTCACAAAGCACGGTGGTTGCTCTCCTTCCCCTTCTCCAAAAGCCGCAGTTCAACTTTGCCCGGTTTTTGTTTGTTTGTTTCATTTCCCTGTTCTCTCACTGCTACTTCCTACTCCGACATCACTGTGTCAGCACTGGCCTGGTGATGCTAAGCGACCACCCTTCACACACAGCCTGAAGCAGCCGGCTCCCTCTCCTCAGCTTGCTTCTCCTGGAGCTAATAAGTGTTCTCATTTTAGTTTTGTTCACCTTTTTGAAATAAGTAATTTAAATCTCCCCAAAGGCATTCCAGTATAGTAGACATTCCACCAGCCCCCAACGGACTCTTCTAAGTCTGGCCTTCACCTGACTGTCACCCGCGACCTCCTTCACCAGTGTCCTGTCACTGTGTTTGCTTCTGAGGCGTCCCCTTCTGTGGGGTTCCCACTTCCTCTTTCTCAATTTCCCCCGTCTTTTTGGAGAAGCACACCCTCAAGTGGCTCCACAGGAAGGAGCACATTTTCTGAGTGTTCGTCCTGCCACTGAGGATTTGAACTGTGGCTGAGTCCAGTGTCTCCGGTCTTTGTGTTTTTCATGTTGCCGTAGTTCTAATTCTGGTCCTTTCTCTCTATACATTTATTTACAAGGTCTCTGACTCAAGATTCTGAGAGTCCTGTAGACATGCCTGAGGCACACACCATTTGCCTTCTTGTATCTGAACATTCAGTTCATCCTTTTAACCTGTATCTTAGTTTGCTTTCTATTTCTATGATTAAATACCATGACCAGGGGGCTGGAGAGATGGCTAAGTGGTTAAGAACATTGACTGCTTTTCCAGAGGATCCAGGTTCAATTCCCAGCACCTACATGGCAGCTCACAGCTATCTGAAAGCCCAGTTCCAGGGGACCCAACACCCATGGCAAAACACCAATTCACATTAAAAAAAAATACCATGACCGAAAGCAACCTGGAGAGGAAATGCTTTATTCCTTACAGTTTATAGTCCATCATGAGAATAAGCCAGAGCAGGAACTCAAGACAGGAACCTGGAGACGAGAACTGAAGAGGCAATGGGGGAGCGCTGCGTACTGCCCTGCTCCCCATGGCTTGCTCAGCCTGCTTTCCTATATAACTCAAGACCACCTGCCCAGGGATGGCACGGCCCATCAGTCATTAATCAACACAATTCCACCACAGGCTAATTGATAGAGATATTTTCTCAATTGAGGTTCCTTCTCTCTTCCCAGATAACTCCAGCTTGTGTCAAATTGACAAAATAAATAAATAAATAAATAAATAAATAAATAAAAATAAAAAAGGAAAAAGAAAAAAGAAAAGAAAAGCAAAAAACAGCCCAACTAGTACAGACTAGCATGACCTGGAAACTTGATTTTCTTCTCCCTTCTCATCCTAGACCTTTTATTTAGTGTTAGAACTCCTGGACTCCTCCTTTGATATCTCTTTCTCTCTCACACATCCACCCCCCCCCAGTATTTAGCTTTACTTTAAGATTTCCTTTATACTAGACTGGTATCAGGAGATAAAGGATTTTGCTGTCAACCTGACAAACCCAGGACCCATATGGAGGAAGGAGATAATCAATTCCTGCAAGTTGTCCTTTGATCTCCACATGCATGTCCCTCCCTGCGCTCTCTCGATAAATAAGTAAATTATTAACTCATTTAATAAAGATTTCCTTAATCTTTTCTTTTGGTTCTTCTATTCCGTTTCTATACTCATATATTTTTAGGATCACACACACACACACACACACATATATATATATATATATATATATATATATATATATATATACACACACACACACATAAAATATTGAACTTCTTTGATCAAGTGGTGTGTATGTTTTTCTCTATGTGTATGTGTGTGAGAGAGAGAGACAGACACACAGACAGAGAGAGACAGAGACAGAGAGACAGAAAAGGAAAGGTCTCATGTAGCCCAGGATGACCTTGAATTCACTATATAGCCAAGGATGATCTTGAACTCCAGATTGTCCTGCCTTCACTCCCTGAGTGATGGGATTACAGTCATGTGTCACCACACCCAGTTTATGCAGTGTTGAGGATTGAACCCAGGGCTTCATGCATGCTAGGCAATCACTCCACTAACTGAGCTATATCCTAAACTTCCATGATCATATTTTAAAGTTTCAAGAGTTCTTCATATATTCTAAATATTCTTTCTTCCTAGCATTCAGTTCTATCTTTTAGACAAATTTTTCTCTTTGCTTCTTGAAGCTATTAATCTCATTTTCTTTTTTTCTTTTCTTTTTTTCTTTTTCTTTTTCTTTCTTTCTTTTTTTTTTTTTTTTTTTTTTTTGGTTTTTCGAGACAGGGTTTCTCTGTGTAGCTTTGTGCCTTTCCTGGGACTCACTTGGTAGCCCAGGCTGGCCTCGAACTCACAGAGATCCACATGGCTCTGCCTCCTGAGTGCTGGGATTAAAGGCGTGCGCCAACACTGCCTAGCTAATCAGGAGGCGGATGTGAAAGGATTACTGAGGTTCACTGACCACAGACACACTTTAAAGATGTGTTCTTAGCAGACCTTCACTGTAACTCACCTACCTGTTTTCTCCACCAATGGATTTGGTAAACATCTTGGCTTTTGACTTTCTCCATTCTATAAGAAAATCTCATGTAGCATGTAGCTGCTTTTAAGGTAGAATGTGTTTTCTGGAGCAACTTGAGTTCATGTTTCTGGGCCATTGTTATTCATATTTGGCTCCAGAATGAACTATCTCTTATGTCCTTTAAAATGAAAGCTGTGCTTTGCCTGGACAAACACATACCAGTCCACCTGAAAGAAGAGGGTTATAACCCTGCATCGTGTCTGGATATACCAGAGTCACTGTTTGCATGTAAACTACAAACTAAACACGAGGTTCAACCTTTGCAGCACCCAGGAAGGCCCAGCTTGGACTTGTGTCTTAACACCATGGCGCATCTGCCCCCCTCCCCACTCCCCCAGTCCCTGAGCCCTTTGCCTGGAGTAGAAGGTGACTGGACTCAGCTCTGGTCTCTGGTCTCAACCCGAGGCCCTGACTACAGGAATCTGCCTCAGCTCACTGCTGAGCGCCATATGCTCCACACCAGGGCTGTACACACAGCACTGTTGCTTGCCCTCAGTGGGACACGGCCACAGACCTCACCCTTAAAGAATGGTCTAGAAGTTGAGCACAGCCTCTGGGTATACACACCTCCACTGCTAGAACAGTGTGCGCGCGTGACTGAAGGCTTTTTTGCATCCAGCCCCATCCCATAGCCGCTTGTAAATAGTCACTGAGAGGCTTATTACTACTTATAAATGCTTGGCCTATTGTTCAGGCTTATTACTAACTAGCTCTTGTGACTTAAATTAACCCATTTCTATTAATCTATATTTTGCCATGTGGCTGTGGCATTACCCGTCTGCTGGCATCTTGCTCCTTGGGCTGCTGGATGGAGTCTCCCTAGACTCTGCCCTCTTCCCCCTGTATCTCTGCTTGGATTTCCCTCTGACTCTTCTCCTGCCTTGCCATAGGCCAATGCAGCTTTATTTATTAACCAATGGGAGCAACATGTATTCACAGCGTACAGAAGGATATCCTACATCATGTGTATGTATGGACTCTTCTCCTGAGGAAGCAGAGAGCAGAGCCACCAAGGATGGTGCTGCAGCTAGGGACCCGTGGGCAGCCCCTCCCCTGTTCCCATGTGCGCGCCTCAGCTGAGTAGGGGAGTAAGGCTGTGTGTAGGGAGGTGAGACTGGAAAACAGTCCATGCTGCCAGTCACAAGAGGAGAAAAAACACTCCAAACAGGAATTGAATCTTTATACTGTGTCTTATCCAATGCAACCTGGACAAAGGATAATAAATCTGTTATCTCCAACCTTCTCTTAGCATGTTTTTTGGAGAACCAGAACAAGGGCAGTCTGAAGCTCAGTGTTGTTCCTCTGGGGTGGAGAGGAACAGGTGGGCCTTGTCTCTCTGATTGCTTTTCCTTGTTACTGTTTTCTGTATAGCGGAAAGGGAGAGTTCACGCCCACCAATGCTGCTGAGTTTTACATTCCTCCCATTTGGATGATCTCTAGATTGAAGATTAACCCAGGCTGGGCGGTGGCGGCACACGCCTTTAATCCCAGCACTCAGGAGGCAGAGCCAGGCAGATCTCTGTGAGTTTGAGACCATCCTGGTCTGCCGAGAGAGATCCAGGACAGGCACCAAAGCTACACAGAGAAACCCTGTCTCGAAAAAAAACAAAAAAACAAAAAGATTAACTCAGAACCAACCGACCGTTAGCAGTGTGTATGTGCTGAGCTGTTCACGATGTGTACTCTCAAGTGTGGAGGACACATGCTCTTACACTTCCTAACACTTCCAACCCACAGGACTAAATAAACATTCTTTAATGCTCAGCAGCCCATTTGGGAGAAGAGCCTGGGTCTCTATCTCTGAGAGGATGAGAGGAGATTGTTGAGTGATTGGATGGGGCACTCTGGGACAACAGCAGCCACAGCTTACCCCATAAATAACCAGGCATCAGGACGCACAGGTAACTATCATTCAGTGACCAGAGACTCAGGCACCTAGGTTTCAGGGAAGAGACACCTCTGCCATGTAGGCCTAATCAGGTGTTGCTCAGGCCTCGAGTAGATGAGGTTGGTGCCTGAGGCTCCGGTCTGCAAGCCTTTGTGGCCACACTGCCCCCTTGTGGACACTTACCTGGAAGGCCCCTTGTGAAGGCTAAGGTCTGGCTGCCTCTTGTGTCTGTTGGTGGGAATGTTAGAGCAAGTAGTGTGTGTGCATGAGTGTTGAGGTGTGCTGGCACCAGTTAGGTCAGTCACCAACACTAGTGGCCACAAGTCCGTGTATGCGCCTTTGCTCCCTACACAGCCTCCTTCTGGGCACAGCTGACTCTTGAGGTCACAAGGACAGGGCTGAAGTCCCAGCATTTTTCAAAACGAAGCAGAGGGGAATTAGGAAAAGCTGCAGATCTCAAAGGGACCTGTGTGAGAGTCAGAGGAAGAGACCTCTGAGGGTTCAGACTGACAACAGTCTGTCATCAAATTAAGCCAGAGTTAGATGAGTGGCCTGTCCACCTGCTCCACTGATCACTGGAAACCCGGGGCCCATCAGGACTCGGAGTGAAATGCAATTTACTGGGGATCTCCATCTTCTCCTGTCCTACACTTGGGTACCCTGGGAACCCTTCCCTTGGCACCGTTTCCCTCTCTTGGGAACCCAAGTGCCAGGCTTCTCTTCATCCTTCACGTGGCAATAGCTCTGTCACCTCCGCCCTACTCGTCACCTCCCGCAGCACAAACACACACTTACTATTGGCCCAGGCTGGTCCCAAACTTAGGATCCTCCTGCCTCAGCCTCTTGGATGCTGGGATCTTAGGTCTGTGCTCTGGCTCATGTAATCACCCTCTTTAAGGTGGGTTCCCCATTCCCTTTTTGGTCTCCATGCATTTCCCCCTTCTTCCCCTTAGTATATTAGTTACTTTTCTTGTTGTTGAGACAAAATCCCCAATGACAAACAACTCAGGGAGGAAGGGCTTATCTCGGCTCCTGGTCTGAGGGGACACAGTCCATCAGAAGGGGAAGGTATAAAACATGAGGGTCACATTCCAAAGGAGACGACAGTGGCACTAGACTCACTTTCTCCTTTTTATTCAGCCCTGATCCTAGCGCGTGGGATGGTGCTGCTTACATTTAGGTTGGATCGTCTCCTCTCAGTGAATCCTTCCTGGAAACCTCACAGACACGCTCGCAGGTATGTTCCAGTTAAGCCGATGATGATTATTAACCAATACGCTTATACAAACTTTCCCTACTTCTTGGACTGGGCATCTGTCTCCACTGTTAGAACATTTACGTATAATACATGTCTTTAATCCCAGCACTTTGGGGGTCGAGGGTGCAGAGGCAGGTGAATCTCTGAAAATTTGAGGCCAGCCTAGTCTGTGAGTTCTAGGAGAGCTAGGGTTGTTACAGAGAGAAACCCTGTCTCAAACAAACAAACATAAAAACAAACAACAGCTGGGCAGTGGTGGCATACCCCTTTAATCCCAGTACTTGGAAGACAGAGGCAGGCAGATCTCTGTGAGTTCCAGGCCAGCCTGGTCTACAGAGCGAGATCCAGGATGGGCTCCAAAACTACACAGAGAAACCCTGTCTTGAAAAAACAAACAAAAACCCAAACAACAACAACAAAAAACATTTACCTGTGAATCTCTAGGCCCTTTAGCTGAATTTCTGTTAAAATGTGTGTGTGAACTTCCTGTGTTAACTTAAAGGATCTTCACATGCCATAGAAAGAGTTTTTTTTCTTCTTTCTTTCTTTCTTTCTTTCTTTCTTTCTTTCTTTCTTTCTTTCTTCTTTCTTTCTTTCTCTGGTTTTTCGAGACAGGGTTTCTCTGTGTAGCTTTGCGCCTTTTCTAGAACTCACTCTGTAGACCAGGCTGGCCTCGAACTCACAGAGATCCACCTGGCTCTACCTCTCAAGTGCTGGGATTAAAGGCATGTGCCACCACTGCCCGGCAGGAAACGACTGGAAAGTGTTCTTAGAAGCCTGCAATCAGGGTTGGGGATTTAGCTCAGTGGTAGGACGCTTGCCTAGCTAAGCACAAGGCCCTGGGTTCGGTCCTCGGCTCCAGGAAAAAAAAGAAGTCTGCAATCTTCATCTACAGTTTTAAAGTCCCCAAGAGCTCAGAAACCCAAAGTATTTCCCTTAACGTTGGTGCTAAAGCTGACTTGAACTTTGTCATAATTAATTTGAGTGGCCATTTCCTCTGTATTTCTAGAAACTGACTGGTTTTGTGGGGCTGACAGGACCCCCAGAGGATCCCCAAAGGATTTCAAGCAGTGCTGGGCATAGTAGCTCTTCCTATAATCCCAGGACTGGGGGGGGGGGCGTGCTGAGGAAGGAAGATGCCATGGTTTGAGGCTAGCCTGGTTTACAAAGTGATCCCAGTTTGGATTATATAGTGGGATTCTGTGTCAAAAACAAAGAACAAGAAAATAAAAATTACAGGCGGTGGTGGCACATGCCTTTAGTCTCAGTACTAGGGAGGCAGAGGCAGGTGGATCTCTGTGAGTTTCAGGCCAGCCTGGTTTACATAGAGTTCCAGGCTAGCCAGGGCTACAATGTGAGACTCTGTCTTAAAAATAAAGAACAAACCAAAAAAAAAAAAATCTTCAAGGGGGCTGGAGAGATAGCCCAGTGCAGTAGATAACCTAAAAATCTGATTTTGGATTCATAGCACCCATGTAAAAGCCAAGCATGGTCACACACATCTATGACCCTAATGTGGGGGGTGGGGTTAGGGGGGTGGAGATAGGTGGATCCCTGGAATTTGCTGGCCAGTCTGTGAGCTTTGGGTTCAGTGAGAGATTCTGCCTCAGAAGATAGACAAGGTGAAGAGAGTGGGAGACACTCAGCATCAACTTCTGACCTCTACACACACACACACACACACACACACACACACACACACACACACACACGTTATATATACATACACACATATCACACTGTTTACTTTTATTTTTTTAATTTTATTTTTATTCTATGTGCATTGGTGTTTTGCCATGGGTGTCAGGTGTTTCCTGGAATTGGAGTTACAAACAGTTGTGACCTGCCATGTGGTTGCTGGGAATTGAACCCAGGTCCTCTGGAAGAGCTGCCAGTGCTCTTAACCACTGAGCCATCTCTCTATTCTTTTTGGTTTTCTGAGACAGGGTTTCTCTGTGTAGATTTGAAGCCTGTCCTGGAACTCTCTCTGTAGACCAGGCTGGCCTCAAACTCACAGAGATCTGCCTGCCTCTGCTTCCTGAGTGCTGAGCGCCACCACCGCCCAGCTCTCCAGTCTTTTTAAAAAAGACTCCCAAGTGTTAGCAGCTTGAAACAACATTATTTGTTCCGTTGCGGTTTGTCAGGAGCCTTGGAGCAGTGTACCTGGGAAATACGGTGCAGAGGCTTCTCCGAGATGGAAGCCAATGTGTAAGCTGGGTCTGCAACCTTTCGCTGGGGACAGATGACTTAGTCCTAAGCTGATTCCTTCACTGAAGTGGACAAGCTGGGCAAGTCTATAGACACAATGGATCTCATGACTTCGCTGCAGAGGTCACCCTCCACCATTTCCCCAGCATCCTCTTGGTTACAGAGGTCAAGTACCTCAGTTATATGCACCTACCTAAAATCAAAGCTTTTGAACTCCGAACACATGTGGCCCAGAGTGCGTTAGAAATTTCTGGGTTGTTTGATGTCTGTTTTGTAGTTAACAATCAGGATCAAATCAGGACCCACCCCTGGCTACACACAGTGGGAACAGTGAAGACTCAGAAGCACAAATCAGCTCGGGGCCAGGGTTCTTCTGTGTGCTGCCCCCTGCCCTGCCCCGACTTCCCCTTTATCCCACCACTGCCTCAGTCAGTCATGATGACTGTGCCAGACGATCATGGAACATGGGCCTTGTGGCAGTTTGAATGAGAACGACTCCCATAGGCTCATGCTTGAATATTTCGTCCCCAGCTGGTGGAACTATTTGGCAAGGATTTAGAAGTGTGGCCTTGTTGGAAGAGGTGTGTCACTAGGGGCAGAGAGATTTTGAGGTTTGAGCATGCTCTCTGGCTCCAGCTTGTGGATCAAGATATGTGCTCTCAGCTTTAACATCTGGCACTTAAGGCCAGTTGAACGCTTTGTTTTATAAGCTGCCTTGGTCGTGGCATTTCGTCACAGCAATAGAAAAGAAACTAAGACACACCCATTGTCTAGTGCCACAACACCCCTACCAGGAAGGGAAGCCAGTATCTGTTCTCTTGACTCTAAGGGCTTAGAAGGAGCTGACCATAGCTGAGCCAGGTCGGCCACTCCCAGTGTCCATCCCATAAACACTTGTTGAGGTCTGGCTTTGCTTGTAGTTTGATACTGCAAGTGGGTGAGTTTCTACAGGCTCAGGCAGAGCTTGTCTGTGGACCACTCCGGGGGAACAGACAGAATGCTGAGCTCAGGAGACTGGGCAAGGAGAAACACATCCTCCCATGAGGGGACCCCCACTAGACCTTAGCAAAGGGCCTTTGAAAGATCCTCACTGCGGGGAGGTGGGGGAGAAGAGACTTCCCAGTGGGAAAACAGCGTTTGTATGGGAGGGACGGGCCGGCGCTCTCCTGCCTTCTGCTCGAAGAACAAACAGCTTCTAGCACCAAGGCTGTCCTAACTCGAATTTAGGGGCACGCTGGGGTCTGGTGGCTGCCTCTGGGGCCCATTATGCATTCTGGTTGGGAAGTCCTCTCTGAGCTCAGCATCCCTGCGTGACAAAACGCATACCAAGCCGCTGAAGAGGAAGGAACCCAGCCAGTGAAACCTGACCACACTCCACGTCCAATGTTTGAAGTCATTTGATTTATTTGCTTTCCTTCAGCAGCTGTACCAGAGGAAACCGAACCCCAAACCCTGTCGCAGACTGGATCGGACTCCGGGAAAATTCCTCAGACGGAGGGAATAGGGCCGCCTAGCACTGCGGGCGGACAGCCTCTGGAAGGGAGCTAGTGCGTCAAGGCAGGGTGGGACCGCTGAGAGGGAGGGGGCGGTGCCAGCAGTGGGCGGGGGCGGAGTCTCGGCAGGGGGCGAGGCGGAGCCAGCTGTGGGCGGGGGCGGAGTCTCGGCAATGGGCGAGGCGAAGCCAGCTGTGGGCGGGGGCGGAGTCAGACTCCCGGCAGAGAGCGAGGCGGAGCCAGCTGAGGGAGGGGGCGGAGTTTCGGCAGTGGGCGAGGCGGAGCCAGCTGTGGGTGGGGCCGGATTAGGCTCCTGGGAGTGGGCGGGGCGAGGCGGGAAAAGTTCCGGGAAGGCCGGTTGTCGCTCCCGCTACAGGCAGAAGTTCGAGGTGCCCGGGTCCCCAGGAAGGTCCACCGTCATGTCGTCTGGGGACGCAAGGTCTGGTGGACAGGACGGCACCCCGCGCACGGCCGCCGCGCTCTGTAGCCTGTACCACGAGGCGGGCCAGCAGCTGCGGCGCTTACAGGATCAGCTGGCCGCGCGCGACGCCCTTATTGCGAGCCTCCGCACCCGCCTAGCGGCTCTGGAAGGGGACACGGCGCCGTCGCTCGTGGACGCGCTTCTGGATCAGGTGGAGCGCTTCCGTGAGCAGCTGCGGCGGCAGGAGGAAGGAGCCACCGAGACCCAACTGCGCCAGGTGCGGGCCGGGCGGGCGGGCGGGCGCTGCTGCCCCGGGCGGCCTCGGGGACTTGCTGGAGTGTGGCACGGAGTCCAGTCCTGAGGGTCTCGCGGATCTGAGGGCGCGAGGATATGAGGCGTGTGGTGCGGGTCTGAAGGGCGCGAGGTCCAGGGGGTCTAAAGGGAGCCGGGTTGTGGGAGGCCCGAGGTCCTGAGGCTCGGGGATCTGAGGCTCAGGGAACATTGAGGGGTTGAGGTCTGAGGAGCAAGAGTCTGGGGACTCCAGGGTTCTGAGCGGTTGAGGATTCATTTGTAGGCGGGAGGGATGTATCGCACAGAGCTGAACAGGCGTCTCTGGGGCACAAAGTTCTGGTGAACATCAGGGTGTTAGGGGTCCTCAGGGGCTCAGGTTATGAACAGTTCTGAGGGACATATAATGAAGGTAAGTTTGGGACTGACCCCCAGGGTCTCTCGACTTTGAGGAACACTGTTGAGGGAAACTTGCTCATGAAGTTCTGTGTGGTGGATCTGAGGAACAGGAGGGACCCTGGAGTGCAGGCATCTGTGGAGCGTGAGGTACTGAGGTAGTCTTGGACACATGGTTCTGTTGGTAGTGAGCTTCTCCAACCTGTGCTCCTGACCCCAAAAGGGTGTGTAGCTGTTTTCATCACTGATCTATTGCTTTGAAGAGACATCATGACCAAGGCAACTCTTATAAAAGAAGGTATTTCATTGGGGGCTTGCTTACAGTTGCAGAGGGGTTAGTCCATTATCATCATGGTGGGGAGTATGGCAGCTCCAAAGAAGGCATGGTGCTGGAGTAGCCGCTGAGAGCTACATTCTGATCCCCAGGCAGAGAGAGACACTGTGGGCCTGGTGTGGGTTTTTGAAACTTGAAAGCCCACCCCCCAGTGACACAGTTCCTCCACCAAAGCCACACCCCCTAATCCTTCTCAAATAGTGCCACTCGCTGATTGACTAAGCATGCAAATACATGAGCCTGTGGGGGCCATTCTTATTCAAACCACCACAGTGGGACACCAGGTTTGAAGGAGATGGAGTTCTGAGCAGGGCTGGTGTTCAGGGTTGGGTGGGTGCAGGGTTCGGAGAGACACTAGAGGCTCTGAAGGACATGGATGAGGCATGGGACCTAGAGGGTCTGAAGGACATACAGGCATTGCTTTTTGAGGAGTGTGTATAGGTTCCAGTGTGTGTTTGTGTTGGGTTATGAGAGTGCAGTGCAGGTTTTGGGGTATTGTGTTCTGGGGTTCTGTGTTAGGGAGGTCTTCTGTGGAACATGGGTTTCGGAACTTGTGTGGGGTGCCCTGGACCTGAGAGATGCATAGGGTTCCAGGGATGGAGCTCTGAGAGAGAAGACACACAGTTTGGATTGGTGGCTTTTAGTATTCTATTGGAAGAAGTGACAGGAAGAGTCTGCTAAGTATCTGATAATCTGTAAATTCTTTGGTCCTCCTTGTCATTTGGTTTTATTTGGTTTCTGTGAGATATCATAAGCTCACAAAACTGAAGCAAGGGAAATGTTTTTCCCTACACGTTATTTGTAAATCTGACACCCTCCTCCATGTTTGGATGAATTCTGGCATGGCTATCCTGGTTTTTCCAGGAAAGAAAGTAAGCCTGAAAGGCGAGTAGCTGGCAAAAGATAGTTTGTTTCCAAGGTTTCACCCCCACAGCTAGATTTCTTCCTTCCTTCCTTCCTTTTTCTGTCTTTCTTTCTCTTGTTGTTCTTCCAGAGGACCTGGGTTCTTTTTCCAGCACCCATGTCGAGTGGCTCACAACTACCTCAACTCCAGCTCTACGTGACCTGCCAGTCTCTTCTGGTGCTTCCTCTGGCACCAATGGATACAAACACACACACACACACACACACACACACACACACACACACACACACACAAACATAATAAAAAAGTAAATCTTTGGGGCTGGAGAGATGGCTCGGAGGTTACAAGCACTTGTTGTACTTGAAGAGGACCCAGGCTGATTCCCAAACCCACATGGTGGCTCACAGCTGTGTAACTCCAATTCCAGGGGATCTGATGCCTTCTTCTGACCTCTAAGAGCACCAGCCATACACGTGGTGCACATACATACATGTAGGAAAAACAATCACATACAATCACATGGCTTGTGCCATCTTCACCCTGCTTCCAGGGCTACTTTGACTCTTGAGACCGTCTATTTAAAGTACCAGGAGAAACCAGATGTCTCCCTGCTCCAGTTCTCCCTCTTTCTGGAAGGAGGGTTATAAAATACAGCCAAAGGGAAATGTAGAGCTCACCTGGTCTGTGCCACTAATTTAGAGTGCAGAGTGGAGATCTGAAGACTCCCCAGAATTTGTCAGCAGAGTATCAGTAGGGTAAGGGAGCTCCCCATAATCAGAACAGAACTACACTTGCAGTCTAGTGGCCATTGGTGTTCAGTGCAGAAGCATCCACACGAAGCAACTGGGACTTACTTGTAGCTCTCTAGAGGCCCCAGACAGAACCGTCTGTGGTCCCAGTATTACTGGTACTACATCCTCTGACATACAGGTTTTGTTCAGGGATTTTAAGAATTATTTGCAATTTTATTTAGGAAATTTTGTTAACATTGTGGTGACTTTAAATATTATTACAAAACTATTGCATGGCTTCTCAGTCTGCCAAAACAAATTGATTAATGCATTAGCAGTAGACATACGTATCAAAAATTACCCTGTTAGAATAACTGAACAAGCCAGGCCATGGTGGTACACATCTTTAATCCCAGCACTCAGGAGGCAGAGGCAGGTGGATCTCTGTGAGTTCAAGGCCAGCCTGGTCTACAGAGTGAGTTCTAGGACAGCCAGGGCTACACAGAGAAACCCTGTACTGAAAAACAAACAAACAAAACCAAAAAATAGCAACAATGAAAAAACCAAACCAAAACAACCCCCCCCAAAGCGCTGAACAGTCTTGTTCATTTCCATTTCAGTGTTGTTGTTTTTTCTATGATGTAGCTTCTTTGGTTATGTGGTTTGCAGAGGTATGCACAGGATAAGGCTAAAGTAACTAATATAATAGATTAGTTGTTAATGTAATACATTCTATGACTACATACTAGTAACTTTCTTAGTTATTTTTCTGTTGCTGTGAAGAGATACCATGATCAAGACAACTTATAAATGAAATAATTTAATTGGGGGCTTGCTTACAGTTTTAAGGGTGAGTCCATAACCATCATGGGGGCAGAGAGGCAGCAGGCAGGCAAGGTGCTGAGCAGTAGCTGAGAGCTTACATCTGATCCACAGGCAGGTGACAGAGAAAGAGACTGGGCTTGGTGAAGGGATAAAGGCACTCTCCCTGCCCTCCCCCCCACCTCAGTGACTGGTACACCTACCTTTTCCAACAAGGCCATACCTCTCATTCCTTCCCAGAACAGTTTCACCAATGAAGGACCAAGTATTCAAATCTATGAGCCTATGGGGTCCATTCTCATTCAGACCTCCACAGTAACTAATGCAGTGCATTCTACAATGACAATTAGGTATGAGCACAATGTTAGCAAATGTCAAAGAGGCTATGTGCTTGTCAGATCACTGCAAATATGTTAGCACTCTTAAATTTTTATTATCTTTTTCTTACCTCTTATTGCCATTAAATTCTGCTAGTGAATGCAACATTGTTATGCTTCAAATCATTTGTTCTTCATCTGTAATAAAGGAAAGTAACTGCAACTGGCCTTAATTTTAAAATCAAATAATGTGGGTCTAGAAAGATGCTCAGTAATTAAGAGTACATACTGCTCTTGCAGAGGACCCAAGATTGGATCACAGCATCAAGAGGCTTACAAGTTCCTGTAACTCCAGTTCCAAGGGATTCAACATCCTCTTCTGACCTCCATAGTAACCTGAATGCACTCACATACAGATACATACAATAAAAATAAAAAGCCACTCTGGGGAGTGGTGGCGCACACCTTTGATCCCAGCACTTGGGAGGCAAAGGCAGGTGGATCTCTTTGAGTTTGAGGCTAGCGTGGTCTACTTGAAAAACCAATAAATAAAAATAAAAAGCTGGGCCTGGTGGCACATGTGGTTAATCCCAGCACCCCGACAGCAGAAGCAGGTGGATCTTTGTGAGTTTGAGACTAGCCTGGTCTACACAGTGAGTTCTAGCCAGAGCTCGATAGTGAGACTGTCTCTAAAATCCCACCCCCTCACTGCAAAAAGAAGCCAAAATAGAGTTCCAGGACAGTCAGGGCTACACAGAGTAACTTCTGCCTTGGGAAAAGTAAAAAGAAAAGCCAAAATAAATATATCAATAAATAAAGTCTAAAAGAACAAACGCGAAATAGGGTTGTCAAGACGGCCCAACAGGTAAAGGCAGTTGCCACCTGATGACCTGAGCTGCCATCAGTTGGCTGATGACCTGAGCTGATCCCCAGAACTTGTGTGGTAGAAGAGACCAGAACCCTGTAAGTTGACCTCCACATTCATACTAAGGCATACAGGCTTTCGTGGTCTCTCTCTCTGTTTTTGTCTCTCTTTCTCTCATAAACTAATTAATAAATAAATAAACAGAATTCTTTTTACTTTTTATATTTATTTATTTATTTATTTATTTATTTATTTATTTATTTATTTATTTATTTATTTTTGAGACAGGGCTTCATTGTGTAACAGCCTTGGCTGTCCTGGAACTTGCTCTGTAGACCAGGCTGGCCTCCAAACTATAGAGATCCGCCTGCCTCTGCTTTCTGAGTGCTTGGATTAAAGGATTGTACTACCACCACCACCATCACCACCAGGCATAAACACAATTTTTAAAGAAAAAAAAATAGCAATGTGAAACAATTGATTAGTTACACCACGTATCTTTCACTAAAGAAATGGTTAACATGATTATTTCCATATGTAGTAAAATATATTGTGATTATAGGGAACTGATTCAACAAGATTGTATACAAATTTATATTTCCAAAGGAGCATGCTTTATACTTCCTAGAAAGCAAATACAGTGGGGAGAAAAAAATCTCCCAAGCAAATTACAAGGGACAGGAGACCACAGTAATCAAATCTGCACAGCATTAGGAACATCAGACAACATACAGCTTCTATAATAGTTGCCTTGGGTTTTGATTCAGAAGAATTCCAATGGAGGAGCAGAGTAATACACAGTATGCTCATAGTCCCAGGCACTCAGGAGGCTGAGGCAGGAGGATCGCAATTTTGAGGTTAGTTTGGACTGTATAGCAAGACTTTGTCAAAACCAAAAAAAAAAAAAAAATTTAAAAGAAAAAATATCCAATGGAAGTCAAAGCCAGGATAAATTCTTCAAAGGGGAGTTACCACAAAGGTCTCTTGCTAAAATGCTAACATCAAAGAAAACCATACCTTCAGTAGTTAAGATGCCATGAAAAGGAATTTTCTTTCCTTGTGATATCTGGGATTTCTCCATTAGTCCAAGAGTTGGTTTTCCTGGACCCCTTTTCCATTATATATGACAGAAAACTTTTTGAAGATTCCAGATGTGTCCTAGAATGTCCATATGTAAAAACTGCACCTCGAATGGTTCAAATATACCAACAGGATGTATTAGATCATAAACAACTATGAAACTGTTTCAAATGTCCTATAACAGCTAGGAATATTATTGGTTCTGAGCTAGTGTGGTGGCACACTCATTTAACCCCAACACTTAGTATGATGAGGCAGGAGCTGAGTTTGAGATAGCCTGAGCTACGTAGCAAGGCAATCTCAAATACACACACACACACACACACACACACACACACACACACACACGAGCAAGATATTAATGACTTTTCTGTGGATACAAAAGTGGTAGAAAAGATTAAACTAAAAATGATCAGCATATGTTTGTTGATGGTGATTTGAAGAGGGCCAAGAGGAGTCGAAAATGTTTCTGGTGGTACAAGGTCAAGGGCCACATCTGGTAATGGCCTTGTCAGGATCCCAAGTTGGCCAAGGGAGTGTACATACAAAGAATGTGTCTGTAATTTTTAATTTTTTAAAAAATATTTTAATTTTTTCTTTAAAAGATTTATTTCATGTATGAGTGAGTGTCTGTATGCATGAATGTGCACCATATACCTGCTTGGTGCCCATAGAGTCCAGAAGAGGGCATCAGATCCCATGGAGCTGGAGTTACACATGGTTGTGAGCTATCTGATGTGTGCCCTGGGAACTAAACCTGGGTCCTGTGCAAGAGCAGCAAGTGCTCTCTCAACCACTGAGCTGTCTCGTCTCTCTAGCCTGATAATATTTTTATTTTTAAGATATGTATGTATGTGTTTGTGTGTCCTGTGAGTGTCAGTGTTGGTGAAGTCCAGAATAGGGTTCAGATTCTCTGGAGCTGGAGTTACAGGCTTTTGTCAGCTCCACCAGGTGGATGCTGGGCACTGAACTCGTCTTCTGTGAGAGCAGTATGTGCTCTTAACTTTGGAGCCATTTCTCCAGCCTCTGTAATTTTTAATTTTTAAAGATCATTTTGATGACTTAGTAGTTCATGAAAGTGAATGTTTTTTTGCTTACCCATCAGTCAGTTTTGTGAGGGGAGGGTGTTTCAATCATGGATTGTGGGAGAACAGAGGTTTATTACCTCTACCACCCCCCAGAAGCCCTTCGTTCATTGAAGTAACAAGGCAGGTGTAAAACCACAGAAGCAATTGGACATTAAAGTGTACGCCGTTTATTCCCAGCACTGGAAAGGCTGAGGCAGGGGGACCCCTGTGAGTTCTAGGCCAGGCTGGTCTACATACTGAGACCCTGTCTAAACAAACAAACAAACAAACAAACAAACACCCACCTACAGTAGAAAGCACTTGGTCTGTTAGATTGCTTTCATTGATGGCCACATCAGCTACAGGACACTAGACCAGAAGGCTCTGGGGCTTCCACAGAGAAAACTGAAGGGTAGGGGTGGAGGAACTGAGAAAAAAAGCCAGTGTGTCTGGATGAGGCTGGAGCTTGTCCTCATGGCATCCGGAGTGGGACTTGAGACTTTATCCCATCTGCAACTTGAGGCCTGAGACTTCTTCCAGATAAGATTTTCGGGTTAATGGTGCTATTCACCACATGGCCTGTGACTATACAGCTGCATCCTGTTACCCTGGAAACTGGCCTCCTTTCCTTCCAATTTTTCTCTGCCTGTTTTGCTACACTGTATAGAGCAGCAGTTCTCAACCTGAGTCACAACCCCTTTGGCAAACCTCTGTCTCCAAAGATATTTACATTGCAATTCATAATAGCGAAATTATAGTTATGAAGCAGCAGCGAAAATAATTTTATGGTTGGGGGGTCACCACAGCATGAGGAACTATATTAAAGGGTCTCAGCATTAGGAAGGTTGAAGACCACTGGTATAGAGTGAAAGACTTTGTCTTAAAACGATCAACAAACAAAAAAAATACCAAATACTATACATGTTTTTATGCTTTAAAAAATCCAGGGGCTGGTGAGCTGGCTCAGTGCTAACCTGGCAACCTGTTTGACCCCTGGAACTCAGGGTAGTAGGAAAGAGCCAACTCCTGAAAGATGTCCTCTGATTTCTACATGTGCGCCATGCACGTATGCACTCACGCACACCATACACACATACATGCACCAATCATGATAAAATTATAAAGAGAGAGTAATAACTCAAGTTTGTCTTTATCCCATGGTTGGTGTCTCATTTATCATGGTGACAAGGTCCTAGGGACATAAGATAGAGGCTGCATCCTTTACCACCTCCTGCTTGAAGTGGCTTAGGCTTATCCCTGGCTTGTGTGAATCTGTTTCTTCATCTGTAGAGTGGACTGGTCCAGACTGTTTCACCTCCACCATGTACTGTTTATGTTTGAGGATTCCTTGAAAATGGGAAGCACAAAGGCCAGGTAGTTAAAATGGTCATCGTGGCTTTGCACTTTGCACTGCTTGGTAGTGTAGTATGTGCAAGTAGCCCTGTCACTCAGGAGGCTGAGCTTGGGCTCAGGATTCAACTCCAGTCTGCTGAGCAAACTAGAGATAGTTTTTGTTTTTTAAATTATTTATATGTATGGATGTTTTGTCTGCATGGATGTCTGTGCACCATGTGCATATCTGGTGTCTGCAAAGGCCAGAACAGGGTGTCAGATTCCCTGGAACTGGAATTACAGACCATGGTGAGGGGCCATATGGGTTAGGGAATTGAACCAGGGTCCTCTGGAAGATCATTCAATACTCTTAACTGCCGAGCCATCTCTCCAGCCCCAGAAAAAGTCTTAAACAAAACAAAGTAAAACAAAATTGCCACTTAAGGACCTGCAGTCCCAGCATATTGGAAGCCCGAGGCAGGAAGACTGCCATGAGTTTGAGGCTAGCCTGAGCAACAGAGAGAGACCATGTGTGAAAAAAACAAAATGATGATTATTTTAGGCTGGCCTGGAAGTCATTATGTAGAACAGGCTGGCTTAAACTCTTGGCAGTCCTCCTGCCTCAGCTTCCCAAGTGCTAGGATTTACAGACATGAGCTATTACATCCAGCTTCCCCAACCCCCTTTTTTGTAAAGTAGTAATTAGGATTTCAGGCTATATTAGTTTTCTACACAAAGTACCACAAATGGTGAACTTGAAGCAACAGAAATGTAACATTTTCACAGCCCTAGAGGTCAGAAGCACCAGATCAAGGTGTCTGCTCTCTGGAGATTCTGGGGAAAGGTTCTTCTTCACTTCTCCTGCTTCTGGTGGTGGCTGCCAGCCCTTAGTTCCATGCCTCATAGGTGCTACACTCCAGTCTTTGTCTTCACATGGCCTTCTCGTCTGAGTACATCTGTCTAAAGTTCCTTCCTAGAGGGACAGCAGTGGTTAGATTAGGGATAATCCTAATTCAGTATGACCTCACTTGAACTAATGATGTCTATAAATACTCTCTTTTTCTGTTCCTTTTTTTCTTTTTGGTTTTTCGAGACAGGGTTTCTCAGTGTAGCCTTGGCTGTCCTGGAGCTCACTCTATAGAACTCTTAGAGATCCACCTGCCTCTGCCTTCCAAGTGCTGGGATTAAAGGCATGCGCCACCATCACCTAGCTACAAATATTCTATTTCTATTAATTAATTTTTTTGTTGTTTTGAGACAGGATCTCACTATGTAGCCCTGGTTGGTCTGGAACTCATTAAGTAGACCAGGCTAGCCTCAGACTCACAGATATCTACTTGATTCTGTTTCTCAAGTGTTGGGATTAAAGGTGTGTACTTCCACACCTGGCTGTTACTAATTTTAAATGAAGTTTGAAGTATTATAAGATAAAAAACTCGGGGGCTGGAGAGATGGCTCAGAGGTTAAGAGCACCAACTGCTCTTCCAGAGGTCCTGAGTTCAATTCCCAGCAACCACATGGTGGCTCACAACCATTTGTAATGAGATCTGGCGCCCTCCTCTGTATACATAATAAATAAATAAATCTTTAAAAAAAAAAAGATAAAAAACTCTCAAGTTAATTGTAGCAGGCTTTCTTTTTGGCCACCACTCAGCTCTCAAATCGTGACATGGGCACTTATTATTAGTTATGAATGCTCAGATTTACACACATATATATGCTAGCTCTTATAACTTAAATTAACCTGTTTCTCTTCATCTACATTTTGTCTCAGTGCTTTTTATCTTTCTCCCATTCTGTATGTCTTACTCCATCCATGTCTTGCTGGCTGGCAGCTACCTGGCTGGCTGGCCCCGGGTGTCTCCCCCTTTCTCTCTCGTTCTCTCTTCTCCTTCTCTTCTCTCTTGAGCCTAGAGCCTCCTTCTACTTACTCTCTCTGCCCACCAGCCCTGCCTATCTCTCTACTGTCTATCTATTGGCCGTTCACCTTTTAACTAGACCAATCGGGTGCCTTAGGCAGGCAAAGCATTACATCTTTACATCGTTAAACAAATGTAACATCAACAAATGTGACACAGTGATACCTCTTTACATAGTTAAAGTAATCTTCCACAACAGTTAACTGTATTATTATCTCAAAAGCCTACCTTCAGGGTGAGTGTTATCTAGGGACACATTATCCTTGCTAGATTTTCCTTTGTTTTTATCACATTTGCTTCTCCCACCACCCCCATGTAGTCCAGACTGGCCTCAAAGTTGCTATGTAGTAGAGGATGGCCTTGAACTTCTTGTTCTCCTACCTCTACTTCCTAAGTGCTGGGACTGCTGTGCTTGGTTTTGAACATTTGCTTTTTAACATTGTTTTATTTAATCAAGCTGTGCTTTAATTTTCCCAACTATTGAACCTGCCTGTCTTCCTTTCTGTTTTTAGTTAGGGTCTCTCTGGCTGGCCTCAAATTCTTGATCCTCCTGCCTCAGCCTCCCCACTGGTAGGATTATAGGCATGTGTCACCACACCCATCTAAACTGTGCTTTGAAATTATTTTCTGTTTAGGAAGTTGAGAGACTTACTGAGCGGCTAGAAGAAAAAGAGAGAGAGATGCAGCAGCTGATGAGCCAGCCTCAGCATGAGCGAGAGAAGGAAGTCGTCTTGCTTCGGAAAAGTGTGGCAGAGAAGGAACAAGCCAGGGCTGCCAGCGACATTCTGTGCCGCTCCTTGGCTGATGAGACCCACCAACTACGCAGGACATTGGCTGCCACTGCCCACATGTGCCAGCATCTGGCCAAACGTCTGGATGAGCGACAGCATGCACAGGGAGACACTGGGGAGGAAAGCCCTGATGAGGTAGGCAGTATAACTAAATCAAGTGGGGACTGATGGGCAAGAGTCATTGCCTGCCATTCTCTAAGACTTCTGTGCAACCACTAAGGTCTAGGGTGCCACAGAACCCATTCTGTTCTCATCAAGGAGATAAGCTTGCTTCTCCAGCGAGATCTGATGGAGCATGTGACAGGAAGCTGAGTAGCCTGCCTCCCCAACTCCCAGCATTGTCTCTAGCTGATCCTGCACACAAGTGGGGATGGCACTTCGGTCTTTTCTGCCACTGAGGATAGGAAGGAAGAGTTGGGGGTAAAGGGGCTGCCCGCAGGAAGTGTTGTCACACGTATATTCGACAAACAAAGAAACTGAGGCAGAGCTAGGTGATACTGCTAAGGAGGAGCAATGCCTCCACATGCCACATGTGCAGAGTCCAGGCCTAAAGCTGCTGGGAGATCCATGAGTGCCAGCCTTTTGCAGACTCCATGTATCTGAGTGGTAAGAGTTGATCCAACCACAAGCCTCTTGAAGAGCCAGAACTTCTGTTGCCAGCAACATGGCCTGCCATAAGCCACCCTCAGGGCTACAGCTTCTTCATTATTACATGACAGTGAACATCTTCGTGCCTCAAAACTATGAACCCCATGTAGACACTGTGTGAGGTGGACAGCAGATGATGACAGAGGAACCAGAAGCCAGAAGGACCAGGTTGCAGTAGGGACCCAAGAAGAGCCCTCTGTGCCTCCAGGCCAGGCCAGTTTGGTGGAGGAGAGGAGCACGACCAAGGTTCTGGCATCCAGGAGGTAGTCATGGGGAAGAGGTGCATCTGGCAAACCAGAGGGTTCCTGGACAGGAATGGCAGGTGACGGTTGGGACCAAGACTCAATATGGGTCTGGTACTGGGCATGGTACCTTATTTCCTACTGCCAGGTGGTGCGGATGTGTGTGGAGCTGACGGAGAAACAGGTACCTATGGCACACCTTGCCTCAGTTACCAGTGGGTGTATTTGTGACTTTTCTGTTCCTACAATACTAACAGAAACAAGCTCAGGGAGGGTTTCAGTCCAACATGCTGGGGACGGCATGGCCACATTCATAGTAATGGGAACTTGTGACAGAGGATCCTCACATCATGGCAGACCAGGAAGCGCGTGGAGAGACAGAGATAGACAAAGAGACAGAGAGACAATGAGACCCTGGAACTAGGGGCGGGGTATCAGCTTCAAAGGCCTGCCCTTAGTGACTTACTTCTGACTGCTGGGTTACACTTCATAAAATTTCTATAGCCTCTACAAATGGCACCATCACCTGGGGGTCAAGCTTTCAAACTAGGAGCCTTGGGGAACATTTCTGATTCCGATTATAACAGTGGACCAGGCTGAGTCTACCTCTCATGTACACTGTCCCACACAGAGCCTCTAAGTCACACTCCTTTCTAGGCAGTTCTGTGAGGCTACAGTGGTGTTCATGAGACCATGTGTGTTCTGAGGAAAGGGGACATACAACTACCAGCAGCTTCTCTAACGTGGAGAAACTTGGTCAGGAACCATCCATCTCAGCTGGATTTCACAAAAAGATCACCCAAGAAGGAACACAGTTAGTTGTATTTGTTGCTGGGTAGGAGGTGGTGGGTGCTCTTGTCCAAGTTTGTATCACTGTAACATTCCCTTTGAGGATCTTGAAGTAGCCTCACACCGTGATCAGCCTGAGGTGGGTGCTGGATTGTGGCAGACAGGCACCTCATGTCTCTTCAGTCAGTATCACTTCTCAGCCCTGGCCTTGGCTGAGTCATCTGGGGCTTCCCAGCAGACTGGGTTAGGACATGCACTTCCTGTCATTCAAGGGGAATTCTTAAAGCTAATGTCAGTGATTTACAGTCCTCTGTACTGTTCAGTGCCTGGAATTTCTGGGGGTACAAAGTATACCCCAGAAAAGTTTTAATTGATTTTACAGCTGGGTCAGTTAGCTGCTAATAGGTTGTAGTTTGGGGTGTGGCTTCTGTGAGTAAATGCCCCAATTCTGACCCTGTGTGAAGCACAAGTTAGGTTGTCCCTCACCCAGATTAGTTTGCTTGTCTATAGGCAGGATTTCTGTCTTGACTCTGGAGGAGGTAAAAATGATCTGTGCAGGCCCATATCTGGGACCTGGAAAGCCTCCTGGATCCTGGGGGTGGTCTGCCTCTGTTAGTAAAATTATGTTCCTGTCCTCCTCATTGCCTGTGATGATAAGCCCTGGCACTGTAAAGATTTTGCTACAGCTGGTGTGCTCATTGCTTTAGACTTGACAACAATAGAATGTTTAGGTCCAGAATACTTAAAATCCAAACAGCTCGTGGTGGTAGGTAGGAAGGGACAAGGACAGTGTCAAGAGTGGCACACCCAGAGAGTCTCTGCCAAGGCTGTCTCCTGGCCTCCCTCAGTCGGGAGTGGGTCTAGGAGGAGCTGGATTTGCAAAGTCCCTTTTTGTATGTTTTACTTCTCCCTCAAGTGAAGAGTCACCACCTCCTACGCCGCAGCTGCAGCAACGGTCTGTGGCCTCAGCCTCTGGCTCTAACTTCTCCTTTTCTGTACGTCATACACACACAGTGACATGACTTCTTTGTCTTCCTTATGCAGCTAGGGCATACAAGCAGGAATGCTTCTGGCAAGAATGTTATTGAGAAGTTACAGGAAGAGAATCGACTATTAAAACAGAAGGTGACTCATGTGAGTATCTAACATTGAAGAGGAGTATTAACCCTGACAAATGGCAAATGAAGCTTTTTCTTTTCTTTTTTCTTTTTTTGTTTTTTTCAAGACAGGGTTTCTCCATGTAGTTTTGGTGTGTGTCCCCTGGATCTCGCTCTGTAGACCAGACTGGCTTCGAACTCACAGAGATCTGCCTGCCTCTGCCTCCCGAGTGTTTGGATTAAAGGCATGTGCCAACACCACCTGGCTGGGAAGTAGTTTTTAAGGCAGGAAAATTACACTGAGTTCATATCTGTTTAAGACCCTTAATATGGATGTTACTCTAATGTATCAGGATTCCCCGGTAGGCTTAGAACTCTCTCTATACAAAGGAAAGGGAAAGGGAGGCAGTTTCATAAATCGTTGCTGATAATCCCAGTTCCGTGCTGGCTTGAGCAAACAAGTCTTCCGGTTCTGTCTTTTCAGGTAGAAGACCTCAATGCCAAGTGGCAGCGTTACGATGCCAGTAGGGACGAATATGTGAAGGGGTTACATGCTCAGCTAAAGAGGCGGCAGGTCCCTCATGAGCCTGAGCTGATGAAGAAGGAGATTTCCAGGCTTAACAGACAGTTGGAGGAGAAAATAAACGACTGTGCAGAAGCCACACAGGAGCTGGCAGCTGTGAAGATGGCCCGGGACACTGCGCTGGAGCGAGTGCAGATGCTAGAGCAGCAGGTGTCCTGGGGTCTGGGCAGGACCGGCAGGGATGTTGGCCCACACCACAGGCAGTGGCCCTTGTCTTGGGACAGCCTAGGCTGAAGGCTTGGTGCCTGTGGGTGGAATACAGTCAGGGAGTAGTGGGAGAAGCCAGTTAAGGGTTTTTTTCCTTCCTTAAATAGAAATGAACATCTGTCTTTTCTCAGATTCTTGCTTACAAGGATGACTTCAAGTCAGAAAGGGCAGATCGGGAACGAGCTCATAGTAGGATTCAAGAACTGGAAGAAAAGGTCATGTCTTTGATGTCCCAAGCATCCCAGAGACAGGTAAGAGCACAAGAGAATTTCTCCCCCCATTAGAATTAGTCATTTTTATTATGAATTTTGAACCTCTGTCTGCAAAGATGTATTGGCTGACAATACTGTTAGTGATGGGCCCTTCCCAGCTCTGGGCAGAGCAACCTCTCCTGGGCCTAGGGTATGGCCATAGTTCTCTGTGGTTCTGTATTTAGCTGTGGAGGTTGCCATGGTGGCCTGCGTTGGTAAAGGCTAGTTGTCTTCAGGGCCTTTCCTGTTTCCCTGCTTATTGTTGCCATGCAGTGTAAGTATATCCCAGGCCCCAGGTGCTTTATGGGTACTTCTGTAAGTGTCTGTCCTCTTGTGAGGCAGAGACCCTAGTTCCTATGTTGCAGAGGTGTGACCCAGGCCCCAAGCACTAAATGAGGTCCTCCAGGATAGCCAGTGGGCCTGTTGCCTGCCACCTCTGTTTTTAGTGGTGGTGTATGTTGTCAGTGGAAGTCTCTCAGGATGAAAGCTGGACATGCGGGCCTTTACCTCTCTTCCCTGGATAGATTCATGCTCTGCAAATTCCCAGGGAAGGTTTGTTACTTTGGCCACTTAGTGTCCATGCATCTTCTGTTCTGGGGTAAACACTGGGCTCCCCTCAGAGAACTTCCTGCCCTGACATAGCTTGGATAAGAGAGGAGCCTCTGGAAACCAGAGAGAAGGCAGAAGTGACTTTGAAATTGCTCTTCCCAATAAGATGTGAGAGGAACTGAGGATCTGTGAAGGCCGCCCACACTGTTCTGTTATGAACAGCTGCCAGACCTCATCAGCCTCTGCCTCCCTTCCTCTGCACCAGGGCACAGGGTCCTGGTAGTTCCCTTGAGCTAAATTCACAACAGGGGGCTGGGTACAAGCACTAGTTCTAACGAATGGAAGGATTTTGTTGGAAACCTGTGCCCCTCCCTAAGTCCGGCCAACAGGGTGGTGTCAGAGGGGTTCAGCAGTCAGAGGACCCTCCCCAGAGCCTTTGTGTCCTTTTGGCATCATATAATGGAGTGTGGGTGTTTCCTATCCCGTTCTAGATCAGGCTTGTTCAGGGTGCTGTGGCCATAGGAGGCTATTCTCCTAGAGCACCAGGACTGCAGGCATAGGACAGAATCCTCTCTGTCCCATGGGCAGGAATGGGGATATTTTCTAACATGACTGGGGGTTCAGTGGCTCCTTTGTGCTTTTAGATTGTGAGGTCGCTAAAGGTGCAGTCGTGACGGCCTCTTAGGCAGCCTTTCAGGGATGTGCCAGAGGAGCGAACACACCAGTTCTAGGCCTGCCAAGCCAGGTTCTCTAAGGGATTCCTGATCAGCCCCAAGGGCTAGATTTCTGGTGGGGACCAAGGCTTTTGCATTAGCTGTGGCCCCTCAAGCACCTACTGTTGCTCCACCCAAGGGGGACAACCACATGACAGCGGTGCTGAAGTATGAGTGCGAAGACATTGTCTCTGAAAAAAATCCACTTTCAATGTAAAGCACCAAGACCAGTAGCAATGGGCATTACTGCCCACAGTGCTTTGTGGCATTTGTTTAGAGCATATGTGCCAGGCCATGTCAAGGGTGCACTCATGGCTGCCACTGTAGGTCTTTTGAGTGTCTAGCACCTCAAATTACATTGAGGTACAGTGGGACTTAGTTTGCCTGCTCCCTGGCTAATGCCCTGATGCCTATACTACCCCGAGCTTTGTTTCTCTCTGTCTGGTGGTAGTGGGGCATGACAGCAGGGTCACTTCCTAAGGCTGAGGGCTCCAATCAGACCTTCCAGTTCATGGATGGGGAGAAAACTCCACTCAGGCCTGTCCTTTCATGAAATGAGCAAGTACCTATAGGATCTCTTGAGTTGTTCACTCAGTACCTTTATCTAGAAAGCAAGCAGCATTAGGATTTGAGGAATGAGGTCTTCCAGTTTAAGCTTTTAGAAACTCCCGAGAGCCAAGTAAAACACCTTGATTTCTGATCTTTGTTCCACACTACTAGTGGAGAAACTCTTGCAGTATGTGGACTGAGACCTGATGTTTGGAAGTGAAGCATTGTGGTATAGCAAGAAGCAAGGCAATGGGATTTAAATTCTACTCTGTGACAGATACTGTCTCTAGTTGTTAGAATCTAGGGTCAGGCTTTGTGACTTCTAGCATAGCGTATAGTAAACTGACATTTGACTTCTCAGCAGGACTCCAGGGAGCCAGGACCCTGTCGGATTCATACGGGGAACAAAACTGCCAAGTACTTAGAGATGGATGCACTGGAGCATGTGGCACCTGGTGGATGGAGGCCTGAGCCTGGGTCCCAACAGATGGAACTTCCTGCAGAGGGTGGGCATATCTGCATAGCCCATAGAGGTCAGGGTGACCTTCAGTGCCCTCACTGCCTGTGGTGCTTCAGTGATGAGCAAGGCGAGGCATTCCTCAGGCACCTGTCTGAGTGCTGCCAATGAGCCAGAGCCACCATGCCCATTGTGGCCCTAACCAGCATAGCTGCTCTAAGGGATTGGGTAGGTGTCCTCACACTGTCCTCATCTCACTCATCTCATGTCCTCATCTCATGTAACACTGTCCTGTTACATTCTGATAGAATCTAGGGTCCACCGATGGGCAGGGGCACTGATTGATAGGTCATTTTTTTTTTTTTTTGGTTTGGCAATGGGTCAGACTGGGCCAGAGGGAACTATTGGCAGAGCAGAAGGAAGAGATGGGAGCAGGGGCATCAAGTGGGTATCAGTCTTGTCTCTCACATGGAGTTTGGACCCCAGCTGTTGATTCAAAGTTGCAAACCATCTGGTGTGGCAGTATCCAGAGGCCTGCTTGCACCTAGAGTTGTGTTGCTTGCTGGAAGGAGAAGGTGCTGTGGGAGCAGGGTGTCCTCTCCATCCTGTAGTACAGTGAGGTGTCTCTCAGTCTGATCTGTGCTGCACTAGTTGCCAGTACACTAGCACCTTCCCAGACACAGCAGGGTCACAGGGGTGCACCCAGTACCATCACCTTGCAATAACACTTGTATTTCCAGAAGTGAAGCACCTTTATTTCCTCATCATTTATTTTTTTTTATTTTTATTTTTTTAATAATAAATGGACTTACTACTGTGTTGCTCTAAGTGTTGGGCTAGGATGTGTGCAGGGATGATTGGTGTTTTCTGGCTGCTTAGGAAAGACCACTAGTAAGGAGAAACATGCCTGCTGTCTTCCCCAATTCAGAGGTGTGAAGGATAGCCCTGCCTGCTAAGGCTTCACGAGCAGAGGCTGCCTTTGGAGTTGAGGGATGAAGTCTACCAATTTAGGGTTTTCACCCTTAGGAACTTCAGAGAACCAGGTAAAATCTTGTAACCCCTGACCTATGTTCCACACTACCTGGAGAAACTCTAGGATATGTGGACTGAAACCTGATGTTTGAGGGAAATGGGAAACTGGCCATCCTTTGACAGAAGCAAGAAGCTGAGTTTGAGTTTGGAACTCTACTGATACTTTTTTTTTTTTTTTTTAAAGTACAGAATTGTTACAGTATTCAGGCAAGAGGTCACTGGATAGGGTGATGTTATGAGCCACATAAGTGCTGGGTACTAGCCCAGTGCTTTGCCTTGGGACTCTTCAGTCCTGTCCCAGGACATAAAAGAAAGTGTAGGTATGAAGTAGGAGGCAGGCCATACTGACAATGTATAAGGACTGCTAAGCCAGGGCAGCATGTGATTGTGTCATGGTGTGTCAAATGATAAGACAAAGGGGGAGCTGTGTGCTAAAAGAAGACTGCACTGTGCTAAGGGTTTGCCATGTATTAATTCCATCCTTGTAACAGTTTTAGAAGGCTGTATCATTCTCATCACAGGTTATGGTGGTATTTTATTTGTACTGAAATATGATTTTATTTGTATGTTAATAAATAAAGTTGCCTGGGGGTCAGAGCTAATAGCAAGCCATAGCAGAAGCCAGGCGGTGGTGGCACACGCCTTTAATCCCAGCACTTGGGAGGCAGAGCTAGGCGGATCTCTGTGTGTTCAAGGGTACAGCCAGCATGGAGCACACGCCTTTAATCTCAATACCAACCATAGAAGACCTGGAGGTCTGTACAGACAGGCAGTGATGAAGAAGTCATGTGGTTGGGTTTACAACCAATGAGAAGGCAGAACAGAAAGTCAATAAAAAGAGAGAGACACAGGAAGTAGGTCTCTTTCAGAGGGGAAGGACAGCAGCGGCAGTGAAGGGTAAAAAGGGTTTTTAAGCTCTTAGCTATTGCTCTGACCTCTCGGGCTTTCAACTCTGCATTTGGCTCTGTGTTTCTATTTTAATAAGACTGTTACATCTACAACAGGTAAAGAAGATGAGGCACCAAGGGGCTAAGTCACTTCACCAAGATCACAGGATTAAATGGCAGAACTCATATTGGAGACCAGGCATGGAGTGGAGTTGGCCCAAGAATGTGTCTACATGTGCTGCAGGTAGCAGAGCTGGAGGGGTAGGGATGCCCAAGGAGCCCAGTTGATGCCACCTAGATTTCCCGATTTGAGACAGAGTCACAGAATTGATTTTGATTTGGAATGGTTATTTTCTTGCTATCTTCCCACTCCTCCTGTGTGAAATGGGAATGTTTACACTGTGTCATTATATACTGGAAGTATATAGCCAGTCTTTTGATTTATAAGGGTTCATAGAGCACCTTGAGTCTCAGAAGAGACCTTGGACTTTGGAACAGTGTTGGGACTGTTAAGGACTGGGAGGAAACCAGTCATGAACCAAGGTAAAGCTTATTGGTGCTTGTGAGATTTCCAGCATCGTCAGAAGCTTCAAATTCAGGGTGAGGGACTACATTTCACTCCAGTTTAGGTCCACAGGTTCTCTGGAAGTTCCATATCTTACAACAGCTTCAGTGAAAGATGCAGACCCAAAGTAGGGTGCTGATCTGAAGAAAGACCCATTGGCACTTGGGGATTTCCAGAACTCACAGCAAAAGCTGAAGACCCATGCAGGAGGCACCAGCATACCTGATCTAAATAGGAAGACTTGAGATAGAGCCTCTGGCCCTAAATACCAACCCCACAAAGGGAAATGACACCTCAACTTTACTATAACTTAGTTCTTTCCCGAGCATTGTAAATGCCATCACTGAATATATAAAGGAGATTTAAATATAAAAACAACAAAAATAGAAAAGAAATAAAAATTTAACCAACATATTAATTCCAGATGGGCAAGTCCTAGCACAGAAACAAAAACAACATGAAAAGCCAAGATAATATGTCTTCCTTTTAAAGATTATTAATTCCATACTGGCTCCTAAATGGGAATACTTTCTTAGAACTTCCAGACAAAAGAATTAAAAATAATTATAACTGTGTTCAAACAGCTTAAAGAATACATGAATGCACTCCGAGAGAACGAATACAAAGACCTAACTGAAATAATTTAAGTCATTCTAAGAAATGAACACTGACTTCAATAAAAAGAACTGCTGAAGAAAAACCAGGCTGAGGGGCTGGAGAGATGGCTCAGAGGTTAAGAGCACTGACTGCTCTTCCAGAGGTCCTGAGTTCAATTCCCAGCAACCACATGGTGGCTCACAACAATCTGTAATAAGGTCTGGCACCCTCTTCTGTATACATAATAAATAAATATTTAAAAACAAAAACAAAAATCAGGCTGAAATGATGCTGGAAATGAAAAACCCAGTAAGCCAAATTAAAAGCTCAGTGGAATCTTCACCAACAGAATGGATCATGTAGGAGAGTATTAGGGCTGGAAGACATATATAAGGATTGGATCAAACAGCTCAAGTCAATGAGGAATTTTTTTAAAAGGTGAACAGAATATGTGAAAGCTTTGGGACACCATAAAAACACTAAATCTTTGAATTATGAGCATAGAATAACACACCAACCATAAAAAATATAAATATTTTTTTAAAATTATTTTATGTGTGTGGGTATTTTCCCTGTATCTCTGTGTATCATGTATGTGCTCGGTGCTCATAGAAGCCAGAACAGGGCATTGGATGCCCTGGAACTGGAATTACAGACAGTTGTGAGTCACAATGAGATCAAATCCTGGTCATCTGAAAGAGAAGCCAGTGCTCTTAAGGCCTAAGCCTTAAAGCTTCATAAAGAAAATATTTTCAATAAAATAGAATTTTTCGACTCTAGAGAAAGAGATGCCAAGTTAGATACAAGAATCCTACAGAATATCAAATAGGATACGAAGATAAGCTCCTGACAATATAGTTTAGTTAGAACACAAAAACACAGGTCAAAGAAAGGGAACTGCAAGCTGCAAAAGACAAGGGTCAAATCACCTATAAAGGCAGGCCCATCAGAATAACACCTGATTATTTTGCAGACAGACATTTTAAAGTCGAAGGGCCTAAAAAATGTATTCTGAAATACAGCTCTGAAAGAATGTAACTGTAAAATGAGATTATTTTACTCCAGCAAACCTATTAAAATTGAAGGAAATATAAAAAACTTTCCATGTTAAAAAGTTTAAAATAATTTATGACCACTAGGGCAGCTCTACAGAAGATAATGGAAGGAATATTCTGGTCTCAAGAGAAGTATAAAAATGATAAAAGTGTCATAGGACTAACTATTCATAAGAGGTAAAGATAAACATGAAATCAACAGCTGGGCGGTGGTGGTGCACGCCTTTAATCCCAGCACTTGGGAGGCAGAGGCAGGCAGATCTGAGTTCGAGGCCAGCCTGGGCTACAGAGTGAGTTCCAGGACAGGTTCCAAAGCTACACAGAGAGACCCTGTCTCGAAAAACCCAAAAACAAAAACATGAAATCAACAGAATGACAGAAGTCATTATACTTTCAATAATAACTGCATATTAGTAGTCTTAATTCTTCAATAAAAAAGACAGATTGGATTCGTAGGCTGGATTAGAAGACAGGATTCATCTTTATGCTGCCTCCAACAAATACATCTTACCACCAAAGACAGACATCACCTTAGTGTAAAAGGGTAGGAAAAGGTATTCCAAGCAAATGGAACTAAGAAACAAGTAGGCATAGCTATCCTAGTATTCTGACAAAACAGACTTCAAACCAAAAATAGAAGAGACAGGAAGGGCACTTCATACTGATCAATAGAACAGTCTATCAAGAGGACATTATAGCTGGGCCTATCAGCATACCCCTTTAAGATTAGCACTCAGGAAGCAGAGGCAAGCAGATCTATATGAATTGGAGGCTAGCCTGGTCTATATAGACCGTCTCAAAAATAAAAATTATAATTCTGTCCCTCCCTCCCATCCATCCATCCATCCATCTATAGACACATACATATACATATGTGTGTGTGTGTATGTATGTATATATATATGCCAAGTATGGGAAAACATACTTTCATAAAACACAAGTAGATGTACAGCCACAGAGTAATCCTAATACAGTGATAGTGGGTGACTTCAATACCTCACTCTCACCAGCAGACAGGTCATCTGCACAAAAACTAAACAGAGAAACACAAGTTAAGTGCCATCATAAATGCAATGGCTGTAACAGATGTTTATAGAACATTCCCCCAAACTCATCAACTATTAGGACACAAAGCAAGTCTCAACAGGTGTATGAAAATTGAAATAACATCCTATATTTTATCTGACCAAATAAAGCAAGGTATCAACAGCAATAGAAAGTATACATCTCATGGCAATTCAATAATATACTATTGATTATACTATATGTATATATAGTATATACTATATACTATATGTATAGTATATACTATACACTATTGAATATACTATATGATGATGGGTCACTGCTGAAATTAAGAAGGAAATTAAAAAATCCATGGGACACGAAAAGGGTCCTAGGGTGGAAGTTGATAGTGGTAAATATCTATATCAAAGAATTTTGAAAACTCAAAGTAAACTGATATACCTCAAAGCCTTAGAAAAACAAGAAGAAACCAAACCACAAGAATGGAGGGGGACAAATCATCCAAAGCAGGTCAGAAACCAATGAAATAGAAATAAACAATTACAAAGAATCAATGAAACAAAAAAGGGTACTTTGAAAAGACAAATAGAATTGACAAACTCTTTAAAAATTAACCAAAAGAGAAGACCCAAATTAATAGAACTGAAAGGTGAAAAGGAAGATATCAGAACAGATAGATACCAGTGAAACTCAGAAAACAATGGGGATAGACCCTAAGAACCTACACTTATTTCTTTTCTTTTCTGAGATAGGATGTTGTTATGTAGTTCTGGCTGTCGTTGGAACTCCTATGTAGACTAGGTTGGCCTCGAACTCACAGAGATCTGCCTGTCTCTACCTTTCTGAGTGCTAGGATTGTGCCATTCATGACTGGCATCTTCCAAAAATTTTATGAAACCAGTATTATTCTGATCAGGTAAACATGGCAGACACACACGAAAGTTAGACTGATCTCTCTAATGAATGTAAATACAAAATCCTCAATGAAATACAAACTGAATTCAATGTCACACTGAAAAGCACTTATCATGACTATTTTGACTACTCCATGCAGGGATGATTCAACATACATAAATCAATAAATGTAATCCATAAATGAACAAAAAAAAAAACAAAAAAAAAAACCCAAAAACCCACACCCAAAACCAGAAATCACATAAACATAGAAAAAGCCTTTGACAATATCCTGCTGTGAGATGTTTTTCTGTATGCTGTGAATATGTGTTGCTCTGATTGGTTGATAAAGCTGCACTGGCATATGGTAGGGCAGGATGGAGCCAGATGGGAAAATCCAAGAGGGATAATGAGAGGAGAAAGAAGAGGAAGGAGACACCAGCGGATGCCAGGAGAAGCAAGAGTAAAAGTACTGATAAACCACAGCCACATGGCAACTTATAGATTAATAGAAATGGGTTGTTATAATAGCTAGCTAGTAAGAAGCCTGAGCCATAGGCCATATAATTTGCAATTAATTTTAATCCTCTGAGTGATTATTTTATAAGTGGCTGAGGGACCACGGGGCCAGGCATAATTGGAAGAATGTAAACCATGAGGCCAGGCAGGACCAGAGAAAACTTACAGCTACAATATCCAACATCCTTTTGAGATCGAAGTCATAGAAAGGCTAGATATGGAGGGAGCATACCTCAATCTAATAAAGACTATATACAACATATAGCCAACATCATACTAAATAGAGAAAAACTCAAAGCATCAGGAACAAGACAAGAGTTTCCATTCTTTCCAGTTCTATTCCATATAATGCTTGAAGACTTAGAATAATACAAAAAGAGAAGGGATACCAACAGGAAAAGAAGTATCTCCTTTTGCAGATGATATCATTCTATACATAAGAAGTCCTAAAGAATCCACCAAAAAAATTCTTTGAGTTGATAATTATGTTCAGCAAAGTGACACACACAACTTGGGAATAAATTAAGCCAAGGAAATTAAAGACCTCTATAATGAAAGTTTTAAGACACTGAAAAAAGAATTCAAGGAATACACTAGAAGATAGATACCCCCATACTCATGGATCAAAAGAATACTGTGAAAAATGACCACCCCACTTAAAGGTCCAAAAATTTATATGGAGGCACAAACCAGAGATAGCCAAAACAATCCTCAATGAAAAGAACAGTGCAGAAGGTTTCATTACACCTGATTCCAAGTTACACATCTGATTCCAAGGTATACTAGAGCTGTATTAATTAAAAACAACAACAAAAAAGCATGATACTGGCATGAACACACAAATCAATGGAATAGAATTTAAGACCCCCTATATAGGTCCATGCAACTACAGTTAACCTGGATTTTTACAAAGATACCAAAAATATACATCAGAGGAAAAAAAGCGTCTTAAAAATGATGCCCAAAAAGTGTCAGGCACAGAAAGAAATGAAACTGGATCCTTCTTACTATGCACAAAACTCCCAAATGGATCAAAAACCTCAATCTAAGACCTGATAGTTTCAGAGTGCTAGAGGGAAAGTACAGCACATGCTACAATGTATACACACATGAAAGGACTTTCCGAGGAAGACTCCTATCTCACAGGAAATAAGACCAAGAACTGACAAATGGGATCTCATCAAACTAAAGGAACTGAAGTGAGTAAATAGATAGCCTACAGAATGGGAGAAAAATCTCTGCCAGCTGTTCATCCAATGGGGGATTAGTGTGTAGAATATACGAAGAACTAAAAAAGCTAAACAGTGGGTGTTGTGGCACATGCTTTTAATCCAGAACTTGCTTTTGACCCCAACACTCAAGAGGCAGAGGCAGGCATATCTCAGAGTTCAAGGCCAGCCTGGTCTACATAGTAAGTTCCAGGACAGCCAGGACTACATAGTGAGACACGTCTGAAAAATAAACAACACACAAACCATAAATAAAACAAGATTTTTTTTTTTAAAAGGTAAACATTAAAAACAAAAAACCCAATGAAAAAATGGTCTGTGGAACTGAACAGTTTCTAACAGTCTGGATCATCTTCAGGACTGTGACGCCACTGCTTCAGTTCTTGTCTTGCCTTCATGAAATCTTGGCTTCCATTCCCAGTGCACGTGTGTGTGTATAGATGTATGCACATGTGAACCTTTTTGGCTACCGATTCAGGTACTTTTTATGTCCTACCTTTTCCAGAACTCCAGTTCCACAAACACTGCAGGCCGCTCCTTTTACTCTTCAGTTCTCCTCTCCGCCATCCACTTTGAAACTGCTTATACACAAGCCATTAATTCACCAATGTCTTCTGAGGGTAGCTCCAACTAGAGCATTTTCTATCTCATAGTATGTTTTTCTTTAGAAGTTTCATGTTTTATCTTTTTCTTCCTTCATAATGTTTTAATTTATGCCATTATGTGTACTTTAGATTTATAATTAACCCTCCCCCCTTTCTTTCTGAGACAGGATCTCTGTACAAAGCCCTGGCTGTCCTCAAACTCATTATGTAGGCCAGGCTGGCCTTGTCTCAGAGATCCACCTGTTTCTGCCTCCTGAGTGCTGGGATTAAAGGTGTATGCCACTTTGCCTGACTTATAACTGACATCTTAAGCTTCTTGCCTGTAAACTTACCATCTACCCCTTCTGGAATTTCTCCTAAAGCTCCATCTTTCTTGCTTTTGGCATAGACTGAGAAAATCTGACTGGGTGCCAACACTGAATTTTACTTAAGGTGGAAAGTGTTTGGGGGTAGGCAGTAAGGCTAATTTGATCCTTCTAAGGTGTTTTGGTTTCAGAACTTATTCTTCTAGCATCATCCCTCTATTGGGTGATGCCCTTCTGAGGACACACTGGTGCCCTAAGTGCAGGGGCAAAAGGCAAAAACAAAAGCAAAATTCCTAGCCGGGCGGTGGTGGCGCACGCCTTTAATACCAGCACTGGGGAGGCAGAGCCAGGTGGATCTCTGTGAGTTCGAGGCCAGCCTGGGCTACCAAGTGAGTCCCAGGAAAGGCACAAAGCTACACAGAGAAACCCTGTCTCGAAAAAAAACAAAACAAACAAAAAAAACAAAACAAAAAACCAAAAAAAAAAAAAAAAAAAAAAAAAAAGAAAAAAAAGAAAAAGAAAAATTCCTACACTTTAACAACCAGGCCATATTCAAGCTTTCATCTGTAATAACCCCTGGTGCCTTTCACAAATGACCAGTCTCTAAAACCTTAGCATGGTGGAACACACACACCTTTAATCCCAGCACTTGGGAAGGGGGAGGCAGAGGCAGAAGCAGGCAGATTTGTTGAGTTCGGGGCCAGCCTGGTCTATAGAGTGAGTTCCAAAATAGCCAGGGCTACACAGAGAAACCTTGTCTCTAAAAAGAACAAAACCAAAACAAATGGCCAGTCCCAGAAAGCAACTATATTGTACTTACTACTCAGAAGTAAAGGGATGGTTGCCTATGTACCCAAATATGGATCTGCTCTAAAGAACATCTACTTCCTCCCAGTGTTTTGACTGGAGACTTGCCTGCTGCTATCAACTAATTTTTTTTTTTTTTTGGTCTATCCATACCTTTGAAAAATGTTTAACCATTTGTTACCAGTCTTTCATATACCATTTTGCATGGGACTTCTTCACATTACAGTGTCTTCCCATCCTGTTTAAGAGAAATGCTGAGAAAGTCTTGCTGTCTTCAGGTGACCTGCTGCTTGGATCCATGTAACATGCAAATGATTGAGCCAAAGGCCTTGGTGGCCATTAGCTTGTCTCATCTCCAGAACCTGAGCCACAGTACTTCTCTTCCTCTATCCATCCATGGACTCGTTGGTTTTTCTACAGTGCTGAGATGTGGAAACTTCCTTCAGGCAGAAACCATGCCCTCCAAGGGCTCTCCAGGCTTGTCGGTCATGTGCTACTCATATGGAAAACACTGTATGGCAGGAGGAGTCTGCAAGACTGGTCCCTCCTAGGGCCCTTGTTCAGTGTATGTATGAGCATGTGCCAGCAAGTAACCAAATTTCTTTTCTTTCTTTTTTTTTTTTTTTTTGTTTGTTTTGTTTTTTCGAGACAGGGTTTCTCTGTTTAGCTTTGCGCCTTTCCTGGAACTCGCTTTGTAGACCAAGCTGGCCTCGAACTCACAGAGATCTGCCTGCCTCTGCCTCCCGTGTGCTGGGATTAAAGGCGTGCGCCACCACCACCCGGCCCAAATTTCTTATTCATCTCTCAATACATACCATATTCCCCATGGAGGTGGATCCAGAACAATACTAGTCTGGGACTACAGTAAAACCAAGGCATTTTCAGTTGACCAGTTGTAAGTCTTTCTGTTTAAAACAGACAAATTGTGAGCATGACTGCTTCTCCTTCTCACTGCCACAGATGCACTGCCAGGCATGGTGTCTAAATCTATTATAGTGCCAACCCAGGAAATATTCAAATCAGCCCAGGAATTGGAAATGGACTCAATCTTAAACAAAAGAACAACAAAACCCTTGTAGGTTGTGTGTAGGTGTTGCTGCTAATTTCATTATGTGTTATGCTTCCCTCCCTCCTTGAATGAGTTTTAAAAAATGAGCTGTCTGTGGTGGCACACACCCTCGGGCGGCAAAGGCAGGTAGATCTCAGTGAGTTCGAGGCCAGCCTGGTCTCCAGAGTGAATTCCAGGACAGCCAGGGCTACATACAGAAACCCTGTCTTGAAACAAAAATCCTTTTAGAAAACAAATTTGCTGTCATGTTTTGTGGAATGAGGGGGCCACTGTAGAGTTTGTTGCTACTTAGATTTGAAGTTTATCAAATGCTCACCTTAGAAAATCCTTGACTTAGAGAGAACTACTTACTCCAAAAGATACCAAGTTAACAGTGCCAATGCTACTCAGAGACACATTCAGAATGTATCGCCTCAAACCATGAAGGGCAGATACTGAGACTTGCCATCTAAATTCAAGCCTTACTCACACCTGCTCAGCAGATACAAAAAGCAAGATGGATTTAATGGGGAAAGGAAATGATCCATGCCTTTTCATTAATGTGTTTTGGTGTTCTATTCTCTTTAGTGGCATGGGTGGTTTGAATGAGAATGGTTCCCAAATAGGTTCATATTTGAGTACTTGGCCCCCAGTTGGTAGAACTATTCCAGGAGGATTAGGAGGTGTGGCCTTGTTGGGCAGGTGTGTCATGGGGGAGGGCTTTAAGGTTTCCAAAGACTAGCACCATTCCCAGTGTCTCTTCAGCTCAGCTCTAGCGCCATTCCCCTACCTGCCTGCTGCCATATTCCCTGCATGACAGTCGCAGACTCTAACCCTCTGAAACTGTGAGCCCCAAATTAAACACCGTTTTCTATAA
Source organism: Peromyscus maniculatus bairdii (assembly GCF_049852395.1). Classification (NCBI taxonomy): domain Eukaryota; kingdom Metazoa; phylum Chordata; class Mammalia; order Rodentia; family Cricetidae; genus Peromyscus; species Peromyscus maniculatus. The sequence goes on from NC_134861.1 coordinate 4,512,368, forward strand.
GTTACCTTGGTCATGGTGTCTTATTATAACAACAGAAAAGTAGCTAAGGCAGAATATAAATTCCAATGGAAAAATTTCCAGTTAGTGTTTCTTTCCAGCTGTTACCTTATTTCATTTCAGGTTTATATTGAGTAATGGAAATAGTGAAACATGAAGCTCCCCTGGAGCCTGCCCACAGGCTCTGGCAGGAAGTCTTCAGCCTCCCTTGGCCAATGCATACTTTGGGCTTTGGTTCCCCATCTAGAAGTGGAATGACCACTCTGCTGAGCTGCAGGCATCCTAGCAGCCTCTGCAGCCACCGAAAGAGTTGCCCTCAGGATTAGCCCTCACCTACTCTCCCCTCTCCATCAACTGAGTACAGAGGCTTCATCTTCTACTTTTGGTTCCTCAAACTGTCAAGTTAGAAACCCCTGATGATAGAGCCAAAGAAACTTGAAGTTTCCAGGGAAATAGGAAGCTCATTCCTGGTGGTGAATGGCATATGGATAGAAAGCATGAGGAACTCGCCTGAAGCATACCACTGTGGATGTATAAGTGCTTCTGAGTATCTCTGGGCTCCAACATGGTACTTGCTTGTTGGGGCACCCAGCTTTTCCCATCATCAGTATAGTGCCAACAATTCCTGCTGATGCTATAGCTGGAAACCCTGGGTTCCTCTTGTTAGGTGCTTGGTTCCAATGGAAGAAGTGGAGGGCCAGAGAGGTAGTTTCTGGGATCTCCCCTGGGAGGCAAGCCCAATGTTAGGCCTCCCTAGCCACTTCCTCAACCAGGAGACAAAACCAGTATCTCTGGGGACAGAACCAGAATCTTTGCCCTTTCAAGAACACTGTTCATGCGAGGTCACAGCCCTGCCTGCTTTTCTTTGTTGAACTATCCCAGGAACACAGGGATGTGCTGCTTTCTCACCTGGAAAACAAAAGAAAAGAAGGCAACCTATTCCACACCTCCTCTGGGTACTGATTTACTTCCTGTTCTCTGGTGTAAAATCTCCAGAAGGCTAGGACCTACTGTCCCCTCCCTCCCACAACTGGCTTCTACCAGCTTGTCAATGTCACTCTAGGCCTGATGATCTTCCCACCTCAGCTCTCAGTCATCTCCTGGGCGCTGGATGCCTCAATGCTGGAAAAGTATGAACCATGTAGTGTGCTGAGGTGAGTGAAAACTAAACAACCCAGAAGTAACTGTGAGCTGTTAACTGCCTGAAGGAATAAAAATGGGACTAACCAAGCCAGGATTCCTTTTTCTCTTTTCAATACCATTTACTTTGTTCCTAACTTTAACCCAATTAAGTGTCCCTTATTTATCATTTTACTACAGACCACAATCCCTTCTCCTCCCCAAAATGTGGACAGGCACTTGCATACAAGGCCATAGGTAACCCTTTGTTCCATGCTACAAAGGCTGTCTCCACTCCATGTCCCAGTAACCTGGGTATAACCCATCACCCCATCTTGAATCTTCCTGGTACTTCTTGGCATGAGCACATGAAGCCTAATCATTTGGCTGGCTGTTGTGTCCTGCTGACTGCTCTGTTCTGGTACCTGTGCCAACTTCGTGTCCAGAAGACAACTGAGGGTACCAGGAACCCTGAGACCTGGGGACATCAGAAAGTGACTTTGGAGGTGGTAGCCTTGGCTCTCTGGGAACGAATATTACTCATTTGTTACCTCCCACCACACCCATCGTCCCCAGCAGAAAGCAACCAGACTGGGTCTCCTGCTGTACTAATGTATTCCATCTTTCAAAAAGAAAGACATGATTTTAATATTACTTAACAATATGTTAAAAAAGTAGCCAGGCAGGCCTCCGTGTTAATACGGTTGTACGCTCTAGAACAGACTTGATGGTGTGAGTACTGGGTGGGTTTCTTGTTTTTAACGTTCTCATTCTGCAAGGGGTCTTACACAAGCTGGCTACAAGTCAGGGGGTCAAACACAAACAGCGCAACGTGTACACTCGGAAACAGTAGATTGTGAAAGAGTACAAAGGAGGCCTGCCCGCCCAGCCCGCCTTGGGTGGGACACAGGGCACATGGGAGCTGAGGGATGGCTGACACCCCGGCGGGGACAGATGACAGGACAGGGCGAGATGCAGAGGCGACAGAGCCACGTGGATGATGCAAACTCGTCTCTGGCCACGGCCCAGGCCTCTGAGACCGTGGTGGTGGAGGAATTGGCGGGAACTACTGTTCCATTCCGACAGCACAGAGCTACAATCAAAGAAGTCTCACTCACAGACTACACGCACACAAGCTAACAACGCAGGTCGAGCAGCAAGTTCTCGGTCTGGGGGGTCTCAGGCCACGGCATCCCGCCCTACACACCCTGGGTGGGTACCGAAGCTCTGGGGAGCTACCGAAGGGCTTGGCTCTTGAGTGGCGCAGCCCAGCTGCCTCCCATATATCCCTCTCCAGGCAGTCCTCATTCAGTGGGCAGCAAAGGTGGCTTTCTTCAAGCTAAAGTTGGACCAGTTGATGGACAGTCTTTGTCGGTTCTGTCTAGCAGAGTCCAAGCAAAACCTGGTGAAACAAAATGGCAAATTGTCACAGGACAGAGCCTCAACCCACTCTGGCAACCACCACGCCAACCTCTGACTCTTGCTAACAATTCAATGGAGAGGCTCAGTGAGGTCTGAGGTCAAGTCTCTGTGCTTGGAGGAGTGGTCCCACTTTCAGGACACTGGCCAAGCGGCTTGTGTATCTTCTGGTGCTTTCTGTCACTTGATACTGTGTTCAGGGGAAAGAGAAGATAGTGTAGAAAAATCAGTGCTTCATGTAGAAAGACAGTGTAGACCAAGCATCACTGAAGCTCTTCCCATGGGACCATCTAAGAGCAGCTGACATCAGTTACTATTCTGCCTGAACAAAGGGCTAAGGGGCTGTTACTTCCCTATCCCAGAGGCTCCTAAGGACTGACGTAGATTCTGATGCTCTGTCTAAGCCACTACCCAAGTCATAGCCTGCTGCCCAGGAGGAGGTTGGAACTGTTGGGCAGCATCAGGCCAGAAGATACCACACAAGAGGCAGGACTCCAGGCAGTACTGCAGCAGGTCTTCCTGTGATATACACCTCACAGTCTTGGTCAACAGCATGAACTCACTCAAAACAACAAATATGTTCTGGGAAAGAAGTCACAAGCTGGCTCAGCCTCCACAGCACCTATGACTCTCAGGAAGGCACTTTGATCACTGTGGCTGGGGATGCAGAAGAGTCACAACTAGATGCCACTTGACTGGGACCTTGTGCCACAAGAGATGCTAGGAAGAGCACGCTGCTAAGCTTAAGGATGAGGTTGCCAGGAGCCAACACTTCTGTAACTATTACAAAACTTCTGTAACTGACCAGAAAGTGCTACAAGCTTTGTTAGGCCCTATAGTCTATGGCAATCTGGCACCTTGCTTCAATGACACACAGGGGCCCATGGCCACACAGACTCAGCTGATGTCTCTGATGTTCCTGTGAATGAAATTCAAAGCCTGTATAATTTTTGTGTGTCCAAAAATATTTGTTCCCCAACTGCTTCAATGTGCATATTCTCTTAGCTCAGCAGTCACACAGGACCAAGGGCAGGCTGAGTATGGCCCACAGCCTGCATCGAATGGAGTGAATCAAAGGCAATGGCTAAGCCCACGTGTAATGTTGAGGTTTTGGCCTGTCTTAAACCTATTCACAAAATAAGAACTTACAAGACAGATTACAACATTCCAGTCCTCCGCTCCAAGAAGGCATGTCCTTCGTACATGAAGGCCTTTAGGCTTGAACCACCTGCCAGCTCTGTGCTCTGAGCCACAAACACTGGAAGCTAATCTGAAAAAAGATCACCCTTTGGGGATGTAGAGATGGCCCAGTGATTAATGCATAACCGCTCTTCCAGAAGACCCATATTTGGTTCCTAATACCTACTCTGGGTGGTTCACAACTTCCTGTAACTCCAGCTCCAGGGCATCTGATATGCTCTTCTATCCACTGGGGGCATTCCCACATGTATATACACACAGCAAAAATTAAAAATAAATCTTTAAAAAAAGGACCACCCTTTGCCCTGTTTCTCAGGCAACGATGGTCAATTTGTATATTAATGATAGAAAGAGTATTTTCTTTGTTTAAAGACTCCTGCATAATTTCTTATTCTCACCATGCCAGCTCTGATTTGGGGAGCAGAAATTATAATGAAACCTAAAATGATAGTTTTCAAGTGGTTTGAATGTTTGTGTTTAACCTGTGGTCCAATCATTCAACCAGATACCTGTGGCTGCCCAGCTATGTGCTGTACATTTTGTGGCCTGTGTTCAGATAAAGAACAAGTCTCTGCCAGGCAAAGGCTGTGCCATCTCAGCTCCAGAATCCAAACTCCTTTCCCCTGGAGCTAACTTTCTACACCTCTACTATCTTCTGTCCAATTGTCTCCAACACGTATGGGCTCTAAGAGCAGTAAGAATGCTCTAACTTCAGCACTTGGGAGGCAGAAGCAGACAGATCTCTGTATGATGCTAGCCTGATTTACAGAGCTAGTTCTATGACAGCCAAGGCTACACAGAGAAACTGTCTTGAAAAACCAAAAAGAAAAGAAGTGGGGGCATCTCACTCCTTAAATAGGCTGGAGAGATGGTTCAGAGGTTAAGAGCACTGGCTGCTCTTCCAAAGGACTCAGGTTCAATTCCCAGCACCCACATGGCAGCTCACAACTATCTGTAACTCCAGTGCCAGGAGACCTGATACCTTCACACAGACACATGGAGGCAAAACACCAAAGCACACAAAATAAAAATAAATCTTAAAAAAAAAAAAAAAAGATGCCCCAAAACATTCAGAGAACAAGTTCTTTCCAAGGCAAAGCTTATCAGAGGCTCAAGAGCACACAACACAAGCTGCTTCCCAAAAGACCCCCAGACCCAGCAAGTGGATAGCCCCACCCACATCCAAGATCTACCTAATTGGGTTTTCTGTCACTGGACCCCATCCTGCATGTACCACACACATGTATATATAGGGTACCAGGATGCAGAAGCCCCGGTGAATGCCACAATGAAGCCCTTGCTGTCCTGACATTTGAGGTGGGGCCTCATCATACTTGGCAGCTCTAGGACCTCTGTGTGCATATTCTCAGCAGTGGTCTGGCTGTATTGTTTGACCATCTGCATGCTGAATCATACTGAGTACTTTTTTTTTATTTTAACCTTATTGTTTCTTCTATTCAATGTTATGGCTGAGCTTCCTCCACCAGGCAAGTCTGTTCAGTTGTTTGGCTGTTAAGTCTTATAGAGAATAGGCAGATGGTACTACATAAGTGGTTCTTGCTACCTTCTGTGCTACATGGAAGGTACTTCCTTCATACTAGGTCCTGTCAAACTCCTCCTGGGAACTGTTGAGAGCTGCCTGGCCCTGCTTCACTCCCTCAAACCCCTGCCTTGTGTTCACTGCCCACACATACACTGTGGGATTGTGTTAGCTTCTAATTGGTTTGTTTTACAGTGTTCTATAATCTTCCTTTAAAATTTCTTTTAAATCAGTATACAAATGGTTTTACTCTAACATCTTCGCAGGTGAATTAATTACTCTGCTAATATTTAGTTTCAGCTGTCTTTCTTCAAATGACATTGTTTCATTCCTCTTCATAACTCCGGACTCAAACCTGCATAATGTTCTGGTAAATATTATTTTCCCTCACTTCCTTTAAGACAAATTCTTGCTACTGAAGTAGTATCATTTACCAGGCTCTTATTTTGAGATGGGATCTAGCTTAGTTGCCCAGACTTAAGTCAAGTGAGCCCCCTACCTCAGCCTCCTAGAAGAAGGAACTGTAGGTTCCGAACGTACCTCTGCACCCAGGTTATGGCTCAAATATAAGAAACCTTTCCCTATTCTGAGTTCAGAAACATTAATTTTCTTCCAAATAAAAAGGTTCTATTTTGCAGGGAGTTAGTGCTGAGAAACAAACCCAGGTTTTTCTGCATTACACCTGTATCCCAGCCAAAAGTTTGCTTTTGACATTTAAAATCTTAACCCCTGGGCTGGAGAGATGGCTCAGTGGTTAAGAGTACTGGCTGCTCTTCCAGAGGACCCAGGTTCAATTCCCAGCACCTACAAGGCAGCTCACAACTGTCTGTAATTCCAGTTCCAGGGGAATCTGACACCCTTACACCAATGCACATAAAATATATATAAAATCTTAACTCATGAGACACTGGTCTTTCAAATGGTGTGGAAGGGTGGTGGTGGAGCACACCTTTAATCTCAGCACTCAAGAGGCAGAGGCAGGAGGATCTCTGAGAATTCAAAGCTAGCCTGGTCTACAGGAAAGCCAGGGCTACACAGAGAAATCCCGTCTCATTAAAAAAAGAAAAAAAGACCTGGCCGGGCGGTAGTGGCGCATGCCTTTAATACCAACACTTGGGGGGCAGAGCCAGCCTGGCCTACAGAGCCAGATCCAGGACAGGCACCAAAACTACAGAGAAATCCTGTCTAGGGAAAAAAAAAAAAAAAAAAAGGAAAAAAAAAAAGACCTAAAAACAGAATGGTGTGGAGTGGGTATCCAATCTAATTTCAGTTTTTCCTTTTGGATGAACAACTTTGCAGCCCCATCTATAAAGACCTTCATTTCTAAAGCAATCTGCCAATCCATCTTGTGCCTCACACCAAACCCAGTGCTTTCATGAACCTGTTTCTGGGCTTTTTCTTCTGTATGGCCATCAAACATCTTAATGGAAGGCTTCTACAACTCTAAACTGGGTAGGGAAAGTAGGTTCCTTTTTGTAAAATGTAGCACACACAAATGACTGCAACGCATAACGATACTAGAATGCAGAAACCCTACTGACAGCCTCAGTGCATCCCCTGCTGTCCTGACAACTGAAAGTCAGGCACACAATCCATCGGCCACCAAGCCACAGGTCATGACAACCAACCCCCAATACTTCCTTGGTCTCAGTCCTTCCTTCTTCTCTCAGAAGCATCTTGGCTTTTCATAGCAGTAACTTCCTTGTCTTTTTTATAGTTTTATAAAACATACATTTCCTTCTGTGAACATTTTATTTCTTGAGTGATAGCCTTCAACTCACCATGTTCTTGACAATGACCTTGAATTCTGGTTCTCCTGTCTCTACATCTCAAGTGCTGGGATTATAGGTATGCATCTCCTTCATGTCTGGTTTTATGCAGTGCTGGGGGCTTAATCCAGAGCATTCTACCATCTGAATTATACTCCTTATACCCAACAATTTAAAAACCTACTTTATTGAGCCATAGTTCATGAAAAGCACATGGCCAGCTGGTATGGAAATTATCAGTACCAACACATGGTGGGTCACCTCAGTCAAGACTCAGTGACACACCTTTTCCTGCCCTGTACGGCCAAGCCTCATCTTGCCTCAGCACCAAGAAATAGTGATAAAGGTCTGTCAGTGGATGAATGCACATGTAATCTGGCAACATGTGTCTTATGCTACCTGGTCGCTTTGTATGCTGCTGTGGAAAACCTTCCTTGGTGCTGCACTGCAGACAGTTGTTCTTAATCTGGAGTGGAATTCTACTGGAGGGACATAAAGTTTTTGCTGATTACAAACAAAATGAACAGAAAGGCATGTGTGTGAGGCCACATGAGCTGGCAACCATTTCTTAGGCAGATGCCTAGAAGAAAAAGCTGCTGCATTTCTGGTAGGCACGTTACACTAAGCACTCCCATTCTGCTTGCTTTAAACTTTAAATAGGTAGCACTTCACATATATCCATCTGTGTCTGTCTCTACCAGGGGCTGCTGAATTCTGCTCCTTGGTGCTACTGCACAACCTCCTCTCCATGACTCAGTCACAACTTATTCTAACATGCTTTAGAAACGCAAGATTCATGACTGTAATGCCTAATCTTGGTTGACTGTATTAAGAATCAACTAAACCCCAAGCAGCTGGGTACTCCCATGAGAGATTTTCTTGATTGGTTTATTTGAGGTAGAAAGACCCACGCTAAGTCTGGGCCATACTTTTTAGTGGACATAAGAGGAGGAAAACTGCTTTTTACCTGCTTGCTCTCACTCTGGCTAGCAAGTCAATCTATCTTGTTGATAAAGCATTCCTTTACTGGTAACAGAACTCAATTCTTCAGGACTGCAACATAGACTGCAGACTAGCAGTTCTTTAGGAATCCTCTGAGGCTCTAGTACCACATTGGGACTGCTGAGACATCCAGTTTTGTGGCCTTTCTGTTGGGAGACAGCCATTGTGGGACGAGCAGCACCACAGCCTGTAAACCACTCTTATAAACCCTCTCTTTATATCCATATTCATTCTATCAGTTCTGTTCCTCTAAAGAACTCTGATACACTGATCATTCTTGGAATTTAAGCCTACAGATAAAACCTGGGAAATTCAATAGCTTTATGATGTTAACTTTAACTGTCTTTAAACAGGATCTGTGGGTAAGGTCTTCATTTTTTTTTTTTTAAATTTTATGTGTATGTGTGTTTTGTCTGCATGTTTTTATGTGCACTATATGCATGCCTGGTGCCCAAGTAGGCTAGAAGAGGTCACTGGATCCTCTGGAAATGGAGTTATAGACTGTGAACCACAATATGAGGGCTGGGAAATGAACTCAGGTCCTCTCCAAGAGTAACAAATGCTTTTAACCGCTAAGCCATCTCTCCAGCTCCAGTGAGGTCTTTTTGTTTGTTTTCCTTTTTAGACATTTTTCTTTCCTTCCTTCTTTCTTATATATGTGTGTCAAGGTCCCAGTGTAGAAGTCAGAGGAAGACTTGCAGGAATTGGTTCTCTCCTTCTTCCATGTGGGTTCTAGGAATTGAATTCAAGTTGTCAGACTTGGCAGCAAGTGCCTTTACCTGCTTAGTGATCTAGTTCCCAGGTAGGGAACTGTTTCCTACAGATTTTTTTTTTTTTTTTTGTCCTTTCTCTTTGTTCTAGAGGAACAGAACTGAAAAAATGTGTAATGATGTGTGTGTATATGGATATGGATATTTATATATGTTGTTTATTAGAGTGACTTACAGGCTGTGGTCCAGCTAGTTCAACAATGGCTGTCTACCAGTGCAAAGTCCAAGAATCCAGTTCAGTCCACGAGGCTGAATGTCTCAGCTAGTCTTCAGTATACACCAAAATCCTGAAGAAGTAGACTCTAATGCCAGTGAAGGAATGGACTTGCCAGTGAGAGTGAGAGCAAGCAGACAAAGGGTTTCCTTCTTCCAAGTCCTTATATCATAGGCTGCCAGCAGAAGGTGTGGCCCAGATTAATGGTGGATTTTCCCACCTCAGAAGATTCAGATTAGAAGTGGGTCTTGCCATTTCAAATGATTTAATTAAGAAAACAATCTCTCACAGATGTACCCATATACTTAGGTTTTAGTTAATTCCACATGTAGTCAAGCTGACAACCAAGAGTAGCCATCACACTCAACTAGTACAACACTTTACCAGTTGGATGTTTCTTCACTAGTCAATACTGCAGTTCTATTTGGTTTTTTGTTTTGTTTTGAGACAAGTGTATCACTACATAGCCCTGGCTGGTCTTATAATCATCGAGATCTGTCTGCCCCCGCTTCCTGAATGATGGGATTAAAAAGGTCTGTGCCACAATGCCTAGCAATTTTGCAGTTCTTTTTGCTTGTCTGTCACTTCCCTTTTTTCTTCTGTAGTTTTTTTGAGCTATCAGAGTGATTTTGCTTTGTAGATCAGGGTGGTCTTGAATTCACTTTACAGGTGTGCAACACCATGTCTGTCTATTTCAAGTATGGCCTTATAAATAGTATGCATATAAATGTATAGACAAGCTTTTTAGTATCATTTAATACACCGGTTCTCAAACTGTGGCAGGTCACGACCTCTGGTGGGGGTTCCTATAAACTCTTTCATGGGGTTGCACAGCAGGTATTCTGCATATCAGATATTCACATCACAATTTATAACAGTAGCAAAATTATACTTATGAAGTAGTAACAAAATCAATTTATGGTTGGGGGAGTCACCACAACATAAGCAACTGTATTAAAAGGTCACAGGATTAGGAAGGTTAAGAACCACTGTACTAACAGACACTTTTGTTTTGATGTATATAAATGTGCTCCATCATGTTCATTTAATTTTTGTTTTCTGAGGCAGAGTCTCACACAAGTCTAGGTTGACCTGCAAGTCACTATAAAGCCTAGGTTGGTTTGAACTTACAATGATCCTACCTCAGCTTCCTGAGTGCGGAGAATACAACTATGAGATACTGCACCTGAGCACAAATTTTCGTTTTATTTGTGGTTACTAACATATATTTGCTTACCATCTTCCATTTTTAACAAAAGATTATTTATGCACATGTGTGCCTGTGGAGGCCAGAAGAAGTCAGATCTCCTGGAGCTGTAGTTACAGATTTTGAGCCACTCTTGTGGATATGGGGAACTGGAATTCCAGTCCTCTGGAAAAGGAGCTGGAAGTATTTTTGACTGCTAAGCCATTTCTCCAGTTTTATTTCTATTTTTCTCAAAGACCTACTTATTTTTAATTATCTGTAGGTCTATATGTCTGTTTCAGGGTATATACACACGAGTACAGATGCCCAGAGGAAAGAAGAGGTCTCCCAGAGCAGCTTTGAGCTACTGACATGAATGCTGAGAACTGAACTTGGTCTTTGGGCTAGAGCACTATGAGCTCTTAACAGATGAGTCATCCATCTCTCTATCCCCTGTGTCTATTTTTGGAGAAAGGTTTTTACCGTGTAATCAAGGCTAGCCTCCAATTTATTATCACCTTATCTCAGCTTTCCAGGTAGGTAGCTGGAACTACAGGAATGCATCATAATTCCCAGCTTTTAGCTTTGGCTTTAGTTCCTTGCTCTTCTGTCATCCATCTGTTCCTTGATATTTGAGGCCAGGAACATAGGCGGCTATGGGACTGGTGGTGGAGCACCTATAAACTACGGCATGCTGGAGTCTGAGGCAGGAAGATCATGAGTTCAAGGCCTGCCTGAGAAACTTAAGATCCTGCCTTAAACGTGGGGCTGGAGAAGCAGCTTAGCAGCAGGGCATTTGTTTGGTGACCGGTTTCACACCAGCCTACATTCCTGGCCATAAGATCCTGGGAACAGATGCCAGGACAGCAAGGAACTTAACAGCTTTAGCTCCCTTCCCCACCTAGGGTCAAATCCAGCAGGGATGCTAAAGTTCAAAGTTTCAGGATGCAGATCCGTTATGTGGTCCCTCTGGAGCTCCATATAGTTCATTACATCAAAGTGGAATCCCCTGTATTGACTTTGTATCTAACAACCTTGCCCAGATACTTTATTATTTTTTGTTTTTGTTTTTTGAGACAGGGTTTCTCTGTGTAGCTTTGCACCTTTCCTGGAACTGGCTTTGTAGACCAGGCTGGCCTCGAACTCACAGAGATCCGCCTGGCTCTGCCTCCCGAGTGCTGGGATTAAAGGCGTGCGCCACCACCGCCCGCCCAGACACTTTAATAATTTAAGTGGGACATGGTAACGTATACTTGTAATCCTACCATTAAGGAGGTAGAAGCAGTAGCTACATAGAGAGTTTGAGGCCAGCCTGGACTACAGGAGGCCTTGTCGTTAAAAACAAACAAACAAAGCCGGGCGGTGGTGGCGCATGCCTTTAATCCCAGCACTCGGGAGGCAGAGCCAGGTGGATCTCTGTGAGTTCGAGGCCAGCCTGGGCTACCAAGTGAGTCCCAGGAAAGGCGCAAAGCTACACAGAGAAACCCTGTTTCGAAAAACCAAAAAAACCCCCCAAAAAACAAAAAACAAACAAACAAAACAAAACACTGAAAAAATAAAAGAGTCAATTAATTTGCTTACAAGCTCTTTTGGACTCTATATAAATATACTTAAGCCGCTGGGCAGTGGTGGCATATGCCTTTAATCCCAGCATTCAGGAGGCAGAGTGAGGCAGATCTCTGTGAGTTTGAGGCCAGCCTGGTCTACAGAGTGAGTTCTAGGACAGTCAGAACTGCGACAAAGAGAAACCCTTGGTTTCAACAGTAAATGAAGCATCCTTAAATATGGTCCCAATCAGGTTAATCAGGTTTGCCACCAGAAAAGCTGCCAGTATCTTCAATGCTACTTTTCTTCTTAAAGAAGGCTATGTTGGTACGCTCAAATGCACACGTATATGAGAGTTATCTGCAAGGCATTCAGAAACACAGGTGGCCAGAATCAGAAGCAGCAGGTTTGGGAGGGTCTAGGTTAACTGAGCCTGCTGATTCAGGCCCACCAAGGGAACCACCAGTATCAACACAGAGAAAAGAAAAGAATCGAGGGAGAATGAGGTATGTATGTAAGGCAGGTGTATGGGTGGCATGGGGTGGGGGATAGAGTGGGGCTGTTTGCTATTTGGCCTATTCATGATATTCATCCAGGGTGACAGAAATTTCACAGGAGGGTCACAGGAACAGGAAACCCAGATAAGCTTGGCAACCAGGAACTCAACAATGTCCTGACACGCAAGCCTCATGTTACCTTTTGAAATACTCCACCTCCCTCTCAGTCTCATCCATATCCACACTGTCCAGGTCGATGTCTTTAGGCAGGAAAACATCATCTGTCAAGTGAAGGAAAGGAGACACAGCACATTATCAGAGTGGCCATCTCACCAGAATAAACATCCCACACACACACACACACACACACACACACACACACACACACACACGTTGAGTAGGGGGAGTGAACATCAGTCATCCCTCCCTGTCTACAGACACATGATATACCTACTCCAGTAAACTCCAGTGACTGACAAGACTTGAACAGTGAAGCAATTTTGTAAACCAAAGGATGTGATGTACAAAAACCCGCCCCGCCCCCCCCCCCCCAAAAAAAAAAAACACAACACAGTTTCACATAACCAACCAGTTAGGCTGCACTGGCTAACAGGAATACAATTTGAGCCACATATATTTTTAGGAGTCAGATTTTGTTTTTTTTTTTTTGTTTTTTTTTTGTTTGTTTGTTTTTGTTTTTGTTTTTGGAGACAGGGTTTCTCTATGTAGCTTTGCGCCTTTCCTGGGACTCACTTGGTAGCCCAGGCTGGCCTCGAACTCACAGAGATCCTCCTGCCTCTGCCTCCCAAGTGCTGGGATTAAAGGCGTGCGCCACCACCGCCCGGCCAGGAGTCAGATTTTAAAACTTAAAAAGAAACATATTACATTACATTGTAATTAATATATAAACTGTATTATGGTAAAGGATGTAGCTCAGGGGTAAGCTGCTTTTTTGACATGCACAAGCTATGAGTTTTAATCTTAGCACTGAAAAATAAATACATGGAGATATTTCTTAAAAACTGTTTCAAAATGCAGTATGTACTTTATAGTTACACTACCTTAACCCACATTTCCACACACTGTGAGTCATACAGAAGAGTGGCATAATCCCCCCCCCCCCCCCCAATAACCGGGCAGTGGTGGCACATGTGAGGCCAGCCTGGTCTACAGAGCAAGATCCAGGACAGGCACCAAAACTACACAGAGAAACCTTGTCTTGAAGAAACAAAACAAAACTAAACTAAACAAAAAAACAACAAACCAAACAAAAGAGAACAAAACAAAACAAAACAAACAAACAAAAACCACCCAAAAACCAAAGAGGTGAGAAGAGCCCGTAAAATACAGAGAGAATCTAAAAATAATAGTTCAGAGCAATAAACACAGGATGGATCACTAAGCCTGGACACAGACCCAGAGCATGTAAAACCTGCTGCAGAAGGGCAGCACCGTAGGCCACAGGGGCAGGATGAGCTTCTTCATAAATGCTTCAAGACAATTGTGTAACCATTTGGGAAAAGAGAAAAATGGACCCGTACCTCACTTCATACCCAAGAATAAACCCCAAATGTATTCAAGATCTATATGAGGGAGGGAAAAGAAACCACACAAACACTAGAGAGAAATGTGTGTATCTTCCTCCCAGTAAATCAACTCCACAATAAACTTAGGAACTAGAAGGAAATCTTGGTGGCCTTGGACACAGGTGAAAAATTCATATCCCTAGTTTGTAAAGATTCCTTAAAATACAAATAACAAAATTCTAGTTAAAAAACAAAACAAAACAAGAAAAAGGTACGTGTTGGATAGTTTTACATCAGCTTGACACAGTTTAGTCATTTTGGAAGAGGGGAATCTCAACTGAGAAAATGACCCACCAGACTGGCCTGTGGGCAAGCCTGTAGTGCATTTTCTTAATTGATTGATGTGTGAGGGCCTAGTTCACTGTGTGGATGTTGCTACCCCTAGGATGGTGGTCCTGGGTATTATAAGAAAGCAGGCTCAGCACACCATGAGGAGCAAGCCAGTAAGCAGCACTCCTCTATGGCCTCTGCATCAGTTCCTGCCTCCAGGTTCTTGCCTTGAGTTCCAGCCCTGACGTTTTAGGATGACAGACGACAAGCTCTAAGATGAAATAAATCGTTTCTCCACAAGTTGCTTTGGTCATGATGCTCTATCACAACAACAGAACCTCTTAATGAAAACAAGATATGAATAGAAAATTTACAAAAAGGCATACAAGCAAACTTTTTGTAAAAGTTTACTGACCTCACTGTAAATTAGATGGAAATGCCTATGAAAACCACCCCTAAGAGTGATTCTAGGTAATGGGTTGGTAAAAGTTAAAAAGCCCAGCACGCTACTCCAGGCTGGGAGAATATGGAGGCATCCTACAAAATAACTGTGCACTTGCCATTTGATCAGAACTCTCTTTTTTGAGCAAGCATCCTAAAGATACACCTGCAGTCAGGAAGACAGACGTGGACAGCACTGTGTGAGATTATAAAGCTCTGGGAACAACCCAATTAACTGTTCCCCAAAGAGAATGGCTGAAGAGATTGCAGCACATTCCAAACAACTGTAAAGAGCAAGGAAGAGTTCTCTGAACAGATATGAAGGCGCTCCCCAGAATAAATGAAGTTTAAAAAGAAAAACCAGAAAAATGCAAAAGAATATGCAGCATGCTACCTTTATGTACAAAACAGGAAGTTCATACTTCACCAGAGTATAAGGAAAGAAAATTCTGCAACAACTTCAAGAATGTTCTAGACCCATGTAAGTCAGTAACCACGTGAACAATCGATTAAGTTCCCACTATCCAAGAACACCTGAGAACACACACCATGCATTGGAGTGTCATGGGAACTCACTGTGACAAAGATAACAAAACTTATTAACTTTAAGATGGGCAAAAATGGGCAAATATTACCTCATCCCAAGATGACCCAGGAGGAGGAGGATGTTATAGCTGCCACCTTCCTTACCCTCCAGTTTTGACCTATAGATTCAACTAACCATAGATCAAAATAATTGATAAAATATTGTGCACTTTTTATGTCTAAATTATTTCAAAATATAATGTAGCAGCTATAATTATTATTGTTGGTGGAAAAGTCACAGATAAGCAACATCCCACCTGTAGAGAGCTCACACACACACAGAACAGTACTAGCCCTTATGACCTTTATTTACCAATTGAACTGCTGGTTCTGTCTCCTTTCTTCTTTTTATTTTTCTTATTCTTGCCCTTGGGCTGAGGAGAACTGGCCAGAATCAGCCTGCCATTCTGCAGGAGCTGGCTGGGGGAGGGTGGCTCAGGAGTGACAGTGTTCAGCTTCTCCTCTTTGATGTGGCTCAGCTGCTTTTTGTTGTTGTTGTTACTGTTGGCCTTCCTCTCCTCTCTCTTCTGCTCTGTGAGGAGAGCAAGGTCAACTACTTTAGGCTTTAACTCAGGCTGGGTCCGGGGCTTGGGCTGTACCTCCACGGTTTTGGGAGGCTCCATGGACTTTCGGGCTGGCTCATTGCTTGTCTTGCTGGTCTGCTTTAACTTTTGTTTGCTGTTTCCCTCCTTGTGATGATGCATCATGTCCAAGAGAAATGCAAGAGGCTCGTGCTGCTTCCCATTGACTTCCTTGGGTAGCAGAAGCTTGGAGTCTCTGGGGTCCATGGGGTCTGTAGTATCCCCGTTGGCTCCAGGCCCTGGCCTAGGTTCTGAGTGGTTCATGTGTCTGGAAGGGGAGTGAGATGAGGTTTCTGGTTCTTCAGTTTGTTCTATTGAGCCATTGTGGATGTTTTCAGAGTTAGAGATAGACTCTGTTGCTGCCTGGAAATTTCTAGCAAGCATGTCCAACTTGGAACAGTCTTTACTCGGCCGCTCCTTTTTCTTCTTTTTCGCAGCTCTTAATTTCTGAAGCTCCTGAAGCCGCTGAAATTCCTCCTTGAAACGCTGCTCCTCATCTTCTTCTTCTTCCTCCTCCTCATCTTCCCGCTGCTTTTGCTCCTCCTGATGATGCAGATGCTCCCGTGCCCTGGCCTCAGCTTCCAGGCGTGCCTTCTCTTCCAGCTGTTGATGAAAAAAAGGGAAGAGGGCTTAAAACCATGGTAAGAATTCTAAAACTTGCCAGGGCTGTTAACGTGGCTCAGCAAGTAAAGGCACTTGCCTGATGAATCTTAATTTGACCAAGCCCCACATGGTGGAAAATCATCCTGTAATAGTTGTCCTTTGACTTATATACATATCTCTCCCCTCCACGTAAGAGTAACTCTAGAAACTTGAGATATCTATCACATGTTGCAAAATAAACTTTGAAAGAGACAGCAGGGTTGGGGATTTAGCTCAGTGGTAGAGTGCTTGCCTAGCAAGCGCAAGGCCCTGAGTTTGGTCCTCAGCTCCAAAAAAAGAAAAAAAAAAAGAAAAAGAAAGAGACAGTAACAACTAAAAACTTAGTCATACCTACTTGCAATTATTTCACCCTATAGAATTGTTAGATCTCGCCGGGCGGTGGTGGCGCACGCCTTTAATCCCAGCACTCGGGAGGCAGAGGCAGGCGGATCTCCGTGAGTTCGAGGCCAGCCTGGTCTCCAAAGTGAGTTCCAGGAAAGGCGCAAAGCTACACAGAGAAACCCTGTCTCGGAAAACTAAAAAAAAAAAAAAAGATCTCATCTCCCTACTGAAGCATACACTTACTTTACTGTGCACAGGGCAGCTGCCAGCCTCTGACCAAGAGCTAGGTGCTTCGAGCAGTCAAAGCAGCTGTTCCAGAGAGCCAACCACTTCTTTATGTGCAAGGCAAGGAATCAGCTTACTGACTGCATAAGCTCCTGACCTACTTAGCTGTCCAGGTGAGGGCTGATGCTAACATGGAACTGCATAAACAAGACACAAACAAAACGTGTCCAGAAATTAAGAAAAAAAAACAAAAAACCCTCCCCACGTTGGCAGACAGTCTCAATGTATGTTGACTTGCACAACGACAAAGGGCTTTCAGGACTGTTCAGCACCACATAGCAAATATGGCCCAGTGCATTTCTACCTTTCCAACTTGATAGAAGTTTCACCAAGTGAAGATTTCACAACCACACCCCACACACACCCCCAAAACAGAGTTTCTCTGTGTAGCTTTGGAGCCTGTCCTGGAACTTGCTCTGTAGACCAGGCTGGCCTTGAACTCACAGAGATCCGCCTGCCTCTGCTTCCCGAGTGCTGGGATTAAAGGCGTGCACCACCACTGTCTGGCTAGATTCCATTTTATTAATGATACTAACCCACGGGCCAAGTCCTGTCACAGCCCTGAACTTGGGCAAGTAGATGTCTACTTCTGGTGACATGCTATGTCCTCTCAAGGTGAAAATTGCTCAGTTGTTTCCAACCAAGGGCAGTTGTCTAACCTTACCCTTTATAATGTAGAAGTTATGAACTGTCTTTCAAGTAGATGGGCCTGTGGGTCAGAACAAGAATGTGGGAGGTCTGCTTGGAAAGGCACATACAGGCACTGCAGGCCAAAACACAGTCTCATACCAAAGGCATCTCCTTATTCTCAGCTTCTAAACCTCAGAGAGACCCATCTACTCCCCATGGCAAAAGCTCTTCCTTCTGTCTCTTTGGAAGAAGATGCCCACAAAGGTGGAGGCTCTGCTGTGGCCAGGGCAGCCTCCATGAATTTACTACAGACTCACGATTTAGGGAGAAAACATTTTAAAACTGAGGCTGAGACAGATGGGTTCTCAGAACCCCAAGGCAGGCATGTCAAGCAGTGCTACCTTCTGAAATGGGGACCTGAATGCCCTGAAAGAGAGGGCTGTCACTTACCTTTCTCTGCTTGTGCCTTGCTCTTTTGGCTGCCCGACTACTACTAACTGGCTTGGCCTCTGAGCTGTTTATAAACTGTAACAAATCCTCCACTCTCCGATGGTCAACTACACCCTCCCGTTCTGAGATCTGTTCCATTTTCTTGGGTTGTTCTTCCTTCCTCTTGGTCAGCCGTAAACGAAGTTTTTCCCTCATTTCTGCATAATTTCTACTTGTTGGTGCAGCTGGAGGCTAAGATAAGAATATAACTAAATTAGACTTCAAGTTTTAACAACTTTGAACAGAACAAATTTCAGAACACTTATCTCTAAAAATAACCTGTTTAAATTTAATTAAAAAATTATTTAAATAGCATATAATCATTGTACAACAAAAATTAAGGAAAAACGTAAAGCCTAATTATCACCATGCAACCTAAAAGTTGAGTTTTGGCAACTACCTTTCAACTTGGTATATACATTTGTGAAAATCTAGTAATTTATATATATACAAATGGATTTTTTAAAGCTGAAAGCAAACCCCACACACATATTTAAAATGTCTATTTTTACTTAGTATAGTGGGATTATTATCTTCCCCACCACTAGGGCTGAGGACCAAACCCAGGGCTTTGCACTGGCTAGGCAAGAGCTCTATCACTGAGCTACTGAGCTAAATCCCCGACTCTGGAATTATCTTTTGATGCTGATAAATCTCTGCACTGTATCTCTTCAATATTTCCTTTTCTCTTTAGTGTTAAAAGAGAAACAAAGGGGGAAAACACTTGGTTCTCAGTCCTACTGCCAATTCCTTACTATTAAAAATCACATGCAAATTTTAGGAAATGGAGATAGAACAAAGCAAAAACAAAACAAAATGTATATGCACCTTCATTCCTTTTTTTCCCTTCCTAGGGACCACGGGGAACTGTGGGTTGCATAAATACAATTCCTGCTCTGCAGAGTTGTACAAGCATGTAGTGTACCAATACCTTTTGTACTCATTCAACAAGAAGGTTAGCACTATCCACAGACTGCATGAACCAAACTATAATGGGGTTTAGTTAACCTACTTCATTGTCTATTTAAAATTTCACAAAACAAAACAACAACAAAAAACCAACCAAAAAACGCAGCTCTAGGCAGGTGGCTCAGTTCCGTGATCACAGCACTAAGGAGCCTAAAGCATAAGAGCTGCTGCAAACTTGAGACCAGCCTGGCCACACAATGAGTTCCAGGTCAGCCTATGGAGAGAGGCCCTGTCTCCAACAACAGAAACAATTGCCACCAACAAAAACAGTGATAAGAGAAAACCTGCAACAGGGAAATCATGTTTCTTTAGGTAAGTATAATCTGAAGTGCATATAAAAGCTCAGACATTCATATAGTTTGATAGTATTCATCTCCTGTTATCCTCTCTTATCCTCCTTATACTCCCTCTGGACCCTTTTTTCCTAACAAGTCCCCTTCCTATCCTACTTTCATGTCTTTTTTAAAAAATGGCCTATTAAGGGGCTGGAGGGATGGCTTAGTGGTTAAGAGTACACACTGCTCTTCCAGAGGACCCAAGTTCAGTTCCCAGCACCCAGCTTACAATCATCTTCAACTCCAGTTCCAAGAGATCAGATGCCTCTGGTAACCACAGGCACCTGCACTCACATGAACACACCCACATACAGTTACTCATACCTACACGTAATTCAAAATAATAAATCCAACACACAATTCTTGCCAAAGACTTAGCAAGTCACACAACTGTCAAGTCCCAGTACACTAAGCACATGCACTTACCCCGCCATGTCCGAAGAACTCACAGTAGCAGCAGTCACAGTACTTGCCCTCCTTCTGGTTGGTGGAAGTTGAGGTGCTGGAGCTGTGCTCGGAGCAGCTGTCCTCATCTGCACTCTCATCCCCATCATCCTGCTGCGGGTCATAGACACCATTCTCGCAACGATGCCCTTCACAGTCAGGGTCACTACAAAACCACACACAGCTCATTAGCAAGCAGCCACCCTGGAGGCACTAATTATTCCTCATGCCCACCCACTGTTTTGCTTATTTTTTTTTTTAAGACCAAGGCAGCAAAGAGGGCTCATGGCTCTGGGGTCAGAGAATCATGTGCCATCAGCCAAGACAGTGCGGTGAACTGGGCTCAGTTAGGAGATATGGGTCAGTAGTCATAGCACACCTATAGTGCCACTGGATGGACACATGACTTTTCTGACTTCCCTGAGACCACTGGTTCCATAATGGGGGTTATAAAGGACGTGCTTCTAACAGGCAAGTTCAAAGGTAACAGAAATGATCTTACAAAAATCACTGTGTGTGGTATTAGTTTCCGTATATACATCTTGTAAATTTTCTGCAGGTTCTACCCAATGTATAGCAAAAACAACTTAAAAAAACAAGCAAGGCACACCACACCCTTAATGCCACCAGTGGAGATAGTCAGCATCCCTGACCCTGGTCTTGGCAGCCGGGCCATTGTTCTTTCCTCTGAAGAACTAGAGGCTGAGATTGAGACTGGAGCCTCTCCAACTCCACGGCCTTGGCCTCTGTTGGTGAGGTCTCTTTCTTCTGCACTGGACTTGTTACCTGCCTGGACCCAGAGCACAGTCTGTAGCTATGTTAGTGCAGCATGGCTCCCAGCCCTCCTCACAGGGACCGGGGCTCTGTGGCTCACCTGCAGACACTGGGAGGGGCACTGATGGAGCCATCTGTCGTGGAGGGCGGGGGTGCCACAGGGGTAGGACAGAAGCTCTTTCGTGTATCCACGAACCCAGGGGCTGTGGTTGCAGTTTTGGGGAATGATGGGGCAGCAAGATTTGGAAGGTGAGGTGTGGAGGCTGGAGAGAGTGCAGCAGGAGACAAAGCTGGGAGTGGGGCCAGGCCTGTGGGGCTGTTCCTTGGAGCAGCAGGTGCTGAGTGTCTGTGGTCCTCTTTGTTGAGGCCATGAAAAACATCACCTGCATGTAGAGATACAAGACAGACTGCCACTGGCTGAAGAAAACAAATATTCATGTTGCCTTTAATTACATTTCTTTCCTCCTTTTTTTGGGGAGCGGGGTTTGGGGGATATTCAGACCTACAGAAACCAAAGAACACTCATTCACCTTCAACCCCACTGGTCACATTTACTTTATTACCCACACATACCAGATCTGGTCCTAACATCTCTAGTAAGCTGTGCTCTAGCTTGAGCTCTTGAGACCCTGTAAGTTTACAGACAACCTGTGATTTCTCCATTGTGGGAACCAGCATTCATAAGCCTGGAGCTCAGATTCCCCATGTATTATGAATCTAAACTCCTGACTTTACCAAGGTCATCATGGCTTCTCAACTAATCCAGCTGCTGCTCAACTCTTCCTTTCCCAAGACAGACATTTTTCAAGAGGCCAGCTGTCCACTGGTGAGGTTTATCTTATCACATCTGATTGAACCATTTTAGACCTAAATCTCACAAAGATAAACTAGATAGAGAATTAATATCCACATTTGGGGTAAATGTCAGATTTATAGCTCCTAGTTTCCTCCTGAGGGGATGCCCATCATCACCCATAATGGACCAGGCTCCATGGAAATGTTCTGCTTGCCAAACTGATATCCAGTATTCTTAATGTTCCCTGAAGGACTGGAGATGTGGCTCAAAGGTACCATGTTTGTTAAGCAAGTGTGAAGATCTGGCCAACATACTCTAGTGTATGCACGTGCCCAACACCCCCATGCACGCACAAAGGGCTGGTGTGCAGGCTATCTATTTAGCATAGTATGAGCCTTGGAAGGCTGAAGCAAGAGTATTGCTGTGGGTTTGAGGCTGGCCTAACTTAACGTAGAGAGAGCCTGTTTCACCTCTCACCTCCCCAAAACAAAAGAAGCACTCCTTTTTGATGCTTGGCGTCAATTATCAACTTGACAGAATCTGAAATTATCTAGGAGATGGGCGAATGAGCATACCAGTGGAGGACTATTCTCATTATTTTAATTGGTGTGGGAAGACCTATCTTAATTGTGAGTGAACTGTTTCCTGGACAGATGAATCTGAACTATATATTCTGAAGACACTGAACTGAACATGTGCATGCATTCATTGCTCTCAGCTTCCTGATTATGGATGCAATATGACCAGCTGCTTCAAACTCCAGATGCCTTGATTTCCCTGGCAGGATAGATATAACCCCTTCTTTCTTGGGTTGCTTTTTTCAGGATATTTTGCCACAAGAGGAAAAGAAACAAAAATACTCCCTGATTAGGCTGGCCTATATTATCTAATGGACTGCTGGCTGCAGCAGAGTAACTTTGTTTCTACTCTATGCTATAAAGAGGAGTTTTTTAACCTTAGGAGCCACTCTGAAAATTCCTAGGGAGTCCTGACTTTGAGTGCCAAGTCTCTTTCTTTTTCATGTCCTTCAGTAAGGAGGACAATCATGATTCTTTCTGATGCTCAAATGGTCTCAACTTTGGTTGATGAGGTACAAACCAGCTCCCATGTCCTCAGACATTTACCCCAAGTCTCTAGAACCATTTCTTTGCTTTTAGGTCCCTTCTAGTGGTCAATAAGTGATTAGTGTGAGTGCTAGCAGGCTAATCTTGTTGGCTTGCACAAGTCTTTTGCTCAGTAGTAGCTGTGCTCAGAAAACAATGATCTATGCCCATCACAGAAGACAGGCTGGAGGCAAGACACGGAGCTCAGCAACCCAAGGGTATTTTGAATGACAGCTAAAATTTCAACCAGAATCCACAGGGCATGTTCTTGTGCAGTAGTACCTTAAGGCGTTTCATTTCCACCTCTAGAAAGGCAAAACAGTAACAAGATGAGTGGTGTAAGAAGTGAGAAGCTGACAGGCTCTCAGGGTCCTTACCTATGGAAGGTGGTCTTCTGGATGACACTTTGAACTGACTGCTGCTAGACTGCACTGTGGTGGCCGTGCATGACACAGAGGATGTGGCTGAGGAGGTGGCCATGGCGACTGTGTTTGCCATGGCAACTTCATTTGCTTCCATAAAAGCATCTTGGAAATTGTATAAACACTTCTTTTTTGCAGCATTTTTCTTCTCTTTGATATCCGAAACTGTAGGAGCTTCATTGCTGGGTGGAGGTGGAAGGGCTTCAGGTCTTGTTTCTGAGAGCACTGGCCCTAATATATCACTCCCTTTGGAGAAGAATGGGAAAATTAAGGCTTCTAAAAGAAATAGCACTTAGCAAAAAACCCTAAAGAACATGTTGACACTGGGGCCACTACTGAAGCCAGGACTCCTCTGGAATGATGCTTTTATTCTATGGAATGTTTACTGAGCACCTATTATGTGCCAATTCCTGTGCTAGGTGTTTTCCAGTATCACTGAATGCCTTGAAACCAGTTCTTGAGGTTGGGAATGTTATTTCCATCCTAAAGATGAAGAAACTGAGGCTCAGAAAGGCTAAGCAACTTGCCTAAGGTCACACAGCTAGAAATTCCTTCAAACATAAATCAGGGTGTCAGGACTAGCTTCTGTTCTGAGCACATTCAAGGTTGGGTGTGGAGTGACCAGGGGCTCTGGCCATCTGAAGACAGAGAGGTGTAGGTACCAGCCCCTCCCAGGTGACCCTGGACCTAAGCCTGAAGTAACAGTTGAGCCTCAGCAACTGAGGCAGCTGGGGAGAAGGTGCTTGTTAGAGGGGAGAGAACCCTTTAGGGTCAATACAGAAAGCAGCAAATAGGAGCTTGAGTCACAGCATTCAAGTGGATGTGTCACTATCTTCCTGCCCTCATGCACTGAACTGATGTCTGGTGCTCACCATTATTTGAGAACTACAGGCCAGACACAGACCCTGGAAACTAGATCTTCTGTGGCTAGGCAGCACAATGTGGCTCACTGTGCTCGCAGGTAGCATGGAACCAGTGTTAGCTTTGTTAATCAATGCAGTGGACCCATGAGTGCAGATGTGGAAGGGTGGATGGGATGCCAGGTCCCAGGGCCTCCCGCTGGGGAATGTGATGATGACCATCTTAAGTGTCTCAGGGTATTTAAAACCTTAAGAAAGTTTTAATGAATTCCTTACCAGAAATTGTATCTGGCAAGAAAGTGCCAGGATTCCAGTTCTTATCATTCATCACTTCTGATCCCCAAAGACTTATAAATTTAGAACTATTCCACTCTGGAGTGTTCCCAAAACAGCTCGGGTAAATATGGTCTTGAAGAGATGCATTGAATGCCTGAGGCTTATTTGTGTGACTCTGAACAGGTGCTGGCGGTAAAGCCTACAAAAAAAAAGTTCTAATCACATATCAAAATTAATATTCTGTATACCTGTGTAGTTCAACTACAAACAGACAAATTGTGACTGAAACCTTGAGGGCTATACTTCCCACAAGCCAATGTCCATGGGGAGTACATCTCACAAATGCTGGAGTGGAGGTTTACTTAGGAAGGCTACACATGTAGGTCAATCTTTAACCCAAAGGTTCTTGATGTCTTCAGATAAATCAGCCACTTCTAACATTCCTGTCTAGTCACACTTTAAATGTGGTTCATACACATAAGAACTGTTCTGTGGATTAAGTCTCCTTAGAGGTACTGATCAACACTGTCAAATAAAGTAAGTTTG
This sequence comes from Peromyscus maniculatus bairdii, assembly GCF_049852395.1. NCBI lineage: Eukaryota > Metazoa > Chordata > Mammalia > Rodentia > Cricetidae > Peromyscus > Peromyscus maniculatus. The sequence goes on from NC_134861.1 coordinate 4,537,002, forward strand.
GAAGCAATGATAACATTGGTAAGGTTCTTAACTCTCAACTCTTAGAGCTGTGCCAAGAGCAACACAGATCTGAAGAGCTAGAGGGATTTTGGTTGGGCTCTGAAACTGGGGTGCTGACTTATTCCCATTTCCAGGGAGAAAGTCATTCCAATCTCATCAGCACACTGGCCTCAGGCCCTGAGAGGCCAGGGAAAGGGAATGGGATATAGTCAGTGAGCCATTCAGCAATGTATATTTCCTGAATGCCAAGTTGCTGGCAGCTCCCTGTACATACCTGGGTGCCCTAGGGCTCTCCCTGCTTGATACCTAAGAAAGTCCTGGGAGGGCTGTGCCATTCACACAGCTGCATTGCCATTTGGGCCTCCTACCAGTCCTTTTCCTCACGGCAGCCCAAGTGATCTCTATTTAGAATGTTGAGGTAGCATTCTGCTACTTTTCAGATACAAACCAAAGTTCTTCCATGGCCCATGACATCCTAGGGAAATAAACACCCCCTCCTCCTGCTCAGCAAGCCTGGGCACACAGACGTTCCTTTCTAGTCTCCACCTCTCCAAACTCTCTTCTAGTCTCACCTGTGTCCAAGCTCTGAAACCTCTTCATGTACACTCACTCCCAAGCCTCAAGCCCAGATGCCACTGTCCCAGAAAAGCTGCCACTTTTCTGCTTTGGCTACTCAAGACCCAACCCAGTACCAAGGCAAGCCTCCCACACTTAACACCTTGGGATCTGGCCTCCGCTTCCTCCTTCACCTGCCACAGCAGAATTCAAGACTGACTTGTAGCCTGATATTCTAATTCTGCCATCTTCTAAATTACAAGTACTTCATGAAAAGATGAGCCCTGTACTCCAGCCCTGGACAATGCTGGGCATAACTGTGTTCCTTTGGTAGAGTCAAGTATTGCTGAGATGAGTGAGTGGACCATGCTCTGGGCAAATCACAGACCTGGCATTAGGATGATCCCATTCTTTGTGATGCATAAATGAATAGTGGATTCTGTAGATTCCAGTTTGAGGGCTTCAAGGGAATTCCCAATTGCAGGTGATGGTCAGATGGAGGAAGGAAGGGGGATAGAGTTTGGGGATGGCCCATTAGATGTGGACAGTAGAGGCTCCATCAGAAGTAACTGATTACTGTCCTGAAGAGGCAAGGGAGCCCTAAGAGTGTCAAGCCAGGCGAGGACAATCTGGTCAGTTTATTAGAAAGGACAGCTGTGGCCAGACAGTGATGATTAGCAAGGCAAGGATATGCTAAAGCTACTGGTTAGGTGATGAGAAATGATGACACAATGGGGTGAAAATGGGGAGGAAAAAAGGGGTCTGTGAGTGAACCTGGAAGTCATCCCTGGCTCTGTTGTGAGGGCATGGTCAATGAGAGGTAAACAGAAACTGGGCAAAAATCTCAGCCTCCCTTTTAGTAGCTGTGTGACCTCAGGCATATCACTCAATCTTTTGTGCTTTAGTTTTCTCATCTGAAATCTGGAAATCCTACCCCAGCAAAGGTTTTGGTAAGTGAGTACTGTGCCCTGCCTGCAGGAAGCATTGGTGAGGGCAAAGATGAACTCCTAGTACTTACTAAGACTATGCCAAATCCCATCAGTTAGACCCACTCTAACATGAAAAAGTTGGACAGTGACTCTACCCAGTCCACTGGCACAATGCAGAACATCCTCTAACCTGGAGGGCTCTGGGAAACTGGCAGAGGGGGGACAGACAAGTAGAGCCAATGTTCAGAGGTCAAAAGTATTGTAGACAGGGGTAACAGGCCTAGATGGACCATTTAAAAGCAAGCGCCTAAACAAGGTGTTCTGGCAAGGGAACCCACAGGGAGAAAAAAGCAAGGAAAATAATGATACTCCATTTTAACAGACACTTTGTTCCACAAAGTAATAAAAAAGCTAAGAGGTATCTTGCTTGAGACCTGCTGATAAAGAACAAGTAATTTGGGAACCTTTGGTTAAGGAGCAGAAATACCTGCTAGCACACTTCAGCCTTCTTGCTAGCCAGGGTGTGGGGTGAGATATGAGCAGATGCACCTCCAGGGATCTTAGGTAATTAAGAGCTTCCTGAGACTCTTCTTGGACACAGCTGTGCACTATCTGGCTTCCTCTCTGGTCCCTCACCTCAACAATATTCATGTTTAGACCCTTGTTCATTCTGCCCAGGACCCTCTACTCTGTAATGACCTTGCACTCCACTCAGATCCGCTCTCCAGTGTTACCTTCCTACCTTATGTCTATCCACAAGTTACCAGAAGAATGACAAAGTGTCCTTTCTGTTGTGGCTAAGGAGATGGAACCAAGAATCTTGTGCATACTAGGCAAGTATCACCAGGCTTGCCACAGGATTTGTTATTTTTTTTTAAATATTTATTATGTATAGCATTCTATCTGCATGTATGCCTGCACACCACAAGAGAGCATGCGATCTCATTACAGATGGTTGTGAGCCACCATATGGTTGCTTGTAACTGAAATCAGGACCTCTGGAAGAGCAGCCAGTGCTCTTAATCTCTGAGCCATCTCTCCAGCCCTGGATTTGTTATTTTATTCTGACCATGTTTTTGCCTTCTCTTGTGAAAACACTGACCAGGGTGTTTCTAAACTGCAGCAGAGGGCCTGGCACATACTGGGTGTTCAATAAATGATTGCTGAGCACAGCTGAGTTCAGGGGAGTAAGGGGCCCAACGGCCATGCTCTTACATAATTTACTTGCACATTTCTTCAGAAGCCCAGCTACTTAAAGAAGAAGCCCAAGTATAAAGACTGAAGGCAAAAGTGAGGGGATAGGTAACACAAAAGTTGTATTTTTTCAATGTTTTTATACATGATGCCTGCTATGCTTAACAGCATAGATGTTCTTTCTGAAAAAAGCAGCTGTTTGCTAAGTGGACTACTTGTGGGCTCTGCTTTGTAAGTACACCAGTGATTAACTAGTGAAGTCAGACTCTTCATACAAATTCACAAAGCTTCAATTAACAGAAAATTTGAATTGTTTCCCACTTTATGACAGAAATAACTCATAAAAAAGAAAATTCTTTGCTGTAAGTAAAAACTCTGACAAGAATGCAAATAAGTACACCTTCATAAAGCTGCAATCATTTAGGAGTGGGTGATCCAGTCTGTGTTCCCTACCCACACCAGCCCAGACACCAAGACCAAAGGATGGCATGCCAAGACATCACAATATGGGACCATTAACTGAAGAAACTTCCACTTTACAGTCAGACCAACAGGAATTGCAGCCAATGAGAAAGTTAACACAAATACTCCTCATTTCTTTCTTTTCGGGGGGTGGGGAGTGGGGTTTCAGTACCTCCCAGGGATAGTAAACAGGCAATGGTCTTTGTACTAGAGGCTATAGAAGTATATGCACTACCTCTTACAGAAAAAACATCCAACATCACCACAAAATCCCCTAGCATGAACTCTTTTCCACACTACATATCCCTACAATGCCTAATCTGACTTGGAAGGAAAAGAACTACAATGAGTATCTCAGAAACCAGGCAAACATGGAAACAATAAAGTATATTTCCATCACTGAAAGAAAATCCCACACACTTAGAACTGTACACTCAGTAAATTAAAAAGTGAAGAAGAAATAACAAACTTCTTCAAATGCGTAAGGAACGCACTTATGGTAGACTGGCCCTGCCTGAAACTGAATGACTTTCTTCAGACAGAAAGGAAATTATACAGGTCAGAGGGCTGGGTCCACATGTACAAAGATCATGAATAGATGCAACATAAAATGTTTTTTCATATTCCTAAATTATCTAAAAGACAACTGCTATCTTCATGTGAAAGCAACCGTCTGGGAGATCAACTTATGGTCAGGGAATGTACCCAATACTATATGGGAAAGGTGGAGAAAGAAGACAGCATTTTCCTGAAGCCACTTAGGCCATGTGCAGGGCTTGCCAATGCAGTCTGAATGGGAACTTAGGTAAGGCACGCCGTGAAGTTCAGAGCAACAGCAAGACAACTAAAATGTAAGTATCACTGATATATCATAAAGTATTTAAAAGTATAAAATATAGTTAAGTAAAAGTCTTTAAAAATGAATATAAAACAGCTACACAGTTGATAATAATCCAAATAGATCCCCCCAAAATCATTCTTATCACTGTTATATTCCATAAAAATAGAGAAAAATATGATATGAAAAACAGAAGCATAAGGTATAAGAAACTCAAATATACCTATCTAAGACACCCATTTCTATTATTTTGAATTATGTGTTGGGGGGGTGGGTGTGAGTATGTGCATGGAAATGAAGATAGCCACATAGACCAGAGGCATCAGATCCCCCTGAAGCTGGAGTTACAGGTTGTGAGCTGCCCGACCTAAGTGCTGTGAACTGAACTTGGGTCCTTTGGAAAACAGCACACACTCTTTTAACTCTGAGCCATCAGTCCAGCCACAGAAACCTACTTTAAATGCCCTGGTAAGTTAAAAGTAAAGAGATGGGTCTGTCAAGATGGCTCAGTAGATAAAGGTGGTTACTGCTAAGCTTGATGACCTGAATTTTGATTTTTGGGACCCCATATGACTTCCACACGTGCCATGACACTATTCCCCTACCCACCCAGTAAATAAATGTTCAAGAAAAATTGAGTGAATGAGTTAGAAAAAGATACAGAGAGAAATCAAGAGTGAAGGAGGAAATTTACATTATAGCAACAACATATGCTTCTATTAAAAGAAAAAGAGCTAGGCATATTTGAAAGACATAAGAAAGAAAACTTTGAATTTGTAACACATCTAAACAAGAAAGCCCTTGTCCAAATAATCATCATCATAATAATTAGGGTGGGAATAAATGAAATAGAGAAAAATAAACTAAATCAAAAGATCAGGGACTAGAGAGATGGCTCAGTGGTTAAGAGTGCATACACACACACACTCAAACACACACCCTCTCATGAAAAATAAGCCTTTGAAAGTTGGTTGTGAGCTACCTAATATTGGTGCTACAAACCAAACTCGGGTCCTCTGGAAAAGCAGCCAGCACTACTGAACCATCTTACAATCCCAAATAAAGAAAGAAAGGAAAAGGAAAGGAAAGACAGATAGACATAAAGATAGATAGATGGATGATAGGAGATCAATCTTTGAAAAGGCAAAACTGACTTTTTTACTAAGACAGACTAATTTTAAAAAAAACTCACATGACCTCAGTGTCAGTGGAAACATAGTTACTGACACAGAATTATAGATAGAGTAAGTACATGGCTAGAGAAAGGACTCATGTGCAGTACTTACCTAGCACGCAGGCATTAGGCCCTAGGGTCAACCCTCAAGAGCTAGATATATTTCTAACATTACTATTCTATATAGTATCAGTGACTAGTGCCAGAGTACTTAGGTGGGGAAAGGAAGAAAGTAATTTTTTAGATGATACAATACAAAACTCTAAAAATTTCAGATGCAAACAAAACCAAAAATGGTTACACCTAATAAATGAATTCAGCCCCACCCTAAGATAGAAGGTCAACATTAAACATAAACTCTTGGGAGGAGCGAAAGTTGCAGAAAAGATCCAGCTGATCAATAATATGCTGGACAAAGTCAATGAGATGATCATTGGTGGTGGAATGGCTTTTACCTTCCTGAAGGTGCTCAACAACATGGAGATTGGAACTTCTCTGTATGATGAAGAAGGAGCCAAGATTGTCAAAGATCTCATGTCCAAAGCTGAGAAGAATGGTGTGAAGATTACCTTGCCTGCTGACTTTGTCACTGCTGACAAATTTGATGAGAATGCCAAGACTGGCCAAGCTACTGTGGCCTCGGGTATACCTGCTGGCTGGGTGGGCTTGGACTGTGGTACTGAGAGCAGCAAGAAATATGCTGAGGCCGTGGCTCGAGCTAAGCAGATTGTTTGCAATGGACCTGTTGGGGTATTTGAATGGGAAGCTTTTGCCAGGGGAACCAAGTCCCTCATGGATGAGGTGGTAAAAGCCACTTCTAGGGGTTGCATCACTATCATAGGTGGTGGAGACATTGCCACTTGCTGTGCCAAATGGGATACGGAGGATAAAGTAGCCACGTGAGCACTGGGGGTGGTGCCAGTCTCGAGCTCCTGGAAGGTAAAGTCCTTCCTGGGGTGGATGCTCTCAGCAATGTTTAGTATTTTCCTGCCTTTTGGTTCCTGTGCACAGCCCCTAAGTCAACTTAGTGTGTTTTCTGCATCTCCATTTGGTGTTAGCGCAAGATTCAGCTAGCGGCCGAGATGCAGCACCAGGAACACTTAAACAGTTGCACAGCATCTCAGCTCGTCTTTACTGCATCAGGATTTGTCTACATTCTTCAAGATCCCATTTAAGTTCCTTAGTGACTAAACCATTGTGCATTCTAGAGTGCATCTATTTATATTCTGCTGTAAAAGAAAGTGAGCTGTAAAAGCTTAGCTCTCTTTGAGTAGTCTCTGGTTAGCTTTGTCACCGTTCATGACTAGGCATGGAAATGAGATGAAATTCCAGCTGTAGGTTTGGAGAAGTTGATGATGATTAATAAAGATGTCCACCAGGGGAAAAAAAACATCAGCAGGGCGGTGGTGGCAGCGCACACCTTTAATCCCAGCACTCGAGAGGCAGAGGCAGGCGGATCTCTGTGATTTCGAGGCCCACCTGGGCTACAGAGTGAGTTCCAGGAAAGGCACAAAGCTACAGAGAAACCCTGTCTCGAAAAACAAAAAAACAACAACAATCAACTGCAATTTTATGTGCCAAAAATAATAAATCAGAAAATAGCATAAAAAGAAGAGAATATTTATGAATTAACCAAAGTGAGAGGACACACAAGTCAAGATTACTGCCAGCAGGTCCTATTAACGTGTGTCTTCTACACATTTAATGCAATCTGTCACAATGCCAATGATGTTTTTTGCAAAGTGGGAAAAAATTGTCTTAAATATCATATATAATCTTAAAGAGTCCATAATTGTGGTGGTTTGAATAAGAATGGCTCCCACAGGCTCATAAATTTGAATGCTTAGTCACTAGGCACTATTTGAATGGATTGAGTGTGGTCTTGTTGGAGGAAAAAATGTCACTGGGGGTGGGCTCCAAGGTTTCAAAAGTTCATGCTAAGCACAGTGTCTCTCTTGACTCTGCTTGAGGATCAGCTCTAAACATCTGCTCCAGTGCCATGCATGCTGCCATACTCCCTGCCCTGATGATAATAGACTGACCTTCTGGAACTGTAAGCAAGCCCCCAATTAAATGCTTGCCTTGGCCATGGTGTCTCTTCATGGCAATGTTAACAGTGACTAAGACAATAATCCAAACCATCCTGAAAGAAAACAAAGCTGGAGACTTGTATAAAACACTTTGCAAAGCTCATCATTAGCCTATGGCACTGGCTGTCAAAACAGACAAGCAGGACAATGGCACAGAAAGGAAGAAGGCCAGGAGCATATAACCCCACACAACCTGCTCAGCAGGAAGATACAAAGTTAAGTGTCACCCTACCTCACAGCTATCAGATGGCTACTCTCAAAATAAATAAAACAACAGGCATTGGTAAGGATGCTGAAAAAGAATTCTTGTGCACCATAGACAGGTAAGCCTACAAAGTGGCACAGTCTAGGTGGAAAACAGTATGGCAGTATAGGTATCAAACAATACAACAATTATAGTATATTCTCAGAAGAATCAAACACAGTCTTAAAGAAATACTCGTTCATGCATACTCAGAAATATTTGTCCCAATACAAAAAGTAAAAACAAACAGGAAGCGTGGGATATGTATACAATGAAATTATCACTCAAGGAAGGAAATTCTGTAATACATTATGATGTGATGAACCTTAAGGATATCAAACTAAGTGAAATAAGCCACTCAGGAAAACAGGATTACTGCATCATTCATTTAATGAAGGACTTGGGAGTAGTCAGCCATAGAAACAGACAGCAGAATGGTGGTTCCCAAGGGGAGAGGCGGGGAAGAAGTTAATGCTTCATAAGTAAAAAGGCTCCAACTTTACAAGATGAATAGTTACAACCACAGATGGAAGCGAAAGTTGCATGATGTTAGGAATGCATCTGATTCCATTGACTGAAGCTTTACAGGTAGTTAGGAGGGTAGATTTTATGCTATGCATATTTTACCACCAGAAAGAAAAAGAGATGGAGGAAAACATTAAACAAAAAAGTGGAGGCACTGTGCTAGTCTCAAAGAGAATAGATTTCAGATCAAGTAAAAGCACCAAAATTAAAACCAAGTCATACATGTGCCTTTAACAAACAAGTCTGTAAGTATGTGAATCAAAGATAGAGAAAACTGCAAAGAGAAAAGAACCTTCTACTATAGTTAGGAGTCTTCAATCCCTTTTATTAAAAATGGACAATCAGGGCTAGAGAGATGGCTCAGAGGTTAAGAGCACTGACTGCTCTTCCAGAGGTCCTGGGTTCAATTCCCAGCACCCACATGGTGGCTCACAACCATCTGTAATGAGATCTGGCACCCTCTTCTGTATACATAATAAATAAATAAATCTTTTTTTTTTTTTTTAAAGGACAATCAAGCAGGCCGAAAATCAGGGAGGATAAAAGGAACAGAAGCAAACGGATACAGTACCTTCTACAGATTACCCAATGCAGAACACATAATCTTCTCTAGCTCATGAGGAACATTCCCCTCTTGGTTGTTTGAGATCGGGTAGTCCTGGCTGTCCTAAACCTCACTATGTAGACGAGGCTGGCCTCAAATTCACAGAGGTTGTCCTGCCTCTGCTGATATTAAAGGTGTGAGCCACCCACACCCAGCAAATATTCACTTCTGAGCCACATACACACTTATAAATTCAAAAGTGGGACTGTTCTTCCAGGGAAGAACAGTTCAATTCCCAGCACCCACATGGCAGCTCACCACTGTCTCTAACTCCAGTTGCAGGGGATCTGACACCTCCACACAGACATATATGCCGGCGAAACACCAATGCACATAAAATAAAAAAATTAATTAAAAATAAATAAATAAATTCAAGAGCAGCGACCAGGCCTGGAAGGTGTAGTTCAGTGCCTCTAGACCCCAATGCAATTTTATCTATATCTATCGATCTACCTATCTACCTACCTACCTATCTATCTATCTATGTATCTATCTATGTATCTTTTTTTGTGGTACTGGCAATTGAACTAGGACCTTGTGCAGCTAGGCAAGAGCTCTATATTTTATTTTCTCTAATATTTCACTGTAGTATTTTTCTTGTCATTTATTTTAACTTTTATATAACATACCTATCTTAACAAATAGATGTATCACTGGTATAGAAAGCAATAATTTTTTAAATCTCAAGGAAATTACATCTTCATAGTATTCATCCTCAACATTTTATGTACAAAATATTTACCCACAATGGCTAGAGTGTAAATTAAAACAAAAATAACAATTATTTCATTAAATCTTACATGCAACAATTATGACTCCACCACAGCAGAAACTCCAAACAAAGCAGCCAAGGACAGAGACACAGGCTGGCCCAAGAGTCTCAGTGTGTGTGTGTGTGGTTGTCCTCCACACACAGAACCTATCCTTTGATTCTTGGTTATATTGAGATACCACACTTAGCACTTCTGAGAAACAACCAAGGGACCTGAAGACAAGCCTATGCCATTATAAAATAGCTTGTCTTGTTTCTAGAAGGTGCTTCTGTGGGGCTGTTAATATACTGTGTACTTAAATAGTCATAGCCAGAACATTCAAGTCTGCCTAACTCAAATGATACAAACCAATTCTGCAAGGCCTGGTAAGAGAAAATACAAGCTTGTTTAGAGAAACCAATGTTTTTACAGCAGATATACATGAAGTATTTCATCAACTGCACATACTTACCCCCTCCATACTGAGCTACCACTGAATTATAGCCACAAGCCTATCAACAGCATCTTATTTTCCATAATAAAAAGGCCTTCAACAGATGTATTTAAAATGTATCAGTGTGGGGCTGGAGAAATGGCTAAGTGGTTAAGAACACTGGCCGCTCTTCCAGAGGACCCTGGTTTTAAATCCCAGCACCCACATGGCAGCTCCCAGCTGTCTGTAACTCCAGTTCCAGAGGATCCAGCACCACTCTTCTGGTCTCTGCAGGCACCAGAGACACATGTAGGCAAAACACACATAAAATAAAATAAATTAAAAAAATAAATAAAATGTAATAGTGTGTAATCACGACCAAGAAGCAATGTGGCTGAAATGCAGCTTAATTATAATTTTTAAAGTTTTATGACCATCACTATGTGTGCCTAGACCTCTGTATTTGCCTTCCTACACACGAATTTTTTGCATTACTATGGCCTTAAGTTTAACAGGGTCAAAGGAATGGGTATCAGATATAGAAATGGTACTAAAAAATGTTTTTCTTCTTTTATCCTTGTACAGGAGACCTCTAACTTCCTTAAAAAAAGGCCAGAGTCAGCAGCTGGAGAGATGGCACGGGTCCTGCTTCAGTTCTAAACACCTGCATAGTGGTTCATAACCATCTATAACCTCTAGTTCAAGGGATTCAATGCCCTCTTCTAATCTCCATGGACATTAGGCACACACAGACATGTGTGCAGGCAAAACATTCATACAAAAAAGAAAAATAAATCTTTTAAAAGGTAGGTATGCTGGAGAGATGGCTCAGTGGTTAAGTGCACTGGCTGCTCTTCCAGAAGATCTGGGTTTGAGTCCCAGAAACCACACATCCTGGCTCACAAACATCCATAAACTCCAGTTCTAAAGGATTCAATAACTTCTGGCCTCCATGGCACACAGGTGGGACACAGACATACTTGCAGGCAAAACATTCATATACTATCTGTAACTCTAGTTGCAGGGGATCTGACACCCTCTTCTGGTCTCAATGGGTACTGCATGCATATGGTGTATACACACACACACAAACACACACACACACACACACACACACACACACACACACACACACACACACACACTAAGGGGGAAGGGGAAAGCCAAAGTGAGGAAGAAAACCAGTAAACAGCTGAGGAATTCCCAGTGGACTTGGGGAACAATTAATTTATTAGGATAAAAAAAAACCTAATTCATCAATACTTTCAATAAATAAAAAATACACAATGGACATTCTTTAAATCTTTTTTTTTTTTTCAGAATTAGGTTAAAACTCTATTTAGAAAAATAGGAAGTGAACAGCACCTTATACACCAAGTGGAAAAGAGGGTATAAGCACAAACCCCACAAACATTACCTGGCTTTGATGACATACTTGAAAATGGTTTGGAAACATTTGCTAATAAAGATACCATGTATCAAAATGGGTAATACCAAGTCTAACAAAACACAAGCATGGGTTTGGATAGCTTCTGAGTACTTACTAAAAATAAACTTGAACCTTATTCTTCTGTAAGTATGGTATTAATCTACTACCTGTGCCCCTCCCCAACAAACACTTAGGAAACCCATTTACTGGCCACACATACCATACCATAGAGTGACCCCAGAAGACCAAGCGCTTTCCATGTCATGGTCTCCTTTTCTGTCCCACTTGAGAATCACTGTGCTAAATAAACTAATACAGTTGGGGAGAATTATATTTTTGTTTGATTAGTGCCAACTTGGATTCATCACATAACATAACTAACATAATAACTAACGTAACAAAATCTCTTTGGTGAGTCAAAAAGGCAAATGCAAAGCAGCTCAAGAGGCAAAGCAGCCTAAGGAGTGAATTAGCTGGAGATGGTGCACATCTACAATCCTAGCACTAGGGATGTAGAGGCAGGAGGATCACTGCATGTTCAAGGATAGCCTGGTCTACATAGATTTTAGGCCAATTTCTCTAAATTTATCCTCCAAGTCTAAGACATTAGGTATATACATGGGGTTCTTTGAGGAGAAACTAAAATCCTGAGCACTTTCTAGACTTTCACTGCTTTTACTAGGTATGCTCTTTGCAGGCTGGGTTTTGAGGAACCTCCTCTCTGCCCCACAGCTATATTTCCGTAGCCTCAGATAATAGGATTTCTCTTTGTTGCACACTGGGCTTTTCTTTAGGCTTGCATATTTGACAAGGCCCTAGTTTTCAAGCTAAGGATGCCCAGAAAACATCAGAGGATTCAAGCTATTTTCAACTCATTTTATCTATTATGTTAAGGCAAGAGTCAGGCCATGAGTAGAAAAATGGACTCTTGTCAAGTATCCTGAGTTCAACCTATTAGCACTATTATCTGAAAACTCTTCAATTCTAGTGACTAAATCATGATTTTTGTTTCCCTACACACTGTAAAGATTCAACATTACAAAACTTCAGAAACTACAGCCAAAGCAAAATGTCCGCAGCACCATAGAATCAGGAGGAGATGCTGCTCTGTACAAGGGTCAGCATACCCACTCCTGTCTGTGGAAGTATATGCTCTTGTCAGAACTCAAGTCATGAGTGACTTCACTTCCTACCCTGGCTTACCTTACTGTGTGTGAAGGGAGGTGCTGTATACAAGGTAGGGTGGATGAGCGGTCGAGGCAGGTGTGGAACAGTGTGCAAGGGTACATGTCCATGGATGTGGGGGTATAGGTGCAGCGCAGGGTGTGTTGGCTTCTCTGGGCTCAGGAACTGATGGCCAGGAGGCAGGGCTCCAGCAGTCATTGCTGATGCTGGTAGCCCAGAAGCTTCTTGTTTACAAACGTGGCATTCACAAGTGTTCGGAGTTTGTTCTGCCTAAAATAACAGAAAAAGAAGTACTTGTTTAATATACAACATAGAATGGCATGAATTAAGTTGCAGTCAGCCAGATACTACAGAGCAAACACAAAGATTCAGGACTCAGCCTGGGCTAACCAGAGCTCTCACAGGGAAAGATACAAATGTCAGAGATAATAAAAAGAAGAATAGAAAGAAGGAAGGCTGCAGAGGGGAGAGCTGAACCTCATTTTCCAGGAGGTTATTTGCAGAGGCAGTAGCCACTGATCAGGGACCCAACTGAGCAGAAACAAGGGACTCCATAAAGATATTAAAAGAATGGAGTTAGGAGGTATTGGGACCAAAGACAAAAGGATCACTGGGTGGGTGGACTCTGCTGGGCTCCTACTGGTCAACCAACAGCTACAATGAAAACTTCTACCATGAACGGGGGACTGGATGCTAGCTGGAGCAGAATGAAGAGAACAGTGATACCTCTTTATCAAAGCAAATGTGAAACTGAAAACAGATGACAAAGATAACACTTCAGGCCAAAGCCAAATACTGGGAAGTCTTTAAGATAGCCAGAACTTCAGGGAAGAACAGGAGGAATCTGGATTTCCTGCCAGGGCCTTTCCTTGTTCTAGCTCTAGTGCAGGGAACAACATGCAGCATGAAGATCAGGGACATATGAATAAGAAGAGCAGCTCAGTGTCCAGCAGAGATGATCCAAAAGAAGTAGATGTTAGGTCTCAAACCTGGGACAAAGAGCTAATTAAGATGCATATTTAACATATCAAAGCAGACCTGGCCACCAGGTTCTCCCAGCATCCCTCAGTCCCTACCAGCCATAAGGTATGGCTGGCATACTCTTCCCCCAATTGCCCTTCTCTATATATAATCCATCCATTTGGTTGCTGGGCCCTTTCGGCTACCTTTTTCTCTCCTGCTTCTCCTCTCTTCCCTCCCCCTTCTCCTCACATGGCCAGGCTCAGGGTCATGGTCATTCTGGACTCTCCCAGATGTCCTGGCCTCTAGCTATGTTCTCCCTCATATCTATAATAAACCTCCATCATACCTAAGAGCAGTAATGTCCTTCCTTTGTTTTTTTTTTCTTTCTGTTCAGTAGACTCAATGGGAATAGACAGGAAAGTGAATGAGACAGAAACACATTGGGAAGACTCTAGAAGCAAGAAAGCTATGCAATACTCCTTAAACTATCCAAAGCTCAGTGGATGACTAGGAGGCCACAGTATATACATAGGCATGATCTCCAAAGGAAGTATACAAAGGAAGAAACCACCAAAGTTTACAGGAGTACACGCTGAGCAAGAGAAATGTTCCCTAATCTACACACAGATGTGTTGGGACACAGAGGAACCTTCAGAGAGATAAGGCAGCAAAGATTGACCCAATAAAGCCAATAGCCAGGCTAAAAACAAAAAGGAGCAGCTGGGCATGGTGGCACATATTTTTAATCCTAGCACTCTTGGAAGGCAGAGGCAGGCAAATCTCTGTGAGTTTGAGGCCAGCCTGGTCTACAGAATATAAGGTTGTTCTACTATCTAAACCATTCAATTTCCACACACACAAAAAAGAGACAAGCCAGAAAAGTACAGTCCCTGGACAGTAGTTCTTGGCCCACACATCAGACTGGCACACAATGGTGTGTTAAGTAGGAATAATAGCTTGTTCAGAGAATTGAGGAAAATGTTAAAACAAAAATTCAACATAAAGAGAGAGAATATTCAATATAAAGAGAAAAAATACATAAATTCTAAAACAGATTGAAGATGATAGAAAAAAGAATCTGAGAATCCCAGTAAGCAAAAGAAATTACCCCTGTGTAAAATGTATGTATCAAAACCTAGCAGAACTGGAAGGACCAAAAAAAAAAAAAAAATCCAATGTCAAAATGCATCTTTCAGTAATTGACAATCTGTATACTGCAATTCTAACCTCCAGGAAGGTGGCATTAGGAGGTGAGATTCTTTGGTGGCTCTACCCCTCAGAAGTCTCCTCATTCTTTCACCCATCTATGGCTACTTATAAAGAAGCACACTGGTGGTTTGAATGAGAGCAGCCCCCATAGGCTCAAAATTTGAGTGCTTGGTCCCCAGCTGGTGGAACTACTGGGGAAGGATTAGGAGTTGTGGCCTTGTTGGAGGAGGTGTGTCACTGGGGGTGGTCTTTGAGGTTTCAAAAACTCAAACCATTCCCAGCTAGCTTTTTCTCTTCTCTCTCACTGTGCCTCATGCTTAGGGATTAAGGTGCAAGCTCTCAGCTACTACTCCAACACCATGCTTGCCTGACTGTTACCATGTCCTCCACCATGATGGTCAAAGGCTCACCCTCTGAACTATACGCTCCAAATAAACTCTTTCTTCTACAAGCTGTCTTGGTCATCAGAAGATAAGTAACTAAGACACACAACTAGCAGACTGGGGGACAGGCCCTAGTGTATTTCAAACTTACCAAAGAGCAATAGTCAATGAGCTGTGGGGGTAGGGATGAACACAGAGACCAATGAACAGAATGGAATGTAGGCCTGAATTTTCAACATGGGAAAATATGAACTTTACAAAACACTTTATACCATAAGATATTTAGTCACCAGGTGGTAGTGGTGCACAGGTTTAATTCTAGCTAGCGCTTGGGAGGCAGAGGCAGGTGGCTCTCTTGAATTCAAGGCCAGCCTGGTCTACAGAGTGAGTTCCAGGGCTACAGAGAGAAACCCTGTCTCAAAACAAAACAAAACAAACAGGAAATATTGAGTCAAACAGATCACATTATCAGTCAGAGATAAAGTTATAAATCTAGAAGAAAACAGCTTTGTTTGAAAAAAAAAAAAAGTAGAATGCATTAAAATAAAAACCTTGGTGGGGCTGGAGAGATGGCTTAGAGGTTAAGAGCCCTGGGTGGGTTCAATTCCTAGCACCCACATGGTGGTTCACAACCATCTGTAATGAGCTCTGGTGCCCTCTTTAAAAACAAAACAAAAACTCTTGTGCTTTATAAACGATACTATAAGAGGCATGGTGAGCACTAGCAAGTGTGAGGAGTTCTAAACTCAGTCTACAACATTAAGTACAGGTAGATAATTCAATAAAATAAAGACACCACAAACCCGAGAAAAGAGTGCAAACTAGAACTTGCACCCAGGACATAAAGAACTCTTGCAACACAGTAATTAAGACAGAAAAGAAACAGCCCTTAAGTAAATAAAAGGTAGCCACAGTGGTTTACTATTTCTCATGTATTAATATCAGCAAAACTTCAAAACTATATTGTGACTCTTTGGGGGGCCCAGTATTCATTGCCAGACCAATTCTATGGATACATCTGCTTATGAACAGGGTGTTGGATATACAAGGTGACTCACTGAGCAGTTTGTAATGGTCAAAAGGGAGAAACAACACAAGTGCTGGCCAATAAGATTAAAAACAAAACAAAAACCCCAGTACTTCCAGCAAGGTCAGTAGGAACAGAGTACTTACCTAGGAGGCCTGAGGCCTTAGTTTCAATCCACAGTACTATAGAGGGTGAGAAAAGGAAGGACTGGGGTGGTAGAGAGCTTCCCTACCATGGGTGAGACCCATGGATTTCTCAGACTTTAGTCAAATTCTAAATTATTTATAGCCAAGTGTGGTGTCACACACCTGTTAATATCAGCATTTGGCAGGTAAAGGCAACATGATCAGGAGTTTAAGGGGAGTCTTAGTTACATAGTATTTGTCTTAAATACACAAAAATCCAAAACAAAGTAAAATACAACAATAGTCACAGAAACAAAAAACCCAAACATAAAAAAGAGGCTGAGGAGATCACTCATCAGTTCATGTACTGCTCTTAACAGACGACCTGAGTTTATTTCCTAACACCCATACCAGTGGTTCACAACTGCCTGTAACTCTAGCTCCATGGGGATCAGGTACTGCTGGCTTTCCTGGTCACCAGCACTCATGTGCACATGCCCACACAAATACATGTAATTAAAAATAATAAAAATAGCCGGGCGATGGTAGTGTATGCCTTTAATCCCAGCACTTGGGAGGCAGAGGCAGATGGATCTTGTGAGTTCAAGGCCACCCTGGGTTACAGAGTGAGCTTCAGGGAAGGCTCCAAAGCTACATAGAGAAACCCTGTCTCAAAAAAACAAAAATTAATTAATTAATTAATTAATTAAATAAAATACAATAATAAAAATAACTCTTAAAAATTTAAGTTACAAAAATGAAGAATATAGAAGCATACTCTTCAAAGACATATTAAGTGAAAAGCAAGGTAGGTAGCCTTTCTTATAAGACAGGAAAGAGTAGATGTCTGCATTTGTATATCAGGAACTAGTCATCTACTGGGCCTAGAGGCTGAAGGTGCACAGGAGATGGGACACGGGAAAAGATGGCAAGATTTCCCAATTTATTCCTTTTGATATCACTTTTATTATTTTAATCACATACTTACAATAAACCTGTTTCTGCAGACAAAACAAAAAAAATAAAACAAAAGAAAGAAAAGAGAAGGAATGAAGAAAGAAAAACAAAAAACATTTCTCCAAGCAGAGTGTTATAAAACTAATGACAATCATAGATCTGAGCAACAGGGAAAAAGATTAAAATATAAGTTGTATATTTTATAAATATGTTTTTTTTTCTCTACAGTTCTAATCTTCAGGAATTGCTGGAATTGGCATAAATTGCTTCTATTTACAGAAAATACACACAAAGGAAGAGACCTTTGGGAAAGCAAAAAACATGAAACATGATTCTACCTGCTGTGTTGGGTAGGATGGAGGTGGAGTGTCCACTTTACTCTCCTCTGTCCTTGGGTTACCATTCCCTAGGGTCTCATCTTCTTTGGGAGCTCCTGGGGGCTCACCACTACTCTCCCCATCAGCATCTTCATCATCAGCTTCTGAAGAACTATGGCTGGTGCTGCTTACCTGAGGGGACTTAAAAGGCAGCATTCGGTTGCTTTAGTTTTCAAAACAATAGTAATGTAAATGAAGTGTAAAGACCACCACATCCTGTATTTACTGACACCCACACCGCCTCATAGAAAAGCCACACCCATACCTCATCTTTCAGGGCCATGTTTTCCCCACCACCATTCAGTTCGCTGTGGATTCCGTTCATGTTGGCCACCACATTGGTATCATCGTAGTTAGTCAACGGATAAATGTCAGCAAACTTAGCTGACAGTGGTGCGACGTCTTCATCATCACTACAACTGAGGCAAGCAGAGACGGTCACCATGAGGCCCTTCGTTTGGGGAGGACAGTGAGGAGCACCCCCCACTGAACACGTCATCTCCTCTAAGGTCATGGGTCTGTTCACGAAGAGTGTTCAGTGTCACTCACACTACTTAACACCTCTTAGTCACCTGAACACAAAGAAAAGCCTGGATGAGTAACATCTGTGACATAGAGAAGGATGGGAAAGAATGTCCCACAGTAGAAATGCTGAGGAGACCAAGATGAATTGGTATTACACTTTTATTTGGCCTTAAAAGACCTGGAGTACAAGTGCCACCCCCAAGTAGACATCATTTTTATGAAAATGTTAAGGTACAATGAGCAACCTCAGGTCTTTGGTGTTTGATTTTACAGTCATCAAATTGTTAGAAAATATCCAGCTGACCAAAATTCACAAGCATAGTTATGTAACATGCTAATTAAGCTAGCTAAACTCAAGTCAGTTATGACAATCAACTTCATCAATGCAATGAGGAAATGACATGTTCACTAACAAAAAAACAGAACTTCAGTAAATCTTCTGGATTTAGCATGTGGAGGTCACTTTAAAATATATGAGAAGAGCTGCTCTGATTGAGGGATAAGAGACAGGCCCACCCCAGTATTAGATAAAACTTGTACCAACCTGTCCTCTATCTTAGCACACAATGATCTCCAAAAGGTAAAAATCCTAACTAAGGACCAGTGGTCTGCCTCCTAAGAAAAGGTTCAGGATTCCCAAGCACATTCTACTCTTTTTTTGTTTGTTTGTTTATTTTGTTTCTGAGACAGGGTCATTCTATATAATCTTGGATATCCTGGAAGGCGTTGAGCTCATAGAGATCCACCTGCCTCTGCCTCATGAATCCTTTCTATTTTCAAAATGAGCAACCTAATACATTGCACCAATACCTGAAGCTCACCAACGGAAGAAAAAAGCACCCACCACTAAGGGAGTGTGTGTCTTGGCCAACACAGCATTCGTGCAGTGTCCACCATTGCCATGGTATACTAATGGGAAAACTGGTTCTGAAATGAAGTGACCAACTCAGCATTGGCACTCATATGACAGCTGGAGGCTTCTCCACCCCAGGAAGACCCAGACTGCACTATACTGCAATGACTGAAATGATGTTGCTGTTTCATCAGTTTACAAAACAGCACCAGGAAAGACAATGCAAGCCAAGAATCACAAGGATTTTCACCACAGAGGTTGATATTTGGAAGACATTAATCACAAGTTGCTAGAGTATTGGAAGACATGAGCTGCCAAGACCAACAGTGGGCAGTTCCAGCTCAGGCAAAAGGCTCCTGCAGCTGATGTTCCACTAATGATCATACACCAGAGCCCACAACTGATGATGGCAATTATGACAGTAAGTCAGACAGTTTGATACATTTGCAATTCCCTAACTTCAATTTTCAATAGATTCACTTGCATGTTAAACTTCCATATGCCTCGGTCAGAAGCTGTATAGTAGCTAGCGGAGAAATCCTCAAATGCCTAAGGTCTGAGAACTTTGTTCAAGGAAGAGTCGACCAGGAACTTCAGCTCAGGCCTCTAGAATTATTTTGTATTTGGGGCTGGGATGAGTGGTACAGCGCTCATCTAGCATATATGAAGCCTTGGGTTCTATCCCCCCAGCTCCATAAAAATTCATTCATGGAGACCTGGAAGACAAGGAAAACTTTGAAGGATGAAAAAATGACAAATCCAAATGAACTGTATGATGAGTATCTCTATTTCAGTTCAAAGAATCTGAGGATCATGTGCAGCCAGATATAGTCAAATGTCCCTCAACATAAGCACCTCGGCAGGGTTAGTGATGGCTTCATGTTCAACTTACTTCACTTAAAAAAAAACAAAAACACATACAGCCCAGTATGGTAGCATATGCCCTTTAATTCCAGCACTGAGGAGGCAGAGGTAGATGGATCTCTGTGAGTTTGGGGCCAGCCTGGTCTACACAGAGAGCTCCAGGACAACCAGAGCTACATAGTAAAACTGTCTCGAAAACAAACAAACAAAAAACAAGAAAGAAAGAAAAGAAATGAAACAGCAGGTGTGGTGGCACATGCTTTTAATCCCAATACTCAAGAGGCAGAGGGAGGTGGATCTCTGAGTTTGAGGCTAGTCTGGTCTACAGAGTGAGTTCTAGGACAGCCTGAATTACTTAGAGAAACCCTATCACCCCCCCCCCAAAAAAAAAAAAACAACAACAACAACCAAACAACCATAAAAATAAAAAGGCAAAAGAAACTATATACATCCATGTGCAAACTAACTTATGAGGCCTCTCTGCAAATGACAGGGTCACAACTGAGTTTACAGCCCCTTGCTAATATGAAATGCACTTCTTAAAATGTAGGAATACAGAAAACACAAACTTTTAATTGCTTGCTAAAGTGATCTGAGTTCTTAGCAAGACATGGAACGAGCATGAACACTGAGCTGACAATGAAGAGGATGAACAGCCACTGTCCACCTCAGGTAGAATGAGAAAATGAGACCAGAACTTCGAGACATTTCCCTGCATACCAACTGGCAATTAGAAATTCACCATATTTTTTTCAGGTAATAAAATAGTATCAGTTTGGGTTTATTGATTTCATGTTTTAACAGGTGCTTAACACACTGCAAGATCCTTTTTTTCTTTTTTATAAAAAGCACTGTAATAATGATCATATTTCTGTAGACTGATGTCTGTATTTCTCATTAAATGGATAAATTTCTGAAACTCTATTATAAAGTCAAGAACTTACAAAGTTGGTGCAGAGCCATTGTCTGTGAGGATGAGTCTGGGATGTTGCTGAATTGTGATGGGAGAGCTGGAACCTGACCCTGAGCTTGCTGATGACACACTAGGTGGGCGCATCTCAGAGAGATAGTCAGGAGCAGAATCCACTTGGAGTGGTAGCTGGTGAATGTGGATGTCATCAGTGACGGGGGGTTCCATGATACCACAAGTGAGGATGTGTGAGAGGCTGCAGTCATCACAAGCACATCTGATCGGGAATTAAGGACAGTTACCAAGAAAGCCAACTCTGAAGGTTGGGTTCAAACCTCTGCTTGTTTCAGTGTGGGCTGAAGGCCAATAATATCCAGACAGCCTAGCTCACCTTCGCCTGTAGTTGCAGTTAGGGCAGTCTGGCATGCTCAACCTAGACGATGACAACATGTGCCTCCTGGTATCTGTGAAGTTGTTCTCGCCAGTAACCACTTTCTTATTAGTTAACTAGAGGAAATAAACAATGGCTTAAATTTGCAAGACACTCCTCCCACTTCATGGACTACATTTCAACTATTACAATATTCATACTCATTTACAATCCAAGAGGCCCACCTTTTGCAAACAGACCAAACAAAACAACAACAACAACAAAAACCCACAGGGCGGTAGCCCTGGAACATGCAGGCAGAGTCAGTCAAATGAAGAGCAAAGCATCAAAACCCCCTTAAGGTTCTGGTCTCCTAGACACATCCCATGTCCATTTTTTGCAGATAACCAAAAGGTAGAACTGCTGCAGGCACCAAGTTTACTCAGTGTGCTCTGGGTGCTCAGCACTTGTCAAACACCAGGAATTGAGACTGGTATATGGAGGAGAAGACTGGACCTGAAAGCTGCCTAGGAAGTAGCCCGAAAACTTAGGAATCTGGATTTCAAAGGGGCAGGTGTGCCAGAACTTAACTAGGCCTATCAGCACACTCAGACAAAAGGGCCTCTGTCTCATCCCATTGATGGGAGCTCAACTTCAATCTGATGCAATTGGCTAACTGGTGTAAAGGGGAAGGGGGAGTTTAGGGAGTATGGGTCCTTTATCATTTCTTACAATTCCCACCGAGATTATTCTTTTCAAGCAAGTATATGGAAGACCAAGAAACAGGTAAATGTAGTCTGTTTATCTGAATGTTAAAATCACTGTATATGACGACTTTAACACTGGAAGAAGCTGTCAATGGTCTTCATTGGTATCCTGTTAACATAGAGTATGCTTAGACATCAAGATGCACTTTTCTGTGCCGTAATTTACAGGTCTCTCCTGTCAACCTTACCTGTTCTTCAATTAATCTCCTTTGCTTAAAAATCTCCCAGTCTTCTGTTAACATGCGCTGTTTGGTTTTCATTGTCATCTAGAAAGGAGATATAAAAATACACAAAAAACCTTAGTAACAACTACACAGAACACTCTCAAGGAAGATTCTTTTATTTTAAAATAAAGATACTTTAAAAAATATATAGACAAGAAAGATTACCTATGAACAAAACAGAAGTGCAATACAAAAGGATGAGCCACCAGCTACTGCATTTCAGCCTCTTGCTTGACACTCATAATACTATCACAAGTACTTTTCTCACATGAAAAACAGAATCTCGGAAGCTTCTCACCTCAGAGAGCAGGATACATTTCCTGTGCAAAGGGAAATAAGTGCTTGCTCTCCAGCACTTGACAGGCCACAAGCCTGGTTGGGGACTCCTGGAGCTGGTCTGCTCCAACCACATACATGACTTTCCTAGTCCTGAGAACACTATCCTTATTATTACCCTTCATCTATGTACAATTCCAACAAAGCAACAACATAAAATAAATTAATTTAAAATTTTAAAATTGAAGTATAAAACAATTCAACTTGAAAATCAGAAGAAAAACAGACTAACCAAGGAAACCTCAAACCACTGCCAACCCACTTAGACACAGTCTCCATTCCAAGAACTAAGCCCAGCTCATACCCCTCTCTCCCAAATACTCAAGAGGAGAGATCAGCAGCAGCAGTTTCTCGTCAATGCTGAGACTGCCAGCAGGACTGTGGGGCCCAAAGCAGACACTAGCTACTGTTGTATGGGTACTGTTGCCAGCTGTCTCCATAGCAAGTTTACTATTCCTGCTACAGAAAGTTCTAAGTGCTGCACATTTAGCTCAAGTATAGAGTGCCTACATCACACTGGATTCCCCTATTGTTGTATCCAGTAGCAAACCCAGATTAGTATAGTGGTGGCCCTTTACAGGAAGCAGGAATCATCCTATGTGGTCTTAGAATCAGCACACCAGGATGGCTGCAACATGTCTTTCCTGTGACATTATATTGTATGCTGAGACACCTGTGAGTTTGGAGCCCTTTTGTGGTTTGTAACCTTAGCTGACTTCAATGATTTTTCCCTGGGGACAGAAGCAAGCTCTGCTATATTTGCTCTCAACACATTGGCACTTTGTGCCTCTCCAGCTCCTCATCCCCTTTTATGTATCATTCACTATGATGACAAGAGTTAGCCAGGCACAGGCTGGCATTTGGTGCTTCAGTTTGGTTCTTTTTCTTTTTTAATAATTTATTATTTTATGTATATGAGTGTTTTGCCAGCATGTATGGCTGTATGCCACATGCATGCCTGGTGCCCACAGAGGCCAGAAGAGTGTGCTGGATTGCCTGGAACTAGAGTTACAGATGCCTGTAGGCTGCCATGTGAGTACTGGCAATCAAACTGAAAAAGCAGCCAGTGCTGTCAACTGCTGAGCCATCTCTCCAGCAGCTGTAGTCTGGTTCTTGACTATCCACACAACGGCCACGCGCTGAAGGCTTGTTCCTTAGCACATAGTAGCATTGGAAGGTGAAGGAACCTTTTAGGAAGTAGCTCCCAGTGGAAGTCAGGTCACTGGGGCTTAACCTTGAAGTACATATTAGGACCCCAGAGCCTTCCTCTCTGCTTCCTGGAGCCCTAAGGACCTTCTCCATCATGACCTCCAGCTATGTACTGTGCCACCATAAAAACACAGCAAAAGTCAAGGGATGTTCCTCTTAAGCTGGTGATTCAAGCCAGGTGTGGTGGGCACAGGGCTGTTAACTAGCACTCAGGAGGCAGAGGCAAGAGGATCACAAGTTTAAGGCTAGCATGAACTATACAGTAAGACCTGTAACAAACAAATGACAAACTTGTATTCTCACAGTGATGGGAAACTGAGCAATGTCTTTTTGCTTCATTGTTTCAGAGTACTAATGACCCAAACCCTCACTGTTTCTCCCTGACTTTGATAACCTCAATAAAGTCAGGTTCTGATGCCATGAATGTTCTCTACAGAGTTTACATTGTACACAGTGCACTGTAGTCTGCTTTTTTAAAACTACGTATTAAAAAAAAACACTTTGGGCTGGAGAGATGGCTCAGCGGTTAAGAGCACTGGCTGTTCTTCCAGAGGACACGAGTTCAATTCCCAGCAACCACATGGTGGCTCACAACCATCTGTAGTGAGATCTGGTGCCCTCTTCTGGCCTGCAGGGATATGTGCAGACAGAACACTGTATACATAATAAATAAATAAATCTTAAAAAAAAAACTTTATGATTTTGTATAAAATAGAAAAGCTCATGTAAAACTAAATATCATTTATGTGATTCTTTCATTATCACGGTAAGAAGCTGACCCTAGAGTGAACTGTCAGGGTACTCTACAGGATCCTAGGAGGAGAATTCTCAGGGAGAAGACAGCCTCCACTCTGGCCCCTCCTACTCCTGGACCCAGATCTCTCTGCTGCCAGAACAGCTGGGCTCAGAAAGCAGACTGCTATGCATACAGGGCTCAGAGGAAGGGCAGTTGCTGGTCCTTTTTCTGTGGTTGCCTCTATGAAACTGGGCAGTCAGCTACCTGTAGGACCAGGACCTGATTCTTGAGGCAATCCATAGGCAGACCCTGCAGTTAATTAACCAGCTATAGTCAGTCCCCCAAATTGCCATCCATTATTCAGCTCAAGAACAGCCTTGTTCCTGGCACAGCTGGAGAGTAAATCTGACTATAAGACCAAACAAAAAGTTAATTTAGGGCTACACCCACTCTAAAGAAAACAGAGAGCAACAACTGCTTCCCCAGCAGGGCCAGCAGTCTCAAATAGCAGAGAGGGCACTGCACAGGCACTGACTACGCAGAGGCCAAGGACACATCACAGCAGAATCACAGGGCTCTCAGGGCCTCTGGCCCCATGACAAGCTCAGCAGCAGTGAACTCCATACAGTGACAAAAGTGGGACTAATCCATTGACACCATGGGGGCCAAAGTAGTAAACAGGGAGGCTTTTCTCAAATTCTGAACAAGAAACCCCCTTCCCAACCACTCAGCAGCAAACAGGAAGAGGAATAAGGGCTCAGCCAGTATCTAAATGGCACAATGATCCTGGGATTCATGTGGGACCAGCTTATGTCTCAACCCAAAACAGGCACTCATATCTGTTTACAAACTGCCTTGCATGCACCAACACTGGGCTGCCATTTCTCCTTTTTTTTTTTTTTTTTTTTTTGGTTTTTCGAGACAGGGTTTCTCTGTGTAGCTTTGCGCCTTTCCTGGAGCTCACTTGGTAGCCCAGGCTGGCCTCGAACTCACAGAGATCCGCCTGGCTCTGCCTCCCGAGTGCTGGGATTAAAGGCGTGCGCCACCACCGCCCGGCTCATTTCTCCTTTTTTTTCCTCCTTTTTTACTAGCACTTTTAAAACACAACCTTTAAAAACTCAAGTTTTTTTTTGTTGTTGTTTTGTTTGACCTCACCAGAAGCTCTAGAAAGGCAGGGGGCCAGGATGAATGGCAGAAATACCATCTTAACAACATGCCTGGTGTCTCCTCTGAGATCCTCTGAGTGGTCACCTGGCAGACCCCCTTCAGGCCCATCTCCAGCAGGCACATTCTACTTGTCCTGCTATCCTCTGCCCTTATGTCTGTTCACTGTCAGACAGTTCTGAATAAAGAAAGAATGGGCTCTCAACAACACCATGACTGATAAATGGCTGCTGGACCTGAAAGGCCTGGTAACTTCCCAGGATCCTCCATTAGAACACAGAGACAGTAGGTACAACCTTGCTGAGGACCTAATTGCTCCTGTCACACAATAATAGACAGGTCAGAGGTCTGTGATATTGCAAGGTTTCTACCAGGGCACACCAAAGGCCTCTACTGGGAGCTCTGCAACTCAAGTCTATAGCTAGCTACTTGGCACAGAGGCCTCAGAATACAGGCTGTGCCTTGGGGACATTTACCTGCTCATCCACATAGGCATCGATCCTCTTCTGACACTCCAGCCACTCTTCAGCAACTTTGCGCAATTCTTCCTCAGAACGCTGGTACCTCTGCAGCAAGGTGCTGTACGTGTCTTCATTGCAAGTGTCATGTGTGGTGGTGCCTAGCCTAGGAGGGAGAAGGCCTATCACAAAGGAAGAGCCCAGAAGCTCTGGGCCAGACAGAAGAACCTTGCTGCCTGTTGCTATTGTCTAACTTTACCACCTCCTTTCACAAAACATACCACACAGCAAGGCTGCTATCTGGGCTTAAAAGATTATATACACAAAGCGATCTGAACAGAACCACATATAAAGGAGAGGCTCAAAGAAATGATAGTTCCTGGTGAAAAAAACTAACAAGAATTCTAAAAACACTAAGGCTACAACATATGGAGCTGTATACACATTTCTTATTAACATATACACTGATCCAGAGAAAATAAAATGTTTAATGAGAAATACAAAACATACAAATGTTATAATTATATATATGCATAAGTTCTGAAGTGGAAATACATTCATGTCAAGGAAAGTATGACTGAAGCATGTTTAATAAAAATGTTGTGCATTAACACAAGAAAAATACGTATAAAAAACATAAAGCTGTTTATAATACCTACCACTTCATGATTTTACCTGTAATAACCTAGCGGGGATTTTTTTGTAAATTTATTTATTTTTATTTTATGTGCATTGGTATTTTGCCTGCATGTATCTCTGTGTGGGTGTGGGGTCTCCTGGAACTGGAGTTACAGACAGTTGTGAGCCCTGCTGTGGGTCCTGGATTGAACCAGGACCCATGGAAGAACAGTCAGGGCTCTTAACTGAGCCATCTCCCCCCACCCCCAAAGGATTTAATAATGGAAAGAAATAACAAAGTCCTGAGACAGGGTTTCTCTATATAACAGAGGTGGCTGTCCTGGAACTCACTCTGTAGATCAGGCTAGCCTTGAACTCACAGAGATCTGCCTGCTTCTGTTTCCCAAGTGCTGGGATTAAAGGCGGGAGCCACCACTGCACAGCCTAACAAAGTCATTTTTTTTTTTTTTTTTTTTTTTTTTGGTTTTTTTTTTTTTTTCGAGACAGGGTTTCTCTGTGTAGCTTTGCGCCTTTCCTGGAGCTCACTTGGTAGCCCAGGCTGGCCTCGAACTCACAAAGATCCGCCTGCCTCTGCCTCCCAAGTGCTGGGATTAAAGGCGTGCGCCACCACGCCCGGCAATAACAAAGTCATTTTTAATAAAACCTTTTTCACAGGTAGAAATGAACAGAAGTTGTTGCCAAAATCTTTTCCTTTCACTTTCTTTGTCAAGGTGACTCACGTTTGTAAACACTGTAAAAACAGAGAATTCACAGAAACTCTACTGGTTGCAAGGCCACCTGCAAGGTGTCCATCTAGGCTTTGCACCAATGCCTGGAACCACCGTAGGTCCCAGGAACAGCTGTATGTTGTAGCCCTCAAAGAGGCTTTCTCCTGGTTCCTATTGCTGCCAGCTTTGTCCTTCACTCAACTCATTCTAGCCTTGAATATAAAACCCAATTCCCAAGCTAGGCGGTGGTGGTGCACACCTTTAATCCCAGCACTCAGGAAGCAGAAGCAAGTGAGGTGGATCTCGGAGCTCCAGGCCAGCTTGGTCTACAGAGTGAGTTCCAGCACAGCCAGGATTACACACAGAAACCCTGTCTCAAAAAAAAAAAAAAAAATCAAACCAACAAATAAATCACAATTCCCACATGTCATGGTTTAAATGAGAACTGTCCCCATAATCTGGGGCATCTGAACATTTGGTCTCTGGTTGGTGGTGCTGTTTAGGGAGGTTTAGGTGGAAGTATGTCACTGGGGACCGACCAGCTTTGAGATTAAAAGCCTCATTCCACTTCTAGTTTGCTCTTTCGGCTTTGTGATCACCATTGAGATGTAAGCTCTCAGCTTCCTATTTCTGCTGTGGTGCTTTCCCACCATTATGGACTCTTATGTTTCTGGAACTGTAAGCCCAAATAAACTCTTCCTTCTATAAGTTGCCTTATAGTGTTTCATCACGACAACAGAAAAGTAACAAGATACCATAAACTTCCATCCTGCCTTTCTTCCCAAATGTTTTTCCTCCATCTCTACCTGTTCCAAGTTACAAATACAGACTATTTGAGTCAAGGAGAGTGGAACCAACAGGGACCCTGAAGATAGCACTGGTGATGGAATGAGGTGACTAGAGCATTCCCATAGCATCTCTGTAGGACAGATTCTTTAATTGCCGGGAAAATGGGGCAAGACAACAACGGAACTTGAAGAAAATATTCACAAAGGACAAAGGGAAAAGAGAACTTTTGTTTGAGGACATAAAAATATTTTGTAAATATACAGTTAATTGTAACTACTGTGAATATAATTAATGTTACTGAATCATAACTTAAAATGGTAAAATATATTTATCAGAAAATTTGTAATTTAAGTCAAATGGCACTGAATGTAATTTTAAGTGGATGAATTATACAGTATGTAAATAATCCCAATAAAATGGCCAATAAAACAAGTAGCTGTCTTATGTTTTGTTTTTAACTGTTTTGGTTTGGATCTGAAATGTCTCCTAAAGGTTCCTGTGTTGAAGATTTAGTTCCCAGGGTGGCAGTGTTCAGAGGCAGGGTTTTTGGGGGGTGGCTGGATCATGTGGGCTTTATATATATAAATATATGTGTATATATGGATGTATTTTTATATTATTCTTGTTAACATAAATTATTTTAGAGGCCAGTCTGATATGCACAGGGAGTTTCAGGGCAGTCAGGGTTTTTATGGTAATCTGTCACAGATTAACCAGAGACCAAATGTTCAGATTCCCCAGATTATGGGGACAGTTCTCATTTAAACCATGCCATGTGGGAATTGAGATTTGTTTGTTTGTTTGTTTGTTTGTTTATTTTGAGACAGGGTTTCTGTGTGTAGTGTAATCCTGGCTATGCTGGAACTCACTCTGTAGACCAAGCTGTCCTGGAGCTCAGAGAATCCTCCTTTTAAGGCAGGATCTCTCTACATAGCCCTGGCTGGCTGTCCTTGCATTTGCAGAGATCCAGCTACTTCTACCTTCCAAGTATTGAGATTAAAGGTATATGTCACTATGTGGCCCACTCCATAATTTTTTTACAAGTTAAATAGGCCTATACAACTATGAATTTCATTAGTAATTTGTGGGGAAAATTTGTGTTATTAAATGTATATTTATACACTGCAAATTCAAGTATAAACCATTCTTGGGGTTGACAAGTGAGTCTGCGGTGGGACACAATAGGACAGCATTTTCTGGAATGACTAGGACTCCTTAGAGGTCATGTTGCTTTCCTTCTTTCCTGCACCTCATTTCCTCTTAGGACTTGAGAGTAATAGGGAGTGAACCCCAGAGTGAACATTCAAAACTAAGATACTGTTCATCTTTGGAATGTGACTGTAATTCCCAGTGAGAAACAAAAATATTCAGAAAGAACATGGGCCCAGAAAAGAAACGGTTTCTGTCAGCCTCTGGGAGTCAACTGGATGACAGATGCATCAAATCCAATATGCACCAGGAAAAGAAACCAAGGGCAGGTACTGAGACTTGCTCTAGCCCCAAGGGAGGCATGGGGGAATTACAAAAGCATGCTCTTCAAGTTAAGCTTGGCTTCCTTTCCTTTCACCAGGGTTGCAGTTAGATATTCCCATTGTCGTGTACCCTCTAAGAGTATACTGAATGTTTTTGATTTTTTAAATTTTCTGTGTGTCTGTTGTGCATGTGCATACATGTGCATCTGCCATAGGTAGCATGTGGAAATTGGAGAACAAATATGTAGGTGTCTTCTCTCCTTTCACCATGTGGGTCCTGGAGATCAAACCCAAACTCAGGTCATTAGGCTTGGTGGCAAGTACTTCTACCTGCTGAAACATCTTGACTGCCCTGTACTGAATGCTTTTCAATAGTGGACATGGAAAGAATAGCTGGGAAGGAAACTGGTAAAAATCTACAAAAAGCATACCAGTTCTACACAGCACCTTGCCGTGAACCAACTACTTCTGAAGTGGTTCTTTCTCTAAAAGTGAGGTTGAGTAGGGAAAACAAAGGTCGCTGCTATTAATGTATGTTACACTGTGGGACTGTGCTTCTATTTGGTTAACAGACAAGAAACAAAATCAAGAAGAGAGGATTCTGAGGTAGATGCTCAGCTCTACTGAGTAATGGCTGATGAAGGAGGGCTAGCTGCAGGACAAACACATACTCATACTGTATGCCTCCATTTAGCATAGTTCACTCCAACAAATGCCCACTGTACTTGTACACTTATCTTAGTGACAGCAGAGAATCACTCACCAGCTCTCCTGGTGAGAAGTGACATAGGCACTCTACAAACCTAGATGGAAAAGCAAATCTAAGCCTAGGGGACTCAAAGGTACTCTGAATCCCATGTCCTTCCTCCTCTTCCAACTCCCTTTACCACAATGCAAGAACCCTGCCATGACCCATGATTGAACCAAGGCCCATTAAGGTAAAGCACTGTTTGCTGGAGCCTTTATTTATTTATGAGGCATTATGGTGTTACACCTAAATAGCATTGATATTGGTTTATTATTTAAGAGTTTAATTGGGGGCTGAAGAGATGGCTCAGCAGTAAAGAGTACTGGCTATTCTTCCAGAAGACCTGAGTTTGGGTCCCATTACCAACATGGCAGCTTACAACTGCCTGTAACTCCAGTTCCAGGGGATCCAATGCCCTCTTCTGGCCTCCTTAGGCACTGTAGCATGTGACGCACAGACATGCTTGCAGGCTCATACACATAAAATACAAATTGCAAATAAAAGTTTAGTTGTATTATAACTTAGGTTTAGAGCTTTCATTCTAACTATCTTTCCCCCTAAGCCCTGTTATTTTTCCTGTAAGACTTCCATATGTAGTGGTCTACAGGCATGAACACACACATAAGATCACAGGAAAAAAGAATCTAAGTC
Organism: Peromyscus maniculatus bairdii; assembly: GCF_049852395.1. NCBI lineage: Eukaryota > Metazoa > Chordata > Mammalia > Rodentia > Cricetidae > Peromyscus > Peromyscus maniculatus. Next base: position 4,567,879 of record NC_134861.1, read on the forward strand.
AAGACAAAATACCTGATCTGAGACACCAGTGCTGGCAAGTTGCTCTGGAGAAGTGGCTCTGAGAAGACCAGATTTTCAAAAAGGTGTTTGTTATGCAGTTCCCATGTCACCTGGAACTTTTTCAAATGTTCATTTTCCTAGTAGTGGAAAAAAAAAAAAAAGATAACAGAAGATGTAGTGAGTAGATTACTGTGGATATCGTTCTATATAAATAAAACACTGATGGCCAGTGACCAGGCAGGAAGTAGGTGGCCAGGCAGGAAGTAGGTGGAACAAGGAGAGAGGAGAATTCTGGGAAGCGGAAGGCTGAGGAGGGAGACAATGCAGCCACCGCCAGGAGAAGCAACATGTAAAGACTCTGGTAAGCCACCAGCCACGTGGCAAGGTATAGATTTATAAAAATGGGTTAATTTAAGATAAAAGAACAGTTAGCAAGAAGCCTGCCATGGCCATACAGTTTATAAGTGATATAAGCGTCTGAGTGATTATTTTATAAGTGGATTGTGGGACTGCGGGGCTTGGGGAACCTAGAGAGAAGCTCTCCAGCAACAGTAGATGAAAATATAAAACTTCCTAGAAGGGCGCTCCCATGCCCTGCCACCTTCTGCACAGGCCTAGAACACCTTGTTTCTGAAGAGTTACGGCTCCCTGCTTGTGTCAAAACACACCAAACCAAGTCTCTGATTGGAATAATATGGGTTGCTGCATTCTAAGTAACCCCTACCCACCCTAACCCTAGACATAGGTGGACTCAGAGACGAAAAAGGGATGGGGGTGAGGGGTGGGGGCACGGGGGACACGAGACAATCCACAATCCAAAAACCTAAGACTGTCGAGATGGCTCAGCTGGTAACAGTGCGTGGTGCTAACCTGATGGTTTAAGTTCGATCTCTGAACCCACATGGTGAGAATCAGTTCCTACAATTTGTCCTCTTGACTTCCACAAGCATGCACACCGAAATACATAAAACATTTTCAAAAAGAAAAATGTATTTGAGTCAGGACAATACTTTTCTTGCCTGTCTTTGTGAAAGCTCATTCTGATAGTTGCAAATAATTCTTCACTGGGACACTCTGGCAAGGAAAGGGCTTTTATTTCCTAAGAAACATGAGCAAACTCATCAAGTGCTATGGGTGACATGCTGGGAGCCCATAGTGGGGCCACCAGTCCATCAGTGCTCTCTGACTCCTATGGACTGGATTACATTCTGATGTTTGAGCCTTCCTATGTATCCTCAGTCTAGTTTTTCCTAGAAATGTCAGTAGTGAGAGGCTCCTCACTACATCTTCCACGCTGCTCTGATGTGCTGCATTTCTGTGTCCTTTTAAGACATATACACAGAGCTCAGGGCTCCCTTACTTCCTTTTAATTTACCAATTCCCTTTCTAATCTCTTACTAGGCTGGTATAGGGTTCTCTAGAGAGCACCATTTTCACCTCCATATCCTAATGCCTCACTTTCTAGCGATTAGGTCTTCCCAGACAGATTTCCATGCTGTGGCTCCTAGACATTAATTCTCTCAATTGCTGCTAGCAAAATCCACTGAACTAAGATTAATCCTAGTCTACCTTGTGTGGAAAGGAGTCTATGACTGTGCAAGGAGGACTTAACCGTACGATCAGTCCCCTAGCTGCACATACCTCCCCTATCACATGCTTTTGTTCTTTAGTTCACCTCAGCAGCAAGGAAAGAAGTGGGCATGGTCTCTCACCAGAGTGCCAAGAAAGGTACTGATGGATCGTGCAGCCTGGCAGAGGGCACCATACTCCTCCAGGAGTAGAGAGACAAAGTGGTGTGCCTGTGGTGGGCCCTGCAGGCCAGATGGCGCCTTGGCTTTCGCAGCAGCAGAGAGCTGCCGGAGCAGGCGGACCTTCATTTCCAGCACATACTCCCTAGCTTGCTGCTCCAACCGCTGGTACAGCTGATAGGGGTCCCGCTCACAGAGTCTACAGAGACAAAGAAAGAGTCATTACTCAGCCATGGCTATTCACACATGTCAGCTGACAGGCAGTTTTTATGTCTTTTATGTCGGTGGGTATCTTTTATTAAACACCTCTCTTGTGGTGACCTGTGGGAGTGCAAGGTAACTCACAGGGAAACTGACATGCCCCAAATGCTTCCTCTGACTATACTGTTTGGACAACCTGTACAGGGACTCTGCTCCACTTTACTGTCCATGAGAAAAGGCCTAAGCCCATCCAGTCTGAGGAAGGTATGTAATTCACAAACAAGAGGTATAAAGCCTCCCTTGTACTGTGCCTGAGAGCTGGCCTCGGGTGCTAACACAATGAGTAGGACTTAAAAAGTGACAAGCTCCAATTCCAGCAGAGGTGATAACTGGTTGAAGGGCTGGGGCCAAGTTTACCTTCCTTCTTTCTAGGAACTCAGAATACCATACAAATGAGCCCGTGTTACTTTTACAATTAGAATAAGTTTTAAATACAGGTCATCCTATTTTTAAATTACCAACAAGCAATGAAATGCATCCTGTAACTAGCCACAATGATAATAAATTTCTGTCCAAACTTAGATGATTCTTTTTATAAAGTTTTGAGAAAAGGTGGTTTTTCTTCCTCAGTCTCCTGACGCTGGCTCATGCAACAAGGTGATCCAGTTTTTAAAACTTGCTCTACAGTATTTGGCATTACTATGGTTAAAGCTGCCACTTTTTTTTAAAGGTATGTTTCTGAGATGCCTCTAGATCAGTGGTTCTAAACCTGTGGGTCGCAACCCTGTGAGGTGTCAAATGACCCTTTCACGGGGTCACCTAAAACCATTACAAAACACAAATATTTACACTATGATTCATAACAGTAGCAAAATTAGTTATGAAGTAGTAACGAAAATAATTTTATGGTTGGGGGGGGGTCACCACAATGTGAGAAACTATACTGAAGGGTCACAGCATTAAGAAGGTTGAGAACCACTGTTCTAAATGAAAGCCTAGGACCACTGAAGCAGTAACCAAAACATCTCTTGGAACATGTCACTATGAAGAACCAGCTGAGCTCAGTGGCTGTTGTAGAATGCACTAAGGTGTAAGTTTTATATAACAGATTCTTCCACCTTTGGCCATCATATTAAATCTAAAGAGAAGAACACAGTTATTACCTATTCCATTAAAAAAAAATTAGGGGTTGTGGACTATTTTTAATCCCAATACTCAAGGTGGGAAGGTCTCTGTGAGTTTCAGGCAAGCCTGGTTTACACAGCAAGTTCCAGGCTAGCCAGAGTAACATGGTGATATCTTGTCTCCAAAAAAAAAAAAAAAGAAAAAGAGAAAAAGAAAAGCAAAAAAACAGTAAATAAATAAAAAATTAAAAGATGTGTATGTGTATGTATGTGTGCCATCTCTTCATTCCCTCCTGTTCCCTAAGGTTGCACATCACTTAAGCTATAAAAGATAAGTGTCAAGTAAAAATGTACAAGGTAGTATGTAAAGCTATGTATACAATCTGCAAGGTAGTATGTAAAGCCTCATGTACAACGTGCAAGGTAATAAATATGTAAATCCATGTATATAACGTGCTTAGAGAAAATAAACTGGTAGGATTCTCACTGTGGCTGCTACATTTCAAAAGGATGTATTAATTTTTGTAACATTAAAATATAGTGTCTCCCCCTACACACCATTACTAGGGATCAAACCCAGGGCTTTTCACATGCTACGTAAGAGCTCTACCACTGGGCTACCCGAGCCTTTGATTTGTAGAGACAGGGTCTTACTATGTGGCTTAGACAGCCTTGAACTTGCTATAAAAGACACAGCAGTCAAATTTATAATCCTGCTTTAGTTTCCCTGTGCTGGGGTTACAGGTATGTATCACTAAGTCTGGCAACAATTTTAAGGACAATGTGTTCCTATGTTTAAGGACAGTGACACAAGATTCAAATGAGCAAGGGGCAGTTGAACTCACAAGAATACTAGAGGCTGAGGAGAAGGCTCAGTGGGTAAGATTACTTGCTTTGCAAACACAAGGACCTGAATTCAAAGCCCCAGTACCTGGTAAAAGGCCAGGCATCCCTGAGCATATCTACCACCTCAGCATTGGAAGGTGGAGACAAGTGGTTTTTGAGAGCTCACTGGCACCCAGCCTAGCTGAAAAGGGGTGGATATACAAACTTCGATGGCCAACCAGCACAGCCAAAATAGTGAAAAGCCCTGTCTCAAGGCAACAAGGGGAGAGCAACAGAGGAAACAATCCTGCCCTCCCTGAACACGTACACATCTACACACTCATATGCATACACCAAACACATACAAACTCTTAAAATAGGAAGCCTGTGGACATCCTCCTTATAGTTTTCTCAGTGCAGTGAAAATTAAAAGCATTTTGATTCTTTGTTCATGTCCATATTTTATAAATTTAAGGGGGAAAAAACCCATGTGATGCTTTTGAGAACAGATTTTTTTTTTATTTATAAAAAGTTTTTTTAACTGTGTATGTGAGTCTTGCTTGCATGTATATATGAGTGCCATATGTTTGCCTGGTGCCAAGGAAAAGGGTGTTGGATTCCTGGACCTAAAGTTCACAGACAGCTGTGAACCACTACGTGAGTGAGAAGCAGCCAGTGCTTCTAATCACTGAGCAATCTCTCTCCAGCCCATGCAAAGAGATTTCTCATGTGAAAAAGACACTGCAAGTAAGTAGTTCACTCAATCATTCACACGTGTGTTCATAGATGCTGCTCCACCTGGATTAAACCTGTGCTGATGCTGTTCTAAAGCATTACAGACGTAGCATGAAGGGTCTGAGACGTCATGAGTTTCATGTGCCATTAACTAGGAAACCCCTTCTTTTAAAGGCACTTACCACCTGGAATTGTCTCCTATAACACTAAGTAGACAACAGTTCAAATCCTGAACACAATGCTTTGCCAATCAATGCCTCTGCTTCTTTGACATGATCTACTGCATGGCAACTGTGACTTTGTAAGATGCCAAAAGTGTGCTATCAAAACACATGGAGGGGAAAAAAAAGAGAGAATCAATCCACAAAATATCAGGCTCAGATTTGTTGCCTTTATTGGAACATTTCAAAAATCAGGGGGGAAATGGCACACTTAAGTTGTAAGGAAAAACAGAAGTGATGCCCACCCCCACTTTCTGTCAGTCACTGGGCACAAGGAGCCTGCTGAAGAACAGATGCTGGGCAGGAGCCATTCCCTGTGAGAGCAGCTGCTGTGCGCCTCATAGGGTAGGTGCCTTCACAAGCTGCTCGATCTCACAGTGCTTCAGTGGACAGGAATACTCTGCCTTTCTCCTTGAGCCACAAATGCAAGAGTGCTTATGAAAGTATCTAGCATCACCTGGCACTGCCAGGAATCTGGTATCTTGACTGTGTTACTGTCAGTCTTAATGCATGACAGAAACATCTCAACTTAGAAACAGGAGAACCTGCAACTTTTTACCCAGAAGGCTCATGTTGGTCAGTTGTCTGCTGAAGACCTGAGCTGTATCAAGAGCTCAAAAAGCCTAGCTGAGCTTTACTCAGAACAAGCACTGAGGCTCCATGGGCAGCAGGGAGGGCAGGGATTGGATGGGACTGTAACATGAAGGGGCAACCTGTACCTATCCACGAGCTCCTTCACTCCCTCTTTGTCGGGAACCAGAGACTGGTCCTGATCTTCTGCCAGTGGGGTCCCTGCCTGGCGGTATATGCATCGGACCATGTAGCGTACTTCTGACCAATAGTTCTGAAGCTGCTGTGGTTCCCGGTCTGTCTCTGCTGAGATGTCTCTGTGACAACAAAGCAACCAGCAGAGTTAAGAGAGGCAGTCTATCTAACTTCGACAAGGTCCTCCCCAACTCCATACTTTGACCCCATATGGCATACAGAGCTCTTGCTTCCCACCATTTGGTGTCCACCTGATTCAGTCTGGCTATCCCAGGCCAGCAGTACAGCCTTTTTCTATCAGATCCTAACCTCTTCTTCCTTTGCCTCCTAGCAGCCTCCATTACAAGTCCCCCAACCATAGCTACTTATTTATGCTCATCTTAGGCTCACTTTTCTTTTTAATTAATTTTCTCTTTCTTTCTTTTTTTTTTTTTTTTTTTGGTTTTTCGAGACAGGGTTTCTCTGTGTAGCTTTGTGCCTTTCCTGGAACTCACTTGGTAGCCCAGGCTGGCCTCGAACTCACAGAGATCCGCCTGCCTCTGCCTCCCGAGTGCTGGGATTAAAGGCGTGCGCCACCACCGCCCGGCTTAATTTTCTCTTTCTTGAGATAAATTCTTGCTATGGTATTCATGATTGCACTGGAACTTTCAGGTAGATCCCTCTGCCTCTCAAGTGCTAGGATTATGGCATGAAATAACAGTTGACTTTTCTTTAAATTCTAATGGTCTTCCATTTTGCTCTTTATGAGCCCAGCTTCCTAATGTTTAATCCTTCGAGGGCAGGAATTTTGTCTTTTTGTACTGTTTTCCTAATAGCAAGGCCATGTCCTGCTTCCATGGGTATGCCAAAAAGGTACTGTTATTTGTCAAAAGAACCCCATTTCCAAGGCAAGCACATGTTCGTAGATACCCTGTGGGCATAATGATCAACTCAACACATACCTGCGCTCACTGCAGGCTTCACATGAGCAGGCATCTGAGGGTGTGGTGCCTAGCCCTGATGAGGTCATCGTCTGTGTGCCTAGGGCCAGCCTCCCAGCACCACTGGCCTCAGGCTGGGAGCCCCCAAGTGATGAATGAAGAAGAAAATCTTGGCCCTGCTTTAAAAATAGAATACAACAGCAAGTTATATTTATGACAGCAAATATCTATTGACTTTTTTAAAATGCCTTCTAGAGACAGGTACAATGGTGCATGACCTTTATCCAAGAGCTCAGGAGGTAGAGGCAGGTGGATCTCTGTTAGTTTGAGGCCCGCCTGGTCTACACAGACAGCCAGAACTACCAAGACCCTGTCTCCAAGCAAAAATGCCTACTAAAAAAATGTTACAACATAGACACTGAAATCTGCTATATAGCAGACTTTTTTGGGGGTGAAAGGGGGCTAATGGGTGACAAAATCTACTACACAGCAGCACAGGCTGGCCTTGAACTCGTTATATGGCCCAGATTTTCTTGCCTCAATGTGCAGAATATTGGATAGGCAATAAACTCCACAAGGTTAAAGTGCTCCAAAGGTTTGGCACATATCAGACTCCAAAGTGGAAGAGCCCAGGAGCTTTCTGCCTAGCAGATCCAGTAGGGAACTGCACTGTCACTACTACATGGGAGAAAGATCAGTCATCAGCAAAGAACCCACACAAATAGGTGCTGCACAATGAGAAGGTACAGTTAAGCATCCTTCAGTGTCCAGCCTCCAGACCAGGGGAGAATACCTGGCATAGGTCAGACATCAAGCATACATTATTGCTGCTATTTTAGCACAGCCATACATAACCTAGAGCAAGTACTTTGTAGCCAAAAAAGCCACAGCCAGCCTGACAAGAACCAAGACCCTGTATGTCTTTTTCTCAGGTCCCCTCTCTATCCTAGAAGAATAGAGAAGGTATAAGGACATGAAACATAGCCTCTACCAGAGTGATTCCTATCATGTCCTCTACAGCTGCAGGAGAAGCTTTGGATTAGGTGAGACACTCAGATTTTTAAGCAGACTAAATTTGAAACCTGAAAATGAGATGATTCCAACACTAAAAGTATTAGGTCTGACTGCCATCATCCAGGTGTAGAGGGACAAGTGAGCAGCACAGCTTGACAGTGGTGATGAATCAATCACAAGGCTGTTTCTCAAGAGCAGCAGGTCAGCCACTCAGTGTACAAGGCTGACTATTCTTTCCCAGCTTAAGCCCACTTCTACCCTCACTTCAAACTAGCACATCCAGCCGGGCGGTGGTGGCGCACGCCTTTAATCCCAGCACTCGGGAGGCAGAGGCAGAAGGATCTCTGTTTGAGGCCAGCCTGGTCTACAAAGCGAGTTCCAGGAAAGGCGTAAAGCTACACAGAGAAACCCTGTCTTGAAAAACCATAAATAAATAAATAAAAATAAAAATAAACTAGCACATCCACAACCTGCCACTCAGTGCAAGCCTCTGTCACTTCTCACCTGGTGACTGCCAGGTTCTCTACTGGCTTCCATTTACCTTTACCCACTCTCAAATAGCAGCCAGAGAGAGTTCATGGGGCTCCCCTGCATAAAAGCTTCTGCTGACTTCCAAATCACTTGGGAATACATTCCTTGTTTCTTACCAAAGCCTTCCAAGTTGCCTAGGACAAAGTTCTGCTTCTGTGTCACTGTACTTGTTCCTCTGCCTAAAATGTTCATCCACTAACCTTGGCATGCCTGATGATCTGATGGAGTTCTGTAATTCAGGACTTGAACAAAAAGATCCCCCACCCAGAAAAGACAATCAAGCCATTTTTGGTGTTTCTGTTTATTTTTTACCACTCAATTCAGTATCGACTCTGCCATGCTCTATGATAACAGACACATGTCACCCGTGTAAGTTACGGGTACAATGTTCAACAGTGGGCAGAGGATGGTCGAAGGACACTGAAAGGAGCCCAGGCTCCTTGTGTATTTCCTCCCTTGTTCATACTACCAGACAGCTTTGCCCTTAAAGAGATGGAGACTCTCTCCAGACATGCGCTCTCCAGTGAGGGGAGTTCTGCTAGCACCCAACTGGGTCTGTAGCACCCTGAGGAGCCTCTGTTCTCCAGCAGGTTATAACCACATCCTCTAAGTTGGTTTCTTCCTGAGTCCATTTCTTCAGCTCCAGAGATTTGGGTGCTTTTGAGAATTACCATGACTGTTTTTCAGGGCTCACTTCACAGATCTGAGTATCTGACGATCTTTCCCACCACTGGGTAGTTTCTCCCTTGTGTTAAGATGTACTATTTACTGATGTAGTGCCTGGCTGCTGACCAAGTTATTTGGCACACCAACCTAACCACCATGGTTAATCTCTTCTCTCACAAACTGCCATCTGAAACTTTGGCTTTTCTTATTTCCTGGTGTTTTTGTCTTCAACACTGCAACAGAAGGTGGGTGTGTATAGGAACCTTCCTACCTGCTCACACTGTGCACGAGCACCTACAGTGACAGGTGGCACAGCAACTACAAACTAAATGACATTTCCCAGTGACAAGGGACAAGGTTGACAGTAATTATACGTTAAATCCCTGAATGGGGCACCTTATAGTAATTTAGGCTGAATCTCAGATCATTATGTTCTGTCCAAATTGAACACAATTTTAAAAAATAAGATAGCCGGGCAGTGGTTGCGCATGCCTTTAATCCCAGCACTCGGGAGGCAGAGCCAGGCGGATCTCTGTGAGTTCGAGGCCAGCCTGGGCTACCAAGTGAGTTCCAGGAAAGGTACAAAGCTACACAGAGAAACCCTGTCTCGAAAAACAAAAACAAAAACAAAAAAACAAACAAACAAACAAAAAAATAAGATAAAATCCAATGGGCAAAGTGAAATTTGTAATGTCCATCTTCCTGCTCCTACAAAGATGTGAACAAGATGCATGATAAGCTTCCATCAGGGGCTAGAGAGATGGCTCAGTGGTTAAGAACAGTGTCTGCTCTTCCAGATTACCCGGGTTCAATTCCCAGCACCCACATGGCAGCTCACAACTGTCTGTAACTCCAGTTCCAGGAGATCTGATCCAGGAGATCCGACACCCTCACATTGATATACATGCAGGCAAAACACCAATGAACATAAAATTAAAAAAAAAAGAAAAGTGATAAGCTCCCATCAACATAGACTACTGCTTCTGCCACCATATTTTCCCTACATTCATAGACTGCATCTTCAAGCTGTTGGTCCAAATAATCCTCTACCTCAAGCTGTTTCTGTTAGGTATTTTATTAAAACGATGAACAATAAAAGCGGGGTCACTGCTATGACAGACCTTCGATGCTGCTTTGTGTGAGGAATGTAGACGAGTTTTGAGCTTTGGAGATGGATAAACCTTAGAATGCATTCTGATGGGAGTGTAGACAATCAGAACACCAAATGAATGAGGACAGCAAAGGCCAAGAGAAACAAATGAGAGAGATAAGCAGAACATACCTCTCCTTGGGAAGATGGCAGGTGTTGAGTGCTGCTAAAAATCACTAAGATGAGTCACTCTGACTCATCTTAAAGAAAAGAATATAAGTTCTCAGCTACTGTTCCAGCACCATGCCTGTCTGCCTGCCGCCATGCTGATCATGGACTAAAACTGCTATGTCAAGAGGAAAACATGAATTCAACAAAGCAAATTCTGAAACAGCAAAATTGCATCTTGACAAAAAGAAACCAAAATGAAGCCAGCAGCTGGCTTGAAGCAGGAGTGAAGGTCAAGATTATCATTTTCTCCATATTAAGAAATTTCTTTCCTTTTCAGAATTAGGTAACTTCCCCCAACTAATCTCAGGGTTAATATAAACATTTAATTTGCACAATAATTGAAAAGACAAGAGGGATTTATGCATTCCTCCTCCACTTTAAACAATATATAGTATCTTTAAAGTGAAGGGGTATTTAGAAAACAGACAGACAGATACATACACACACACATAAAACTTGAGTGCTCACATTAAAGATTATGAATTCTGACAAAAAGGGAGATGGCTCAGGTAGTAAAGTGCTCACTATACAAGCAGGAGATCCTGAGTTCTACCCTGGGCCCACCATCCCAACGTCAAAAGCCAAGAGCAGTGGCACATGCCTTAATCTTAGCACTGGAAAGGTAGACACAGGAAGACCCTGGGGTACACTGGCTAATCAGCCTAGCCAAATGAGTGAGCTTCAGGTTCAGTGAGAGACCCTGAAGTGTAGAGTAAACTATTATGTCAAATACTTAGAACACTGTCAGAGATCACACACTATGGAAATAATATTCTCAAAAACTAAGATGAAGAGCAACTGGAAAAGACAATGTCAACCTGTAGCCTCCGCATGCATGTGAACACACACAGGAACATGTGTGTGCATATACATATAAAAAAAGTCTGAGAAAAAAAATCCTCATATTAATCATAATCCTCATTTGTGCCCATCTCTTTTGTCTCTGTCCCTTTTTTTTGGTTTGTTTGTTTTGTTTTGTTTTGAGACAGGGTTTTTCTGTACTGTAGCCTTGGCTGTCCTGGAAATAGCTCTGTAGACCAGGCTGGCCTTGAATTCACAGAGAACCACTTGTCTCTTCTTCCCAGTGCTGGGATTAAAGGTATGTGTCACCACCACCACCTGGCTCCATTTTTTTTTTTTTTTTTTTTTTTTTTTTAGTATGAGATATAAAATTCTCAAGATTTTTAACCTTATTCCAAGAGTATTCTGGTACTTTGCTTCAGCCTTTTGCCCACTAACATTCTTTTTTTTTCTTTCCTACACATACCCTGCCAAAAAGCTAATGTACAATCACTCTCTGGTATAGACTCTTCAAATACTTGATTAAAGGTATCCAGTCATTACAAACAACATAAAAAGAGGGTACACAGTGTTTAAGGACACAGATTATGAAACCAAAATATTGTGGTTTGAAACCTGACAGTGCCCCTTTCTACCCGTGTGATCCAAGGAAAGTAACCTTCCTGGCTCAATTTCTTTATTAAACCAAAAGAGCAATAGTACTGCCCCTGTATGGAGTGGAGTTTTGGATAAGTTATTATATGAAATACTTAGAACAATACTGCCATAGGTTATACTCTGTGGACACAATACTCTTCTGATGAAAACACACATACATATGTATATGCACATATGAATATTTTAGGTTGTGCTATTAAATGGTTACATGCTCAATATATTTCTTCTCAGTCATATTTTCACTCTTAATAAAGTCTTTTCATGCCAAGTGAAAGTGGTATGTGCTTTTAATCCCAGCACTTGGAAGGCAGAGGCAAGCGAATCTCTGTGAGTTTGAGGCCTGCTCTACAGAGATAGTTCCAGGACAGCTAAGGCTACACAGAGAAACCTTGTCTTAAAAAAAAAAAAAAAAAAAAAAAAAAAAAAAAAAAAAAATAGCTGGGCGGTGGTGGTGCGTGCCTTTAATCTCAGCACTGGGGAGGCTAAGGCAGGCGGATTTCTGTGAGTCTGAGGCCAGCCTGGGCTACAGAGTGAGTTCCAGGAAAGGCACCAAAACTACAAAGAGAAACCCTGTCTCCAAAAAAAAAAAAAAAAAAAAAAACAAAAGCCCCCCCAAAACCCCAAACATAGTAATAAAAATTAAATAAAATCCTTTCACTCTTTAGATTACATTAATAGAGATCTCTTCACTTCAAGAAATTGAATTAAATTACAGAATACAGTTGCATGATGTTAAAGATCTGTAAAATAAATTTAACAATTTTCTTATTAATGAACATTTGAGTTATCTTTAGAATTTTAGCACTATCATTCTTCAACACTGTAAATAATGTCCCAATAAAAATTCTTCTTTTTCTTTAAAGTCAGGTTTCTCTGTGTAGCCCCTGGCTGTCCTTGAACTCAGAGATCTGCCTGTCTCTGACTCCAGAGTGCTGCTGGGATTAAAGTCATGCACCACCACCACCTGACTCCAATAAAAATTCTTAAACATGTATCCTCCCTAAAAATACTTTTGTTTAAAAAATTTTTAAATCACTAATAGTGCTAATGATAAATTCTTTGACTGTTTTTCTAAGCTGGATATGACGATGCATGCCTTTGATCCCAACACTTGAGAGGAAGAAGCAGGCAGCTCTCTGAGTTCAAGGCCATCTTCTTCTACACAGTAAGTTTCAGGCCAACCAGAGCTACACAGTAAGATTCTGTTTCAAAATAATAATATAAACATATAAATAATAAAACGAAATTGTATTTGTAAGCAACCTTTGCGTGTGTGTCTGTGTGTTTGAGACAGGGTCTCACTATATAGCTCTGGCTATCTTGGCCTCATACACAAGAGATCTACCTGCCTCTGCTTCCTGAGTGTTGGAATTAAAGGACTCCTGGACTGTAAGCAATCCTGATACATGTTCTCCCATAAAAGAAAGAAGATGCTAGGGGATGTGGCAATTTGACTTCCTAAATTCACAGCTGTTGGGCTCTCCCATGCTGCCCAGGCTACCTTGAGCAAAAGACTGTCAGTCAGCCAGCTGAACTAACCTTACACTAGCTGTTCTAAACACTCCAAAGATGCCTTGAGACAACTAAAGAGACTGTAGCTGACTGCTTGTCTGTGTAGTCTGAAGGCACAGCCTTTGCTAGTGCTGTCTGAAATAGTCTACATAAGATTATTTGCTACCACAAGCCCCTATGAACTCTAGATTATTTTTTCCACCACTTCCCCTAGTGGTCTTCAGAGGAACTGTTGTGATGGGGCTAAGAGGCAATAATGTGACTGGTCCAAACACCCTTTCCTGGGGTATATAATATATACATATTCTCAGACATAAGTATAACAATGGTGGTGGAATAGTGGATAAGTTGTGGAAGAGGCCAGGCAGCCACCTGTCCGACAGCTGAAGAGGTAGCAGCTGAACAGTTCAAGAGCCAGGGCAAGAAGAGCAACGAAAACAGGGAGACAGAGAAAGAATAAGGAGAAAGCTTGAGATGTCAAGTTTTCAAGACCATAGTCTCAGACCCCACATCTGAAAGCTAATAACACTGACAGCTACCAAGGGCTGAGAAACACCAATATGCCAGGCCTGAACAAGCACTGTAACACTAGAGGGAGCAGCCTGCTGCAGCTTCCACTTGCTTACTGCTAACTGCTGCTGATGCCAAGCACCAAAAGAAATGAAAGCTGCCAAAGACAAACAAATGAAGACAGCCACAAGGAAACACCTTTACCCACTGAATCATCTCCACTCCTCAAAGCATGTTTGTGTAATGCTTTGCCTGCATGTATGTCTGCACATCACGTGTGCCTGATATTCACTGGAGCTCAGCAGAGGGTAGAGGATCCCCTCGAACTAGAGTTAGAGATGGTTGTTGGGAATTGGACCTGGGTACTCTGGAAGAGCAGTTAGTACTCTTAACCTTCAAGCCATTTCTCCAGTCCCTGCCCTGAAAAAGGTGTTTTGTTTTTTTGGTTTTTTGAGACAGGGTTTCTCTGTGTAGTTTTGGTGCTTGTCCTGGATCTCACTCTGTAGACCAGGCTGGCCTCGAACTCACAGAGATCCTCCTGGCTCTGCCTCCCCAGTGCTGGGATTAAAGGCATGCTGCGCTGCCACTGCCACCACCTTTGTAAGTATCCTTATTGTGACTTTTTCTTTGAACTTATGGATCATTTAGAAGTGGGTTTAATTTTTTGTTTGTTTATTTGAAGACAGGATCCCAGCTACCACATCAGTCAGCTTACAACCATACGTGACTCCAACTCCAAGGAATCTGATGGATCCGGGCTTTTCAGGTATGTATGTGTACACATGTGTGTACACGCACACACACACACACACACACACACACACACACACACACACACAATTTAAAAATAAATACAATCTAAGAAAGAAAGGGAGGGAAGGAGAGAAAGAGGAAGGGAAGAGGGTGGGAGAAATGATGGTTAATCTCAATTATCACTTTTATAAGATTTAGAATCACCTGGGAGACAGTCCTGGGCAAGCCTGTGCAGGAATATCTTGATTTCATGAACTGACCACTGTGGATGGCACTACTCCCTGAATGAGCGTCTTAACTATATAAAAGGGAGAAAGTGAGCTAAACACTAGGATGCATTTATCCCTGTTTCTTTTTCCTTTAAATTATTTAATTTTATGTGCACTAGTGTTTTGCCTGCACTCATGCCTCTGTGAGGGTGTCTGATCTCCTGAAAATGGAGTTACAGACAGTTGTGAGCTACCACTCAAGTGCTAAGAACTGAACCCAAGTCCTCTGGAAGGGCAGTCACTACCTACCCTTAACCTCTGAGCCATCTCTCCTGGCCCCATTCCTCTGTCTCTTTATTGTGGATGTCATGTGACCAACTGTTTCAAGCTCCTGATGCCTTGACTTCTCTGTGATGATGGACTGTCCCTTGAATAGTGAGCTTTTCTTCCTTAAGCTTACTTTTGTCATAATATTTTGATATAGCAACAGAAAAAGAAACTAAGACAAAACATACAACAGATCCTACAAAAATAAAAATAAAAAGATAGTCTGAGTAACTTCATGTCAATACATTTAACAAAATACAGGCAAATTTTGTTAAAAACAGAAGCTAGCATCTCTAACAAAAGAATAAATAACCTCGAGCAAATAAATTAACCACTAAAAACCAGTCCTAAAAAGGCAACTTCATATCAACATAGCTTCACCAGAGAATTCTACGAACTACTTACGGAAGAAATAATACCAATTCTACACAAACTTTCTGAAAGTTAACAAGAAGAAACATTTCTTAGTTTATTCTTTTTTTTTTTGGTTTTTCAAGACAGGGTTTCTCTGTGTAGCTTTGCGCCTTTCCTGGAACTCACTCTGTAGACCAGGCTAGCCTTGAACTCACAGAGATCTGCCTGGCTCTGCCTCCCGAGTACTGGGATTAAAGGCGTGCGGCGGCATTGCTGCCGCCGCCGCCACCCGGCTTAGTTTATTCTTTTTTAAAAACATTTATTTCCTAACTTATTCTAAGACACCAAAACAATACAAAGCAAATTTACAGACTAATAATATTCTTCATAAACACAGACATAATAATTCTTAACAGAGCATCTGCACATTGGAGCCAAAGCAAGAACACTTACTTGCTGCTCTCCCAGATGACCTGGGTTCAATACCCAGCACCTACATGGTGGCCTACAATTGTCTGTTATTCCCTCTTCTGGCCTTCGTCGACACCAGGCACACAATTGGTATATAGATACACATGTAGGCAAAACACACATACACACAGAAATAAAGAAATCTAAAAAGAAAAAAATTTTAAAGAATTATATAACACTTTTGGACTAGAGGACACCTTAAGATGCCAATTCTCAAGGGGAGTATGGTGGCACATATGGTGGTATTTTATTTGTACTGAAATGTGATTTTCATTGTATGTTAATAAATAAAGTTGCCCAGGGGTCAGAGCTATTAGAGCCATAGCAAGAGCGTGGTGGTGGTGGTGGTGGTGGTGGTGGTGGTGGTGGTGGTGGTGGTGGTGGTGGTGGTGGTGGTGGTGGTGGTGGCGGCAGCACACGCCTTTAATCCCAGCACTTGGTAGAAGAGCTAGGTAGATCTCTGTGTGTTCAGGAATACAGCCAGCATTGGAGACATACGCCTTTAAGGCCTGGAGGGCTGTACTTACAGGCAGTGACGAGGCAGTCATGTGTTTGGGTTTACAACCAATGAGAAAGCAGAACAGAAAGACTATTTAAAGACAGACACAGGAAGTAGCTCTCTTTCGGGGAGGTAGGAGCACCACAGGAGGTAAGATTTTAGCTCTGAGCTCTGACCTCTTGGCTTTCTCTTTTACATTGGTTCTGTGCTTCTTATTTTAATAAGACAGTTGGTTACATCTACAGGCACATGCCTTTAATCTCAGTACTCAGAGACAGATAGATAGATCTCTGTAGGTTTAAGGCCAGTCTGGTCTACAGAACAAGTTCCAGGACAACCAGGGCTACACAGAGAAACCCTGTATCAAAACAAAAACAAAAAACAAACAACAAAAAAAGAAAATATGATACTTGACTTTACAGGCAATCAAGCTATTTTTATAAATACACTTCAGGAACTCCTTCCATCCATCTACAGAAAGAAGAGTTTGTGACTGTATACTCCAAGAGAATAATCTTTAACAGCAAAATCTGGAAGCTAAGATGTGTTATATCCATAAAGGTGACTAGTACACAGCAACAAACATTCAATTATAATGAATGAATACTATATGATTATGGCTATAAAATTCAAAACATTTGGAAAAAAAATCAAACAACAGTGTCTAGATTTAGATGCTTAAGCGTTATCACTAACAGAAGTGATAGCAGAGGGCCAGAAGGTGACCAACAGGAAGGCAATCCTAAGATGAGGGCCACAGAAGAACCTGAGCTGAGGAACATCACTTGACTTCTCAATCTCTATGGTAACAGTCAACACCAAACACATCTACAACCAAGGAAGAAACCAGGGATAACTCATCAGTAAGAACAAACTCAAAAATAAACAAATTTTCCTTCCTTCTTTCCTTCTCTCCCTCCTTCCTTCCATAAGACAGGGTCTCACTATGTAGCCCCAGATAGACTGGACCTCTCGATATAGACCAGGCTGGCCTCCAACTCAAGAGAGAGCTAGCTGCCTGTCTCTGTCTCAAGAGTACTGGTATTAAAGGTGTGTGCCACCACACCCATTAAGCCTACCTTTCTATTGAATGCACAATGAGAGCACCTAAAACATCACTCACAGATAGAAAAGAAAGGATACAAGAAGGAGGGGAGAAGGTGGGAATAGGGAAGAAAAACTACAGATCAACACAAAAAGTCAACCTTCAGGAGTAAAGTGCTTCCAATGAGGCTCCTACACAGTAAGAAAGTAAATGCATAAGGGTTCAGTAACTTCAACATGCTCACTCAGTATACAGCCTGAAACCATGTAGACAAAACTGGAAACAGGGAAAAAAAGGGCAAAAAGACACAAAGAATAAGAGATTTTAAGTGATCTCACCCAGAAATTAGATTAAGCACGCATCATGCATGCACGCAAACACACACACACACACACACACACACACACACACAGAGTGAGACTGAAGAAAGATGGATTTACGCACACAATTCAGAAACAGCTGTAGTAACTAACAGATGTCCACAGAGCCCTCCACACGGGTCAGAGAAAGATACTCTTCAGACATATACACAACATTTATAAAACTTAACCATGGGTCAAAATTAGCAAATATTCCTGACTGAATACAGACTCACTAATACATATCACAATTTCCAACCATACAATATCACAATAAAATCATTACAGAAAGAAAAGAGCAGGAAGCTTAGCTGGCCAATGCATGGGCTGGAGACAGTAATAATAGACAGCACACTTTAAGAGGGTTGGACCTGTGAGATGGCTCAGTGGATAAAGGCACTTGCTGCCAAGCCTGACAATCTGAGTTCAATCCTTGGAACCCACATGGTAAATCAACTCCTGCAAGTTGTCTTCTGACCACTGCATGAGTGCAACACACACACACACACACACACACACACACACACACACAATGAAATATAGTAAAAGTAAAATTTAATTAAAGTTGCTTCTTTGAGCCAGACGTGGTGGCATTTGCCTTTAATCCCAGCACTTGGGATGCAGAGGCAGGAGGATCTCTGAGTTCGAGGCTAACCTGCTCTACAGAGAAACCCTGTCCCAAAAATACAAAAAAATAAAATAAAATGAAGATCTTTTAGCTTTCTGAGCATAAAATATGCAGACATGAATGAGGTTGGAAATGAATGGCTACAGAATAATCTGGGGTGTGATGGCTATTCTTGATTATCAATTTGACTGCATCTGGAACCAAGTAAAATGCAAGCTGATGGGCACTCCTATAAGGAGTTTTCTTGATTAGATTATTTAAAGCAGGAAGACCTACCCAGACATCCTACCCTTAACTCTCCAAGGCAAGTTTATCTATCCTGTTGCAGAGGCATTCCTTTGCCAGTATTAGAACCAATTTCTTCAGGATTCTAGCACTAACTGAAGATCAGCAGCTCTTCAGTAATCCTCTAGGATACCAAACTCAGATTGCCAAGACATCCAGCCTTGTGGATGGAGCAACTACTGGATTTCTCAGCCTCTCCAGTCTGAGACAAGGTACTGTTTGACTACCTACAATGAGTGAATATATGTATTCAGCTTCCCAAGGTCACTGCTGGGTAATAGCATCAGCCAAGTGCTCTCTATTCACTGCCTGGCATTTGACCAAACAGAATGGGAGAAGCATAGCAAGAATAATGCTTAAGGAAGAAATGGAAATGCCAATTTTACACAAATTCTCCCCCAAAACAAACAGGGACATAACTCATTTTACGAGGTCTAAAGGACAAGTCAAGAAGGCTCCAAGAAGACATCCTTTCTGATGACAGATGCCAAACTAGTGCAGCAAAGTGGAGAAAGGATGTCCAGGTAGATTTGGAAAAAACAAGGCAGTTTTCCCAAAGCTATCCAAATGTGGAAACAACCCAAAGGTCCATGAATGGAGGCATGCACATGCACTAATACACACACACACAGAGTACAGTCTTGTGCAGTTTCTCAATAACAGGAAGAAATGACTGATCCTACAGCAATAAGGATACTTTCAAAAGCACTGTGCCAAATGACACAAGTTTATAGACACTATGTAAAGTGCAGAACTGTGGAGAAACTGGTAACAGAACTGATAACCTGAGTTGAATTCCTGGGACCTAAATGGTGGAAAATAATCAACTCCAAGTTATCCTCTGACCTCCATACA
This sequence comes from Peromyscus maniculatus bairdii, assembly GCF_049852395.1. Classification (NCBI taxonomy): domain Eukaryota; kingdom Metazoa; phylum Chordata; class Mammalia; order Rodentia; family Cricetidae; genus Peromyscus; species Peromyscus maniculatus. The sequence continues at coordinate 4,587,215 of NC_134861.1, forward strand.
ATAGTCTATGGCTACCCTATACATACACACATGAACACAATTTTAAATGGAGAAAAACAGATATAATGGGGGGGGGGGGGAATATGAAAAGAGGTACCTGCGTGGGTAGATAATGCTTCTCCCAGAAGTCAGCAGTTATTAAACAAAAATCTCAATAGCACTTGTGGGATATAACCCCCCAAGAGTCTCCCCCAAACTGTACAGGCTATTGAGACTGCTTTTGATCATCCACCAAATTAGATGTAAGACTCTAATGCTGAAGGTACTGCATATCATGATTGCAGGACATAGTGAAATCAAGCTAGAACTAAGCTAGCAGCTTCCTCCCTGCTAGCTAGCTATCACAGAGATGGAAGGTCCTGTGCTATATAGGCCACTGGGGCAGAAATGTCATCAGTGATACTGCCCAGATGTAAACCCTATGATGTAGATGTAACCAATTGTCTTTTTAAAATAAGAAACACAGAGCCAATGTAAAAGAGAAAGCCGAGAGGTCAGAGCTCAGAGATAAAATCTTACCTCCTGCAGTGTTCCTAGCTTCCCGAGAGAGCTACTTCTTGTTTGTCTGTGTTTAAATAGTCTTTTTATTCTGCCTTCTCATTGGTTGTAAACCCAACCACATGACTGCCTCATCACTGCCTGTAAGTACCGCCCTCCAGGTCTTAAAGGCGTATGTCTCCAATACTGGCTGTATCCCTGAACACACAGGAATCTAGCTCTTCTAACCACCACACTCTTGCTATGGCTCTAATAGCTCTGACCCCAGGGCAACTTTATTTATTAACATAAAATTAAAATCACATTTCAGTACAAATAAAATATCACCATACTATGAGCTATAATTAATTACCTGTCAGACAACATATATCCACTGTAACCATAATGGCATTGATATTTTGGGACTAATCAACTGCTTCCTGACTGGGTATGAGGCCTACTCTACAGGAGGGAATCCATGCTTGCTACTCTAAACCTGGTCAACAGCCTATGACTCTAGAAGTCATATGCCCTAGTTGGGAACCTATACATTATCAAACTACTTTCTAAATACTCATGTGTATATCCACTTATCAATACTGCTCCCAGCCTTGGTAAGAGAAGCTTCTTTTGCAGTAGGCAACAGTCAATGTGCACATTCATACTGGTTAAAGTGCTGAGAATAAGTGACCACTGAATGTTTTAACACTAAAAATGACATCTGTATCACCTCCTTCAAGGCTCAGCGAACATCACAGAAGAGGGAGTGGGAAGAATGTTAAGAGTCACAACATGGGGAAGAGTGCTGTGAAACAGTTTTCTGGATAGGACTTATGAGTTCACAGCAGCTGTGCTTACCTACCCAAGATGGGGTCCATCAACATTCCATCATGGACTGGGAAGGAGCTCATGAGGCCCCACCACTCCATGAGGAGCTACAGACAATCAGAGGTTGCTGGAGGAGTGGGTGTCATTTTCTTCACTGGCATAACCACTGTTAAGTTGCCCATGCTCCAGTAAATAAGCCCCACTTCCAGTACTCATGCCAATAAACCTAATATAACACCCTGGTTCATAGAAAAAACAAACATGAAAGTAAGAGGGGACTTGTGAAGGTTTTTGGAGGGAGGGGGAAAAGGGAAGATAATTGGAGAAAGGGGAAATGGTCAAAATTTAATATATACTTGTATGAAACTGAAAGAAAAAAATCTGAGAAGAAAATTTCAGACTGATTATGCTCTAAATCTCTGGTAAGGAGATTGCATGGGCTTTTCTCCATTCCTTTGCTTATCCATTTGTTTACTCATTAATGTAAATATCAGGAGCAAATATGTCAGGTCAAGCATTAATCTTGGTTAAAACATACACAAAAATAAATAGCTGTGTTCATGGAGCTTATACTACAGTGAAGAAGACAAATTGCATAAGTGAAATATTTAGACTGTTAGAAATAAAGATAAGAGGGCTGGAAAGATGGCTCAGAGGTTAAGAGCACTGACTGCTCTTTCAGAGGTCCTGAGTTCAATTCCCAGCAACCACATGGTGGCTCACAACTATCTTTATCAAGATCTGGTGCCCTCTTCTGTCCTGTAGACAAACATTCAGGCAGAATTGTATGCATAATAAATAAATAAATCTTTTTTTTAAAAAAAAAAAAAAGACAAGACAAAATAGAGCTAAGGAAGAGAAACAAAGCAGGAATTGGAGCTTGTGGGAAAGGGCTGAGAGAGCATTACTTCTAGTTTGATCTGCACTCACTCCAGAATTAGTTACTAAAACTCTACCACCAAGACTAGCATTGAAGCTGGGGGAGGGAGGGTTGTCTTCAAAAAGCCCCTGGCTGGGCAGCCAGATGAATGGTCAATGAGGAAGAGGAATAAGCCTAGGAAGTGGAAAGCCATCCACACTACAGCCAAATGCTTCTCAAACGGACACTGAAACTACTCTGAAAACAGAAGGCAGGAAATGCTGCCTGCTACTTGCCACAAGAAGTAAGGGATCAGAAGACAAGTCACTCAGAAGATAGCTTCTTGCATTCAGCAATCCAAAGGAAAGAAGAAAAATAATAGAAGAGAAGAGCCTTGAATATGGGAATGGTTGAAAAAGCCATCTCCTAAAACGCAGAGTCATGAAAGCCTAATGGGAAGAGTAGGAATTAGCCTTAACCTATACCAAAGATCAGATCAAGCCTAAGAGCCTCAAAGTCTCTAGTAAGAGAAGGCCTGGAATCAAGGAGGGAGGAAGGCCAGGCTTCAGAAGTGCATCACAGAAATAATTTTCAGACATTTGCCAGTACATGGAATTGTCTACAATTGAACACATGGAAGTCCTACTAGCTTCTCAGGAAACTTTATTGCCAAAGAAACCCTGAGGCCAGATGCAAAAGCCAAAAGCACTAAACAGGTGACTAGCTTGCTTACTGTAGATAAGGAAGCACATGCTCTCCATCTACCGCTGGTATGGCCAGCAAGGCCAGAAGACACATTCCAGAGAGTAAGCATAGGCTAAAAGATAGTATAGGAGGAAGCAGTCTGATGACAGACGAAAGTCCTTTCCTTTCTTTGCCAGTTAGCCCACCACCCATAAGAGAGGAGCAAGAAGCCCACTGACGCTGCAGCCACTCACCGGCTGGTCAAAACCGCTGTGCCTCTCCTCCTTCTCCACAGTCCTCCGGCAGTCTGGGCATACCCACAGCGGCAGGTGCAGCACGCTGTTGCCCTTGGGAGCCATGGAAAGGGCCAATTTGCTCGCAGTCTTAACTCCACTCTCTAAGAATGAAGAGTCTTTCCGTTCACTTCTGCATAGAAGACAATAATCCCCAGCGGGGTAGGGTGGTGTTCTATGATTCATGCCAAAACTAAAAGGAGTCTGGAATAGAAAAAAAATTCTATGTTCAAAACCTGAGCCAGGAAGCCAAGATTGTTTAATTTATATATGTATGTGTGTGTGTGTGTGTGTGTGTGTGTGTGTGTGTGTGTATACACACACACACACACACACACACATACACACACGCATATATATGTTTATCTATTACACATATGTATATTTATATAGAAAAACAAAATAGGAAACACATGAAGCTGAACCTCATATTCTAGAAACTGGTGATATTTCAAATGAAATAGGAACACCATAAAGAAGCACTTCACTCTTCACTTAGACTCAGTTTGCATTAATTCTGCCAGGAAAACCCATCAGCACAGATCTTCAGACCTCAACTGAGCATGAAACCACCACACCAGAGGTATATGCACACAAGGGCTGCACTGATGCAGCAGCTCTGGCTTGAAAGCATCTCTGAAGAGGGCTATCCCTGGTCTAGACTCCAGAGAACAAAGAAGCTCATGGCAGGGGCATCCCCAAAACCCAAACTCCCAGGCTATGTGATCATAATGCTGAATTTATATCCTAATTTAAGCAGCTGCCTTTCCAAGACTATGGGGTAAATGTAGGAGTAGGAGCCTGAAGCAAAGGATCCTCTCGGCTTTTGGAATACACAAAGAAGCTAAGGTTCATAGGTTTGGAAATAGACTTAAAGTACCACGACTATCAAGCATAGAACAAGATTTTAAATCAAAGCAGAAAACTGAGATGGATCCTCCTTTAATTGTCCACCCACTGGGGGACACCTGTAGGCACAGGACAGCTTCAGAAAGCGCCTTTCAGGAGCTGGCCTAGCACAGAGACTCAGTGCAGTGCAAAAGTATACCGCAGACCCCTCTTAAGCCTCTCTTGTCACTACCATCAGATGGGAAGGAAGAACATCTCATTCTCTAGTGCTCAGCTGGCCTTGCCAAGCCAGCTCCTCAGATCTTCCCTTATTCCCATGGCTCTCCCTGAACTATCATCAATATTCAACCTGATTGTGAATGTGCACTAACACACACAACTGTTAGGGCTCCACAACAACCCAGAGCTCCCAAGTGGGCCCTAGACTACACAGAAGGCACTGGGGCAGAAATTTGGGGCTGAAAAAAGGAATTAATGAGTGAAGGAAAGTCCTTCAATCTTACATGCTCTGATAAATCAGTGGTTGAAACAGTATGTACCAATTGTACCCATGCTGTGGATGATTGATTGATAAATAAAACACTGATTGGCCAGTAGCCAGGCAGGAAGTACAGGCAGGACAAAGAGAGAGGAAAAGTCTGGGAAGTGGAAGGCTGACGGGAGGAGACGCCAGCCTGCCATCCAGGGAGCAGCATGTAAAGGCACGGAACACTTGATGACATATAGATTAACAAAATGGCTGAGTTTACGTGTAAGAGCTAGACAGTGGTAGGCCTGAGCTAATGGCCGAGCAGTTAAATTAATATGAACTTCTGAGTGATTATTTTATAAGTGGTTGTGGGGTCCGTGGGGCTGGGCAGAACTGGAGAAAACTCCAGCTACAGAAAACTCCTCCACAAGGCTTGGAGGGCTTTACTAGGCTGAGCTTGTGTGACAGGGTGAGGAGAATCTCCAGTAAGTGCCTGCAAACCTTCCCAAAAAACAGAGTACAAGAGTAACATCTTTTCCCCATACCAAGAAACCTGGGATGTCTACATTATAAGAATTTCAAAACTCACCTCACTTAAGCCCGTCTTTTTCCTGTCACAAACAGAATAACCACAACCACCATTGGTCACGGACTATCCATGCACATGCTGGGCTCAATGCACATGCTGGGCTCAAGTGTACGACAGGCCAGGCCAGAAATTCAATGTGACAGCCAGCACTGACAAGACACCAACTCCATTCACCACCAAATACATGGATCCAAAAGTGTTTTAAGATTTCAACTTTAGGGCTGGATAGATGGCTCAAAAGTTAAGAGCACTGGCTGTTCTTCTAGAGGTCCTGAGTTCAATTCCCAGCAACCACACAGTGGCTCACAACCATCTATAATGAGATCTGGTGCCCTCTTCTGGTGTGCAGGCATACATGCAGGCAGAATACTGTATACATAATAGATAAATCTTTTTTTAAAAAAAAGATTTCAGCTTTATTTAGATTCTAGGATATTTGCATATGTATTAAAATTGGGGTGGGCCCAAAATTTATGACTATGAAGATTTTCAAATATACCTTACAAAGACAGAAGCCAGTGTCATTCCATTCATATTTTTAAGCGCATCTGCATTGTGACTACAACCATTAGAAGTCAGATAAGGGGATTTTATCAGTGCCATACTGATACTTAAAATAGTTTTAACTTGGTAGTATTTCAGATATCAGAGAGGCTCAACCAGTACTCACTAGGAGTCCACCATGTGCCTGGGCACCAGGGCACTGCAGTGGGTAAACAAAGATCTTTGTCTGAAGGAGTTAATGTCCTCACCAAAGCAAAAACAAAGATTGGAGCTTGGAATGCTAGCTACAATCCTAACACTCTGAGGCTGAGGCTGAGGCAGAAGTGTTTTAGACCAATCTGGGGTAGAATCTTTCTTAAAAACAAACAAATGAAGAAAATATAAGTAAAAAAATGTATTTTAGGAGCAAGTGATATGAGTGCCAGTGCTGGGAAGAGTGCTCTTTCATTTCGGATGCAATGAAGGTCTCCATCAAGAACTACTTGCAGAGATGTCACCTGCGCTTAAATGTAGAAGAAGCACAAAGATAGCAGAGGTGGAAGAAAGAAAAGCCAGACAGAGCACCGGCCCCAGGCTACAGAAAAGAGAGATTATAAAACTGCTACTGGCTGGGTGGTGGTGGCGGCAGTGCACGCCTGTAATCCCAGCACTCAGGAGGCAGAGGCCAGCCTGGTCTACAGAGCTAGTCCACGACAGGCTCCAAAGCTACAGAGAAACCCTGTCTCAAAAAACAAAGTGGGGAAAAAAAAAAAAAAGGACTGCTACTGAGACAGAAGTGAGGCCTGAGTCAAAGATGGGTGAGGAACAGTTCTGAAAAAGACACATCTATACACATCTGAAATCTCGACTCTGGACCATCTTTTAGGAGACAAGAATGAAATGCAAAGAAAAAGGTCCTGTTCTTCTAAAGGACATTGAACAAGCAAATTCAGAGCCATGGTGGTGGTTTCTTAGCCTTTGTTTTGTTTTTGAGATGGTATCTTTCTGTATTACTCAAACTGGCCTCAAAATCCTGGGCTCTGACAATCCCCCTACCGCAGTCTCCCAAGTAGGTGAGACTACAGGTTTGAACTACCAAGAGTGGTGTGTAGAACAGAGCAAAGCAGAAACCCAAAGGAAAAGACTTGCAGACCTGAGAAAGAAGCAAAGCGTGCTGAGGGAGCAGTACACATATCTGAATATGCCTATGGCTATCATAAACACAGCCAAGGAGCTAAAGTATCTGCAGCAAGGGGGCGTTGTCAGAAAGGACATGTCAGCCAGGCTTCTGGTTCTCATACAAGAGGAGACATGACCCAACATCCATCTTAAAAAGGAATTTTATTGTATGAAAAAATGAATTCTATGGGACAGTGACATAAGCAGTGCTGCTACAGGCAGTTCTGAGTGAAGAAGAGGTAGCTTATACTTATGGAAATACAGACTATACATACAATACAGAAGAACAAGGTGGACCCACAGGGGCCTAAAGGGTCAATGACTAAATACCACAGGGGAATGGATCCCAAGGGATAGGACAGGTTAGACCAGTGGCAAGAGCCAAAGATCAGCTTAAATGTTATTCTCATGAGCTGCGACATATAATGTAGAGTTTGTATTGGGTGTTCATGAATAAGATACTAAGGAAGAAGGGTGCGGTTGCATATAACTGGGCATCACAAGTACAAATGATTTGAAAGTTACAGACCTAGGGGCTAAGGAGATGGGTCAGTGTTTAAGCACTTGCTATGCAAGCACAAAGACCAGAGTTTGGATCCCCAGAAACTCATGTTGGTGAATGTAGTAGTCCACCTGTAATTCCAGCATGGGAAGGAAGAAACGGCGGATCTGGGTTTAGCTGAAAGACCCTGTGTCAATGAATAAGGCAGAGAAATTACTGAGAATAATTCCTAACATCAACTATGGCTTCCATATGCATGTACACATGTATACCCACATATAAGTGTCCACAAACATGTAAACGCACATATCTCTCCTTGTGCTTATGTATGTCCTTGTATCTTCTATGGTCCAGTATTTATTCAAATCTTTGACCTGGAAGTTTATCAGTCTGATTGTTTCTAAAAGAATTAGCTTTGATTCTATGGGTTTCTGTAGGGAGTTTCTGTTTTGATTTTGGTTACTTTTATGTTTTCATTTTCTGGTAACTTCAGATATTAACGACTACACCTATGTTCTACTTTGTTAAGGTGGAAAATTAGGCCATTAAGCCCTTCCTCTTGTATAATCCAGGTTATTAGTCATAAAGATTTCCATTTGTCCTCTACTTTCGCTGTACTTTAACTATTTTTGATGTGCTTTTAATTCTCCTTTAGTTCAAAATATTTTTAAATTTCATCTTCTTTTTGTTTGTTTTCTCCAGACTAGGTCTTTCTATGTTAAACCAAACTTGCCTCAAAATCACAGAGATCCATCCTCTGCCTCCTGAGGGCTAGGATCAAAGGCGTGTACCACCCACCACACCTGGCCAAATTTCACTTCTGGTTTCTTCTTTGATGAATATTTAAGTATGGTGTTAATCTGATAGTATCTGGGGGGTTCTATATATCTGATATTGAGTTCTAACATAATTCTGCTATCAGAAAAGATCCTTAATATAATTTAAAATCTTCTACACTTGACTCCCGAGACTTTTTCAGTGATACAGAACATGGTCTATATTGGTGGATGTTCACTATAAAAGTCAGTATCTGGGTGGTGGTGGCGCACACCTTTAAACCCAGCACTCGGGAGAAAGAGCCAGGTGGATCTCTGTAAGTTTGAAGCCAGCCTGGTCTACAGAGCGAGTTCCAGGACAGGCTGCAAAGCTACCCAGAGAACCCTATCTCGAAAAAACAGTCAGTATCTTCCCAGATGAGAGTGGCAAACTAGGACGCTTTGGAAAGGGATAGATCAACATATGCACCCTGGGTTAGAATAGCTACTCCATACATCCATCCACACTAATCCTCAGATCTCTTCTTTCACTTCACTTCCAACTGCACAGGGCTGGCTCACAATGCATGTAACCATAACAGCTGCTACTTCAAATCTCTTCTGTGACTCCATTTTCTAAAATAGACAAGTCCTCAGTGAGGTATCATGCAAGACTTACAAGGCTCTCAGCCAGGTGGGAGTTCCCCTTGTAACACAGTTAACTACCTGGTTAAAACGACAGTTCCACATTCCTATTCCATTCAGATCTATGGTTTTCTCTCTGTGTCTAAAAATAATTTTTTAACATTTATTTATTTGTTGTGTGGGGGCAAGGTGCACCACATGTGCGCCATAGTATGTGTTGAGGCCAGAGGACATCCTGAAGGAGTCAGTTCTCATCTAAGCTTTGCAGTTTAGCCAGCCCCATTAGTGGCTGAGTCCTTTGGTTGGCCCTTGCCTTGCTTTAGTATTTATCACCTCCCACTGTGCAACACCACTTTTCCCTTCTTTATCAGACACATGGGATTCTCTTCATCCCATGTCGTTTCTTCTCTAAGTTCTGCTCCTCACTCCTAATACATGCTTCCCTTAGCTAATTATTCAACTTTATATATAACGACACATTTATACCCATACAAAGTATCCTTTGCATGTCTAGCTTCTCATTGGACACGCAATGTTTTCAGAACCACAAGGAACTCCATACCCACTGAAGGGACTAAATGTGCAGTAGTATCAGAATGCATAGTCTTGTCTTCCAGCTTGCCACTCTTTATGCACCACCTCACACAGGGGTCACTGCATCACTACAATACCTACCTGCGCACCTTCCTCACTTCTTTCCCAGAACTTAAGCACAAGTAGTTTCTGTGAGCAAGAAGCACTGCTTAGGAAATAATTAAACAAAAACTGCACCCTCCCATACTTAATGAAAAAAACCTGGTAACAGAATCAAGAATCTAGCTATAAAATTAGCTTAAAAACTTGAAAGTTTTATGACAATAATTCCTGCAATTTTACAGAATACACAACAATTTACAGATTTCAAGGTTGTTCTCTGGAAACTCAATAAAATTTAGTTAAGTTACTGATTACAGATTACTGATTCCAAAATGCATTATTTTAGCACCCCTTTCCTTTTTGTGTGTTGTTTTATTTTACTTTTGAGACAGTGTCTCACAGAGCCAAGTTGGCTTCAAATACATCATCCTCCTGTTTCTACTTCCTAAATATTGGGTTAATAGGCATATGCCACCATCCCTGGTTTCCTTTTCTCCCTCTCTTTTGAGGTACTGGTAATCAAACTCAGGACTTGATAGCTAGGCAAATGTCCAACCCTCTTTCTTTTTCTTCTTTTCTTCTTACCTTCTCCCCTCCCTCTCTTTCCCGTCCCCTTTGTTTGAGACAGAGTTTCTCTATGTATCCCTGGCTGCCCTGGAACTAGCTATGTAGACCAGGCTGGTCTTAAATTCACAGATCTCTACCTACCTCCACCTGTCCAATGCCAGGGCTACCTAGAGAAATCCTGTCTCAAAAAACAAAACAAAAGAATCTGAGCAGGGGCCACACAACATCTTATTTATTTGTTTGTTTGTTTGTTTTTCTTGGTTTTTTCGAGACAGGGTTTCTCTGTGTAGTTTTGGTGGTGCCTGTCCTGGATCTTGCTCTGTAGACCAGGCTAGCCTCGAACTCACAGAGATCCTTCTGGCTCTATCTCCCGAGTGCTGGAATTAAAGGTGTGCGTCGCCGCCGCCACCACCCGGCCACACAACATTTTAAAAGGGTGTTAGTTGATACTTAGTAAAGAACAGGATCAGTAGATACAGGAGTAAACACAGGAGCAGCCACTACCTGTAGGCCTGAGGCAGAATGTTCAAGAATAAATCTGGTGCTAATTATTCACATTAGTGTTCTGTGTATGTGATAAATGTGTACCTAAGCATGCAAGTGTACATGAGGATGCACTCTCCCTTGTGTGCACACGCAGAGGCCAGAAGTTGGGTGTTTTCCTCTATCAGTACCCATTCTATTTTTGTGAAACAGGTTTTGGTTGTTTATTTACTTGTTTATTTTTATTATGTTCTCTGTGTGTGAGATGGCACAAGTGTGGAGGTCAGAGGACAATTTACAAGATTTGGTTTGATCTTTCTACCATGTGGCTCCTTACAATTAAGGTTGTAAGACTTGGCAGCAAGTACCTGTGGCCACTGGGCCATCCTGCTAGCCCTAAGACAGACTCTATCACTGAGCCTAGAGCTCATCACTTCAGCTAGACTATCTGGCCAGGAAGCCCCCAAGATCTATCAGCCTGTTTCTACTCTCCCAGCACTGGTGTTACAGCACATACTACTGTACCTGTTTTGGTTTGTTATTTTATGTAAGTGCTTGAGATCTGAACCCAGGTCCTGTAAAAGTTCCTGCCAGGCAGTGGTGGTGTACATCTTTAATCCCAGCACTCAGGAGGCAGGCACAGGCAGATCTCTGTGGTCTCAAGGCCAGCTTGGTCTAGAGAGTGAATTCCAGGACCACCAAAGTGGTTACACAGAGAAACCGTGTTTGGGGGTGGGGAAATTCCAGCCCTACTAAGATTCAGACATCACTAGAAACAGACAGCTATAGCCCCAGAATGGGAATCTGCTCAAATACAAGAGAGCTAGCAGAAAACTATCTTTTAGAATGCAGATGATGAAACTTGTCCAGCTACCACCCTTGAATCTGCCTTATTTTCCCTATCCTGGGAATACAAGCCTATGTCACCAGACCTGGCAAAATTTATCAGAAAAAATTTTTACACCAGGCGGAAAGATCACTTGAGCCCAGGAGTTTGAGGCCAGAATGCTGGTTAAAATCTAGTGCCTATAGAAAGTGCTGTTGGACTCTTCTGGGAAGCCATATAACACATCCAAAAAATTGCCATAAAGTTGCCAAAGTGATTCTAATGAAATGCAGAGAAGGCACAGAGGAACTGGGATCAGAGGCTCCTTCCACTTTAGTCCTACAAACCCACTACTGACAAAAAGAGACATCAGTGGAGTGCATTTCAAATGTCACATGTAGAACAAAGGGTAAGTGTGGAGCCAAGAGGCAATGAACTGCTATTTGGCACACCTTCCTGCTGACATTTTTCCATGCTGGCTGCAGACATAACACCTCTTGGCTTCAGCCACTCTTTCTGCTTATTCAGTGAAAAGAGCCAGGTCTCATAAATACTGACATTCCTGGACTTACATCTCAATAAACTTCCATGGAGTAAGCAGACAATATCCTACTCTAGTTATTGTCCAGTCTACTTCCCTCTCACAGGGTACTCTATAAACTATTCTTTTTGTTTTGTTTTGGTTTTGAGACAGAGTTTCTCTGTGTAGCCCTGGCTGTCCTGGAACTCACTTTATAGACAAGGCCTGCCTCTGCCTCCCAAGGGCTGGGATTAAAGGTATGTGCTACCACCACCCAGCTCTATAAGCTATTCTTAAAGAGCAAATATTGGGCATAGTGATGCACACTTTAATCCCAGCACTCAGGAGACAGAGGCAAAGCCGATCTCTGAGTTCTAGGACAGTCTGATCTAAGAAGCAAGTTCCAGGACATCCAGGGTTACACAGAGAAACCCTGTATCAAAACAAAAACAAAAACAAAAACACACCAAAATAAATAAATGTATGGCTTTGACTTTTGCAGCATGGTAAAAAACAAAGCCCCTCTATAATTATGTTACCAGTAAAAAATTAATTAAGACTTGTCAGTAGAGGGAGCTAGAGAGATATAACAGGAAGGAAAGGCTTCCCTTTCAGAGTCTGCAAGACACAGTGCTAGCTGGCTAATGGAAAACACACTTGTGTTGTCTCCACAGATGAGCTTAGACTGCGTTTTCTCTGAGCTAGGTGTGTGAAGGACACAACTTCTGTAGTATTTGACAATTTATGTGCTTTCTCTAGCTCTGGACTTGGTAAGTAGCAGTATAGCTAGAATTTCTGAACACAAATCTGTATCCCAATCTGTATCCTGCCTTCTCCTAAGCTCCACCCATGCCTACACCTACCAAGGTCCCTCAGCACTGACAGACTAGCTAACCTTCATTCCACGCAGTGCCCGGGCCCACATCATGTATAAAAGTAAGTCCTTGTCCAAGGAGTCTGCTGAACCAGCAGCTGTGCCCTGGCCAGTTCTGGGCACCAGCTCTTCTGCTGTACACCTACCCACCACTCTCAGCTTTCTTGTACCCCACTCTAGTGCTGACTGAGGACCAGATCTGGCCCAGGAACCCTGACCAACCTACTGGCTATAACTCTATCTTCACCACAGGTCTGATCTCCAGCCTTGGGGAGAAGGCTCCTTTCAAATATACCCCTTGGTATTTGTTTTAAAGATAGTCTTTAGCCGGTTGGTGGTACGTGCCTTTAATTCCAGCACTCAGGAAACAGAGGCAGGCTGATCTCTGAGTTCCAGGACGGCCAGGTCTACATACACAAAGAAACTTTGTCTCCAAAAAGTCTTTAGCACAAACTGGCTTCAAACTCCCAAGTGTTGAGATTAAAAGTAGGTAACACCACATCTGGCTCCTGGCTCTTAGCCCAAAGTAGCCTTGAGAATTCTTTCCTGTTTCTAGTGACTCTATTACAGTATAATAATTCTTTAATGTAATAATAGTTGAGTAAGGTAGGATATGCTTATAATCACAGCTATTTGCCTGCAATCCCAGCAACTTGGGAGGCAGAAAGAAAGCATATATAATATAGCAACATAGGCAACAACAGTAAGACCCTGAACAAAACACACACATAACATACAAAACCCTGACAATACCTCGATGTATAACATATAATGTGCCTTTCTTACTCTTTTGACTGCTTTAATTGTCCACACCGTGCACTATTTGTTTCTAAATATCATGATCTACAGACTTCCTGTATGGCTCCAATGGCACAGACCAAAGGGTCTGTTTTACTGTCAAAGTGAAGTGAGTGGTTTTTTTTTTTTTTTTGTTTTTCGAGACAGGGTTTCTCTGTGTAGCTTTGCGCCTTTCCTGGAGCTCACTTGGTAGCCCAGGCTGGCCTCGAACTCACAGAGATCCGCCTGGCTCTGCCTCCCGAGTGCTGGGATTAAAGGCGTGCGCCACCAACGCCCGGCCGAAAGCACCTTATTTTATCCCATGTCCATCCAAGAAGCCAACTGGATCTAGAAAATTGTGGAATGAACTGGCATGGTAGTGTGTGTGTGCATGTATGTGTACATAATCCCTAGAGAGCTGTACAAAATAAAAAAGGAAAGCATCAGAAAAGGAAATTGTAGAGGCTCAGAAGGTAAGCACGCTTGCTCCTCTTCCAGAGGACATGAGTTCAGTTCCCAGCACCCACATTAGGTGGCTTACAAATGTTTGTAACTCAAGCTCTGGGGGATTGATACACCTGGTCTCTATGGACACTCACACTCATGTGCACATAACCACATGCAGACACACAGCCTACACATAATAAAAATAAAGTCATTGAAAAAAAAGAAGCTGGTAGTAGTGGTTCACACCTCTGATCCTAGCATTTAGAATGCAGAGGTAGGCAGATGGCAGATCTCTGAGTTTGAGGCCAGCCTGGTCTACAGAGCAAGTTCCAGGACAGTCAAGGATGCACAATGAAGCCCTGTCTCGAATGAATGAATGAATGAATGAATGAATGAATGAATGAATGAATGAATGAATGAATGAATACATACATACATACATACATACATATATACATACATACATACATAAATTGCTGTGGAATAATCCTTTTGTAGACTGTAAAAATTTGTTACTCGAATTAGTTTAAATAAAATGCTGATTGGCCAGTTAGCCAGGCAGGAAGTATAGGCAGCGTGACCAAACCAAGGATGTTGGGAAGAACGGAAGTTAGAGAAATCTCCAGCCAGGTGCGGAGGGAGCAAAAGATCGGGGAGGTAGGAGCACCGCAGGAGGTAGATTTTAGCTCTGAGCTCTGACGTCTCAGCTTTCTCTTTTACATTGGTTCTGTGTTTCTTATTTTAGTAAGACGGTTGGTTACATCTACAATGTATCATGCTAATAAAAGTACTGTCATGTGGCAGAGTGCAAAAAAGTAATATGGGTTAACTTAAAATGTAGGAGTTAGTTAGTAAAAAGCCTGACCTATCAGACAAGCATTTACAATTAATATAAGCCTCTGAGTGGTTGAGAATTGGCGAGTAGGAGAGAAATGTCCGTTTACATATGGTGTACCAATGTATGGCCAAAATTTCCACATAAAACCTGACAAAGCTTAAAAAAGGATTCTAAACACACAAAACTGGAGTCAAATGCAGCTTCTTGGTAATAGTCTTTTTTCCAGTAGGCTCTGTTTGCTGGCGGCAAGCAGAGGCAAGAATCCTTTAAGAGATGACTTCCTGACTCAGCATTAGTGGCAAAAATGGGCAGCTCTTTTAAGAGGTACTACTACCAAACATTTATAGGGTGTTTATGAGCAGCCAGTGGCACACTACTCTGTGGCAGCATGGACCTAGAAACTCCCCAGAGTTGGGGTGATAAATGTGGCTCCTGCAAGTACCTCCGCCATAAAGCTAGGCTCTCAGAAAGTCAAAAAATGGGGCAGAGCCAGCCACCAAAGCCCTGCTTTGGTCCTAGCCAAACCACTTAGTAGTTTTAAAGACTCATGTGGTCAAAAAAAGGTTGAGGATACACAACAGAGACAGATTCAGACAAAAGAAACCTCTAAACAAGTTAGAATATGCTTAAAAATAGACATGGTCTTGGGAGAGAAAAGAAAACGAGAATAGACAGTCATAAAAAATAGTTTTAAAATAATGCCACAAAAAGGGAATATACACAGAGTCTGGATACCATATATTATGTTGTCTTTTGAGTTTTTTGACTGAAGAGGAAAGAGCAAGAGCTGCTAAGAGACATTTGATTATAAATGCTGCTAGATTAAACCAACCTATATATTTTGAAAATGTCTTGACTTCAAAATTTAAGTTTAAAAAAATGCTACTTTGGAGAAGAGGTTATGCTTTTGTTTCCATAGCAAATTCATTCTGAGTTAAAGAAAATCAGGTTTGAGCAAGGAAGATCCCCTGAAATCCTGGCTACAGACAAAAAAAAATAAACCTGGAAGAACTGCAAGACATGTGATGCATATTTTACCTGCTCAAACACATAACAAGAAATCATCTTTGACTAAAGCGTATGATGCACAATCTAACTTATATTAATACAGATTATGTATGTTATCTTTAAAAATTTATGTATTTTCAGAGGAAGGGGACCAGACACCAATGAAAACGGATGACCCAGGTGATCCAGCATCTCAAAATGCCTCTGTTACAGGCTCCTCAGAATCTTGCATCAAGAATAGCTTCAAGGCTGCTGGCTGCGATGATCCAGCCTCACAGAATACTCCAGTCAGTACTTGACCATAATTCTGGATTTTCTCAGGGTCCCTCAAATATTACCAGCGCTCACCAATCAACAGAAAGTAGTCTAGAAAATTATGCCCACATTCCCAATTTAACTGGGGTTGGTTATAAGTTGTTATTGGTAATGGCCAGAAAACAAGCTAAACAAAGGAGATTTATGGTGATCTTTTATTTGTACTGAAATGTGATTTTAATTTTATGTTAATAAAGTTGCCCTGGGGTCAGAGCTATTAGAGCCATAGCAAGAGTGTGGTGATTAGAAGAGCTAGGTAGATTTCTGTGTGTTCAGGGATACAGCCAGTATTGGAGACATACGCCTTTAAGACCTGGAGGGCGGTACTTACAGGCAGTGACAAGGCAGTCATGTGGTTGGGTTTACAACCAATGAGAAGGCAGAACAGAAAGACTATTTAAAGACAGACAAACAGGAAGAAGCTCTCTCGGGGAAGCTAGGAGCACTGCAGGAGGTAAGATTTTATCTCTGAGCTCTGACCTCTCGGCTTTCTCTTTTACATTGGCTCTGTGTTTCTTATTTTAATAAGACGATTGGTTACATCTACAGAGATTAGATTCAGGGATCAAGTTCTGAAAAGAAAAAGGGGGGATATAGAAATGATAGGATAAAAGGGTAAAATATTGAGTCTACTTTAATCCAAAAAGCAACAACAACAATTAATCATACATATTTTACATTGATATGGATTTTGGTTTATTGATACAAATTTAAAGTTAATTTTGTTATAGTGTATGTTTATTTCTATTCTTACGATATTATGTTTATGCAGTTCAATTATATATATAATAAAGAAATACAGATTAATAGTCATCTATAATAGCAAACTCATAGTCATGTCAGGTTTTCATGGTCATATAGAGATTATTTCAGATAGGCAATCTTCAAACACTTCAAAGACCTACAGAATATAGCATTTAAAATGTTTTAAGAACTTAAGACTTTTCTCAACAGTGAGACATGTCTGCTCCTGGCAGCACCAATTACTTCAAAGAGGATGATGGGCATCAAAGAAACTCCATATGGAGTTTGTTTTCTTTATGGCAAAAGCTAGCCATGCTTCAACTGCTGACAGTTACTGTCCAAACTGGACCAGCAGGACACAAGAAAGGTGACTGCTGAACTTTGACAAGATAATGTAGGAAAGTACTTCAAAATTCCCTGCTTCATGAGAGAGATACCATGATGGAAGGAGATATCATGGAAATAGAGAGAAACCTGTTGCTAGGGAAGTTGCCAGGAATCCCCAAGGATGACCCCAGCTTGGACTACTAGAAATAGTGAAGAGGGTGCCTGAACTGAACTCCAATGACTGATGGAGGCAGATGCAGAGATCCACAGCCAAACACCAGGCAGAGCTCCAGGAGTCCAGTCGGAGGGAGAGAGGAGGGATTCTATGAGCAAATGCATCAGGATCATGATGGGGTAACCTGCAGAGACAACCAAACCAATCTAGTGAGAAACTCATAAGAGTTGGATCAAGGGCTGTGGAGCCTGCATGGAACTGGACTAGGTCCTCTGCATGGTGAGACAATTGTGTAGCTTGATCTGCTTGGGGTGACCTCTGGCGGTAGAATCAGAATCCATCCCTGGTGCATGAGGGGGCTTGCTGTGGGATAATGTTTTTGTACACTGGTTTAATAAAACGCTGATTGGCCAGTAGCCAGACAGGATGTATAAGCAGGATAAGCAGACAAGGAAAATTCTGGGAAGAGAAAGGCTGAGTGAGGAGACACCAGCCCACTGTCCAGGGAACAGCATGTAATGGCACATAAGTAAAGCCACAGAACAAATGGCGACATATAGATTAACAAAAATGGGCTAAGTTTAAGTGTAAGAGCTAGTCAGTGGCAGGCCTGAGGTAATGGCCAAGCAGTTTTAATTAATATAAGCCTCTGTGTGTTTACTTGGGTCTGAGCAGCTGCGGACCGTGGGGCTGCAGGAGCCAGGCAGGACCAGGAAAACTTTCAACTACAGGGGCTTTTGGAGCCCACTACTTATGATGGGACACCTTGTGCAGCCGTGAGGCAGGGGGAAGGGCTTGTATTTGCCTCTATGGGAAGTGCCTCTCCATGGGAGGCCTTGCTTTCTTGTGGGGGGAGTGGGAGGTGGGTTGGGGGGGGAGGAGCTGGGAGGGCAGGAAGAGAGGGATCTTTGATTGGTGTGTAAAATGAATGAAAAAAATTTCTTAATTAAAAAAAAAAAAATTCCCTGCTTCACAGGAAAGTCTGTCAGATATACTAGGCCTGTAGGCCAGAATTGGATGCCCTGACATTACAGAGAAACTTTGGGTGACTGTCCAGGCACCCTGATGTCCCTGTCATTAGGTAACACTTCATACTTCTAGGATCTCTGGTGGAGTTGAAGACTAGATAGCTATAGTTATAGTTTTCCTTGTTAACAAATTCAGAAAAGAAATTCACAAAAGAGGTGTAAAGTGTATAAAGTCCAGAGACATAAAAAGATAGTTTTATTTTTGGTTGTGAGCCTAGCTTTTAATCTCAGCACTTGGGAGACAGAGGCAGGCAGATCTTTGTGAGTTTGAGGCCAGCCTGGTCTACAGAGCAAGATCCAGGAAAGGCGCAAAGCTACACAGAGAAACCCTGTCTCAAAAAAACCAAAAAAAGATTGGTAATGCAAGTCAGGATAGAAAGTAAAAACAGATACAAAACTTTGGTCTCATAACGATAAGATAGATAATAGAGCATGTTCTCTAATTTTGCCAAACACAAATAGACTGGATATTGTAACTGTAATTCTTAACTGATAACTGTTTTTTGTTGTGTATAACAGTACTATGTTAAAGATAAAACCTTCCTTTAGCCGGGCGGTGGTGGCGCACGCCTTTAATCCCAGCACTCGGGAGGCAGAGCCAGGCGGATCTCTGTGAGTTCGAGGCCAGCCTGGGCTACCAAGTGAGTTCCAGGAAAGGCGCAAAGCTACACAGAGAAACCCTGTCTCGAAAAACCAAAAAAAAAAAAAAAAAAAAAAAAAAAGATAAAACCTTCCTTTTTTTCAAGTAGACAAAAAGGGGGAAATACTGTAGAATAATCCTCTTGTACACTGTTAAGATTGGTCACCTGAATTAGTTTAATAAAATGCTGATTGGCCTGTAGCCAGGCAGGAAGTATAGTGGGGTGATCAAACTAAGGATGATAGCAAGAAGGATGGAGCCAGAAATCACCAGCCAGACACAGAGCAGGAAATAAATGTGCCATGCTAATAAAGGTACTGTCACATGGCAGAGCATAAATAAGGAATATGGGTCATGGCAGAGCGTAAATAAGGAATATGGGTTAACTTAAAATGTAAAGCTAGTTATTAATAAGCTTGAGCTATCAGACGAGCATTTATAATTCATATTCAGCCTCTGAGTAGGTTATCTGCGACCTGGCAATAGGGACAGGAAGCTTCAGTTCACTATGAATGAATGAATGAATGAATGAATGAATGAACTGGTAAGTAGGTGAGTGAATAAATAAATATATAAATAAATACATAAATAAGAAGCTTCAGTTCACAATAAATAAATAAGCAAGTAAGTAAGTAAAATTGTGTGATGGCCTGCTGAAGACCCACAGCACCGGATAGGAAACCTCTGGTATAGGACAGTCCCACTAGACATAGCCAGTATTCTTTTTTTTTTTTTTTTTTTTTTTTTTTTTTTTTTTTTTTTTTTTTTTTTTTTTTGGTTTTTCGAGACAGGGTTTCTCTGTGTAGCTTTGCGCCTTTCCTGGAACTCACTTGGTAGCCCAGGCTGGCCTCGAACTCACAGCGATCCGCCTGGCTCTGCCTCCCGAGTGCTGGGATTAAAGGCGTGCGCCACCACCGCCCGGCTCTTTTTTATTTATTTATTTATTATGAATACCGTGTTCTACTTGCATGCATGCCTACAGGCAAGAAGAGAGCACCAGATCTCTTTACAGATGGTTGTGAGCTACCATGTAGTTGCTGGGAATTGAACTCAGGACCTCTGGCAGAGCAGCCCTTGCTCTCAACCTATGAGCCAGCCCTACAGCCAATATTCTATATAAATGACCAATACATGATAATTGTTCTCCTATGGTTAGATAGAAAATTTGAAAAAGAAGTGCTTAAAATTTAAACTTTAAATGAAAGTATCATCTCTCACTGCTAAGGTTAACGAACATTCCAGAAGAAAATCTCCTTCCCAAGCCTACAATTTGGGGTTCTAACAGTTTAGAAGTCTTTATATCCAATAAGCAAATAGCAACATCAAGCAGCTGACAATGGGCCTGACCATGTGGATTCATGCCTCTGAACCAATAGCTAAAAAGCAAAGTTGTAGTGTAGACCAGAATAGCTGAAGTTACAGACTACTCATTAAGAACTACATGTCTAGGAATAAAACTCTGAAGTGTACCCACAAAGTAACCCAACAAGAAAAATTACCAACTATGGCAATAGTGAAGCATGAAAAGAGCACAAAACAGGTAGAATCCTAAATAGTGGATTTTGTTTGAAAATGTCTTTTCTAAACTAAGCTCCTTTCTATAATGTTGATGTGTCTTCTCAGATTAGTAACACTGGTGCTGATAAATGTTCCAACCGTCTGAATCATCTGAATTTGTTATAAAACAGAATGAAGAAGAAAATAACAAAACATTACCCCAGAACCATATGTCCCTCGCCCAACAAAATTTAGTCAGCATGAGTTCTGTATTTGTACCTACACGTTTCTAAATATAATGTCTACAAAATCAAGACTGTATTGGAATAAATAAACAACCGCAGACTAGCAGAATGCTTCTCATATGTCAGTGTAAGTCACCACTGAGGGGAAACTAACAGTCTGAATGTTAGTAGTCAAGGAGGAAACTGCACAACAGCTCCATGAGAGCCTGGAACTCAGCAGTTAGAAAAGCTGAATTTTGCCGGGTGGTGGTGATGCATGCCTTTAATCCCAGCACTTGGAAGGCAAAGGCAGGTGGATCTCTGTGAGCTTGAGGTCAGTCTGGTCTACAGAGTGAGTTCCAGGACAGGCTCCAAAGCTACACAGCAAAACCCTGTTTGAAAAAAACAAAACAAAAACAAAAAACCCTAAATTTCAATTCTAACTCCATCTCCCAACAGGCCATGTGCAACCTTGAAAAGTCTCTTTTCCCTTGTAGAAGACATTCTTTTAAGAAACAGGCATTTCATAAGCTCTGAAAACACTGTTACTGAAAATTATGGTTGCTCATAATTTAAACACTTGGAATAAAAGAGTACAACATTGGTTGACACTCACTACCTATTCTTCACCCTCCAGCAAGTGCTTAGCCCTTCTTGGCCTGTTTCTTCATTCACTTATGAATGTAGTTTTAAAAATCTACTCAGGCTTGCCAGAGAACCAAACAAGATGCTGAGATACTGTAGGTTATGAGCTTAAATGCCGAGTCTGAATTAGAAATAGACACTAGAGCATAGTAATCACCAGTCAAAATGGCCACTACTTCCCATCCTTTTCAGTTCTTAAGTGTGATTATTAGGTGTTTACACCACTATGTATCACACGCCTCCTTCAACCCTCATTATTGATATTACATTTTCCATCTGACATGGGGAAAAAAAGGTTGCTACTTATTACCATTAAAATGACAAAATATGGGGCTGGAGAGATGGCTCACCTGTTAACAGCATTAGCCACTCTTGTAGAGGACCTGGGTTCTGTTTCCAGCATTCACATGATGGTTTACAACCACCTGTACCTACAAGTTCTTAGGGGTATTTCAGGCCTTCTTCTAGCCTCTGTGTGCAATGCACACATGTGGTACACAGACATAAATGTAGGAAAAATACACA
This sequence comes from Peromyscus maniculatus bairdii, assembly GCF_049852395.1. NCBI lineage: Eukaryota > Metazoa > Chordata > Mammalia > Rodentia > Cricetidae > Peromyscus > Peromyscus maniculatus. Next base: position 4,608,923 of record NC_134861.1, read on the forward strand.
TATGCGCAAATATGTGTGTATGTAGGTTTTTTGAGACAGGCTTTCTCTGCATAACAGTCCTGGCTGTCCTGGAATTCAATGGAATTCAAGGGCTGGGATTAAAAGCATGTACCACCACTGCCTGGCCAATAAATCATTTTTTTTTTTAACTGACAAAATGCAGGGCTAGAAAAAACAACTCCGCTGGTAAAGTATTTGCCACACAAACATGAGAACCCAAGTTCAGATCCCTAGCACTCACAGAACAAGTCCAGGAACACATACCACATAAGATCAGCATGATGACAAAAATGAAGTGAATGAAACTGTTCTGGGGCTGGAGAAATGGCTCAGAGGTTAAGGGCAGTGGCTGCTCTTCCAGAGGACCTGGGTCAATTCCTACCACTCAAATGGCAGCTCACAACTGTCTGTAACTCCCAAGATCTGAGACCCTCACACAGACATGCAGGCAAAACACAAATGCACACAAAATAAAAATAAATAATTAAAAAAAAAACTGTTTCAGATTGTACCTTAACATGAAGCCAAGCCTAGGATCTCAAACTTGCAGCAAACTATCATGCCTCAGTCTCCTGCATACTGGTCTTATAGGTATGCATCACCACAACCAGTTAGAATTAGTGTTTTTAATGTTTTTCCTCTGTTGTGGACCCAACTCAAGGTTCCCATTTGCAAATGCTGTACAACTGACTACATGCCCAATCCTTAAAAACACTGTATACATTTACTGTACACACCATGTGTTGTTTTAATAGAAAGTAAACACCGTGTGGTATTTTAGTAGATGACATACACTGTGATATTCAGTAAGTAGTAGATGGTATACATTGTGATGCTTCAGTAGATGGTATATCAAGTATATATTGTTTACTTTATCTCAAGTCCTTTTAGGACTGGAGATGTAGTTCTTGCTTAGAATACAAAAGGCCCTTTTGATCCCAAGATTCTTAAAAAAAAAAAAAACATCCAAGGGAAAAAAGACAAAGGATGGAAGGAAAGAAAGAAGTGAAAAAAGGAATAGGCCAGGTGGTGGTGGCATACGGCCTTTAACCCCAGAACTCAGGAGACAGAGACAGGCAGATCTCTGTGAATTCGAGACCAGCCTGGTCTACACAGTGAGTTCCAGGATACCCAGGGCTAAACAGAGAAACTCTGTCTCAAAAAACAAAACAAAAGAAAAAAAGCACTGGGGAAGTCCTGTCTCTAGAGTGTGATATAGTGCTACAAGTTTGTAATTTCAGCACTTGTCAGGTGTCAGAGGACCAGGGTTCAAGGCCAGAGTCAACTACATAGAGCAGTGGTTCTCAACCTTCCTAATGCTGCAAGCCTTTAATACAGTTCCTCTTGTTATGGTGACCCCCCAACCATAAAATTTTTTTCACTGCTGCTTCATAACTGTAATTTTCCTACTGTTACAAATAGCAATGTAAATTATCTGATATTCAGGATAGTCTTAAGTGACCCAGGTGAAAAGCTTTGTTCACAAGGGGTCGCAACCCACAGGTTGAGAACCACTGACATAGTTTGAAACCAGTCTGAAAAATAAAATACAAAAATGATACTTTTCTGACTTTCTTGAAATATACAGTACATTACTGCTCTCTGTAGCTATCTTTTTGTGGAAACAGAACCCCAAAACTTATTCCGACTAACTTGGATTGGTAGCAACTTTCAACCTCCTCTCCTCCTTACTCTCCCCAGCCTCTGTTTTCAATGTCTGTGTGATTAACTGCATTGGGTTTCACATGAGACTGGGATCATGGCCAGGTGGTGGTGATAGTGGCAGCAGCGCACACCATTAATCCCAGCACTCAAGAGGCAGAAGAAGGTCGATTTCTGAGTTTAAAGTCAGCCTGGTCTACAAAGCAAATTCCAGGATGGCCAGGGCTACACAGAGAAACCCTGTCTTGAAAAACAAAAATCAAACAAACCCAAGACTGGGATTGTGTGGAGCTTGCCTTTCTCTGCCTAGACCTATAGTAAATAACAGATTTTATCTTGGGGCAGGGGTGTTGAACAGAACCCAGCGTCTATGTTCCATATTTCCTTTATGCATTTGCTGACTGACATTTAGGTAGACTCTATATTCTGGCTATGTCACACTGAAGCAAAGTATCTCTTCAAAACACTATTTTCAGGGAATGGAGAGATGGCTCAGAGGTTAAGAGTACTCACTGGCTGTTCTTACAGAGGTCCTGAGTTCAATTCCCAGCAACCACATGGTGGCTCACAACCATCCATAATGAGATCTGGTGCCCTCTTCTGGCCTGCAGGCATACTCGCAGGCACAACATTGTATACAAAATAAATAAATCTTAACAACACTATTTCCTGAGTGTGATGGCTTATACCAATAATCTCAGCACTTAGAAGGCTGAAACAGGAGGATTACAGTGAGCAATAAGAACAACTTGGGCTATGTAGTAAGATTTGAAAAGCAAAAGGTTTCTTTAACTTTGCTACTATAAACAACAGTGAGACTATTGAAAGGCATGGTGGTTCCATTAATGAAGTTTTAATTTAAAGCAAAACAAAATTTGTATATGACTGTAACCCCAGCACTCAGGAGGCTGAGAGAGAAGGATTGCTTAACATACTTATATAGTGAGTTCTTATAAGCTGGAAGTTTTCCTGTGTCCTGCCTGGTCCACAGGCTCTCAGACCCAAGTAAACACACAGAGGCTTATATTAATTAAAACTGCTCAGCCATTAGCTCAGGCTTCCTACTGACTAGCTCATTTCTGTTCATCTATATGTCACCACGTGTTCCGTGGTTTTACCTGTGTGCCATTACATGCCGCTCCCTGGAGGGCAGGCTGGCGTCTCCTGACTCTGCCTTCCTCTTCCCAGAATTCTCCTTGTCTGCTTATCCATCCATACTTCCTGCCTAGCTACTGGCCAATCAGCTTTTTATTTATCAACCAATCAAAACAACACATTCACAGCATACAGAACATCCCACAGCAAGTTCTAGGCCAGGCAGGGCTACAAATAAGATCCCATCTTGGGGTTAGGGATTGAGCTCAGTGGCAGAGCACTTGTCTAGCAAGTGCAAGGCTCTGAGTTCAATCTTCAGCTCTGAAAGACAAAATAACAAATAAGATCCAAACGAAACAACAAAAACTTATTTTAAAAATTTTTAGAGATTTATTTCACATGTGAAATATATGTATGAGTGTTTTGCCTGAAGGTATGTATGTGCCCCATGTGTGTGGTACCCATAGAGATCAGAAGGCATCAGATTTATTGGAACTGGAATTACAGATGATTGTGAGCCACTAGGTGAAAACTGGGAATCAAACCCCAGTCCTCTCCAAGAGCAACATGTGCTCTTAACTACTAAGCCATCTCTCTAGGCCCTACCAAGAAAACCTTTTAATTGGATTACTAGCAAGCCTGAAATTGATCCAGAAAGCAAAATCAAACCTAGACCAAAGAATACCAGAATTTTCAGGCTAGAATTAATGAGAGGCCATCTTACAGAAATATAGTGTCCCCAAGCATCAAGAAAGCTTTCACTTGATAAGCTGAATGAAGGTTAATTGTCTTAGCATCAAAACATCCTAGACATATGACACTGAAATGTAAGTTCGGACTGAATATTGCCATCATGAGACTGCTTTGTAAGGCAACTGCCTTCTCCAATAACTGGACCCACTTCAGCACCAGTTTGAGTGCTTTAAGCATGCTAACACCATCTTGGAGTGCCTGAACCTGGTATCCATCTACTGTGACATCAAGTTTTTAAGCTTACATCCTCCACACATTTAGGCAACACTACATCAATGGCTTATTACTAGAGGCAAGTTCAGTGCCATGAAACCATCAAGCTGGCTAATACAGACCAAAACTATGAGCTGGGACAATGTAGTCCAAGAAGCTTGATGCTTCAAGCACCACCCTAATGATTTCTCGCTCTTACCTCTCTAGGGACTTTTTCTACCACCCACTTACTACTCTGGAGCTTATATTGTTCTGAGGGCTGTTTACTACCTTTCCAATCAATCACTGCTTTCATTGGGGATGGGAGGGAACATCATATATGTGTTCCCTTTGTGTATACTTCTGAGTTCATGTAGTGGATGAAGATCAATGCCATGTGTCTTCTATTGTTCTCCACCTTATTCCTTGAGTCTCGCACTGAACTAAAGAGTTCACTGATTCAGACAGACTGGCTGCCAGCAAATATCAAGGATCTATCCTATCTCTGGACACATTACATACACATAGTGTGGGAGGGGGAGCATAAATGCACCAGTGCACACACATGCATACACAGAGCAACACATACATAACTTGCCTGAAGAGAGCAAAGAGAATGTAATATGTTCCTTCCATTTTCAAGTAAAATGAAAACCCTTTCCCCTTGCTTTCTTCATCTTGGGCAAAGGGTGCCACAGGAGAAAATGAAATAATTCAGGATCAGCTCCTTTTTCCTTCCTTGTCCTCTGCCTTTAGTACTACTCCTGTACTTGGGAGAATGGGGCCAGGACATGGATAGGGGTGTTACACTTTAGTCAGGAGGCCTAAAACTGGATCCTAGTCCAGACAGCCCAATAACTCCTCCCCCAAGGAAATGTTAAAAGGCAGACATGATTAATCAATGCCAGTGCTCAGCCCTCAGTGTAACTTTAGTTTTCATGAAATAATCAGCAACTATATAAATTCCTTGAAGTCACAGATTCATGAATGGCACATGACAATATTCACTGAGAGCTGGGCATTGGTGGCACATGCCATTAATCTTAGCACTTGGAAGGGACACAGAAGCAAGCAGATCTCAGTGAGTTCAAGGCCAAACTACAAAGCGAGTTCTAGGATAACCAGGATTGTTACTAAGAGAAACCCTGTCTCGAAAAACCAAAAATATTTACTGAGTTCTACTATGACTACCTTACCTACTCTGTATCTGCATCTATATGTTTTATGCATGTATCACAAAGCCATCGCTTTAGGTTAATTTACCCCTGCTGTGGATATCACTCTGTATGCTGTGAATGTGTTGCTCTGATTGGTTAATAAATAAAGTGCTGATTGACCAGTAGCCAGGCAGGAAGTATATATAGGAGGGACAAGAGAAAGGAGAATTCTGAGTCAGGAGTCAACAGCCAGACACAGAAGAAGCAAGATGTAAAGGCAGAACTGGGAAAAGGTACCAAGCCACATGGCTAAACATAAATAAGAACTATGGGTTAGTTTACATGTAAGAGCTAGTCAATGATAGGCCTTACAAAGCTAATGGCTAAGCAGTTTAATTAATATAAGCCTCCGTGTGTTTACTTGGGTTTGAGGAGCTGCAGGACTGGTGGGTAAGAGAGATTTGTCCTGACCGTGGGCCAGGTAGGATACAGGAAAACTTCAGCTACATACCCCACTGTTCCACTAAATATGAAGTTATGTAATTAACTTATTTTATACAATATACTACTGACATTCTCAATGGTCCATCACGACCTTTTGAAATTAACTATGAAAATGGACAGGCATAGTGGCACATACCTGGAATCCCTGCACTCAGAAAGCTGAGACAGGAGGAGACTTTCAAAGCCAGCCTGGGATATAAAACCGAACCTTGTCTCAGAATAGGGGGAGGAGAGGTTAAGACAGAGGAGGGCAGAGCAGAGCAGAGCATGGTAGCTCATGTCTTTAATTTCAGTACTCAAGAGATTGAGACAGGTAGATCTCTGAATTTACGGAGAGCCTGGTCTATATAGCAAGTAAAAAGCCTCAACAGCTCTTTAAGAAATATGTAAGTGGGGCTAGAGAGATGGCTCAGTAGTTTAAGAACATGTACTGTTTTTGTAGAAGACCTGAGTTCCTGAGCTCAATTCCCAGCACCCACATCAGGCAGCTTACAACTACCTGTAACTCCATCTTCAGGGGATGCCTCTGACCTAATCAGGCATATGTACATATATACTTACATATACATATATGGTGGTATTTTATTTGTACTGAAATGTGATTTTCATTATATGTTAATAAATAAAGTTGCCCAGGGGGTCAGAGCTATTAGAGCCATAGCAAGAGCGCCGCGGCGGCGTATGCCTTTAATCCCAGCACTTGGTAGAAGAGCTAGGTAGATCTGTGTGTTCAGAGATACAGCCAGCATTGGAGACATATGCCTTTAAGACCTGAAGGGCTGTACTTACAGGCAGTGACGAGGCAGTCATGTGGTTGGGTTTACAACCAATGAGGAGGCAGAACAGAAAGACTATTTAAAGACAGACACACAGGAAGTAGCTCTCTTTCGGGGAAGCTAGGAGCACTGCAGGAGGTAAGATTTTAGCTCTGAGCTCTGACCTCTTGGCTTTCTCTTTTACATTGGTTTTGTTTCTTATTTTAATAAGACGGTTGGTTACATCTACATACATATAAATAAATAACAAAAATATTTTTAATTAGAAACATATAATTAAGCCAGGTGTGGTAACATACCATATAAACCTAGGAGTTTAAGAGTTCAAAGCCAGGCCGTACAGTAGTAGAGCATGCCTTTAATCCTAGCACTTTGAAGGTAGAGGCAAGAAGATCTCTATGAGTTCAAGGCTAAACAAGAGTTCAAAGCCAACCTCAGGTACATAGGCAGTATGAAGCACCATGGGCTAAATGCTAAATGAGATTCTCTCAAACAACAATCAGTAATTACCTCTTAATCAGTAACTAATCCTCATCATGAAAGACATATAAACTAATGCTCTTCCATTACATTTTTGGACTACAGCTGGCTACCTGTCTCCTCCCTGCATCCAGCTTGCCTGGAACGTTTTCTTGCTTTCCTTTGGTTTTTCGACACCGTGTTTCTCTGTGTAGTTTTGCACCCTTCCTGGAACTCACTCTGTAGCCCAGGCTGGCCTCAAACTCACAGAGATCCACCTGCCTCTGCCTTCGGAGTGCTGGGATTAAAGGTGTGTGCCACCACCATCTGGCGCCTGGAACATTTTCTAAGGGCAAAGTCATGGCATGCCTTAAAATTCTGGTCATCATGGTAAGAACACACACACCTCACATGCTGGCCTTGCATATTTTATAAGATCTTCCAGGTCAGTATAACTGAAAAAAAAAAATCACAAATAAATTGATGAACTCTTAAATTCACACAATAGAATATGTCTACCCTTCAAATATAATTCTTTAACTTTCAGAAACTTCTTTAAAAACCTCTAATTCTTACAGGGTGGTGGTGGCAGAAGCTTTTTAATCCCAGCACTTGGAAAGTGGGGGCAGGCTGATCCCTATGAGTTCAAGGCCAGCCTGGTCTACAGAGTGAGTTCAAGGACCACCAGAACTACATAGAGAAACCCCATCTTGAAAACGAAAAAAAAAAATCTAATTCTTTATCTCATTTAATTCATTCAATACTCAATGGCTTATAACAAATAACATGAAAAACAGATAAGGAGGCTATTTGGGAAAGAGAGGGGAACCATAAAAAAGGGGGAAAGGGATAAGGAAAAGGAGGGACACAAACCAAGTATAATGATAAATGAGTAAGAAGACAGTGTCATAATAAAACCCATTTTTTATGCTAACTGGAAATTAATTTAATAGTCATGAAAAACAATATGCCTTATTTTCTGCATTCATAAAGAACAATACATTAATATGTAGGTAGAGCAAAGGTGCTCATTGGTGAAGAGGATCAGAACACACAGCATCAAGCCAGGCCATGAAGATGCTGAGGATTCAAGAGTCAGAGAGTAGACAAGGGTGGGAATGGACAGGTGTTCCTGGAAGTCTGCCTCTATGCCACTGTAAGGAAGCCCAGGCCCAAGGACAAATGGGACTGAGCAGAAAGGCAAGGAGGCACCCAGACAAAAGAATTCTACAAGGAACCATCAGGAGGACTTAGCTCACACATATACAGGCTTATAACAGACTGTGCACTAAGATGAATAGAAAGGGAATCCTTAAGAGTACCTGTATTTTCCACACTAATACAGAGCATGATTTATGTATAATAAAAAATATATACAAACTAGATTTGGTGCTATAGTCAATGGTAGAGCACATGCTCAGTGTAAGTGAGGAGAGGAGATGGCTCAGAAAATAAAGGTGCTTGTTGCCAAGCCTGACAACCTGAGTTTAATCAGGACCCAAATAGTTAAAAGAGAGAACTAAGTCCTTTAAGCTGTCTTCCGTGCTGTGACACATGTGCCCCTCTCTCCATACACAATAATACAATGAGAAAAATTTAAGAAGAGAGAAGAAAAGAGGGGTAACAGATATTGGGAGCAGGCCAAATTTAATGAGTCAGCTTTTACTGGCAGCATCTGCCGAAAACAACAGTCCCTCTAAAAACATATAGAGCTAAATGGAAGGTATCTATCACTGGCTGCACTAACTGACTCAGGACAATTGCTCTTCTACACCATCCCTCCATTACGCAAGGATTTTTGTTGAAATTCAGCAAAATGAGCTTACATCTTCACAAGAGATCCTTGTTCTTTCTTACACAGTAACCTGAAGGTGTCACATTTTAGCATTTTAACAGAAAGATTCAAAACCCTACTGAACAACAGAATCTTTTAAACAGACAGAAAAACTTCATTTCCCAGTATAAATGTGCATCACAGTAACTATTTACATTATTCTTAGCAAAGACATACATGAGACCATTCTAAACATCCATTTCAAAATACTCAAGACAGCAAGGTTTCTGAGTAAGCAATTTTCTACTCATAGCTAAAATGGCACTTTCACCTTGAGAGGGCTTAAGTATTTATTTTTTGAAAATATACTGAACTTGCTGGGTAGCTTTCTACTAACAACCACTTAGAAATAATAAGCAATTTTAGGTGAATTATCTTTATGGAAAAGAAAAACTCATCTTCAAAATAGGCAATATTCTTTATTTGGCCACAAGATGACCAGCAAACCCATGTCGTGCCAGATAAGAGTCCCCATTCCTCTCATTACAAAACAATACAAAGACTGAAACTCCCTCAAGGTCTCCCAATCCAACACACTGCTATCCCTGTGTCTCACTGGGGAATAAGCTTTGCCAGCTGCTCCTCCTGAAACTACACAGGATAATTAATGGCCATACCATCACCACAAATATCCAGTTTGAGCCATAAAATCCTGTTTATCAAAGAAACTACTTCAAAATCTATCTGTATATTCTAACTCTCACACACAAATAAATCAGAATCAAGCAAAAAGCACAGGCTGGCTCTTCTTGTAAACACCTATCTTCACCATCTCAAAGCAATTCTTCCAAGATTTCCTCTCAATCATTTGTTTTCAAATCTTCTGCCAATGTTTCTATGAGTATTCCAAAAGTGTTTGCTGACAAAATAATGTACTTCTGTTGCTGCCACATGGTTTGTATGCATTATTTCTGCCACTTTGCCCACTCCTGCCCTTGCTGAAAAAGTTTTTCCCAATGACAGGTGGCCACTGTGTCCCACAGTTCTGGAAAGGCATGACAGATATTGCACACTAGTTCTACTACTCATAGCAGAGAGCTAAACTTCTGTACTGGATGCCTTTCTTGAAGTTCAGCAGAGATGGGTTCAGCAGATCTTTCAAAACTGTTGTAGACACCCAGCTCTCTGCCTATGCTCACCAGTCAGAGCTGGTTCTACAACCAAACCCCACCAAACAGAAATACAGGCCAGAAACTTTGAGCCATTTTAACAAAACTTTGTCTAGTAACTAGACTGAGTAACACATAACTTTAATACTGTTGCAAAAGTTATGGGTGGTATTTCACTTCTGGGGGCTTATTTTTAAACATTTTGCCAATGGTAAATGCTACACTTTCCTTTCCTAATCTCTCAAGGTTGTTAGGGAGGGTTGGGACTCAGCAGTTAAGAACTCTGGGTGAGCAGGGTGGTAGTGGCCCACGCCTTTAATGGGAGGCAAAAGCAGGCAGAGCTCCATGAGTTCGAGACCAGCCTAGTCTACTGAGTTCCATGACAGCCAAGGCTACACAGAAAAATCCTGTCTTGAAAAAAAATTAATAATAATAACAATAATCTTCTAGAGGACCCAGGCTGGATTCCCAGCATTTACATGACACCCTCTTCCAGTCTCCATGAATCCTGTATGCACACGGTGCACAGACATACAAGCAGACAAAACATCAGTACACATAAAAAAATAAATAAATCTTGAAAAACAAAAGTCCGGCCAGGTGGTGATAGCTCATGCCTTTAATCCCAGCACTCGGGAGACAGAGCCAGGAATATCTCTTTGAGTTTGAGGCCAGCCTGGTCTACAGAGCAACATCCAGGACAGGCACCAAAACTACACAGAGAAACCCTGTCTCAAAAAAAAAAAAAAAAAGTTAAGGGTTGGGGATTTAGCAAGCACAAAAGCACAAGGCCCTGGGTTTGGTCCTCAGCTCAAAAAAAAAAAAGTCAATGAAAATCTATACTTCAAATAATCCTTGAAAGTAGATTCTTGGTTTTACTTAAATCGTTTTCATAATTTCACACAGCTAATGAGCAGCTTGTGAAAAAAGTGTGGGCTCTGACACAATGAGCCAGTGTTCCACATGCTTTTACTACTAGCAGTGTCTTCAACCCATAGCTTCTATCCTGAGAACCAATTTAACTAAAAGCAGACAACAGAATCTATGGACATAATGAAAAAACACCCTGTGATGGTTTGAATGAAAATGGCCCCCATAGGTTCATATATTTGCATGTGGTAGTCCCCAGTTGATAAACAGTTTGGGAAGAATTAGGAGTTGTGGCCTTGTTAAAGTGGGTGTGTCCTTTTTGGAGGAAGTGTGTCCATGGGAGTGGGCTTTGAGGTTTCAAAAACCCATGCCAGGCCTAGGTCTTCTCCCTACCCACTCAATCAATCTCTTGCCTACCCTACAGATCAACATGTAAAATCTCAGCTCCAGCAGCATGCCTGTTGTCTGCTTTCCACCATGATGTTCACAAACTAAACCCTCTAAAATGTAAGCAAACTTCCAATGCCTTGGTGATTGTGTCTTTTCACAGCAATAGAAGGCTAAAACACATTAATAGACCACCAAGGACTACTTAGTGATAAAAGCTACTAGGAACTCAAAGGCAGGAGATGAGACACTGATAGGACAATTACAAAAAAAGATGCTACTTCTGAGTGGTGTTTGTTTGTTTTTCTTTCTTTTTTTCTTTTTTGGTTTTTTGAGACAAGGTTTCTGTGTGTAATCCTGGCTGTCCTAGAACTTGCTCTGTAGACCAGGCAGCCTCAAACTCAGAAATACACCTGCCTCTGCCTCCCGAGTGCTGAGATTAAAGGTGTGTGCTACCATGCCTGGCTACGTCTATGCTTTTAAGAAAAACATACACAGTCAAAAATTTACTTATGGTGTGGAGAAATGGCTCAGTAGTTAAGAGCACTGGCTGCTCTTCCAGAGGACCCAAGGTCAATTCCCAGTACCCACCTGACAACAATTCCAGGGATCCAATGCCCTCTTCTGGCCTTCTTGAGTACCAGGTACACCAGTGATACACAGATATAAATGCAGGCAAAATATTATACATATAAATTTTCTAAAAATAGTTTTTAAATTTTTTACAGCTGGAGAGATGGCTTAGCTGTTAAGAGCACTGACTGCTCTTCCAGAGGTCTGGAGTTCAATTCCCAGCAACCACATGATGGCTCACAACCATCTGTAATGAGACCTGGCGCCCTCTTCTGGCATGCAGGCATACATGTAGACAGAATAAATAAATCTTAAAAAAAAAGGAAGGAAGGAAGGCCAGCCACTTCATAGACATGGCATAAAAAATTTACATAAGGAAGACAACTAGCTTTGGCTAGAGGATTTTAATACTTTCCTCACCAACCAATGACTAGAGACATCCCTCCACTGACAAGTCAGTCCCTTAATAACCCCTAATAAGCTGTGAAGAGGGGCTGGGCAGCAATCAATGAGAACATTCTACTCTGTTGGGCCACTTCCAACAGCAGAACTCCCAAATATTTCAAGAGAGAATTTTTTTTTTTTTATTTTAGCGAACTATTAACAGTTAAGTTTGGGGCCATTGAGATGATTCAGTCAGTAAAGTGCTTACTATGCAAACCTAAAGATATGAATTCCAGCCTCAGAAGCCATATAAAAGTGAAAGGGAGCCGGGCGGTGGTGGCCCACACCTTTAATCCCAGCACTCGGGAGGCAGAGCCAGGTGGATCTCTGTGAGTTCGAGGCCAGCCTGGGCTACCAAGTGAGTTCCAGGAAAGGCGCAAAGCTACGCAGAGAAACGCTGTCTCGAAAATCAAAAAAAAAAAAAAAAAAAAAAAAAGTGAAAGGGAACAAGTGACTCCAGAAAGGTGTCCTCTGACCTCCTCAGGTACACTGTAGTATGTAGGCATCCATGTATACACACATCATACATACAAATGATAACATCAGGAACCAACAAGGTGCAAAAAGTGAACCAACTACTAAGAGATATCCCCTGACTTCCACATGCACACCATGGTCCTGTGTGTACACACATACTGAACACATGCTTTTTGTTGCTGTTGTTTTTGTTTTTCAAGACAGGGTTTCTCTGTTGTGTTGCCCTGGCTGTCCTCGAACAGAGATCCACCTGCCTCTGCCTCCCAAGTGCTGGGACTAAAGGCATGTACCACCACCTTCTGACTTGAACACCCATTTTTTAAATGTTTATTGAATTTTAACATGAAAATTACATTCACACTTAACACTTTAATGAGCCTTAATGGCTGGAGAAATAACATAAGAGCACAAGTGCTCTTTCAGAGAACTCAGGTTTAATTCTCAACACCTATACTGTGGCTCACAACCAGTCCCCGGGGATCTGATGCCCTCTTCTGGTCTCCTCAGGTATTATATGTACATGGTGAAGACACACATACAGGCAAATACCCATCCATATAAAATATTTACAGAAAAATTTAAAGATCATTAATGAGTCTTTTACAGTAATCTTCAGAGAAAATTCAATCTGATTTGTAAGCCTGAAAATCTGAGTTCCATTCCCAGAACCTTCATAAAGGTGAAAGGGGAGAGTTGACTCCACAAAATCATTCCCACATGCTTCAAGTGATAAAATTAAGGACACACATGGATGGACACGGACACGGACGGACACGCACACGCACACACGCGCACACACACACACACACAAAATCATATGTACAATGAAGTGAAATAAATAAAAGGCATGGGCCACTGAGATGGTTCAGTGGGTAAAAACTCTTACTTGGCAAGCCTGACGACCTAAATTCAATCCTTGGAACTCTTTTATAAAAGATAAAAGAGATAAAAAGGGAAAGCTGGCTGAAGGGAATACAGGAACTGATACTAATCTTTTCAGAGTTTATTTTCACAATTATTCTTTTTTAATCCAAGTTTTCTTTATTTGCACATGTGCGCACGCGTGCGCACGCACGCGTACACACACACATTTTTTTAATCCAAGTTTTGCTATGTTGCCCAAGCTGGCTTCAAACTTCCACACTCAAGCAATACTCCTACCTGTGGCTCAGATATAGCCAGAATTACAGATGTGCCCATTTTATAAATATAAAATAACAAGTGTATTAAAACCTGGGCATGTGAACTGGAAAGGTGGCTCTGTGGTGAAGAACACTGGCTGTTGCTCTTCCAGAGAACCGGGGTTCCATTCTTAGCACCACAAGGCAGCTCACAACTATCTGCAACTCCAGTTCCAAGGGATCTGACATTCTCACACAGACATACATGCAAGCAAAATACCAATGCACATAAAATAAAAATTGGGTTTGTGCTGGAGTGTTTGCTCAGCATTCACAAAGCCTTGGGCTCAGTACTCAGCACCAAGTAAAATCAGAGTGGTGGTGCTTGCCTTGTAATCTCAGCATTGGAGGTGGAGACAGGAAGATCAAAAGTTCAAGGTTATCCTCAGCTATGTAGCAAGTCTTTAAAAAAAAAAAAAAAAAAAGAGCCAGGCAGTGGTGGCGCACACCTTTAATAATCCCAGCACTCGGGAGGCAGAGGCAGGAGGATCTCTGTGAGTTCGAGGCCAGCCTGGGCTACCAAGTGAGTCTCAGAAAAGGCACAAAGCTACATAGAGAAACTCTGTCTCAAAAAAACAAAAAAAAAAAACAAAAAAAAAACAAAAAAAAAAAATTAAAAAAAGTGAACCAAAGACCAGCCTAGGCTATATTATAAAATTCTGTCTCAAAAAACAGGGAGATGGCCAGGAGATGGTGGCACACGCCTTTAATCTCAGCACTCAGGAGGCAGAGGCAGGTGGATCTCTGTGAGTTCGAGAACAACCTAGTCTATATAGCCAATTCCAGGATGGCCAGGGCTACAAAAAGAAAACCTGTCTCAAAAAAACAGGGAGAAAACAATTTAATAACTAAATCTAGGGCTGGAGAAAAGGCTCAGCAGTTTCTTTGCAGAGGACCCAAGTTTGATTCTCAGAGCCCACTCAGAGCAGCTCACAACTGCCCCTATTAGCTCAAGGAGACCTAGCCTATAACTCAATACACAGACCAAACTGGCCTCAAACTCACACAGAGTTTCCTGTGCCTCTACCTTCAAGTGCCAGGATTAAAAGGACATTTGCCATCATCAAAAAAAAAAAAAAAAAATCTGGGGCTGGAGAGATGAGTCAGTGGTTAAAAGCACTTGTTGCTCAATAGAGGACCTGGGTTCAGTTCCCAGTACCATATGGTGGTTCCCAGCCATCTGCCAGTAACTTCAGTTCCAGAGGAGCCAGTACTCTCTTCTGACCTCCATAGGCATCATGCATGTACATACCATGAAGGCAAAATGCTCATGCACATAAAATAAAATAAAAAAATTTAATATGAAAATAAAATTAAAAACCAGGCTAGGGAAAAATCAGGCTAGGGAAATAGTTCAGTGAGTAACAGCACTTGCTGTTCAAACAAGAGGGCTTGAGTTCAAATCCCCAGCACACACGTAAAAAACTGGGAATGCCGGGGCGGCAGGCAGCACACCCCTTTAATCCCAGCACTTGGGAGGCAGAGCCAAGCGGATCTCTGTGAGTTCAAGGCCGGCCTGGTCTACAAAGCAAGTTCCAGGAAAAGTACAAAGCTACACAGAGAAACCCTGTCTTGGAAAAAAAAAAAAACTGGGAATGGCTGAATGTGCCTGTAACCCCCGCACCGAGCACTGACATAGGAGAAAGATGGGTCCCAGAAACTCAATAGCCAGTCATTCTAGCTAATTTCAGGTTCACTGAGACCCTGTCTCAACAAATAAGACAGATTGAGCCAACAAGATGACTCAGTGGGTAATGGTGCTTGAGAGCAATCCTGATGATTTGAATCCCATTTCCAGATTCCTTAGTGGAAGGAAAGCTGTCTTCTCTGACCCCACACATCCTGTGGCATATGCATGCCCACAAATATAATAATAAACAATTTTCTAAATACTTGAAAAAAATAAGGTGGAAAGTATCAGAGGAAGACGTTCCATGCATTTACTTATGCTTACATGTGTGTGTATATATACAAATCTTAAGAGCTGGGTGTGGTGGCACACACATGTGATTCCAGTACTTAGGAGGTTCAAGGCCAGCCTGGGCTACATAGAGAAATCCTGTCTCAAAAACCCAAGTCAAAGCCAAAACAAACCAAGTCATATAGTAAATAATGTATCAAAATAGTCAAGAGAGGGGGCTGGAGAGATGGCTCAGCAGTTAAGAGCACTGACTGCTGCTCTTCCAGAGGACCCAGATTCAATTCCCAGCAGCCACATGGCAGCTAACAACTGTCTCTAACTCCAAGATCTGACACTTTCACACAGACATACATGCAGGCAAAATACTAAATAAATAAATAAATAGTAAGTAAGTAAATAAATAAATAAATAAATTTTAAAAGTAGCCAATGTTTTCACTTGACCTAACAATCTAAAATACAATATACAAGAGGAGAAAACAATTTTAATAAGGAAAGACCAAGTAAAACTCAATACCATATACTACTAAAATTAATCCAAGGTAGTAATTTTATTTTTAAAAGTAATTTTAGTTTAAAAACTAAGCTGGGACCAGGTGTGGTAGTGCATGCCAACACTTGTGAGTTCAAGGCCAGCCTGGTCTAGAAATCAAGTTCCAAGATAGCCAGGGCTGTTCACAGAGAAACCTTGTCTTGGGGGGAAAAAAAAAAAAAAAGAAGAAAGAAAGAAAGAAAGAAGAGAGAGAGAGAGAGAGAGAGAGAGAGAGAGAGAGAGAGAGAGAGAAAGAAAGAAAGAAAGAAAGAAAGAAAGAAAGAAAGAAAGAAAGAAAGAAAGAAAGAAAGAAAGAAAGAAAGGAAAAAACTAAGGCTGATTTCTATTCTAAAAACAAAATGCTTTGTAAGCCAATGAAGTATGTTCCTCAATCTTTAACTCACACTGGTTAAAACATAAAATAAAGAGTCCTTTGTATCTTTGTGCTAGAAAATTAAGAAAATCAGCTTACAAAGCCTACAGGGCCAAAAATCCACTGGGGATCTGGGTAGATGGCTCAATGGTAAGGTTGTTTGCTGCCAAGCCTGATGACCTGAACTCATCCCTAGAACCCACCCAATGGAAGTAGAAAACAGATTCTTGCAAGTTGTCTTCTGGCCTCTACATATTCAAGTACACTTGCACACACAATCAACCAATCAATAAGAAAATCAATCAATGAATATAATTCTTTAGAAGTACAATACTTAAGTAACAAAAAGGTCAATTTACAAATAAATTAGTAAACAATGAGTGGGTATGAACCAAACAGCAAGGGTCAAAACACATTAGAGACAAACTAAACATACTGTAAGAACTCACCAGAGGTTGAGAGAAATGGCTCCGTGAAAGCGCTTGCTGTGCAAACATGACGACCCAGTTTCGATGCCCCAAAAATCCATGTAAAGGCCATGGGTTGTAGAGACAGGGTTCCCAGAACAAGCAAGCTAGCAAGACTAACTTGAGGTTTGATTGAGACACTGCCTCGATGAATAAGCTGGGAAATCTATGAAGGATGATTCCTAGGCAACAACCTTGGGCCTCCACATAGTTAAACACATGCAAAATTGTGCATACATATTGCAGTGTACACACACAACATTCTCGTATATGAAAAATGAAACAAAAAAATTAAAAAGAAATCAACAAAGGTAACATTCTAGTCAGAGACATAACTACTCTCTCAGCAGTTGAAAGAACCAGCACACTAAAATATCAACAATAATAAAGAACTAAACAAAACCTAAACCAATTGAATCTAGCTGATGTTCAAAAATACCCCATCCAATATCAGAAAATAATTTCTAGTACACATATTAACATTCACAAAGATAGATCCAAAAGAACTTCAGATTTTTGAAGAAAGAAAACAAAAAAAGGTTAAAAAAATCACAATAAGCCGGGCGGTGGTGGCACACGCCTTTAATCCCAGCACTCGGGAGGCAGAGGCAGGCGGATCTCTGTGAGTTCGAGGCCAGCCTGGGCTACCAAGTGAGTCCCAGGAAAGGTGCAAAGCTACACAGAGAAACCCTGTCTCGAAAAACCAAAAAAAAATAATAAATAAATAATAAATAAATAAATATCACAATAAAATAGTCTCTGACCACACTGGAATTACTATAATTTACTTACAGAGCTATAATGCAGCTCAGGAGGTCTAGCAACACCAGTCCACCTTGGCTACATAGCAAGACACTGTCTTAAAAAGGGGGTGGGGTAGGGCTGGATAGATGGCTCAGCGGTAAAGAGTACAAACTGCACCCAGGCATGGTGGTGCATGCCTTCAATACTAGCACTGGGAAAAGTAAGGCAGGTGGATCTCAAGAGGCCAGCCTGATCTACATAATAAGACCCTGTCTCAAACAAACAAAGAGCATATACTAGCTATTCTAGCAGAGGATTCAAGTTTGGTTCCCAGCACTCACAACAGCCTGATGGATTTGTAATCTCAGCACTTGAAAGGCTGAGGCAGAAGGACCACTGTGAGTTTGATTCAATAGTGTGGGCTACATAGTGAGTTCCAGGCCAGCCAAAGCTATGCAGAAAATCTCTAAATAATAAATAAATAAATAAATAAATAAATAAATAAATAAATAAATAAATAAATAAAGTAGACAAGGCATGATGGTACCTGTCTGTAATCCTAGCACTCAAGAGTAAGGTAGCAGGATCAGGAGTTCAAAGTCATCTTCAGGTACATTGTAAATTTGTGGTCATCCTCAACTACTTGAAACCACCTCTAAAAACCACTAATAAGTCAGCAAGATGGCTCAGTAGGTAAAAGCACTTGCCCTATAAGCCTGATACTGAGTTTAATCCCCAGAATGCACAGTAAAAGGAGAGAATTCCCTCCAGAAAGTTGTCCTCTGACTTCTTCCTGTGCTCTACGGCACATGTGCACCCACCATCACTATCACATCATATAAACAAACATGTGTGCACACACAATAATTTTTTAAAGTAAAAAAAAAAAAAATGGCTGGAGAGATGACTCTGTGGTTAAGAGCACTGGCTGCTCTGGCAGAGGACCTATGTTTCATGCCCAGCATGCACCCACGTGGTAGCTCACAACCACCCACAATTCCAGTTCCAGAGGGCCTGACACCTTCTTCTTTCCTCTGTGGGTTCCAGGCACAAACATGGTACAAAGACATACATACATGCAGGCATATAAAATAACACATTTTTTAAAAAGTAAAATAAATAAAACAAAGGGGTGGGGCACGAATGCTGTGGGATGTCTTTCTGTACACTGTGAATATGTGTTGCTCTGACTGGTTGATAAATAAAGCTGCATCAGCCTAAGGCAGGGCAGGACAGAGCCAGGTGGAAAGATCCAAAAGAGATAGGAAAAGGAAAAGGGAGAATAAGGGGAGATGCCAGACGCCACCCAAGGATCAGCAAGATGCCAGCAAACTAGTAATGTCACAGCCACATGGCACCTTATAGATTAATAGAAATGGGTTAAGTTACAAGAGCTAGCCAGCAAGAAGCTTGAGCCATAGGCCATGCAGTAATTAATATAAGCCTCTGTGTGTTTACTTGGCTCTGAGCAACAGTGGGACCCGGAGGGACACAGGAAAACTTCCAACTACACACTAATGATATAGCTATCTCAGAAGCCAACAACTCGCCTAAGAAAACCCTATGTGCAATCCCCAATACCCTTTTCCTGATATGCCCACGTCAAACCAGAAAGCACTGAAGGAGATGGTCTGTCTGAATCTGTCTGACCAGGGATAACAAATCAGTTGTAAAGTAACAAGAGCTTTATTTTACTCAGATACCAGGAGCACCAGTGAGTAGAAAAGGATGATGGGCATGCCCATGTACTGTTGGCATCTCTGCCCTTGTTCTTCTGATCTGGTAGAAGCACTAATGTTTGTGGCCTCATCCCACACACCTCTGATGAACAGTGGGAGGCCATGCAGGGTAAGATAAAACTCAAGATAAAGAAAAGCTGCCCATCCAGGGCTTCTCTACCACACTGGACCACAGAAGAAAATGAAAAGAAGAAGAGCCACTTCTGGAATAGCTCAAGTCCAGCAACTCAGCATATTTACTAGAATCCCAAATGGCAAATAGTACTGATGCTAACAAACGACCATTTTTACATGAGGGGGGACACAGAAAGTATAATAAAGAAATATTACACACATAGACTCAAACATTCAGATTAAACAGACCAATCTGTAGACTATCTGTAGTAGGTTGGCTGTTGCTGTAATAAACACCATGAACCAAACACAATTTAGGGGAGGAAAGGTGTATTTTAACTTCCAGGTTACAGGGAAGCCAAGTAGGAGTCCGAGGCAGGAACAGAAACAGGCCATGGAGGAACTATGCTTATTGGCTTGCTACCTGGTTCTCATTCAGCTACCTTTTTCATACAGCCCAGACTCAACTGCTTAGAGATGGTACCACCCACAGTGGGCTGAGCCTCCTACATCAATCAAGAAAATGCCCCACAGGCCAATCTGATGGAGGAAATTCTTAAACTGAGGTTCAGTCTTCCCAAGTATAACAAGTTGACAACCAAGATTAGCCATCAACACCACTAAACCACTGAAACAGACAAGAAAGAAACAACTCAGCTGGCGGTGGTGGCACATGCCTTTAATCACAGCACTCGGGAGGCAGAGCCAGGAGGATCTCTATGAGTTCGAGGCCAGCCTGGTATACAGAGCGAGATCCAGGACAGGCACCAAAACTACACGGAGAAACTCTGTCTAAAAAAAAACATTAAAAAAAGAAAAGAAGCCGGGCGGTGGTGGCGCACGCCTTTAATCCCAGCACTCGGGAGGCAGAGCCAGGCGGATCGCTGTGAGTTCGAGGCCAGCCTGGGTTACCAAGTGAGCTCCAGGAAAGGCGCAAAACTACGCAGAGAAACCCTGTCTCGAAAAACCAAAAAAAAAAGAAAAAAAGAAAAGAAACAACTACAAAAGCCAGGCATGATGGCACACCTTTAATCCCAGCACTTCAGGGGCAGAGGCAAGTGTATCTCTATGAGTTCAAGGCCAATATGGTCTACAAAGAGTTCTAGGACTGCCCGAGATATCCTGTCTCAAGAAACCAAAAAAAGAAAGAAGAAAGGAGGAAGGGAAGAAGAAGGAATATCAGTGCTAGCTAGCCAGTTCTTTATCCCCACCCGCCCTCAAAAAAATTAATTTAATTTTAAAGTGAATAATATACTATGACCACAAAGGGATTTAATTCATGAATGCAAAGCTGGTTCAATATCCAAAGTTGGTTCAATATCCAAAATCAGTAACACTATTAAGACATTGGTAGCATAAAGAAAAACACAATAATAATCAAATGGGAACTTCTTTAATATAATGGGCATCTACAAAAAACAAAACAAAATAAAAAACCTACAACAAATACATAGAATGGTGAAAAGCCACAAGCCTTTTCCCCAAGTTCAGGAAAAAGCAGTAATAACCACTCTCACCACTCGTAGATGAAGCTGTACTAAAAGTCCCAGCCAGTATAATATAAGAACAAATCAATCAGCTGGGCAGTGGTAGATCACGCCTTTTTGAGTTCAAGGATAGCCTGGTCTACTTCCAAGACAGCCAGGACTACATGGAGAAACCCTGTCTAAAAAAACCCAATAAATAAATAAACAAATAAATCAGCTAGGAGTAGTGGCGCATGCCTTTATTCCCAGCACATCGTGTACTAGGTTCTACTCATAGTTGTATATGCTGGCAATGAGTAACTGAAAATTTAAAATTTTTAAAACATCAGGCAGGCTGGGCAGTGGTGGTACATGCCTTTAATCTCAGCACTCAAGAGGCAGAGGCAGGAAGATCTGTGAGTTCGAGGCCAGCCTGGTCTACAGGACAAGTTCCAGGACAGGCTTCAAAGCTACACAGAGAAACCCTGTCTCAAAAAAAAATCAGAGAGGAAGAAAAAAAGACAGACAGACAGACAGACATCAGGCTGGAGAAAGGACTTAGGGCTTAGTGGTTAAGAGCACTGGCTGCTCTTCCAGAGGGAGGGGGAGGAGAGGGGGAGGGGAGGGGAGGGGGAGGGAGAGGGAGAGGGAGAGGGATAGGGAGGGAGAAAGAAAGAAAAGAAAGAGAAAGACGGGAGATAGGGAGGTAGGGAAATAAAGAGAAAAACATTGGGCTGGAGAAAGGGCTTAATGGTTAAGAACACTGGCTGTTCTTCCAGAGGTCCTGAGTTCAATTCCTAGCAACCACATGGTGGTACACAAACCATCTATAGTGGGATCTGAAGCACTCTTCTGGCATAAAGTCATACATGCAGAAAGAGTACCATATACATAAAATAAATAAATAAATCTTTTAAAAACGATTTTAAAAAAATTGGAAAACATTATTTGCAATATTTGGGGGGGGGCAAGAAGTGGAATAAGAGGTGGAAGGAGTGTAGGTCAGAGAATGGCAAGTGTATCAGAGTATGTGGCATGCAGAAGAGGTCCTGGGTTCTATCTCTGAACTAAAAATAAAGGAGTTACTTGAAATAGTTGAGAAAAGTAAAATTTGAAATAATGAAATATACACACATCTAGAACAACATAAGCTGTATGGTCTCTATGTTACATGCAGAAAATGTTAAAGAAAGGAAACATAAACAGCCAAATAAGCAGAAAGCCAATGCTACTATTTCTACCTTTTGGAAGATTCAAAATAATAACTCAATTTTCTACCAAACTGATCTATGTTCAGATTTAAGAGTTTTCTATTCAAATCTCATAAAAATTACTTCTATAAACCAGCAAGCCGATTCTGAAATGTATCGAAATAACTGTTCTTTAATTTTGTTTTAGAGTTGGAAGAATCACTCAAGACAGTGTGGCACTGGCTATGGAGCAGGTACACCACATCATGGAACAAAGAGTACAGAATAAGCCAGGCGGTGGTGGCGCACGCCTTTAATCCCAGCACTTGGGAGACAGAGGCAGGCGGATCTCTGTGAGTTCGAGGCCAGCCTGGTCTACAAAGCGAGTTTCAGGAAAGGCACCAAAACAACACAGAGAAACCCGGTCTTGAAAAACCATAAAAAAAAAAAAAGAGTACAGAATAAGCAACAAAAATAGGAACAATTGCCAGGCAGTGACAGTGCATGCCTTTAGTCCCAGCACTTGGGAGGCAGAGGCAGGTGGATCTCTCTGAGTTTGAGACCAGTCTGGACTACAGAGCAAGTTTCAGGACAGCCAGGACTACACAAAGAATTCCTGTCTCGAAAAACAAACAAACAAGAAATTCTCAGTTCTAAGTAACACTTTTTCCAAAAAGGTACAGGAATTGGATGGAAACAGCACATGAAAACTGTTAATATTGCTCAATAGAGAAATGCAGACTAAAACCATGCTACTACTATATGCTATTTACTTAAAATCATTCAAGACAGGACTGGAGAGACAGCAGCTCACAACAGTAGGTAACTCCTACAGTGGTATATTCCTACAGTCCTAACTACAGTAGGTAACTCCAGCTCCAGGAGCTCCAGCACCCTTTTCTGGCTGCTATGGGTACTCAGCACCTATGTAGTACAGATATACATGAAAGCAAAACACCTATACACACATAAACTAAATAAAACTTGTTAAAAAAAATAGAATAAAATGATTGAAAGAAAAACTACTGAAAATAGCAAATACTAGAAAGGATGCAGAACTGGAATTTTCATGCATTGCCAGAAAACGTTTGATAGGTCCTCATAATGTTACCATACAACCCAGTTCCCATTCTACAGAGCCCTAGAGAATGAAATTTATTTTCACACACACAAAAAAAAAAACCACAAAGGTTGATTGCAATTCTCTATTCAATAAACCAAAAAAAAAAAAAAAAAAAAAGTCCACCAATGAAAGACTAGATCAACTGTAGTACATACATACATAGAATAAAAGGAATTCAACAGTGAAAAGAAACAAATTACAGACACATGCAATTTAGATGAATCTTGGGAATTATACTTAGGAAAATAAGCCACCTCAAAAGGTCCTATACTGTAAGATGACATTTATACAACTTCTTCAGGACATGAAATTATAGGGGCATGCCTGTAATCTCAGTATTTGGGAGACAAAGACAAGAGGACTATCATAAGTTCAATTTCCAACTGTTCTACTCAATGAGTTCAGGACAGCCAGGACTATATAACAAGACTTTGTCTTTCTTAAGTAACTGTGGCTGTCAAGAATAAAGAGTGAAGTAAGAGTATGAATATACAAGGATAACAGTATTTTTCTGATTAATGAAATTGTCCTGTACCTTGACTGACAGTGACCTCAGAAGACTCCATATGTGTTAAAATACGAATAACAAGGTTGGCGGCATAACTGAGTGATAGAATACTAAACATACACAAGGCCCAGGTTCAATCATTAGGACCTCAAAGCTGGTCCACAGTGGTATATTCCTACAGTCCTAACTTCTCAAGGATCCTGAATTAAATGCTCACGTTGAGTTCAGGAGTTTGAGACCAACCTACGCAACATCACAACATCTGTTTCCCAAGACAAAAAATAATTTTGTGCTGGGCAGTGTTGGTGCACGCCTTTAATCTTAGTACTTGGGAAGCAGAGGCAGGCAAATCTCTTTGAGTTTGAGGCCAGCCTGGTCTACAGATGGAGTGCCAGGACAGGCTCCAAAGCTACACAGAGAAATCCTGTCTCAAAAAAAAAACAAAAAAAAAAAAAAAACAAGAATTTTTTTTCCGACTGGAGAGATGGCTCAGAGGTTAAGAGCATTGGCTGTTCTTCCAGAGGTCCTGAGTTCAATTCCCAGCAACCATATGGTGGCTCACAACCATCTACAATGAGATCTGGTGCCCTCTTTTGGCCTGCAGGCCAAACACTCACTGTATACATAATAAATAAATCTTTAAAAAAATTTTTTTCACTATATATTAACTTCTAAAAATTAGCCTACAGCAGTATCACTTAAGAAAGCTAACCAGTTGAATCTCAAGTCACACCTCTACATACAAAAAAATCCTATTCCGCCGGGCGTTGGTGGCGCACGCCTTTAATCCCAGCACTCGGGAGGCAGAGCCAGGCGGATCTCTGTGAGTTCGAGGCCAGCCTGGGCTACCAAGTGAGCTCCAGGAAAGGCGCAAAGCTACACAGAGAAACCCTGTCTCGAAAAACCAAAAAAAAAAAAAAAAAAAAAAAAAAATCCTATTCCCAGGAACATGCCCAATTTAAACACTGCCCATGCACACCAAAAGACACACACAAAAATGTGAGCTCATTCACATCAGCCTTAAAGCAATTTCAATGCCCATCCACATTGGATTAGACAGATTGATGAACCTTCACAGTGCAAAGTGTACATGCCATATCATATAAAACAACAGTCACATGCAGTATTACCCTGGAGTCACCTCAAATGTAATGCTGAGCCAAAGCACTCTGGCACAAAAAGACCCTTTTGTATAAAACTCAAAAACAAGTAGAAGGCATGGCCAAGATAGGTAGCACACCTTGGAGCAAATGATGAGGAGCACAGGGCACTGAGGATACCCACAACGTCATGAAGCACTCTAAAATCCTGCCACAACAGGGCTCTCTGTGGTGGCACCTTTTCTAAAGCCTGGATGGCAGTAATGTAAGCTGTTCTAAGTTAAACCAGTAATCCTAAAGCACCCCAAGTTCTAGATTTTTATTCAACCTACTTCCTCAGACCACTAAAGCAAGGTGAACTGCAACAAGTGTACCTTCACCTACTTCAAAGACCCAAATAACAGGCCGTGCACACCCTCTAAGCTCGGGATGCACTTGCATGGTGGCCTTAACCCATTGCTAGCTAGACTCCTAGCATCAGAATGAAAGGGAACTCACATTATCACAAATGTCCATAATTCCATGACAGATTTTTCTGACTTTAAATTTCTAAATTCATTTTGAAAACTTCCTTTGACCCCCTACCCTAAGTGGCATCCTTTTATAAAACTCACAGCACTACAAAAATAGCCTTAAATCCCCATTCCAGCCCTGTGTGAGTATAAGTCACATGTAATCTGATATTCCAACAGCTAATAACATAGGTTGATTTCCATAATAGAAGAATTCTGGGTTTTCTAAGTGTACATGACTTAATGTTAGATACTTATTTTGAAAATATAATTCTCATTATGTAGACAACTTTTGTTTTTGTACCTAATATCAAAACATTTAAGTGTCAAAGGGCAGTGAGAAAAACTTCCATTACTTTTATTTGCAAATAGAAAAACAGTAATCTCAGGTTGTAGTAGTACCATTTACCTTCCTGGCCCACAAACAAGACTCACTACAGAAAAGTTTGTCAGCTTGAAGCATATGGGAAAATAAGCTTCAGAATGCCCATCACAAAGTCCTTATGGACACTCTATGAGACTTTCCTATGTAATCCATATGCATGTACTATTTTACAAAAACAGTTCTATGCTATAAATACTGTAATCATTTTTACTTACAATATCATGAGCATTATGGAAATCTATTTCAAAACAGAAATGCAAAATAATTAGATTTATTATATGTTTCACTTACTAACTGTTCACTGAGTGAGCAGTCTAACCATTGCACAAGCTCATTTAAGTCCAAGATCCAGGTCTAATATTTTTAATGACAATTTCTCCATTTCACAATTAGAAAAAAACTTATCAATAGTGTCCTGAAGCCAGATCTCTAATAAAGCCCAGATCATCATCCTGAAATACAACAGCCACAATCACACCTCACTTACAGATAACTACCAAGCACTGCTTACATACTTCCCTGCATTTACTTGTTCTTAATCCTAGGATTTGGGTGCCCTGTAAGGAGTACAGGTCTAGCACTGTGTCCAAGAGAACAGAAACTTAAAAATCACACACCTTGAATACCAGAGTTTACTTCTGGACCAATGATTCCACATGCTGGTTTCCTTCTCCCATTGCCCTTTTTTCTTTACAGAAGCTACTCAGACCCACAAATGCCCTAATTGGCTCAGGAGTCATCTCAGTGAAGGTGGTATAACCCACAATTCTGTGCCCTGAACATACAGCAATGTGGTTAGGACTCCCTACTAAGGATAAAGACAGCCTTCCCCTGGCTTCTCTCTTAGTCACCTTCTGGTTTAGTGACCTATGGAAAATAGAGGATGCTCCTCAGGACCTCTCTCTGAGAAACACAGGACCAAGACAGACACCACTACCTACTGACATTGTTGTGCATGCCTGTACTGTGCCATATAAGGCACCCAAACAGCTTGCCATCAGTAGGGAAACTGGGTTTTCAGAGTGGCACTAAGACCTCTATAAAACTGAGTGTGGTGGTGATGCCTTTAATTGAAGCACTCAGGAGGCAGAGTCGGGGGATCTCTGTTGAGTTCGAGGTCAACCTGCTCTACATAGTGAGTTCCAGGTCAGCCAGAGCTAGAGACCCAGTGTCCAAACAAAACAAAACAAAATAAAACACCGGGCAGTGGTGGCACACGAGTTTTAATCCCAGCACTTGGGAGGCAGAGGCAGGTGGATCTCTATGAGTTCGAGGCCAGCCTGGTTTACAAAACCAGGACTGTAACACAGAAACTGTCTCAAAAAGTCAAAACAAAACAGATCTCTGGAGTTGCAAGGCCATTTTTAGCCCTACTGCCATGAAGACTAGTTTTGTATATGATTAAAACACTTTCAAAAAAATGTTTAAACTAAATCTTTGTTTTGTTTTGTTTTTTTGAGACAGGGTTTCTCTGTATAGCCCGGGCTGTTCTGGAACTCACTTTGTAGAGCAGACTGAGCTTGAACTCAACAGAGATGCAGCTGCCTCTGCCTCCTGAGTGCTGGGATTAAAGAAGTGCCTGGCAAGATACTTTAAATTTAAAATACAGCAAAACCCAGTGTTTTTCATGATGTAGATCAAAATTCAATTACAGAACAAGTATTTTAATAACCTAACAGAGTAGAACAGAAAATACTGGAATATCCTTCTATAAAACTCTTTTGTGTATGATTTTTTTTTAATGGTGGGTTATGGCCCAAACTCTTGAAGCATAATAGTTCAATACAGACATTCTTGCCCAAACTAATACTATGCATAATATTATCTGAGCTTGAAGTCCTACAAAAAGCAGGTTATTTCAGGTAAATATTCCAATATGAGTTGTTATTACTAAGTCCTAGAATGAGGTGTAAGGAGTAAGGCTTCTACTTTGTTACCACCTGGACTTCACTAAATGTACAGAAATGGGTGTACTTCACTTCAGCCCTAGCAATCACTAATAACATTTCTATTAAGGATTTGCATAGGCCAACCTCCCACCTTTCCCCTCCCAGCAGAGGCAAAAGCGGCCCTCAACGTCCCAAAACGAAAAAGCACATCATCATCTAAAACTTGAGCTCACTTTACTATCCAGAGTCGTGGAAAAGGACAAACTGGAAACTCAAGCCCAAGGCCGAATCCCAGATGCTAAACAAATGTAACAAAGCTGCGGGCAGAAAGCTCCAAAACTGCAGAGCACACCCGAGAGCAATAAGGAAAATTTAAGTACTCATGCATTACTGCACTTTCCTACAACAACATGAGCATCAAAAATCACGCCTCGCGCAATGGTTTACCTGCTCTCAATACGTACTGTGCCAACACAATATTCCGAATCTCTAGCAAAAATAAAAAATCTGTCTCATGATTTGACACGCAAATCTTTTAGTTTCTTCACTGTGAATGTCTTCAAAACAAGGTAACTTGTTTTAACAACCTTACAAGAACTCAACTTGAGAGAAACCCAAAATCATTCAGTGGCCAATCCAATCAGTGGAAACGACCATGCCAACTGCACCCCACTACAAGCACTATCTTCCGAAGCAGAATCAAAGCGGCAGCAGTCCATCCACGGCATGCCTGCGTAAGTAAAACTGAAAATAGTTACCCTAGCCCTCGCGACTACACCCGGCCGACAGTCTGAGGAACGAGACCCCCGGCGACTCCCGAGAGCGGATCGGAGCAGGAGGAGAGGACAAGGCAGCCGCGCCCGCAGCGCGTCAGGCAGCACAGAAACTTCTAGGGGGCACTTTTCAGTCAGCCCCAAGGCCGCAGGCAGTGTGCCCCGGGGGTCCCTCCGGCGCCGCCCTCTGCGCCGCTCGCGCCCGGGAGGAGCTGTCAGCTAGGCAGCAGCCGGCCCGTTATCCGCCGGCCGCGCCCGCCCGCCCGCCCGCCCAGTCGCTCGTGAGGGGGCGGTGGCCGCTCCCGCCCGCGGACCCCCGCTGCTTACCTCGAAGTAGCCTCCGGCGGCGCCGCCCGCGCCCGCGCCCAGGGGCCCGTGGGCCGCCGCGCCGCCCAGCAGGCCCGCCGCGCCGGGGCCCGGGGCCTGGGGGCCGCGCAGCGCCGCCGCCGAGCCGGCCTTGCCGCCCGAGCCGCCACCGCCCGAGCCGCCGCCGCCGCCGCGCTTGTTCTTCCGGCGCTTGGCCCCGCGCTTGGCGTCGGCCGGGCTCATGGCTGGAGGGAGGGACGGAGGACGGCGGGCGGGGAAGGGGCGCGGGCGGGCGCCGGGCCGCGGGCGGCGGCAGCGGCGGCGGCGGCGGCGGCGGGCGGGCGGAGGCGGCGGCGGGCGCTGCGGCCGGCCGGGCGGGGGGCGCGGCGCGGGGTCTCCTCCCGGGCGGGGAGGGCGGGGCGGGCGGGAGCTGAGGGGCGGCTGCTGGCGGGAGCGACGCGAGTCTACCGGGCCCGGCGCCGCCGCTGACCAGAGTTAGAGTCCAATATGGCGGACACAAGGGGAAAGGGATCCCAGTTTACGTCGGGGGAGGGGGAAGCGGCGGCAGGGGGAGGGGCGCGGGCGGCCGCCCCCCGCACTCCGCCCTCCCGGGCGGCGCGCCCCTGGCCTGGGACCCCGCCCCCGACGCCCCGCGCGGGGCACGCCGGGAATTGTAGTTCCAGCCGCCCGCGGCTCCGCCCGGGCGTGCGGGGCGGGACCACGACTCCCGTAGGGCCACGCGCAGCTAGGCGGGCGGGGGGCGGGGCCAAGGGTGACGTCAGGCGCCGCACGGCCCTGTGGACTCTGTAGTCGGCGCGCAGGCGGAGCTGGAGGCGGGTGGGGTCCAAAGGGGTCGCGCAGTTCCGCCTCTGGCGGTATCCTGGCTCCTTTGCTATGGCCTCCTGCCTCAGAGCCAGGTTCTCGCCCTGTTCGTAATGGGCCCTGCTGACTTTAGCCCAGTCCAGGTTCGAGCGTGCCCCTTTCACCTGCCGCTGTGTGACCTTGGCCTATGCTTGGGCCAGTGCGAAGAGGGCCGGTATCCGCGGACTGGTAATTCGCTGCATCCGCGGTGACAAGGCCTGCAGTAAGCGAGAGCCTGCCTCACTCCCTTGTCGGTTCTCTTCAAAGTTCGATACTTAAAGGATCGCTTCTGAAGGCATCTGCCCGGGCTTTTCACCCACATGGCAGGGGGACCTCAATCCAGGCCAGAGCTCTGGGCCACTGCATAGACAACTTGCTCTTTGGCGCTCTGCGTTGCCCGCAAGTCCCAGGTAGAGCTGTCCTTGAGGACCCGGACCAAAGAGACTTTCCCCGGGCTCCTCGCTGCAGACGCATCAAGAGACCAGACTTGAACCTTTTTGGTTCCATGGTGGAACCAAATGCTTATCTGTGGAGCTTAGCATTGCGACGTACAGACATGCACTAATGAGACTCTCCATTTCTTAATTGCCTCCTATTCATCCCCGCCCCAATTGGAGCTGAAGCTCCTTGACCCATTCTTCACCCCAAACCTTAGCAGCTCAATGTGATCAACCTGTTTCAATAACTACCTTTTCATTAGAATGAAGGTCCCTTGCCCCAACAGATTTTTGGATGACCCTGCTATTAAAGTGGATAGGATACCAGTCTAGACCTCCTTCAGTACTTCGTAGGTGAGCAGTGTTATGGACTGCCACTACCTTCCCTGTTCCACCTAAGGATGCCTCCCTTCTCCCATAACCCTTTTGTTTTCTTCTGTTCTTGGCACATTGGCATGGGGTTGAAATTTTTGAGTGTCACCGGTATCCCGGAGGACACTAGGATATAGAAGTGCCTGCCTCCTACACCAGAATTCCAACTCCTTCCAGGCAAGGAAGGGGCTGGGCACGAAGCTCTCCAGCATTTGCTAGGTGAGTGAGTGACATAATAATGATCATTTGTCCAGCAGTACACCAGTCAAACCTCCTGTCATATCTCAGTTCACACGTGCACTCTCCAGATAGGTGACATTAACCATAGTCTATGGGTAAGAAATAGGTTCATAGAAATTAAGGAAGTTGCCCAAAGCCACTCCAGTTTTCAGAGACAGGGCCTAGATTCCAGCTCAGGTATGATTTTGGGTACCAGCCAAGTGTGTGTACAAAGCCACTGTGTTTCTAGAGCAAATGAATTTACAGAATCTTAGGCCTCCATAAGGAGGCTAAGGGATTTGGGGGTTGGTGGGTTGGTTGCTCAGTTGGTTGAATTGTTTGTTGTTTTGTTTTTGGGTGTGTTTTTGTTGTTGGTGATGATGATGATGGTTTTTTGTTTGGTTGGTTGGTTAGTTTTGGTTTTGAGACAGGATTCTCTGTGGAACCTGGAATCTACAGGTTCCTGGAACACTGTAGACCAGGCTGGCCTCCCTCACAGAGAAGCGCCTGCCTCTACATTCCAAGTGCTGGGATTAAAATCCTGCAACACCAGGCCCAGCTTTTGTTTTTGTTTTTTGTTTTTTCAGACAGTATCTCACCATATCATTCTGGCTGGTCTTGAACTTGATATGTAGACCAAACTAGCTAGTCTTGAACTCACAGAGATCCTCCTGTCTCTCTGCCTTCCAAGTGCTGGGACTAAAAGTGTGTGCCACCACATAAGCTTCAGTTTAATTCCAAACATCTGGGAGAGCAGGGAATACCATGGTGAGATGGTGAGATACATATTCTTTTTTTATGTATTCTTATTTTTTTTTTTTTGGTATTTTTAATTTTATGTGAATGAGTGATATGCACCAGGTATGTACCTGATGCCAACAGAAGCCAGAAGAGGATCCCCTGAAGCTGGAAATACAGTTTGAGCTACCATATGAGTGCTGGAAACCAAACCTACTTCCTCTGCAAGAGCAGCAAGTACTCATAACCCCTGAGCCAGCTCTCCAGACCTGAGATGCATACTTCTGAGAAAACTATGGCTATTGTGTATAGAATGATGGCAAAGGATCAAGAATGGAGGTCCAAAGGTCATGAGAATCTGCCCTCATAAAAGAGTCTGAAGGAAGCTGGGCTGTGGTGGTGCACACCTTTAGTCTCAGCACTTGGGAAGCAGAAGCAGGCAGATCTCTGTGAGTTTAAGGCCAGCCTGGTCTACAGAGTGAGATCCAAGATAGCCAGAACTGTTTCATAGAGAAACCTTGTCTCTCAAAACAAAACAAAACACAAACAAACAAAAAAGAGGCTGAAGGAGCTGTCTTGTCTCTACTACTAAATAACATAGAAGGTTCTAACTATGAACCCAAAAATGACTGTCACCGAATACTGAAATTGCCTGTACTTGGATTTTGACTCCCAGCCGGCAGAACTGTGAAAAGTTTATATTGTTTGTAAAATATTTAATTTATGCTATATTCTTATAACAACTCAAACAGACCACCCCTAAAGTGTATGTGGTGAGAAAGTAACAGCCTAAGTTCAATTATGATGTTTAATTGTGTCAATCTGATTAGTTAAAACATATTTCTAGGTATCTGTGAGGGCAATTCCAAACACAGCTAAGGTTTATGTATGTAAACTTGGGGCTTCCCACTCGTTAGGCAAACACTACCAACTGAGCTCCATCCCGAGCACCTATAGTTTTTCATGCACAGTATCCAGAACTCAAAAATGTGTAGACAGCTAGGTGCACATGTGCATATCGGTGGTGGTTTGAATAAGAATGGCCCCCATAGGCTCATATAGTTAAAAGCTTAATCACCAGGGAGTTGGAACTCTTTAATAGGAATATAAGGACTAGGAGGTGTGGCTTTGTTGGAGGAAGTATGTCACTGGGAGTGAATGTTGAGGTTTCAAAAGCCCATGCCAGTCCAGAGTGTATCTGCCTAAGGATCAGGATGTAGCTTTTATTAGCTACTGCTCTAACACCTGCCTGCATGCCACCATGCTTCTACCATGATGATAATAGACTTCTGAAACTGTAAGCAAGCCCCCAATTAAATGCTTTATATAATAGTTGCCGTGGTCATGGTGTCTCTTCACAGCAATAGAACAGTGACTCAGACAACATCTGTAGTCCCAGCTACCCAAGAAGGTGAAACAGGAAAGTCACAAGTCCAGAAGTTGGTATATATTTAGAGACTGCAATGATGACTCAGCAGTTATGAGTGCTTGATGCTCTTTCAGAGGACCCCAGTTCCCATTCCTAACACTCATGTTGGTCAGCTCACAACTGCCTGTAACACCAGCCCAGGGATCTAAATTTATTCTGGCCTCAAAAGCACATGAACATACATATTAAAAATCTTTTAGCCAGGTGGTGGCACAGAGGAGAAACAAGGCTTCTGTATTGGGGATCAAATATGGTAGTAGACAAGCACTCTGCCACAGAGCCATACCTACAGCCTGAAAATGCCCAATTATAACACAGAAAAGAAAATATGAGACACAGTTTGGGGGAGAAAAAAAGTGTGGCACAACAGAAGCATAATCCACCTAATGAAGTCTCCACCTACCCATAATTTCAAGAAGTTCAGTAACCCCTAAGTAAGATACATAAGAGCAAACACATACCTACTCTGAAAACAATCAAACTGCTCAAATATGAAGCAATATCCTAATTAGTCTTATGAAATTAAAACCCAGAGTCAGATATTAGGGTGAAAGCTGAAAGATCAGAGAAGCAGAGCAGTCACCCATGACTTCTTATGTCTCTGGATTCTTACCGAATGTGGGGCCCCGTCTCTACAAATCCTCAAACTGAATGGGCAAGATCCTGTCTCCACCTCCCAAGTGCTGGGATTAAAGGCATGGACCACTACAGCCTGGCTCTATTTCTCTTTTAGACTGGTTCAGTCTCATGTAGCCCAGGGTGGTCTTGAACTCCTGATCTTCCTGCTTCCTTCTCTCAAGTGCTGGGATTAAAGGTGTGTGCTACCACTGCCAGACCTCTATGGTTAACTAGTGGCAAACTCTGCCCTCTGATCTCTAGGCAAGTTTTATTTGTCAGAACACAACACATCATACAACATTTCCCCTTTTTTGGCTAAAATAAAAAGCAAGGGTTTTAACTAACATAAAAAAACTATATACAATAAGTACAGTAACTATATAAAAATATATACAGGCAATAATTACATCAACAATGTTTATTTAGTCCATTAGCATTTGCCAAATTCAGAGAAAATACTCCATTATCTATCCTATCTTGGTTAGTCCAAAGTGTTGTAACTAATTCACTTTCTCTCTTAACTTACATTACCAGGCCAAAACTATCTTTTTATGTCTGTCAACCTTATACACTTTACACCTCTTTTGTGTCTTTTCTGAATTTGTTAAAAAAGAAAAACTATAACTATAAAGTCTTTAACTCCATCAGAGACCTGAGAAGGATATAACATTACCTGAGTAAACAGAAACTGTAGAGCAAACAACTTCCAAATATAAGAAATGGCAGAAACAGCTGGCTACCTAGACAGTCACCCAAGGCTCCTCTGCAATGTTGGGACATTCATCTTCAGCCTACTGCCTGACCTATAGGCTCCTTGTACAGCAACTGTATGCAGGCAGTCAACTGAGCAGGGGTCCGGAAGTTCCTGGGAGGTTTGAGCCTCACACTTGGGCTCTGCTGGGTGGAGAAACTCACTAGCAGCTGCAGGTGAGTATTAGGGTTTAGTTACATGAGTAGCCCCAGTGGGGACACCTGGGGCTCAGATCCATGTGGTTGGGACCAAGCAGCTCGGGGGTGCTAGCCAGGCAAGTTTGCAGTGAGCACATGAGCCTCTGAGCAAACCTACTACCACTGTCATGGAGGCTGTGGGCAGGAGCCAGAGGGAGTGTGGAGTCTTTTTGTTACATAGGCGCCACTTGTTAAGATCAATCCACATGAGTCTATTTAATGGGTAATAGGGATTTTATTAAGATATAAATTGAGGAAATACACTCACAAATACAAAATTGAGTAAACAGCTGAAGTCATCCTCTGACCAGGAGCAAATCCACCTGGTGGTTCAATCAGACCAGGAAGCAGGCAGCAGGGTGAAGGGGCTTGTGACCCTTCTCCCTTTCCTTTTAAGAGGTCACCTACAATGGCAAGAAGCACCGCCTCCCTCCTTTGGGCCCTATAACCAAGGTCATGGGCAGAACAAATACCACTAACAAGTCAATCCCAGTTAAGTTGATCATCCCTTCATTTAATTGTTGCATTTTTAAATTATTCATTATGTAATCATACAGAGACCTAACTCCCTCCATCATAATAGTGTTTACCATTTTTTAATGTGGGAAAAAATTCTCTTTTTAAACTAATTCCCCCCTTTAAGAATTACCAATTGTCTCACCAAATCTGCTGATGATGACAGTGAAGATGATGGTGAAGTGTGAGGCTGACTGCTGCTGCGTAGAACAGTAGAGGCCCGAGCAGGTGTCAAGGCAGCTACCTAGTGTGGCAGGAGCCTGAGGAGGGGCTCCAAGAAAAGCCCACAACCCACCTGGAGAAAGGAAGCCAAAGGGAAGGTGCGAGAGTGGCTAACTCCCAGAGGCATTTGGAGCCCAAGTACCTGTGGAGTTTGCTTCAGAGACGCTGCAACAGAGAAGTCCCAAACTTGCTTAGAGGCTTGGGGGAAAAGAAAGGAAAACCTAGCCAATAGGGCAGTGACTCCAGTGGGAGCCTTCATGTGCAGCTCTGGTAGACAAGTGGCTTTTTCATGTATTTGTGCCCCCAAAGTTGGACACCAAATGAAGCGAAAGCCTAATTAGTCTTATTAATTTCAACAATTTTTGCAACATGCAGAACAAATTGACACAGTGACATCTAAACCATAATGAGAGGATGGAGAGATGGCTTAGCAGTTAAAAGCACTTGCTCTTGCAGAGGACCCAAATTTGGTTTCCAACACCCACATAGTGGCTCACAACTCTCTGTAACTCTAGTTCCAGGGGATCAAATGCCCTTCTCTGGTCTCTGGAGGCAGAAGGCATGCATATAGTATACAAACACATATAAAGGCAAAGATTCAATAAAAAGAAGCAAATCTGGGCTGGAGAGATGGCTCAGAGGTTAAGAGCACTGGCTGTTCTTCCAGAGGTCCTGAGTTCAATTCCCAGCAACCACATGGTGGCTCACAACCATCTACAATGAGATCTGGCTCCCTCTTCTGGCCTGCAGACAGAACACTCACTGTATACATAATAAATAAATAAATCCTTAAAAAAGAAGCAAATCTTTAGTATCGAGTTTTGAGTTTCATGAACTATTTACTTTTTTTTTTTTGTTTTGTTTTCTCTATGTGTCCTGAGCTCTGTCTGTCCTGGAACTCATTTTGTAGACCAGGCTGGCCTCAAACTCAGAGATCCACCTGCCTCTGCCTCCTGAGTGCTAGGATTAAAAGCGTGTGTCGTCCCCCCCCACCTCGCCCTGCCCAGGGGCCTAATTCTTAGCCATAGGCCAGCATTTCTCAACCTGTGGTTCATGACCCCTTTGGGGGTCAAACAATCCTTTCACAGGGGTCACCTAAGACCATAGGAAAATACAGATATTTACATTACAATCCATAACAATAGGAAAGCTACAGTTATGTAGTAGCAATGAAAATAATTTTATTGTTGGGGATCACCACAAAGTAATGAACTGTATTAAATGGTAGAAGCATTAGGAAGGTTGAGAACCACTGCTGTAGGTAAACATCTATAGTCACCACTTACAAGGCTCAAAGATCATTTCAAAAGAGGAGCAAAAAAAAAAGTAAGAAAAAGCCAAAAAAAAGGGGTGGAGTATAACAGTTTCCCCCAAGACTGAAACATTCCATCCTGCAGGAAAGCTCCTTAATCAGGAAGGTGAACAACTCAAAATAGTTCCAGGAAGTTCCTGA
Source organism: Peromyscus maniculatus bairdii (assembly GCF_049852395.1). Lineage (NCBI taxonomy): Eukaryota > Metazoa > Chordata > Mammalia > Rodentia > Cricetidae > Peromyscus > Peromyscus maniculatus. Next base: position 4,645,350 of record NC_134861.1, read on the forward strand.
AATTGACCAGATTCACTACACTCCCACTCCCTACCCCTGCCCAGAGAAGCCAAGTTGCAATGATTCTCAAGACAAGATGTGAAATAGATTCAGACAAGCTAAGCTACAAAAAAAGACTCTGAGGCTAAACCAGCTGCCTAAAGTAAGCTGAGCTGTCTGGAAGAGGTTTAGATAAACTGAGTTGCTTAAAACCCACTGAGCTGCCTGTAGATTTTGTAATGTGTTTCCAAGTTCCCAGTATTTGTGAGCTATCACCCGTGCTGGGGTGGGCTTTAGTGATGCAGTTGTCTTTTAGTCATTATGCTCTTATAAGTAACCCATTACCCATATTCCCATAACTAACCCCAATAAAACTCATTGGTTCACCAACTTGGTTGGACTTTGATGGCATCCATAGTTTGGTGGTAGTGTGGGATCCCTATCTGGGGTGAGTAGACATGTGTGTTGCATCTCCTCAGAAAAAAGTTTTATATTACAACATGGTCCTGGGCTGAACAAGAAGGAAGTAAACTGAGCACCAGGATTTATACTATTTTCTGTTGAAGCAATATGACCAGCAGCTACCTTATACGACTATTTGGCTGGAACTCCCAGCTCACTCCTGTGAAAGCCCCATTTCTCTCTCCAAACCCCACCTTCTCAGAGATTCTCCGACAAAGAAAAACCACCCAAAACTCCAGTTCCGCATTCCTGGCAGCGGTGGCAGCTCCTCCCCTGAAGTTGCCAGTGGCCCAAGTCCCCACCTGAAGCATTGTAAGTGAGCACAAACCTAGCTTGTGATGGACACCTCATCACCCCTCCCCTACAGGGTACATAAGTGCCCTGCTTTAGTTCAACCATTTGATTTTTCTCCTGCTCCTTCTCCTGCCTCTATCTCTGGGGGCTGGAGGACTCACCTGGTTGTTGCTTTGCTCAAACCTGTTCTTTTACTTTTTTAAATTTGGCTTACTGTGTTGGCAGAGAAAACCATCACATTTTACAGAAAACCGAGAGGAACTGAGCCTTCCTGCCAGGTGGACCGGTCCCCTGGCCACATTGCGAGGGCACTCCTCTCCTTTTATCTTCCTCTCTGACAGATGGGATCAACTTTTGACTTGGGATAAGTCACCCATTTCTAAGCCACCGCCTACAGAGATACCAGGTATCTCTTCCGGGTCAAGACCTCTTCTGAGTCAAGACCTCTGAGATCTTCTGCTAAGCTGAGGCTAGACCAGGGCAAGCCCGACCATTTTCCAGAGCAAAATCCATTTTTGTTTCTCAGGGACTTTTGTGGAGGAGACATCCTACCCAAAGGCTACCGTCACTGCTGGACCCCAGGCTATTTCAGGGGATACCTCACTCTAGTGTTTGGTCTCTGGCACAGACTTGGAAATGGGCAATGCTGAGTCTAACGCCCATCCTCAATCACCCCTGGGGTGTCTACTACACAATTTATCCAAATTGGGGCTGTCTCACACCATATGATAAATGGTTTGAGCTCCCTTGTCCAGGGGTTTTGAGCTTTGCACTCTCACCTTTCCCTCTGCCCTGTTCTCTGTCTGTCTGTCTGTCTGTCTACCTCTCTCATGTCTCCACTTCGATATGGCCCTTTGCTCTTTCACTCTCCCCATTCCCCAGTAAACTTCTTGCACTAACTCTGTTGTTCATGGTGTGTTCTCTTAGTGGCATACCTTGGAAGGGCCCACCCAATGGTACCCACTTCGCCTATTTTACTCACTAGGCTCTCTTGGCATTTGGTCTGGCCATGCTGGGATTCTATCCACCCGCAACAGATCTATTCTCTTTGTGTTTCTGTCTGCTCCCCCATTCTAAACTGTGTAACTGTCCTCTCCTAACACTGGTTACAATGTGGGAGTTAGAGCTGGAGAGGCCAGCTACTTCATGCCCAGCACATGCCTATTCTCCCTTTCAGCATCTACTGATCTAACCCTCAGTAAGCCTGGCCACTGGAAGTCAGAATGCCCCCATCCTGGCTCGTTCTCTATGCCATGCCATGAGGTCCTGTCCCACCAGCACAGGCATCTGAGACTCTTCCAGCCTTTGAGCTCCTCAGCCTGGCAGAGGACTGATGCCACTCAGACTTGGAGACTCCCATCACCTAGTATAATGATCCAGGTTGGGGGTAAGTCCATCACCTTTCTGGTGGAAACAGGAGCTACCTTTTCTGTCTTGACCTCTCACTTGGGTCCCACAGTTCCCTTACCAGTTTCTGTCCCAGGGGTGGATGGGACCCCCTCCTTTCCACCTTGCCACTTCCCTGCATTCTTGCAGGGTGATTCTTCCCACACTCTTTTCTTTTTCTTTCCTTCTTTCTTTCTTTCTTTCTTTTTTTTTTTTCTTTTTTCTTTTTTTTTTTTTTGGTTTTTCAAGACAGGGTTTCTCTGTGTAGCTTTGCGCCTTTTTCCTGGAACTCACTCTGTGGCCCAGGCTGGCCTTGAACTCACAGAGATCCACCTGCCTCTGCCTCCCAAGTGCTGGGATTAAAGGCGTGTGCCACCACTGCCCAGCCCCCACACTCTTTTCTTATCATACCCATTTGTCCTGTACCTTTACGTGGCTGTGATATCCTCAGCCACTTTGGGACCACCCTCTCCTTGGCCCTCACATTATCTTCTGACTCCCATCTTCCAGATTCTCTCATTTTGAGGTCTGATGGGATTCTTCCATCACTGGATCCCTAACTTTGCCATCATGGCCAAGCCTCTGTACCAGGCAGCCAGAGAGACGCCCCCCAATAGGGACCTTCACCCACCCAGCCGCCATCTGCCACCACCTCTCTTTACTATGAGATGCTCTCCTAATGGACCCCACCTTAGTTCTGCCAGACTCCACCTAACCTTACCACCTCTTTACAGATGAAAAGGTGGGAGTGGCCTCCAGGGTTTTAGCTCTATCAGTTGGACCTTCAAACCTGGCTGTTGCTTTTCTGTCCAAACAACTAGACCCCACAACGTGTGGATGGCAGCCATGTTTGAGGGCTCTAGCAGCAGCAGCAGCAGCCAAACTCACCCAGGAGACCTTCAAGATCACCGTTTCAGTCAAGCACTGTACATATACTGCACCCATTGCCTCTCAGACTCTCTAAGTCATTCCTCTTTCCCTTCTTGGACCCTCACAGGTCCAGGTCTTTCATTTATTGTTTCTAGAAAATCCCTAAATTACCTTGGCCTCCAGCCCTGCTCTAAACCCTGAAACCCTCCTCTCTGTCCCTCCCTCATCTGATGCCTCCTCCCACTCATGCCCACAGCCCAGCCTGGTCCCCTAGACCAACCCCTCACAGACCCCCGACTCACCCTCTTTGTTGATGGAAGTATTCCTATAGATAGATCAGGAAACCACCAAGCAGCTTATGCAGTGGTCACTTCCACTAAAATGGTTGAAGCAACCCACCGGCCAGTGAGGATCTTATCACAAAAGGCCAAGTTAATCACCTTGACTAGTGCGCCAGATAGCTAAGTGTTAACGGGTTAATATCTACACTGACTCTGAATATGCCTTTTTAATAGTCCATAGCCATTCTGTACTTTGGAAGGAAAGGGGCTTCCTCACTACCAAGGACATTGCCACTGTCAACAGACCTTTTATCCCCAAGCTTTTGGAGGCTCTCAAGCCCCCTGCAGAGGTAGTCATAATCCAATTCCAGGGATATCAGTCCTCCAAGGACCCAGAGACCTTAGGCAATGCCAGGGCTGACTCAGTAGCCTGGGGACTCGCCTCCAGCTCTCCTGGATCTACTAGATATATTTTATTTTTGACACCCTCCTATCAGCCCTGTTACCAACCAGAGGAGAGAGAGAAACTCCTAAATAAAGGGGCCACACAGACAAAAGAAGGATGGTGCTACTTAAATAACCACCTCATCCTCCCTAGGACAAGGCACTGTCCATCATTTCAGTCATCCATCAAACCTTACATATAGGCCCCAAGGCTTTGTTCCATTTCTTAGCAACCCTCTTTGATCCCACCCATCTTCAAGCCTGTATTTTACACGTACACCCCTCTTGCGAGAAGTGTGCCAAGGCCAACCTACAGGGGCCCTCCAGATACACCAGCTCTGAGGACACCAACTGGAAAATGACTGGCAGGTTGACTTCACCCACAAGCATGCATAAAAGGTCACTATCTCCTAACTCTGTTGACACCTTTGTAGGATGGATACAGGCATTCTCCACCTCCAGGGAAACAGAAGATGTGGGGTTCAGGTACTCCTTGAACACATCATCCCTCAATTTAGCATGCCACAGACCATCCAAACACAGCTTCCAGGGCCATCAAGCTCATGTCTGAAACCCTCAACATCTCCTGGAAACTCCATCTCCCCTACCACCCACAATCCTCAAGAAAGGTTGAGAGGGCCAAAGGACTCATCCAACAATTCACCGAGCTCTCCATTAAAATCAAGTTGTCTTGGTCCTCCCTCCTCCCCATTGTCCTTAACTGCCTCTGGGCCATCCCACACTCTCCTACAGGCCTGAGCCCTTTTGAGCTCCTTTAACAGAAGGCTGTTCCTTCTCAACCACCCCACCACCCCCGGCCCAGACCCCACTACTGGCCAGGTACCTACCCTACCTCTCCCCACTAAGGTCTCTTCTCCATTCACATGCTGGCAGCTATCTCCCTGCCCCCAAGCCAAGGGACCCTACTGCTCCTGAGCCCACCTCACTCTCGGGGGAGGGGGGAGACTGAGTACTCCTCAAGCAGGTATCTCCTCAGTCTCTAGAGCCTTGGTGGATAGGACCCTACACTGTGATCTTTCAGCTGACAAGCTCCTGGGACATCAGTGCTGGTACCACCTCTCCAGGCTCAAGTGGGCACCTACCCAGGATAAATGGTCTGTCCAGCAACTAGGACCCTCCACTCTCCAGTTTTCCAGACTATCCCAATGAAAGGCCTATCTGCTCTTGTGTTTTACTCATTCGCCTTTTGTCTCTTTTGTACAACCAGGGAACATCTCCATTCCATTCTTACTGGCAATCTTCATACTTCCCATGGCTAGCCATTCATAGGGCTGGTGGTAATCTATTTTTTTCTCCTAGCAACTTGCCTTCTCTGCTTCCTCCAGGAACAGATACCTGAGTGTTAGGATTCAGACCCACTTCTTGGAATCCTAGCCAATAAAAGATAATACCCTGGCTTGACCAGTGTCCTGACACCATCCTATGTCCCCTTTAAGAAAGGACTCCTCCCCCTTTGCTCTTTCTTCCCCCCTCTCCATTCCATTAGGTGTACACCTCCTCTCTCTCTCTCTCTCTCTCTCTCTCTCTCTCTCTCTCTCTCTCCTCTCCCTCCCTCCCTCCCTCCCTCCCTTCCCCTCAATAAAACTCTCCACAGAGTACTGTCTACATAGCATCTCTTGTCTCTCACCCACCATGTAGCACCCTGGCTCAAACTTGCCAAGATCTGTCTCTCACCATATCACAACACTGAGGTCTCCAGGATGGCAGTTAACTGATTGCTTCTTCACCCATACCTTTGCTAAGCATGAGCCCCTGACTCCCAACTCCCTCTCCCCACATAATCACATGCCAGCAGGAAGAAGCCACATTTGAACCAGTGCCCATATACCCAAAAAGGTCAGGATGTTTGGCTGGAACTTCCAGCTTGCTCCTGTGAAAGCCCCATTTCTCTCTCTCCAAAACCTGTCCTCTCACCCAGATATCTGGCTCTGGGGTTTTACTGTAAGACCATTTAGGATTCGTGCAACATCTGACATCCAACTTTTGGGGCACAAATTCATGAAAAAGCCACTTGGCTGTGGGTTTGGAGCCACTGACACAGGCCGGAGCTGCACACAGCTAAAGTCTCCACCCCACCTGCACCAGAGTCCCTAGCCTGCCAGCTAGGTTTCTGTTACAGCCTATTTGCAGCAAACTGCATAGGCTTTTGGGCTTCAAAAGCCACAGGATTTAGCCACTTTCCCACCTTCCCCACTGCAGATGGCTGGCTCTTTGGCTTCTTCCCTCTCCTGGTGGGTTGTGGCTTTCACTGGATCCCCACCTTGGGATGCTGCCACACTAGGTAGCTGCCTCACTTCACTGTCATCTGAATCGTAGTTGTCAGCAGATTTGGTGAGTCAATTGGGATTTCTTAAAAGGGGAAATTAGTTTTTTAAAAAAGAGAAAGAGAATTTTTTTCCCCACATTAAGAAATTGGAGGCCGGGCGGTGGTGTTGGTGTTGGTGTTGGTGGTGGTGGTGGTGGTGGTGGTGGTGGTGGTGGTGGTGGTGGTGGTGGTGCACGCCTTTAATCCTAGTACTCGGGAGGCAGAGGCAGGCAGATCTTGTGAGTTCGAGGCCAGTCTGAGCTACCAAGTGAGTTCCAGGAAAGGTGCAAAGCTACACAGAGAAACCCTGTCTAGAAAATTTAAAAAAAAAATGGAAACATTAATATAATAGAAGGAGTTTGGTCTCTGTTTGATAATGCATTAGACGGTTTGAAAACAGAACAATTAAATGAGAAGATAATTAATGTTGATGGGATTTATGTAATGACAGTTATAAGTATTATTTGTTTGATCATTTCTGTTTTATCACTTAAAAAGTTGGGTCAATATGAGTGCCAAGATACAAGTTTTAGAAAAACTTGTTGAAACAGATCATAGAGATATTCAGACCTAGACAGAGGAATTTAAAGGATAACCAATCTCAGGACTGCATTATAAGGTTACAGAGAAACAGCCTAAGGTTTTCAAACAGCCAACCTTAACTTATCCAGTAACCTTACAGGAACTGTCAAATGATACATATCCCCCAGACTGTGTACGAGCTGAATGGACTCCTGTACAAATGCTAGATTTGAGGAGATTCAAGGAAACAATAGTCTCACACAGCATGCACTCACCTCTTGTGAAGCAGATGTTAAACTCATGGTCAACTTGTAATAGAATTATCCCTCAAGACTGGAGAGATTTGGCTACAGGAGTCTTGGAGGCTGGTCCCCAATTACAATGGAGGACCTGGTAGAAAGATGAGGTCAAGACCATTGAACAAGTAGGTCTAGACGTATGGAAATCTCCCAAGACTAACTGCTTAGAGAGGGAGATTAAGCTGATGTACAAACACAATCTCTATATGATGACCACACCCTGGCTTTATGATGCACAGCAGCCTTGAATGCTTGGGACAGAATTGAAGAAGTAGGATAGAAAATTGAGTCATTTAAAGGGCCCAAAAGAAACCTTCACTGATTTTGTACAGTGATTGACTTCTGCAGTAAATAGAATGATTCCAAATTTAGACCAGAAACAAAACAAAAAACAAGCCGGGCGGTGGTGGCGCACGCCTTTAATCCCAGCACTCGGGAGGGCAGAGGCAGGCGGATCTCTGTGAGTTCGAGGCCAGCCTGGTCTACAGAGTGAGTTCCAGGAAAGGCGCAAAGCTACACAGAGAAACCCTGTCTTGAAAAACCAAAACAAACAAACAAAAAAAAAAACAACCAAATTTAGAAGTTAGACAAATAATAATTGAACCTCTGGCTTTTGAAAATGCTAATGCACAATGCAAAAGGGTAATTAGGCTTTTAAAGACAAGATCAGTGGCCTTGGAAGAATGGATCCAAGATACAATCAATATTGAATCTCATGATTATAATGATGCATGGATAGGAAAGGGGATTTCCAGAAGTTTGAAGAAAAACAGTAATGTTAAATGTTTCAATTATGGTAAACAAGGTCACCTAAGAAGGGACTGTAAACAGGATGTTCCTAGAAATAATATTTTTTCAAGGAATAATCCCAACAGAACATCCCTCCCTTCTGGATTATGCAGAAGGTGTTGCAAAGCAGACATTGGACTAACAAGAATGTAAATCAACAAGGAACAGGCAAGGTAATTCCTTGCCTTTGCCATAGGGAAACACCCTGAGGCGCCTCTCGAAGGCCCCCCCCATGTCAAATTCCGTTCAGTCCTTTCCTGTCATCATGGAAGAAACTCCTTCCCAGAGCAATTAAAGAACCTAATTAATACCTGTTGTAAGAAACCATACTGCTCTGGATTATAAAACAGCTTTAGAAAATAAAACAAAAATTTAAGTATAAACCATAAATCAAAATTGATAAAGATTAGATTTGGAACCTTCCCAAAGTTAAGATTGGGGAAGAGTTTTGTTTTTGTCTTTTCAGGAATATAAAAACAACCATCTTGAAGAATTTCAAGACCTTTGGACAAATAAGCAGTCAAAGAAGGGAAAAGTACTCGGAAAATATTACCAAGAAAAGGAATAATCTGACCTAATGCAATTTCTGAAATCTCCAAAGGATGATGGGACCCCACAACAATGATTACATACAGACTATGATAACGTCACTAAGGTGACAAACACCACCCAAAGATTGGCTTTGGACTACAAACTGCTCAGGACAATTTTGAGATGGCTAGCTGAGATGATCCAGCCTCACAGACTACTCTAGCCAGGACTTGAGACAAGCCCTGCACTTTCCCATTACCTAGAGAGTGGACAACAAATGATATAGCTATCTCTCCTAGGACTTGACAATTAACCTCAAATTTTTCTTTTCAGGATCCCCTAAAGATGCTGTCACCCCACCATACAGCAGGAAATAAATTTAACAACATGACACCCACAATCCCAAGAGGTGGAGTGGGTGTTTTTTGGTCTTTCAATGGGTTATGCATATTTGTCATTGTTTAGGGTAGTTGGTTACAAGTTGTTATTGGTAATGGTCAGGTAAAAAGCTAAACAAAGGTGATTAGATTCAGGGTTCTGTTTTTAATAAAGAGAATATAGATAAGATAAAAGATAGATTATTAAATCTACTCTGAAAAGAAAAAAGGGAGGATATAGATATAAAACGGTGGATTATTGAAGCTACTTTTAAAAAGCAACTACTAGTTTTAGATATTTTACATTGATATGGATCTTTGTATATTGATACAAAGTTGAGATTAATTTTGTTAGAATATACAGTACATATATTTCTACTCTTGTTCAAGGTATTGTACCCATACATTTCATTTAACAATGTAATGCTAGTAATTACTAGTCCTTGAAAGTTATTATTACATACTATTTAGGATATAAAGAAATTCAGGTTAGTCACCTATTACAGTTGAACTTGTAGTCAGGTTAGGTATGTTTTCAAACTCAAACAGAGATATGTTTTCACAGAGATATTTCTCATGTGGTCTTCATTTACCATGGTCTCCTATTCCTTGTTCTCCCTCTCTGTTCTTGAACCAGTTGGGATCTCCCGCTCCCCCAAGCTCTCTTTCCCTCGACCCTCACCCTTCATTACCCCCACTCACGTCCAGGCTGTTCATGCAGATCTCATCCATTTCTCCATCATTGGGTGATCCTGTATCTTTCTTGGGGTCCTGTTTTCCCGGTAGCCTCCCTGGTGTTGTGAGTAGCAGTCCAGTCATCCTTGTTCCACATTTAGCATCCTCCTATGAGTGAGTATACATACCATGTTTGTCTGAGTCTGGGTTACCTCACTCAGGATTTTTTCTAGATCCATCCATTTGCCTGCAAACCTCATGATGTCATTGTTTTTCTCTGCTGAGTAGTATTCCATTGTGTATATGTACCACATTTTATTTATCCATTCTTCAGTTGAAGGGCATCTAGGTTGTTTCCAGGTTCTGGCTATTACAAACAATGCTGATATGAACATAGCTGAGCAAGTGCCCTTGTGGTATGATTGAGCATTCCTTGGGTATATGCCCAAGAGTGGTATAGCTGGATCTTGGGGGAGATTCCCAATTTTCTAAGAAAGCGCCATATTGATTTCCAAAGTGGTTGTACAAGCTTGCATTCCCACCAGCAGTGGAAGAGAGTTCCCCTAGCTCCACATCCTCTCCAACATAAAGTATCTTCAGTGTTTTTGATCTTAGCCATTCTGACAGGCATAAGGTGGTATCTCAGAGTTGTTTTGATTTGCATTTCCCTGATGAGGGATGTTGAGCAATTCCTTAAATGTCTTTCAGCCATTTGAGTTTCCTCTGTTGAGAATTCTCTGCTTAGTTCTATAGCCCATTTCTATAGCCCATTTCTTAATTGGACTGTTGGGCATTTTGATGTCTAATTTCTTGAGTTCCTTATATATTCTGGATATCAGTCCTCTGTCAGATGTGGGGTTGGTGAAGACCTTTTCCCATTCTGTAAGCTGTCGCTTTGCCTTGTTGACCGTATCCTTTGCTCTACAAAGCTTCTCAGTTTCAAGAGGTCCCAATGATTGATTGTTTCTCTCAGCGTCTGAGCTACTGGTGTTATATTTAGGAAGTGATCTCCTATGCCAATGCATTCAAGACTACTTCCTACTTTACAGCGTTCTGCCTGCAGGCCAGAAGAGGGCACCAGATCTCATTACAAATGGTTGTGAACCACCATGTGGTTGCTAGAAATTGAACTCAGGACCTCTGGAAGAACAGCCAGTGCTCTTAACCTCTGAGCCATCTCTCTAGCCCTTAAGATGTTTTAATAACATAGAGTCTTTTTTGTTTTTATGACCAGAGACATGTCTGCTCCTGGCAGCACCATTTTACTTCAGAGAAGATGATGGGCATCAGAGAAACTCCATATGGAGCTTACTTTCTTTGTGACAAAAGTTAGCCACTGGGCAATAAACTGCCCTTCCCTCAACTGCTGACAGTATGCTGTCCAAATGGGAGAAGCAGGACACAAAAAAGGACTGCCAAACCTTGCCAAGACAAGGTGGGAAGGTCCTTCTGAATATCCTGCTTTGGGCTGGACAGATGGCTCAGCGATTAAGAGCACTGGCTGTTCTTCCAAAGGTCCTGGGTTCAATTCTCAGCAACCACATGGTGGCTTACAACCATCTGTAATGAGTTCTGCCCTGTTTATTTATTATTACAGATACAACACTGTATACATAATAAATAAATAGCCGGGCGGTGGTGGCGCACGCCTTTAATCCCAGCACTCGGGAGGCAGAGCCAGGCGGATCTCTGTGAGTTCGAGGCCAGCCTGGGCTACCAAGTGAGTTCCAGGAAAGGCGCAAAGCTACACAGAGAAACCCTGTCTCGAAAAAAAAAAAACAAAAAAAAACAAAAAACATAATAAATAAATAAATCTTTAAAAAAAATTGCTTGCACTTCCTACTTATTCAGGTAATATTATTTCCTTCTAAGGTCTCTGAGGGAGTTGAAGACTAGATACTTATAGTTTTCCTTATTAACAAATTCAGAAAAGAAACTCACTAAAGAGGTGTAAAGTGTATAAGTTTGAAAGACATCAAAAGAGAGTTTTGAATTAGTAATACAAGTTAGGATAGAAAGTGAAGTAGGTATAACATTTTGGATTCACCAAAATATGATAAATGGATTATTTTTTTCTGAACTGTTAATGGACTGGACATTAATTCTTGACTGTAAATATTGTATATAATTATTATAATTACTACATATAGTTTTTCTTAGTTATTAAGAAAATATATCCTTTTATTATTTAAGACAAAAAAGGAGAAATGTGGTGATATATTGCTTGTAATCTAAGAAATAAAAGCTTGCCGGAAGATCAGAGGGCAGAGCCAGCCACAGTTGGCCATAGAAGTTAGGCAGTGGTGGCACATACCTTTAATCCTAGCACTTGGGAGGCAGAGTCAGGCAGATCTCTGTGAGTTCAGGGCCACACTGGGCTACATGAGATTAATCCAGTCTGAAAGAGAAAGAGAGCCAGGCAGTGGTGGCACACACCTTTAATTCTAGTATTTGGGATCACACACCTTTAATCCCAACTAGGAAGGTTGAGAAACTAAGTGATATGGCTGCGCAGAGAAATGAATGTAAGACTGGAGGAGACAGGAACTCCTGCTCTTTCAGACTAAGGAGTTGGTGAGGTAAGAATGGTGGCTATGGCTTGCTCTGCTTCTCTGATCTTCCAGCTTTCACCCTGGTATCTGGCTCCAAGGTTTTATTATAAGACCATTTAGAATTCATGCAACAGGAGACACCCACTGGACACAGGAAACATGACATGCAGCAGATAAGGTAACAAGCCATGAACCATGTGGCAGCACGTAAATTAATAGAAACGGGTTAAGTTATAAGAGCTAGTTAAAAGTAAGTCTAAGCTATTGGCCAACCTTTCATAATTAATAAGAAGTCTCCATCTCATTTATTTGGGAGCTGGCTGGTGGGACAAAGAAAGACTCACTACTACTCAGCCTTGGTTGTCCTAGAACTAGCTCTGTAGGCAGGCTGGCCTGGAACTCAGAGATCCAAGTGTCTCTGCTGAGTGCTGGGATTAAAGGCATATGCCATCATCAGTTTTTATATATGTGGTATGTGTGTTACATGTATGTGGGTGCCATGCCTATGCATACATGAAGAGGCCAGATGATGTCAGGTATCCTCCACACTCTCCACCTTGTTCGCTTGAGATAAAGTCTCTCATTGAACTTGGAGCAAGACTTGGCAGCTAGCAAGCCTCAGAATCCCTGTGCCTGTCTAGCACAGCATTAGGATTATAGGCACATACATGGACATTTCTACCTATTTATGTGGGTGACAAGATCTGAATGCAGGTCCTCATGCTGGCTCAAGTACCCTTAACTACCAAGCCATCTCTCTCCAGCCCCTTTGTCCATCTCTTTTTTAGTTGTTACATGTTCTAGATATTGATCCTTATTAAATAGGTAACTTGCCTTTTTATTTTGGGATAAGGTTGTACTGTAGTCCAAATTGGCCTGGAACTCACTATGTAGACCAGGCTGGCCTTCAACTTGTAGTAGTCCTCCCATCCTACTCAAGTACTAGGACTGCAGGTGTGTACCAACACTCCAAATAAACATTTTTGCCTTTTCACTAGATTATGTGTATGTCTGCATGTATATACTGCACAAACACAAGCACTGGGTGGTGCCTGTGGAGGTCAGAGATGTCAAGTCCCCTGGAACTGGAATTACAGATGTGATCTGCCTGATGTGGGTGATAGAAGTTGAACTCAGGTGCTCTGACAAAGCAGGCATTGCTCCCAACTGTTGTGCCAACTCTCAGCCCATTTTTCATTCTATTGGTAGTACCTTTTGATACAGGTTTTTTTCTGAGACAAGGTTTCTTTATTAACAGCCTTGGCTATCCTGAAACTCCCTTTGTAGACCAGCTTTGTTACCAGGTTGGCCTTGAACTTATCTGCCTACCTCTGTCCCTCTGCCCTCCCACTGCAGTGCTTCGGGCATGCACCACCATGCCTGGCTGATACAGGTTTTTGTTTTTCAAGACAGGGTTTCTCTGTGTAGTTTTGGTGCCTGTCCTGGATCTCGTTCTGTAGACCAGGATGGCCTCGAATTCACAAAGCCTGGCTCTGCCTCCCAAGTGCTGGATTAAAGGCATGTGTCACTGCTGCCCGGCCTGATAACAGGTTTTAATCTAAAGTTAAGTGTAACTTACCTGTTTTTCCATTTGCGCCCGGGCACTTCCAGTCCACTAAATCCAAGATGGTGAATATCTCTATCTGTTTCCCCTTCAAAGGATTTTACAGAATCTGATCCAGTACTGGGAGGAGATAGCTCAGTAAGTCAGAGAACTTGCTATGCAAGCATAAGGACCTGGGAACCAATACCCACTGGCATGGCTGTACACATGCTTATAACCCCAGCATTGCAATGGGGGTTGGGGCAGCAACAGACAGATCCAGCTTGCTGTCCAGTCAGCCTAGTTAAAATCCGAGCTTCTGAGACACCGTGTCTCAAGGGAGTAAGTTAGTAAGTGGATTGTGTTAGAGAGAAACACTCAATATACTCCATCCCTCTAAGGGCACCTCATGTCTCTCTGTCTCTCTCTCACATACACACACACACTCATGTCTATGTATCCTAAGCTCATACACACAGAATGCCATTTCATTTTTTGCAGAACTCACTTTTGGGAGGGGGGAAGTGCCCATTTTGTAGCTTTGAACTCTACCCTGACTCAGGATTGTACCAAACTTAAAAAAAAAAAGTTGGCCAGTACACGTATGTATGTGGAAGCCAGAGGACAACTTTAAGCATCATCCTCAGGAACACTATCCACAGACAGGATAACCCACTGGCCTGCAGCTCACCAATTAGGCTAATCCGGCCAATGGTTCTCCACCTTCCTAATGCCACACTTTAATAGTTTTCCATGTTATGATGACCACCAATCATAAAATTATTCATTGCTACCTCCTGACTGTAATTTTGCCACTGTTATGACCTGTAAATGTTTACCAATGGTCTTAGGCAACTCCTGTAAAAAGTCATTCAGTCCTCAAAGGAATCATGGCCTACAGGTTGAGAACCACTGCCAGCATAGCCCCCAGCTCCTGCCTCCACTTCCCCAGGTTGAGACCAAGTGAGGTTGTGTGATTTTCCACTTGTATGATGCTGGTGCATTCTCAATGTTGGGGGCATCTCTTATTTCTGGATTAGTACATTAAAATGACTTTGACAGGCCCTGCTTGCTGTGGATGATTGACTGATAAAAGAAAAAGTGCTGACTGGCCAGTAGCCAGGCAGGAAGTATAGGTGGGACAAGGAGAAAGAATTCTGGGAAGTGGAAGACTGAGGCAGAGAGACAATGGCAGCTGCCACCATATAAGAACTAGGTGGTGGCGCACGCCTTTAATCCCAGCACTCGGGAGGCAGAGGCAGGCGGATCTCTGTGAGTTCGAGGCCAGCCTGGTCTCCAAAGCGAGTTCCAGGAAAGGCGCAAAGCTACACAGAGAAACCCTGTCTCGAAAAACCAAAAAAAAAAAAAAAAAAAAAAAAAAAAAAAAAAAAAAAAATATAAGAACTAGATAACAAAAAGCCTGAGCCATTAGGCCAAACAGTTTAAATACTATTAAGCGCCTGTGTGTTTGAGTCTGAATGGCTGCTGGCCAAGGCGGGACTGGATGTAACTCCGACTACACCTGCCTTAATAGATAGAATCAGAACTGCTGACGGGAAAGACATTCATGACAGGAAAAGAATCCCATTTGTGTTGACAAGAACCTATAACAAACATTCTTTTAATTAGTAAATAAATTAATTAAAGTAGTGTGTGTGGGACATGCTCATGAAGATCAGAGGGCAACTTGTTCAGAGGTGATCCTCTTTTCTACCTGAATAAGAAACCCAGGTTAGGTTGCCAGTCTCAGAGGCAAGTACCTTTACCCACTGAGGAATCTTGCCTATCCACAAAATATACTTCTTTAATGTAGTGGAGAATGGGTCCAAGGACCTTACAAAGGACCCAGGTTGGAGTTCTAGCACCGGTATCTGGTGGCTCACAACTTTCTATATTAACTCCAATTCCAGATCATCTCATGCCCTCTTCCAGCTGTGTACACCCCCATGTTCATGGTATACACAAACAGGCACGTGTACATAAATATTGTTTTTCAAGACAGGATTTCTTGTGTAGCCTTGGGCTGTACTCTAAGTTGCTCTGTAGACCAGATTGGCCTTGAACTCAAGAGATTTGCCTGCCTCTGCCTCTCAAGTGTTAGGATTCAAGGCTTATATCACTACTGGAAGGCAACATAATTAAAAAAAAAAATTGTTTATATCTGCATGTGTGTGGTTGCCTAAAGAATCCAACAAGCATCCTTAACTGAGCCATCTTTCCAGACCCCAAAATAGGTTTTGTCTCTGTGTAGCCCTGGCTGTCCTGAAACTAGCTCTGAACACCAGGCTGGCCTCAAACTCAGAGGTCCACCCACCTCTGCCTCCAGAGTTCTAGGATTAAAGGTGTGTGCCATTTCACCTGGCAAGTGGATAAAACGCTTTAAACAGGGGGCTGCTGAGTTGGCTCAGCAGTTATGAGAACTTGTTACTCTTGCAAAGGCCCCTGAGTTCAATTCCCAGCACTACATGGCAGCCCACAACCATCTTCAACTCAAGTTCTAAGAGATCAGAACTCTTCTGACCTCTACGGACAATAGGCACACACATAGTACACACACACTCAGGCAAAATACTCATTTATGTAGCTAGACGTTTCTGTGTCCCAGCCGGCCGACAGTCGGGACAAATGTCTCCCACTTGCGTCCACCAAGCAAACACAGAGGCGTCTATTAATTATAACTGCTCAGCCATTAGCTCAGACTTATTACTGACTAGCTCTTACACTTAAATTAACCCATAATTCTTATGTTTAGCCATACAGCTTGGTACCTTTTGTCAGTTCTGCCTTCATATCTTGCTTCCTCTGTGTCTGGCTAGTGACTCCTGACTCTTCCCAGAATTCTCCTTGTCTGCTTATCCTGCCTATACTTCCTGCCTGGCTATCAGCCAATCAGTGTTTTTATTAAACCAGTGTACAAAAGCATTCCACACTATATACACATGAAACAAAATTAAGAAACCTAAAGACATTTTAGAGTGATTCTATACGCATGGGTGTTTTACCTGCATGTGATGTTTGTGTACCATTGTATGCAGTGTCTAATGAGATCATTAGAGGGTACTGGATCCCCTGTGACTGAAGTTAAAGATAATTCTGAGCAACTGTGTGGGTTGCTGGGAATTAAACCCAAGTCCTTTGGAAGAGCAATCTGGGTTAACCTTAATTGTTACTAAGCCATCTCTCGAGGCCCCTACCAAAAAAAGAAAGAAAATGCTGAAACATAAAGGTGTTCATCATCTGCACTTAACTGTAGGTACAGAACCAATGAGTTCAATTAAAACAGAATAGTCTGAGAGTTAAGGAAGAGGAACAATTTAACTGCAGATGTGTACCTGAATGTAGAACACTAAAAATTAGGTTGGAGTAAAAGACTCTGGCAAAGATGCTATTAAAACTTTAAAACATTGATTTGCTCTATCAACAAAACATAGGTAGCAAAGACCATTACAAAAATAACCTACAAACATCTCCTTCCTGTAGTCTGCCTTGAGGATTCCCCTTTTCTATACCAAGCCACTAAGTTGAGGCCACATTGCTATTGAGCCCTTCGATTCAGGAATGGTGTCTGCGTGCGTTGGGGGGTGGGTGTTAATGACAGTACAAGGCTCTATGAAGCTACTGAGTATCTTTCCTGCCAGCACTAGGCACATGAAGTCTACAAGGTCTATTTCTTGCTGACAAGAAGGTTCTCTCAACACCTTAGCATAAACAGTGTGTGTATGAGGGGAGGAGGGCTGTGCTTGAACTTTTTCCTATCTTCTCTCCCTGAAGTACACTGACTTCAGGGTCAGAAGTCAACATTTTCCTTAGCAAGGACCCTCTGGATAGGTTATGCTTCCTGCTAGAGCAGCTGTGTCTCAACCTGTTGGTCTGACCCTTTTAGGGGGGTCAAATGACACTTTCATAGACGTTGCCTAAGGCCTTTATGTGTGGTGAAATTACAGTTATGAAGTAATGATTTTATAGTTGGGGGTCACCATAACATGGGAAACTGTATTAAAGGGCAGCAGCATTATGAAGGTTGAGAACCACTGTGCTAGGTATCCTGGACTCTGTACCTTCTGATTGTCCATGACTGGGAGAGTATATTCTCTAATATACATGCCACAAAGAGAGAAGCAATATAGCTTTCTCATCATCAACCAGTCAAGTGGTTGATACCAGGGTAGTCACAAAGTAGTAGTCAGTGAATGGTAGCTCTTTATGGAGATAGGCAGAGCTCTATTTGCTCGCTCACAAACCTACATGCCACACCCACTTAGCTTCTCTGGCAGAGCTTTCCTATGGCAGCGTTATGTCCATGCACTTTGGGGTTGATGCTCACCCATAGCACAAATTCTGTGTGAGTGGTCAGAAGCAGTGTGCATCTGTAATATTCCAAGGGCAATCTTAGTTTTGTTCATATCAATGTCTTTGCAACTTTCGTTTCCAGCCAGCAACACCTCTCTCAGACTATTCTCGGACATTCCCAGGCCTGGGATGTGGTTCTATGAATGTCATCTTCTTCATGAGCTGAAATACCCTTGCCCACACCAAGTATAAATAACACTGAATGAACATGAGACACCTTAAGGTAAAAGGTTCCAAAGAGCAAATTAATGAATGAAAGATAATGGTTCAAATTGTTTTATTTCCATTTTTAACACTAGCAGGAGTCCAAAACAGACTGATATCCATGAGCATAGTTTAAATGTAACAAAGAGAGTTAAACTATATACATTAAAGAAAAAGGAAAGGGATTTTTTTTCTCTATACCAACCTTTTCCTAGTGGTGCAGTTTCTGATTAGTAGAACTAAACACATTTTTCCCAATTTAATTTAGGATGAAGTAATAGAACTTTTATGATCAACTTCATAAACTGTCTTTAAGGAGAAAATGAATTTTAAGTGGGTGTCACCATATTTACCAGTGAACTGGCTGCATGGTCACCTTGGCTCTTTGAAGTCTGGCTATCATAAGAACTAACAAGAGCAAGTCCATGAGGCCCACAGGGAACTCAATGGCTGTGACATCCAAGGGGAGGGCACACACCACACATCACAATGATGAGAGCTAATGCTCCTACCCTCTGAATCCATGTAAAAAAATTATTACTCTCATTCAAACTAACTGGAAGTCAAACAGTTTAAAAAGTCAGAATGAAGAATAAAACTCTTTTCTTTTCACATAGAGGAGGGACACTCCTTCAGCTCCATTTAAAGTGAATTCTGTGCTGAGTCCCTGCTCCTTCAGAATAGTAAACTCAAAGTCAGTTATTGCTAGCAAAGCTCCAGTGGTCCCTTTCCCACCCACCTCAAAGATGTTTCACACAAAAAGGCTATTGGTTTGGCTAGAAGCCCTCTGAGGAAGTAGTGTGGAGGTGGAGGCAGGCTGGCACTGAAGGCCTATCCTCTACAAGCCACCCTGTGCCTGGTGTCTCCAGGGGCAATTTACCACCTCACTGCCTCGAGAGCACCAGAGGCTCCCATACATATGGAGTGGAGCAGAGATTATTATGTGGTCCCATGGGGAGGAAGAGATACCATGCTTTGCTGACCAAAACCTACAGAGCAGTCAAAAATCTAGAGGATCAAAGCCCAACTGGCCAGAAGAGCAGCTTTGGAAATATCTATCTACTCAAGGGGCATGGGAAAACCAGGGTAGTGGCAGGTTGAGTAGGGCAATACCTCTGAAACACAGGCAACAGTGACTTGGGCAAAAGCATGGAAATGAAGAGCTGATAAGGCCACTGTTACTGCTACCACCTCCTGCTATCTATGCTCGGGCAGACATTAGGCAATGGGAACTGAAAAACTGATGGTTGGAGAGCACTGTAGAGCACACAGGACATATCTTAGCAGAAAAGAGAGGATACTAAAAAACTTGCTTGTCCTATTGGCCTTGAATGATCTGTGCCAGGCAAAGAACTCTGGAGCATGTGTAGGGTTCCTGAGAACAGTTGGTGAACAGAGATGGGGTGGGATGGGCACTGCTCCCATAGGCAACACTGAGCTGAGGACACTAGCAGTGCTACATCTTCCGGATTGCTGAAGAGCAGGTGAAGAACGGGCTTTATTGCACTTTCTCATTCTTAGGAAACATGGTTGCCCTGCAGAGGGTCTCTTGATTTGCAGAAAACACTGCACATCAATGATAAGGTGCAGGCAGAATCACAGATCACCTCTGCTCTAAAAGAAAAATAAAAGTCCACCAGCTGGGCTTTTCAGGGATAGCTTCTGTACTGGGATCCTTGGGCTGGATGGACCGTGTGTGGCCAGGTCACTGTGTGGCAGGCAGAATAGCTAACTGGCAGATGCCTTGGGAAGGTTCTGCACCCAGAAGAGTTGGGGCAAACATTCCCAACAGGGAAACTTCTTGGCCAACATGTAAGCTCCATAAAGAGGCTGGAGCCATGATACTCAAACTCCAATATACCTGACTCCTTTTCTCCTACTCCTGGCTCAGAAAACCCAGAGGAGCAGAGATGCTGAGCTGACCTGGGAGGATCCCTGGATCCTGCTCCATGGCATCAAACTGGAGAAAACAAAAGGATCTAAGGGGTTGGAAAACAAAATAGCAGTTTACATCAGACATTGATTTTTAAAGTCTTTTTGAGCTCAGGAAACTGGAGGCAGATACCATGCAGAAAGGCCAGCCTGGCTGTCTGTCCATTGGTCTATCCTGAGCAGTTCTGAACATTTCATATATAAATGGGGTGGTACCGTTTATGGTTGATCTTTTTCCTACAAGTTGGGCAAGTGTTAGCATTCTTAAGGGAATCACGGAGGCACTGGCTACAGAAGACGTGGCCACATTCTGTAGAAACAATGAGGCGCCCATTCTGCACAATCTAGAAGACATTAAAAAGGAACAGCTTTAAAGTATCCCTTGTCACCAAGAACCCTAACCCAAGCATCACTGAGGCCAGTGAAAACAAAGGGGCAGGGTTACAGCAGAAAAAGCAGAAGCAGCCTATATAACAACCTCAGAAGCAAATGCTGCCTCTGTGGAAGAGACTGTCGACAAGACAGAATTTTCCCAGCTGCATCAGCACAAAGGGGTTATGGGCAACCTTTACAAAAACCAGCAGCTTCTAGTTAAGGCTACGGTGGGAAACATGAATTTGCAAAGGCTAAAGATAAAATGTATAGGGCCCATAACCAACTGGTGCAATCTCCTTTGTAATTAGCCTTTGTGATAGACAGGTGTCAAATCCCACAGGAGACACAGATCTTCCAAGTTCTTTTTAGTGAAGTAGGTAAAACTTACAGGAGATACAAGTAGGTTACTTACCTCAGAGTATCCATCCATGCAGATCGGACAACTGACAGTACCTGAGGGCCTAAAATCACAGTGGCCCACATCAGTTTCTAGGTAAACTCAAATATTTGATTACATCCTATAAAGTAGCTTCATATATGCAGCCCATATCTTCTACCAAATCAATCCTCTCACTTCTGCTGAGTTAAGACAGGCACACAAAAAATTTGAAGATAAAATTAATAGTTTGAGCCTTTAATCCCAGCACTCATGAGGCAGAGCCAGAACTCTTGAGAGTTCAAGGCCACCCTGGTCTACAGAGCGAGATCCAGGACGGGCACCAAAACTACACAGAAAAACCCTGTCTCAAACCCCTACCCCCACCCCAAAAATGAACAGCTTGAAGTGTTGGGCTGGAATGACCATGAAAAGGGAGATGAAACAGAAGAGGTCTTGAAGAAGAGATATGGACAACTAGGCCCACCCACCTCCTTTGCCTCCAGCACTCCTCCTAGTGTCACCTGTAACACAACCCGGCCACTCTGGGTATGTCTGTCTCCTGATACAGCTGTCTGTCTGTCCATTGGTCTATCCTGAGCACACAGCTGAGTCCAGCCCTGCATACCAAGTACGCTTGGCTTTTTGGCAGATACTTGTTCTAGAGCAAGAGCTTATATACCTGCCGGCAAGTGCAGCATCTGTATACCCTGGCCTCCACCCAGCACAACAGGAGCAGAGCACATTACCTGAGTCCTGTAGATCCTTCATCCTTGCCGCTTCGAGGAGTATGGGTAGTCACATACACATCTTTGTCTCTAGACAGTTCCTCATCATCACTGCTCACCACACAGCTATCAGCATGGTCTTGGCGCAACCTCCTCCCATTTCTTCTTGGTCTTCTCCTTTCTAAGGAAAAGCCACATTTTCAGCCATCTTCACCATCCTACCCTAGTGTCTCTGAAGACCCTCCCTCCCCTCGAGACCTCCAGAGAGAAACTCCCACCATACTAGCTCCACCCCAAGAAGTCCTGCCCAGGAGCAGAAGCTACTCATTTGCCTTCTCAGGAGAGAAGACTCTGACATCATGGGCAGAGATTTTCAGTAAAGCCAACAGGTCTAACCAAAGCCTGCAATGCTGTGGCATTTATTCACAACAATTTTCTTTAAACCCAGGGAAAAAGGAAATGAAACTACTCACCTTCAACAATCTGAAGAGGGGGGAGAAAAAGAGAGTGTTATAAACATTCTGACATTTTAACTGATAAAACACACAGCTTGCCTTCCAATATATATATGCCCGACTCTCATGGATCCCGTGGGGCTCCCAGTCCTCCCTAGGGAAAGGAAATGTATAATTCTCCAGACCAATGTCTCCTACGAGCCAATATGCTGGATCTTACCCAGCCCATATCTGGGAGCCTGTACAAGACGAGAGGTAGGGTTATTGTCTGGAGGAAGCTACATTCTGTTCACAAAAACAGAGGCCTAGCTCATCCCACTGGGCTGAGTCAGAAAACAATCAGCAATGCTCACTGCACCTTTGGCCAACACAGCAAATGCCAATGACAGAACCGTTGCAGGGTTTGTGCTACTGGATGTTATAAAAAAGATCAACTGGGTATTAGCTTGAGTCAGTCTTTTTAACAAGAACTGGACAAACACTTGTTTGGTGGCTTAGAACATACATTAATATAGCTGAACATGATCTTAGTTTCTCATCTACTTACTTTCACCTTCAAAGTGCTGGGTTAGAGGTATGTATCACCACACCCAGGTTGTACACTGACAATTTCTGCCAGTTCAACTCCAGTCAATGCTACACTGTGGATAAGGGGAACATTCATGCCAAGGAGAAATGGCTGTATGTTTTCCTTTCCTTTTCATCACACCAGAGGCACCATTTTTGAAAAGAGCAAACTGTGAATGCCCCAAGGTCCACTCCTGTGCCACACTCTCATACCCTCCACTTGGACTCCTTTGCAGCAAAAATTTTGGCCCTAGTCAGCTGTGGTGGTGCAAGTCTTTCATACCAGCACTCAAGAGGCAGAGGCAGGTGGATCTCAGTGAGTTCCAGGCCAGCCTGATGTACAAAGTGAGTTCCAGGCCAGCCACCACTATAAAGAACAACCCTGACTCGGAAAAAAAAACCAAAAAACCAAAAACCAAACCAAACCAAAGATCAGTGGAAGAGCACTTTCACAGCTTGTGTAGAGCCCCCAAATTCAATTCCCAGTACCTAGTGTGAGGGATTCTCACTGCTTAAATTTTAAAATTTCTCTTAACTCTTTTGAGTCTTTGGACTCATCTAGGAGTTTGAACAACACACAAGAATCTGCTTACAGTTTAGTCTTAACAGGGCTCAGGACGTATTGAAAACTTCCCCCAAATCAGGTGTTCAGGAATTCCTATTCTAGACATACAAAGGCCACACTAAGGCTCAACCAGGGTACTCAGTGTGCCCATTCTAACAGCTTTTGGTGAAATCAGCAAGTTCACTTCAATGACCCACCTCTTACTATGCTCCAGTAGGAGTCTAAAGTCAACCTGAAGACAGTTCAAAATCCCTAACATATATGCTTGTCCATGTCTTTAGTTAATAATTTAATGGCCTTTGATGATTCATTACACTCAAAAACAAATGGAGATTGACTGGGGAAAAGAGCTACCAAATACAGACAATTCTTTATGGCTGGGACAAGCATGAGGTACTTTCTGTAACAAATCCAACACTAACTCTGAAACAAGAACCCAAGCCTCTTGTCTCCACACTACTATCATTGGAATTTTCTCTAACTTCCTGCCCATTCAGTTACTGTCAGGACAGTTCCCTCATCACCACTATTCCTATTCCAGGCTCACTCAAGGACTCCACTCATTGCCATCCTTACAACGTTTCTTTTTTCTTTTTCTTTTTTTTTGGTTTTTCGAGACAGGGTTTCTCTGTGTAGCTTTGCGCCTTTCCTGGAACTCACTTGGTAGCCCAGGCTGGCCTCAAACTCTCAGAGATCCGCCTGCCTCTGCCTCCCGAGTGCTGGAATTAAAGGCGTGCACCACCACCGCCTGGCCCTTACAAAGTTTCAATAGGTTAATATGGAATGGGGCAGTGCTAGATTAGCATGGAGCCTAAACCAAGGATGTGGAAAGGCAGGAAAGCCCAGGGAAGAAACCTGTGTAGCAAGAGCAGTCTACGAGGCCAGCCTAGACTACAGAGGATCCAGGAAAGGTGCAAAGCTACACAGAGAAACTCATCTCGAAAAACAAAAAAAGAGCAGTCTAGACAAAGGCACAGGAGGGGAAATAGTGATTTGACACCCAGCAAAAGATCACTTTCTTGGAGGTAGAATCCCAGCTCCCTTGTCAGGACCTGGCCTGGTACATTATGGGTAGATGTTGAGTTGTTAAGAAAAGGGATTTGGGGCTTTCTGAGCCCTTTCCCTGTTACCAGCCCACTTCCATCCTCAGGAATGCTTTCCTTCAATAAACTGTGTTTATTTCTATTACGCTGACATAGGGGAAAAGAGGGAGGAAGAAAAAGGATTTGGTGCCACTTTCCAGCATTAGCAACTGGAATGTGGCTTTAGCTAAGGTACTAAATTATGCTCTTTATAGAACTTCAGGAAGTTGACAGGAACTAACAACAAAAGTCAATGTTTTTACAGAGGAGGCTACTTACAATTAAACCTGTTCCTGTTTATTTCAAACAGTTCTAATCCATTTCCAGAAGAGCCATTGCTTACATGGGAACCAATGTCCCTGAATTCACCAGTCTTTGTGAGGATGCCAGAGATTACATCAGGACAACCTAGGGATTTTTTTTTTTTTTTTTTTTTTGATTTTTCAAGATAGGGTTTCTCTGTGTAGCTTTGCACCTTTCCTGGAACTCACTTGGTAGCCCAGGCTGGCCTCGAACTCACAGAGAGTGGCTCTGCCTCCCGAGTGCTGGGATTAAAGGCGTGCGCCACCACCGCCTGGCCAACCTAGGGATTTCTAACTAAAACCATACTATCTTTTCTTTGGCAGCTCCATGCTATCACATTTTCATTTTCCCTTAACTACATAACCCAGGAACATTGCCCATCAAGGGTTTAAGACCAGAGGCATGCACCACAACACCTGGCTCCTGGTTACCCACATCTTCATTTTGTTTCTTTCCGAGACACAGGGTTTCTCTGTGTATCTCTGGCTGTTTTGGAACTCACTTTGTAGACCAGGCTGACTTTGAACTCAGAGACCTACCTGTCTCTGCCTGCTGAGTGCTGGGATTAAAGGTATGTGCCACATCCGGCTTCTGTATTGCTTCTCAGTAAAACCTTTCTCTCAAAGTTTTAAACAAATTAGAAAACAATGTGGTATGTCTTTGTTCTGGAAGTTTCTTGCTAGGCACTCACTCAGAATTTCAAACCTCAGTTTGAGACAAATGGAAGATTAGATTACTAACACTTCTGTTCCCTGTCTGCTGTCTTTTCTGAGTACCAACTGCTACACACTTGTCCAATGCTATCCAAGGTGATGGTTCAACCTCTATTCAACAGCTTCAGTTCTGGCACACTGTAATCAAAAGGTGTTTAAAATGAATAGCAAACTTGTCCTTAAGATGCTCATCAATTAGTTGACCAGATCCAAAAGACACATGGAGGTAGGATGTATGTGTGTGTGTAGGGGTGTTCCAATACCATGGAATAGGTCTATCAGAAGTAACTTCTAATAACTCTGCCTTAGTTCTAGCAGGATATACATGGAATACACAGTCTCTCAAATTCTGTCCTCCCTGGAGTCATAAAAGAGCTGTGACAGCAGGTGTTAGATAGACTAGTTAGCTGCTTCCCTGGAGCCATGTTTACTGGTAACTATTCCTGAAACCCAATGGCAGCACAAAGTCAATATTCCCAGTTCCCTCCAGGTCAGAGGTATAAACATACTGCTAACTGCTGCACTTCATGCAAGCAAGGCATCCAAACAGGTCTCTCTTAATAATACAATATAGTACCAACACTGGCAGCTTATCCCATTTCAAAGAGGCATGTCCAAGTTTATACATTTCAAACTACAGAACTAGAACTGCTGCCGTAGAAAGGCCAAAAGTCAAGCAGATCTAGTCCATAGGAGACAAGAGCCACAACAGGTGCTTTTCCTGACACATTTCTCATTAGGGGCTCCTGTTACTGAATACAGGACTTTCCCTTCACAATTACTTGATGTGTATGGATGTTTTGCCTTCAGTGTTCCTGATGCCAACAGAGCCCAGAAGAGGGCACTGATACCTTGGAACTGGATTTACAGCTGGTTGTGAGCTGCCCTGTGGGTGCTGGGAATTGAACCCAGGCCCTCTGGAAAGGCAGGCTCCTTAACCTCTGAGCCATCTCTCTAGTCCCTTTCACAATCTTCCCAACCTGACCAGTAACCCAGGCTTCAGATGCAGATATGGGCCAGGGACTCCTGCCCAAACCAGCCAACTTTTCCTCAACTGCTTACCACAACAGAATCATTGTGAGTCAGATCCACAACCACAGGCTCCAAAGATTCACAGGTGAGGTCCACGATTTCATCTCCAGCTTCAAAATAAAGCAATTCAACAAGTGTTAAGTAAGATAGGGCTGCACTCCTCAGGCTTGGTCCACATTACAAACATGGTAATAAACTTGTGTCAAAGGATGAAATCCGTACACACACAATATAAAAAACATCCATACCAACTCCCTTTCAAAAACAATAACCAAGTGCCCAACTTTCTTAAGTGGGCTATATAGATTTATTGAGGTCCAGAGGTGTACATGTGGGGACAAATGTCTGAGTGGTTTCATCCCACCCACACAATCATGCTCAAGCATCACAATTTCATTAATTAGGGAAGGCATGCAAAAACCACTTACAACTATTTTTTCCTGATTGCTATTAGCATTTAAAAAATATGAGATTTAGATCCCCATGCCCCACAGGGTTTCTCTGTGTAGCTTTGGCGTCTTTCCTGGAACTCACTCTGTGGCCCAGACTGATCTTGAACTGGGATTAAAGGCATGCGCCACCAATGCCCGGTAAGGTTTAGGCTTTATAAACAGTATGAGTAACACATTCTAACTTGTTTTATCTGCTTCTGCTTGTATTAAATTTCCCAGTGGTAGGTGTAGTGACACACACACATCTTTGATACTAGCCCTTGGTAGGCAGAGGCAGGCGGATCTCTGTAAGTTTGAGGCCAGTCTGGTCTGCAGAATGAGTTCCAGAATGGCCAGGGCTATCCAGAGGAACCCTGTCTTAAAAAACAAGAATAAAAAGAGGCCAAAGACAAACAAACAAACAAACACCAAAAACTTGTCTGTCTGCCTGCCTCTTCCCCACACTTATATACACACAAAAATACAATGTACCAATTGCCTCTCACTCTTCATGAAAACAAATGGCTACTACTTAATGCTTCATAGACCATAATTTAGGAGTCATTCTTTTTTGGTAGATACAACTGGTTCTTCCAAAAGAAACACCCTAATGGGCTGCCTGTGCATACCACCTGGCAAAGGTGACAGAATTTCCAACAGCATGACAAGTGCCTCATTGGAAGCAGCTGGATCCTTCTAAACCCTGAGATTGAGTCCATGTGTGTGTTTAGTGTTACATCTAAGAAAAAGACCTCCTTTGGGAATAGAATTCCAGAGCCTTAAATCTGTAGGTGAAGAATAAAGGTTCTGAAGGATTCACTGTAAAAAATCCAACCGAGACCAAACAGAAAACACCGAGAAGTCCAAGAAACCTATCTTACATGAAGTAGCTTCTTTTTAACTCTAAGATGGTTGAAAAGTTCCTACTTGCCGGTACACACACATTGTATAACCCCTTCGTCGTTTTTTTCTTTGTAGTAGTGCTAAGGGGTGGGTAAGCAATGGCTTTGCACATTAAACAAGTGCCCTTCCACATTGATCTGTGTCTACAGCCCACTGCTTCTCTTTAAATTATCAGTTTTTGGAGCAATGAGGTGGTGGTGCACATCTTTAAACCCAGCACTCGGGAGGCAGGGGCAGGTGGATCTCTGTGAGTCAAGGCCAGCCTGCTCTACAGAGTGAGTTCCAAGACAGCCAGGACTGTTAACAAAGAAACCATCTCTAAACAACAACATTTAAAATATCAGTCTTGGGCTTGAGTTATAAAAAGTAACAGAGCAAAAGGGTTTGATCCAAGCCATCTGACACTTTCCTGAGCAGGCAAGAGAAAAAAATCCTATCTGGCCTCTTCCCAAACCAAGCTACAGTAATGATAGCTCTATTGACAAGCTTGCCTTCTATAGGAAGTTTTGTCTTAATGAATACCAGAAGAGGAAACTCAAGTATTTCACAAAGCTAAACATCGTGAAATAACTGAGACACGTGGCTACTTCAAAACCTATGAAGAGACCACAATACCATTACTCATTGTAGCTATAAGCTGCATAGGTAAGTCTAAGATTATACATACATATAAAGAAAGTACAAGAGCATCCAAAAGCCAATATTTTTATGGTATAATCTGTCACACACAGTCCCAAGGATTTTATGGCATAAATTCAACTTGCCCTATATACTAACATTTTTCCCCACCTTAGAGGCCCAGAAAGTGTGACCTGGGGCTAGAGAGATAGTTCAGGGGTTATGAATACTTACTACTCTTGTAAAAGACTCAAGTTCAGTTCCCAGCACCCACAGGGCAGCTCACAACCATCTGTAAACTCCAGTTCCAGGGAACATAATGACTTCTTCTGCCCTCTGTGGGCATCAGGCACACATGTAGTGCACAGACATACATGTAAGCAAAAACACTCATAAACATAAATATGGGTGGGTGGGGGTATGACTTTCCATAAGGCCTCACAGTGGGCATTAATAAACACAAACTGAGTCCAATTCACATGTTTACCGACTATACCATACTGTCTATTGTTACACAGTACATACAGTCCAGCATTCCTGGCTCTTACCAGTTTCCACGAGTTCTATGGGTTCTGCTTCCAAGGAAATCTCAGGGGTTGAAGTTGTTTCCCGAGTTCGCTTCTGGGTTTGTCTAGAACTTACTGTTCCACCACGCCGCTTTCTTTGAGGGTTTCTCTAAGGTCATCAAGGGGGAAAAGAAGCAGTTGCATGAGCTCTAGACTTGACAGAGTTTCAGGAAGAGTAAAAAAGTCAACAGGGGAACAGTTTAACTTGTCCTTGTTTAAATTTTAAATCTCTGTGTAAATTAATCTGAGTTTCATAATAATAAAAAAAGATAATCAAATCATTTCTGGTTTGGGATTAGGACAGAATTTCCAACGTTTCTGAAATGGCCTTAAATACTACAGATTTATTTGAAGTGGCATTCTTAGAAATGCTGATCATAACATCAAATACTAGCCGGGCATGCTGGCACATGCCTTTAATCACAGCACTCAGAAAGCAGAGCTAAAAAAATACCAAAGATGTTATATGTCCTATAGTATATAAAACATTCAGTCAACTTTACTTTTTTTTTTTTTTGCTTTTTGAGATTGGGTTTCTCTGTGTAGCCCTGGCTATCCTGTAGACTAGGCTGGCCTCTGCCTTCCAAGTGCTTGGATTAAAAGTGTGTAACAACATGCCCAGCTGATTCACTATCTTTCTCTTTAAACATTTATCATATGCACGAATGCACTTGTACTTGTGCTACCATGCTTACAACATGAAGTCAGAGGACAGCTTTCAGCAATCAATTCTCTCCTTCTACCATGTGGAGCATGGGGATCAAGCTCATTGTCAGGCTCATTGGTAAGCACCTTACCTAATGAGCCATCTTGCCAGACCAAGATTAATTCTTTATATAAAAAAGTGTATCTATTTCATTAACATAGAATTTACCTTCATCTTTATAAACAGTAAAGTTACATTTATACCAAATTATTCAAAAGTAAACATGATTTATCAACAAACACTTGATCTACATGCACATCTACATTACTACCTGAGGTCATAAAAACTCCCCAAAGAAAAAAGTTCCAAGACACCTTACTCTAGAGCACAAGTGCTTCCAGACTCTGTCTTGCACTGAACCAGAGCTGACTCCAAGTTGTGACCAAAAGTGAAAATAAGTCATTTGTCATTATTTTTTTTCCTATTTTACATATATGAATATTTTGCCAGCATGCATGTCTTCTGTGTGCCACTTCTAGGCCTGTGAAGGCCAGAAGAGAGCACAAGACCTTCTGAATTGGAGTTACAATTCTGAGGTGCCACTGAACCCAGGTCCCCTGGAGGAGTAGCAAGTGCTCTTAGCCACATGCCTAGACCCATTTTTTTTTTTTTCTTTTTCCCAAGACAGGTTTTCTCTGTGTAGTTTTGTGCCTTTCCTAGAACTTACACTGTAGCCCAGGCTGGCCTCGAACTCAGAGATCCACCTGCCTCTACCTCCCAAGAGCTGGAATTAAAGGCATGAGCCACCACTGCCCAGCTTTTTTTTTTTTTTTCCCTCGTTTCTTTTGAGACAGGGTTTCTGTGTGGCTCTGGCTGTCCTGGAACTCTGTAAACCAGGCTGGCCTCAAACTCAGAGGAGTCAGTTCTCTCTTTTCACCATGTGGGTCCTGAGAATCAAATTTGTCAGAAAGGGCCCTTTATCAACTGAACCGTTTCACAGACCTATAAATAGCAGTTGATACATCTGTAAAGGCCAAAGACAAAAACAGAGGCCTTTCTTTGTCTCTCTACTCTTTTTAACTTTTGTTCTTTTTTAAAGTCTGAGTGCGTGCATGTATATATGCATACTATATGCATGCCTGGTGCCCACAGAGGCCAGCAGAAGGTGGCAGATCATCTGGATCTGGAGTTACAGGAGGTGTGAGCCACGTGGAACTGGAGTCCTCTGTACGAGTAGCATGTGTTTCCTAACCACCAAATTCATCTTTCTAGCCCTCAGATGTGAGACCATAGCTCTCATTAAACCTGGTGTTTACTTTTTCTCCTAGATTGGCTCATCAGTATGCCCTTGGGATCAAGCCTCCTCCTTCTCTAAGGACTGAAAATGTGTGCTACCCTGCCAGCTTTTATGTGGGTGATGGGGACCCAAATTTGGGTCCTCATTCTCACATAGGAAGCTGAGGCATCTCTGCAGCCCTAGAGTCTGATCTCACTATATAGTTGAGTATGGCCCTGAACTTGAAACTCTGATAATCTTGCCTCCATTACCAATGGATTATAGATGTATTTACTATTTACTTGGATTACACATAGGTGTATACCACAACAGATTATTTTCAGTTCTGCTGGGAAATGTAATGCAGGGCCTTTTGCATAAGCAATAGAGACACATTCTCAGCTGTTTTTATTTATCTTATTTTTAGAGACAGAGTTACTGTGTAACCCAGACTATCCTTAACTTTCAGTCTTTGTATCTCAACTTCTCATTTATCGGGAACTGGAGGCCAGTGCTGTAATATGTGGCTTATAGTCTTCTTTAATGTGCTGTAACAGACAAAATAGTTAACTCATGTTGGTAATAAAATTAACAAGAAAACTTACTGTACTCATTGTGCTCGCTGGCTTCAATCCACAGAAAAGGAAGTGATATACACCAAGGTTTATGGGGAGGTGGAATGTTCTCAATCTCTCATGCCCACTGAATACTCATCCTGTGGCTTACAATCTGGAGCCAATTAGATGTCCAGTATTTCCAAGTTCTGAAAAACAAAGATACCCACTTGATAAATGTTGCTATTCACACACGTACATACACCACACACAGAAAATTTACCAGTCTATCACCTGGATGCTTTGCTGAACATTTTATATAATTTGTACCTTTACCCTACATTCATTTTACGAAGAAATAATTCTCGAATATAGAACTGCCTATGTAATCCCAAAGTCTACTACCCAAACTATTACATCATTTTCTGCCCAAGATCCTTTTTGAACAAAAGGCTTCCTGTATTCTACCACTGAGCTATACTCCTGCAGACCTTCCTGACCTCCTTCCTGGTTGTTTCAAATGTAGAAAAACGATTAACTCTAGGAGAAAGACAAGTTTTAGCTGCTTAACTAAAATACATAAACCAACTCCTTAACAGAAGGAAAGGAACAGAGAGAGCTTCCTAAGCCAAGAAGTCTTCTTGTCTTGTTATTTCACCACCCTTCCAAGGATCTGAGGGACTAAGGAGAGAGCCATCTTTTGCAATTCAGACCATAGAATAGTCCCAGACCCGCTGTAATTCCTGGATTCCCATGTACATTTTTGCTTCTGGTTTTAGGAAGTATCTTATATATCCATGAAATGTGTGCTCACCCCATCTACCTCAAGGGCACATCTTAATTCAGAAGACTATAACAAAAATATCTTGCTGGGCAGTGGTGGTGCCCGCCTTTAATCCTGGCACTCAAGAGGCAAAGTCAGGTGTATCTCTGTAGACCAGCCAGGTCTACAGAACAAGTTCCAGGACAGCCAGGGCTACACAGAGACCCTGCCTCAAAACAAACAAACAAACAAACAAACAAACAAACAAACACCCCCATCTTTACAATGAGTTAGAGGTTCCCTGGATTAGAGTGCCTGCTGTGAAAGCAAGAGGGCCTGAGTTAAGCCTCTGCAACACCCACACAAAAGCTACGCAGGGCAGCAGGCCAGGAACCTCATAGCTTCACATTTAGTCAGACCCAGTTTCAAAAAATAAGGCAGAGGAGCCGGGCAGTGGTGGCATACCCTTAATCTCAGCACTCTGGAGGCAGAGGCAGGTGGATCTCTGTGAGTTCAAGGCCAGCCTGGGCTACAGACTGAGTTCCAGAAAAGGCGCCAAAGCTACACAGAGAAACTCTGTCTTGAAACACCACCCCCCAAAAAATGTAGAGGGCAATATAGGAAGACATTTGATGTCCTTCTTCCTTCTCTGGTCTCTACATGGGCAAAGACAAACACCCCCCAACACACACATGCAGAAGGGAAAGAAAGACCTGTCTGCGGAGTGCTGAGAAATGTGACGGACATATTTTGGCAGTTCCATTAGTCTCTTGCCTCATTTTATGATGGTTAGCCTCTATTCTAAGATACTCAGCATGGCTGCTACAGACACCCTGACCTGTATGCTTCTTACCAATCTGAAGCCGAGTCTCTTAAAAACCCAATAATTCATTACCATCACTAGGAGCTTTCTTGGAGTCTTTCACATTCCACACTACTGGTGACAATACCAACTCCATTCCAAATCTGGTTCTTCTCTTTCAGAGATAACAATGGCCGAGAGCTAGAGAACTCTATCTATGACAGGAGCCAGTCTTAGGAATCTATCTAGAGACTGAATTTGAGCAAATCCAGGCAGAAAAGGGCATCCATCAGATCAGCCTGAGGATGTAGATAGATATACCCTCACCAACCACAAAGGTTTCTGGATTATACAGATGACAGGTTGTCAGAATATTTACTTTCATGTTTAAGATGAGGTACTATCCAAGGACAATCTGTATGTCCTTCCGATTGGCCAGATTAAGGAAGTAAGTATTGTGATGAACACCATTTTTTTCTAAGAGATAAGGACGAGTAAGAGTAGTCACAACCCACAACCAATAAATACCACTTTTTTGTTTTGGGGGTTTGTTTTCTCTTCCAATGGTGGGGGAACCCAAGGTCTTAGCCATGCTCAACCACTGAGCTACTTCCCCAAGTTCTGAGACTATATTTGTATGTTGCAGGATATTTGATCACACTGTGAACCCCCAGTTTGAATTAACTGGCGCACACCTTTAATCTAAGAGCTTTCTGCTTGAATAATGCAAACAAGATTAAGTAAAGTCAACCATAGATCAAGAGGCAAAGCAAGAAACCAGCTGACAGGAAGTGAACATAAAAAAAAAACAGCAAGAGGAAGTCAGGAGGACAAATAAATAGACACACAGGAAGTAGAAGGGAGGGACACCGAGTCTGAGATGGTGAAGGAGAAAGGCCCCTTTTTGTGACGTTGGTGCAGGAGAAAGGTCAGCTGGGTGCTTTCTCTGCCTCTTTGAGCTAGCAGGCTTTCACCCCAGCAACTGGCTCCCGAGTCTTTACTGGTAAAATCGAATGATTGAGATTTAATGAAAAAAACGTGTGCCACGAACAGTTTTGCTTTTGAGAAAGGGTCTATGTACGAGTGGCTGGTCCAGAATTCTGACAATTCAGAAGGCTGATAAAAGGTGTGTGCCACCATGCCTGGCAGAGAATCTATACTCTAACTGCTATGCTAAGACCAAAATTTGAGGTATTCTAGAAGAAAATTGTAACGAACTCTTAATTCCTGTTTCCTACAACACAATCCTCCAGCACCATAACCTTAGCAAGGGCCCCACCATCCTTTAGTGCAAAGGAAGCCCTCAACTTCACAGGGCTTTATCGCCTTTCCACCTCCCCTAGTATTTTGCACATAACAGATACTCATGATAATTGATTGGAATGAGTAAATGACTTTGAGGGTGACAGTGTCCTTGCCATTAAAAGACTCAGGATGCCCGATGGTAATGGTGCACTCCTTTAATCCCATCACTCGGGAGGCAGAGCCAGGAGAATCTCTGTGAGTTGGAGGCCAGCCTGATCTACAGAGTGAGATCCAGGACATGCACCAAAACTACACAGGGAAACCCTATCTTGAAAAACAAAACAAGGGCTGGAGAGATGGCTCAGAGGTTAAGAGCACTGACTGCTCCTCCAGAGGTCCTGAGTTCAATTCCCAGCAACCACATGGTGACTCACAACCATCTGTAACGAGATCTGGTGCCCTCTTCTGGCCTGCAGTCATACACGCTGTATACATAATAAATAAATAAATAATAAATAAATAAATAAATAAATAAATAAATAAATAAATAGTGTCCTTCTACAAGTGTTAACTGGAAGACACAATTAACTATGATACTGTAAGCTTCTTAATTGTGGAAATGAACCTTAGATAGTCTGCCACGTTCAAATTAATGTGAAGTGGAGGGGAGTGAATGCTTGCAGTATCAGACCTGCCTAACTGTGGCTCGTAAGCAACTGAAGTAACTTTTGAAACTTAGTTCAGCTGGGTTCAATTTTCTGATTTTCCCCTGCTATTTCTCAAAGAAGCTGTGTACAGCAAACTCAACTTCCTATGGATAAAGTGTCCCTATTATATCAACACCACTGGAAGAAATGAGTCCAAACCAGCATTTTAAGTAGAACTGTATTTCACTTTTAGGCACCCTAGATGTCAACCCCTCACTCTAGGCTCTTTTCTATGACAGTGCCATTAACAGTTGGGAGGCAGAGACAGGCAGACCTCCAAGTTTGAGGCCAGTCTGATCTACATAGCAAGTCTGAGGCCAGATGAGGATACACAGTGAGATCCTATCTCAGAATAAATAAATTTAAAACTGTTGTATGTACACAGGAGAGGTACACATGTTATAGTGTGTAAAGTCAAGAGGATAAATTTGTGGATTTGGTTCTCCCTTCCACCTTTACAAGGTATCACTATTCTTGGTAGTCAACTTGACTACATCTGGATTTATTAAATCCCAAATGGCTTGCGTACACCTTCCAGGATTCTTTCTTATTAAATATTTGAATATTAAATCATTGACCCACTTCTAATCTAGATCTTTGAGGAGGGAAGATCCACCTTTTGTTTTGTTTTTCAAGACAGGGTTTCTCTGTGTGTAGCTCCGGCTGTCCAGGAACTCACTTTGTAGATCAGGCTGGCCTTCAACTCACTGAAATTCAAATGCCTCTCTCTGCCTCTTGAGTTCTAGGATTAAAGGTGTTTACCACCACTGCCAGGCTACACTTCCTAAATTTAATAAGCCTAACTCTAAATCAAACACCACAGACTCCACTGCATTTAGTATAGTTAGCAAAACAAAAGGTTGCCATTTTTCTTCCCAATGAAATTGCATTCAAATTATATAGCTCATTAGATGCTTAGAAAAAAATGACAGATAACTGAGAAAAATTGTAGGACGGTATTTTGATGTGAACCTAGGGCCTGGCACATGCCAGACAAGCGATCTACCACTTCGAGCTATCTATCTATCTATCTATCTATCTATCTATCTATCTATCTATCCATCCATGCATCCATCCATGCATCCATCCACCCACCCACCCACACATATCCACCCACCCACCCACACATATATTAGTTACATATGAGAATTTGAGTTCAGATCCCAGTATGTATCTATCTACCTACCTACCTACCTACCTATATATCAGTTATATATGAGAATTTGAGTTCGGATCCCAGTATCCATGAAAGAATGTGAGGCACGGCAGAGTGCTCACCTGTAAACCCTATGCTGTGTGTGTGTGTGTGTGTGTGTGTGTATGGGGGTGGTGGAGGTGAGACAGGAAGCCTGCTGAGGCTTGGAGACCTGGTCTCACGGAGTAAGATAGAGTGATAAGGCAACAACACTGCTCTCTGCAAGCATATATACCCTACCCCCCACAGAGAGAGGGAGAAGGAGGTTGACTCATTTGTCCTGAACTCATTCCACAGCCCGGTCACTTGTGATCCTCTTGCCTCAGGCCTCTTGAGTAGCTAGGATTACTGGCACAGGCCACTAGCTTGGCTTTTTGGGGGGAGGGGATGTTCAGATCTAGAGGGGAAAATGAATCCTTTCAATATATGTAAAATTATAGTCTCTATCAGGTAAACAAAGGGACTTGGGAGTAGGATTCTTACAGGACTATCAAGTGAGTTCAAGGCCAGTCTAGACAACTTAGCAAGACCCTGACTCAAAATAAAAAAGTGCCGGGCGGTGGTGGCGCACACCTTTAATCCCAGCACTTGGGAGGCAGAGGCAGGCGGATCTCTGTGAGTTCAAGGCCAGCCTGGTCTCCAAAGTGAGTTCCAGGAAGGGCGCAAAGCTATACAGAGAAACCCTGTCTCGAAAAACCAAAAATAAATAAATAAATAAATAAAAGTAAAAAAGTAAAATGAGGAGTTGGTGAGATACCACAGCAGTAAAGCACTTGCTATATGCAAGCCCTGACAGCTTCATTCAATCCGAGGTAGCAACATCAGTGGAAGGAAAAACTGACTTCAAAAACTTGTCTTCTTACTACCAAACATACATCATGGCACCTGGGTGCCCTAGACCCACATCATATTCACACAATAGTGAAAAAGACCTGAGATGTAGCTCAGTAGTAGAGTAACTTGCCTAATGTGTGTGAGACCCTGGGTTCAATCTCCAGTCCCAACAAAAGAATATCGTTTGACTGTTCAGGGCTGCAGCAAACACTATATACTCACCGAGAAACCAACTTTCCTTGGAATAACAACTAAGTAAGCAAGCAAATAAAAAACTAAAACTGCCGGGCGGTGGTGGTGCACGCCTTTAATCCCAGCACTCGGGAGGCAGAGCCAGGAGGATCTCTGTGAGTTCGAGACCAGCCTGGTCTACAAAGTTCCAGGAAAGGGGCAAAGCTACACAGAGAAACCCTGTCTCGAAAATCAAAAATAAAATAAAACTAAAACTGTTCTTGAGACAAGTCTCAAGTACCCTTGACTAGCCTCAAGCCCAAATAGAGCCCAAGATGACCTTAAATTCCTGATTCATCTGACTCTACCTCTGAAGGACTGGAATTACAGGCACTCTTCAAAGTATTAGGAAAATACTTATAAAAGGATAAATAATCATATCTGGGAAATATAGTCAACTAGCCCGGCGACGGTAGCGCACATCTTTAACCCCAGCACTCGGGAGGCAGAGGCAGCCAGATGTCGAGTTCGAGGCCAGCCTGGTTTCCAGAAACCCTGTCTCAAAAAACCAATCCCACCACCCCAAAAAAGTAGTAAACATTGTTTTAAAAAAAGGAAGCTTTCATAAAATTATAATTGGAAGCTCATGTTTATGTAATACCAAGGCCAGCAAGACATCTTTCCACTCATTTCGTATCGAACTCACATGTAAACCCGAACCCAATTGCGTCTCCATCCATTTAAGAACAAAAACAAAACCCTGGGTGTATATGGGGTGGGGTTTCCCTCTCACCACTGCCAGGAACTAGAGTTAATCTGCGTCCAAGAGCAGGCTGAAAGACCTCGGACTCTCCCGTCTTTATGGACCTCAGTCTCCCTCACCCACTTGGGCAACCTAAACTGAGCACCAGACTGCAGAACTGAAAGCTCAAAGCGCCCACAGGCATAGACAAGTAAAAAACAAAAGCAGAAACGCCCATATCTGGACTCGTCCCTCTCGAGTCAAAAGGTAGACAATGGCGTCCACTGCAAGTGTTTAGGATTAAGGATCAGGTTGAGTTTCCTATTCCTGTGTACAGATGTACCAAGGAGGGAAGGACCCCAGAGGGTGCAGCAGGGCTGGGACAAATCGCAATCGCACGCTTCACCAACCATGGGGAGGGTAGAACGCGGCTCCTGGAAGCCCAAACCCCATCCAGTTCCGAGGCCCGCAAGCGTCCACAACACTCTCCTAGCTTAGACAGGGCCCGCCACGCGGCTTGGGTGCCCGAGCAAACTCGCAGGCCCCAAGAAGGCGGGGCGGCGGCGACAACACACAATGGCCGCGTCGTCAGCGGGGAACAAAAACCTTGCTCAGGTCCTCTCCAATCGGCCCGCCCAGCCAAAAAAAGTGACCTTGGACGCCTTCTCCCCCTCCTTGAACCCTAGTTTCCCTTCCTGGTTTGCAAAAGAGGTCCGGTCAGCCAGGCCGCGGGTGGGCGAGCGGCGCCTCAGATCGAGACTTCCCTATTTCCGACGCGAATGCGGCGCCGGGCTCCTACATCCGCGCGCTCTCTGGGGCCGAGTAGGCTGAGGGGGCCCGACCCCGAGAAGCGCGGTTCCGGGCTGCCCGAACGATCCGCGACTGCCGGGCACCCACTCCGCTGCAGGTCGAGAAGCCGCCCGCACTGCCCTGACTTTCCGCCTCCATCCTGCGAAGCCGAGTCTTACTTGGAGCTGGTGTGACCAGGCAGACGCCACAGCCAACGCGCTCGAGCAAAGACGTCCCTCCTCCACCAGCCGCCGAGGAGACCCGCTCAAGCAAGACTGCACCGCCTCACCGAGACCCACTTCCGCTCGGCCGGCCCCCGGCCCGCCCTTCGCAGTCCCCATTGGCCTCCGCCGCCCTGACTCCCGTGCTTTACCGGTTTAGGAGGCTCGTTTGCAATTCTATTGGGTAAGAAAACCATCTATTACCACTTTGAAATGCACCTTCTTCCGGCCACGCCCCCACTGGCGTGCCAGAGTTCCACCTCTCGCGAGAGCACCGCCAGTCACGCTCCTCCCGCGAGAACTTGGCGGAGTCGTTGCTGGGGCGCCGCGCGAGCTTGGCTACTGGCTCTTGAGACGGCCCCGGGCTTCTGATTTGGTTTATTGGCTGCGGCTAACATTAAACAGTGATCCTCGCCAGTCATTCCATGCCCATCTCTGTTTCCCCGGTCGTTGCCGAGACCTACGGGAAACTGGCCCAAGGCCCCAATTTTCTGGTGATCCACAGGCAACGCCGCCTGGGTCCGCACCCCAAATGCCAGGCTCTGAGTGGGCGTGTCGGCTCCCTGGACTCTACATTGGTCCGGTCCGGAGCCCGGGGGGGTGGGCGGGCGTTCAGCCTAGGTATCTGGGAGGCCTAACTGGAGGAAATTTGAGGACTAGACGGGGAGAGAACATCCAGCTAGACATTTTGTGTGCCAAAGCTGGGGGAAAGGAGAGATGTGCGTACCCAGGAAACATCGGGCTAGCTGCCCAGTGTGTCAGGAGCAGAGGCGAGGGGTGAGGAAGGCAGAACTCGGCAGAGAACACAAATGCCAAGTACTCACTGGGACTGTACTGTCCTACAGAAGAATGGCCTGAGAAGAACCGGCCTCGGGAAAGGCCAGGGCCTGGAATTCTTGGGTCTTGCGACATCTCATATTACAGAGTCCCTTCTACCTGATTCTGAAAACCAGCACCATGGCTTTAGGCAAGTCTCAGCACTTTCACACCTGGTACCAGGGATCCGTTTTACCTACTTCTGAGAAAGAATGTGAGGGCTAACAGATAATACAAGTGCAGACTAGGCCCTCCTGGAGTGCAGCAAAACCGAATGGTACTAGAAAAACAATGCTGTTTTTCTTGGAGCACGTGTCTCTGAGCTAGGTTGTAGCACGGGTTTAGCAACTAGAAAACGGATCGATGGATCGATAGATAAATAGCAACTAGAAAACAGATGGGTGGAGACCCTCAGGCTATATGAAGATTGTCTTAAATGTAGTTGAGTTGCTTCTGTAGGGTGTAATCAACCTGGAAGGTTGATTCTCATATGAGAATGACAAAGCAGATCAAAACCGAACGTTAATGTTTGTGCTATCACAGTCTGACATTTTATGTAATTACAAGGGAGTTTATGTCTATCAGACATACATCTGACTCCAGTGTAAAATGTGTGTTTGGATGTTTTGAGCATATTTTTCCAACTGTTATAACTGGAATAAAGTGAATTTACAAGTTTAAGAGAAATGTAGGCATTTCTAATTTTGAATATTTAATAAGGCATGGGAGATCAAAACAGGAACAATACACCTTGCAAGTTAATGGGAGACCAAAACAGGAACAATAGACCCTTGTAGGTTAAGGGGTGTTTGCATAAGACAGTTAAGAAAAAGTTCCTGCCTGGTGGAGGTGGTGGCACACATCTTTAATTCCATTACTCAGGAGGCAGAAGCAGACGGATCTCTGTGAGTTTGAAGCCAGCCTGGTCTACAGAGTGAGTTCCAGGACAGCCAAAGCTATGCAGAGAAACCCTGTCTCAAAAAACCAAAAAAAAAAAAAAAAAAAAAAAACAACAACAAAAAAAAACCTACTTGTCCTATGTTAAGTCCTTGCAAGTTAAGGTTTCTATTTGTTGTTGCTTTTTTCCAATTTAACTTTTTTTTTAATTGATTCTTTGTGGATTTCACATCATGCATCTCGATCCCCCTCATCTCCCCGCTCCTTCCAATCCTCCCTCTATGTACCCTTGCAAACTCCCCCAACTCCCAGGATAAAACAAATTTAAAAGAGGGGAAAAAAAAGAAAAGAAAAATTTTGTCGTGGAAGCTGAAGTCACACAGTGAGTCTCAGTAAACCCTTTAGTCCTTATATCATTACTTGCAAGTGTTCATTGCAATGAGTTATTGGTCTGGTTCAAGGCCTCTGATTTTTGCTATATGGTAGAAACTGGGCTGTCATTGGAGCTCCTCTTGGATATCTGTTGTCCTGTGTCATGGAGATCCTGCAACTTTGGGTCAGCAGGACCAGCACCTTTACGTGCTCCCACAGATCATAGATGAGGCAGATGATGGGATGGGCCAACTCATAGCCCTGGGTCTGGGTCTGGATGGTTGCTGGGCTGGTCAGCCCCCTCAGCTCTCCCTCATCCTCACCACCAGGGTTAGAACTCTTCAGCATCACCCTGGCTAGCCTAGCCTATGTAGTAAGCAGCAAGGGGCTGGGCTTACAGGCTGCAGCAAGTAAGCATCTCTCATGTCCTAGGGAGGGACACCACCAGAGAAAGATACAATGAAGAAGAAGAAACAGGAGTAAGGATATACATCACGTGAATGGGGCTTGTAAGCAGTTTACATCAGCTCTAAGAAACAGGAACTTATTTTTTTTTGGTTTTCGTTTTTTTCGAGACAGCATTTCTCTGTGTAGCTTTGCGCCTTTCATGGAACTCACTCTGTAGCCCAGGCTGGCCTTGAACTCACAGAGATCTGCCTGCCTCTGCCTCCCGAGTGCTGGAATTAAAGGCATAAAGGCGTGTGCCGCCGCCGCCGCCGCCGCCGCCGCCGCCGCCGCCGCCGCCGCCCCACAGGAACTTATTCTTAATTACAAATAGAAACTTTAGCTCATGAGGATTTAACAAAGAACAAACAGGAAATTATTCTTGAACTACAAACAGAAAACTTAACCTGCACAGAACAAACTTTTTTTTTCCAAGACAGGGTCTCTCTGTGTAGTCCTGGCTGTCCTGAAGCTCACTCTGTAGACCATGCTGGCCTCGAACTCAGAGATCCACCTGCCTCTGCCTCCCCAGTGCTGGGATTAAAGGCGTGCGCCACATCACCTGGCTTTGTTTATTTTTAAAGTTTTATCGTATTTATTTATTGGGTGTGGACTTGTAGCAGTCAGAGGACGACTTGTGTGAGCCGGTTCTCTCCTTTCACTGTGTGAACGGACCCCAGGGATCGAACTCAGGTCACCAGGCTTAGTGGCAAGCACCTCTACCTCCTGGGTCATCTGCCAGCCTCTTGTTTAGTTTTGAGGCAGAGTCTCTCTCTAGTTCAGGCTGACATGAAACTCACTATGTAGCACAGGCTAGATTAAAACTTACCCACCCAAATGTTGAGATTACAGTGTGCGCCACTATACCTGGCCTTTTGTAAATTTAGTATGCTGAAGATGTAGTAGTTAAAGTCAACCACAAACAGCACTTTCATGCTCAGAAACTCCCTCAAGTTTTCTTGCAACACCATTTGTCAGTGAACTTTCTGCCTCGCAAATACTGCCTCCTCCAGGCTTTAAACATCAACTTGGAGAGAAAAAGCGGCATATCAGTGCTCCAGTAGGTTCACACATAGGAGCCAGGAGAAAATGATTTCCTTAGGCCTCACACCAGCTGCAGAGTGACTTATCCATCCTTGCCCTGTTAGGAAGATTCTTCTGAGCCGGGCGGTGGTGGCACACACCTTTAATTCCAACATTTGGGAGGCAGAGCCAGGCAGATCTCTGTGAGTTCGAGGCCAGCCTGGGCTACAGAGTGAGTTCCAGGAAAGGCGCAAAGCTACACAGAGAAGCCCTGTCTCCAAAAACAAAAACAAACAAACAAAAAAAGAAAGATTCTTCTGTATGTAGGCAGGTCATCTCCAGAAGAGTTGTCATTAAGAAAGGTCCAGAAAGACCATTCATGGCACCTTGTGGGCTATAGCTAGATCTCTGGCTGGCCAGCCACCTTTGTTAAAAGTTCCATATAGGGAATGGAAGGCAGGGGTCTCCAATATGAAGGCCCTGGCTGGAAAGTGCATCATTTAGGTTTTACTTTTGAACAAATTATCCCAAATATCTCAATCTGCATACCTTAAACAGGCTGTGTTTATTGTTATTCATAAATCTATAAGAGGAGCAAGGTGCTGCTCTGGCTGTCACTACTGCTGCAATCTATTGGTTGCAGGATGCTCTAGGATAGCCTGTCAGGGACAACTGGCACTCCTCTACATGGAGTCATCTCAGCAGGCCACCCTGATCATGTTCACACGAGGCCACTTGATGACTGACTCTAAGCTGGCACACTGCCACTTCTGTATGGTATTGGACAAAGAAAGTTATGAGGCCAGGCATGGTTCAGATGCTGGGGGGATAAACTGAAGGAACTCTGGCCAGCTTGAGCATGGTGAGCATGGCTCTGGCAAGCCTTGCCCTTCTCCCCATTCCCTCTGCCTTGATAAAAAAAAAAAACCATTAGAGTGCATGTCTAAAGCTGGCCACCAAAGTCTATTCCCTTATTTGGCCACTTCCTCCTCCTGAGGCTG
Organism: Peromyscus maniculatus bairdii; assembly: GCF_049852395.1. Taxonomy (NCBI): domain Eukaryota; kingdom Metazoa; phylum Chordata; class Mammalia; order Rodentia; family Cricetidae; genus Peromyscus; species Peromyscus maniculatus. Next base: position 4,688,378 of record NC_134861.1, read on the forward strand.
ACTACTAAGGTCCAGCTATCAAAGTATTGAAGTCCAGCAATCAAAAACCCCCTTTGGCTCACCTAGTTAACATGTTCAATTAAAATTAAACACCTCATCCTAACGCAAGGTTTCCCCTTATACCTTTATAAACTGCCATTTTCCTGTGTGTCACATCTGTCTCTCCTCTATCCAGACAGTCCTTTGTCCCCCTGGGATGAACGCACTTGCCCCCTTTCACTTGTTCCCTTCCCCTTCCTCCTTATCCTCTGTCTCCTGTCTTTGTCACTTATCCCTGCCCTATGTCCCTTGGGGCAAATAAATGTCCTCTGTGCTGAGAACTTGGTCTTGGGGGTTCTGAGCAGATACTTTCCCTTTTCATAAGCTACCTGGTTTGTTTGTTTTCTCTTGATGGGGGTGTGTAAGTCAGGAGAGGTCACAAGTGCCATGGAGCACGTGTAGACAGTCATAGGAAAACTCTGGGGAGTTCTTCCTCTCCTTCCACCGGTTCCCGAGATTTGATCTGAGGTTGCCAGGTTCGCACAGCCAGCTCCTTAACCCACCCAGCCATCTTGCTGCCTCTCTACTCCTTTTTTTCCCCCCAGAGCTGAGGACCGAACCCAGGGCCTTGCGCTTGCTAGGCAAGCGCTCTACCCCTGAGCTAAATCCCCAACCCCTCTCTACTCCTTTTAATGTGGGTATTGCTGTGCAGCCAGCCTGGCCGGCTACCTACTACATCGCCCATGCTGGCCTCAGCTCTTCATTGTTCCCTGCCTCTACCTCCAAAGTGCTGAGATTACATGAGTAAATTACCAGGCCCAGCAAGACCAGAGATATCAAGCTGCAAGACAATGGGTATTGATATAGGCTAACATTTGGCCATAGTTTTACCACATACAGCGTCCACTTGCCACATTACTAAGAAATACTCTCAAGCCTGCGCTCCGGCTCAGGCTTATGGAGCAAGCACCCAGGTGCTCCTGAGCTGTCTCTGAGCAGCTACTCAGTCCCGAAAGACAAGACAAGGAGGAGGGAGCTTGTCACTGCCAGGCAGCACTATTGCCAGTGGCGCCCAGTTTGCTGGGCTGCCCGGAAGCTAGCCGAAAGTCAAAGGTCATCCCTACTGCCTGGCCGCAGTGTTTGCCTCAGGCCATGCACACTTGCTCCCCTGCAGGAGCTAGACCAACAAGAGCAGTTTCAACCTAGAACCATGACAATGGACCTCTCCCTCTTGTCCAGACTGGAACTGTTAAGCATCCTGGAGACAGAGCACCCATGTCCAGCACATCCTAAATCCACTCTGCCTTTGGCCGGCTGGAAATCACCAGCATAGTCCCTCTGTTTTAAATGAGTTTGAATCACACAAAACCTGTAAGAAACGTGATTTTTATTTAAGTAAAATTGAATCTGCCCCCAATTCTAATTCAACAGGGAGATGGGCATTCCTTTCTCCCTCCACCCCCCACCCGGGATTGTAAAGAGCCTTGGAATTCTGTTAGTTCTCAATACTGACACAGGACTCCGGTCAATGCTAAGAGACTTTCTTGGTCTGAAAGCGCCCTGGGGTACAGCCTCACCACCTGAGGTGCCCCTCTTCTCTGCAGGCCTAAGGAGGATGGCCAGGGGGTGATGTCTCTCTCTTGAACATCTACCCATCTAGCAGTTTCTCCTTGCTTATTCCCTCCCCATGACTTGCCACAATCTTCCTATGAACTAAACATCACAATACAGCTTTATTCTTCAGGCTACATTTCACCCGCAGGCATTCATTCCACACATCTATTATTAAAGTCCAGCTTTCCCCAGTACAGAGCAGCATGAAGGCCAGAAATTGAGAACACCTCTGATCTGCCTGCTACTTGCCCTGTTGAGGGGGTGTCCCCAAGGGCTCCGATTTTCTTGGATTTAAGCTCTTGATGATGCTGGAGAGAGGGCCCTGAAAGGCACCCGCAGGTAGCTCTGAGCCCTGGCTTTCAGGCCAGGGTCACCTCTTTGACACAGGTGGCCTCATTAGCAGAACAGGCCTGGGCGATAGTTGCTGCGTGCAGCGATCGCTCACTCAGATGAGCCACATGGGGCATGACAAGGACCAGTCTATAGCAGGTGTTCAAGAATCGGGCCTCACTGGCAATCTCATGCTGCTGTGGGGTTCTCAGGCATATATCTATTTGCTCCGGTTGGAGAGTGGGGCTTCCAGCCATACAAAAAGCCCTGCTGGGCATAGGGAAGGGCACATAAAAACGTACAGTTGCAGTCCGGAGCAAGAGTAGCTGTTTATCGTTTCTCCTGCGCCACTGCACCGTCTTTTCTGGGGCAACCATACAGGAGCAGGCTGGAGCAGGTTGGCTTTGTGGCTGGAGTGCTGGAAAAGAGCTGCTCTTGGAGGGGCAGGAGCGGGGGGCGCAGGTCGGCGGCCAAGCGCGGTGTTTGCGCATGGCCGCCGGGCTGATCAGGCGGCCTCCAGGTGATGGGTAGGCTCGCAGGTGCGGTCAGCCTCTTGCATTGCCCGCAGCCTGCGTTCGCGACTCTGGTCCAGCTTCAGCCAGTGCTGCGCCTCCTCCTGAGCCTGCGAGCGGGTGGTTGAGGAGGCGTTGGGTCCCACACCCAGGCGCCCAGACATTAACTTCCTCATGCCCTAACAGTCCCCTACCTCTCAGACCCAAAAGTTGCCCTCACTTCCCTCCTAGCTCACCCGCAGCTGGGGGCGCACGGTCCGGGGCGGCGACACCTGCAGCTTCGCTGTCTGCCTGCGGCGCTCAGCCACCCTCTCCTCCATTCGGCGCTGCAGCTCCAACACACGCTCGTCCTGGGAGGGTGTCCCCAGACTTCCAGCCTGGGCCTTCTTTTTCTCCCACCTGGACCGCGACAGCACTGGCTTAGGAGCTGGCTGGACGACACCCAGGAGGGTTTTCGTGGGATCCTGCCAGCACCCTTACCCTTTTAATCTTTTTAAGTTTTCTGCATTCTAACACAGAATTGGTGTGAAAATTCGAAAACTCCTTTTGCCTCACACTGCCTTTGGCATTCTCATGGTCCCCAGGTGACAGCATTTCCACACATCCCCTTCTTAATATGGGCCCCTTTCCTGTCCTGTCTTGCTGCCTGCAGCTTTGATTAGAGTATATATGTCACAGCATGGGGCATGAACACATGCTCCTTGCCCAACTGTCCTGGCCCTGTTCCCCTACAAAAATTCTCCCATTAAATTCCTGCAATAGAGGCTGGCTGCAGGAATGGGGGTGGGGTCCAAGAACATTGTCACCAGAGTTGAATCTTGAGAGGCACTCCAACATCATGGTACATTTGGGGTCTGCGAGGATGAGGCCAGCAGCTGGGAAGTGATGGGTTTCCTAAGATGTGTGTCACTTTGTAACTGTGGCCAGCTAGTCCTTTCCTCTGAATTGCAGCCAGGGCGGCAGTTGCTCAGATGACCAAGAGTGATGTATTATTCTCTTCCACTGGCAATGAATTCGGGTCTTTCCTCTGTCCACCCCTCCCCCAGGCACATGAAGGTATTTTCTCTAGAGACCAGTGTGTTCCATTGTAATAGGCCTAGTTACCACTTCCCCTAGGGCAGTTGTGACCAACCTGGCTGTCATTGGACACTGACCTGGATAAAGATGTTCTCAAACAAATAAAAGGTATGTGCATATCTGCACACACAACTATGTGTGACCTAGATACTGGCTTACAAAAAAACCCAGCAAACTATTTAAAAAGTCTTAGCAGTCCTGAGACACTTGGAGAAGTGTGGATTCAGACAGACATTTAAGTGATGTTGAGAATTTTGGTGACTTTTGCTAGTTGTGTCATGGTGGTGTGGTTTATGTAGGGCAGCATTTTTTTTTATTAAAGAAAATACACACTACAGTGCTTAGGGGTGAAGTATATGTTGTCTGCAACCATTCCTAAATGGCTTTGAAGACTGATAAACAGCTAGCTGGCTAGGTCAAGCACATATGGCACAAAGGTCCTCGGGATATTGGTGCATTGCATGGTGTGTGTCACGGGCATCGCAGCCATTGCCACAGACCTGATAATTCTCCCACGAAATAAAAATGGTCAGAATTACTGGAGAGGATAGCCTGGCAGGAGCTGCTGGTGTGGCAAGGGTACCCACGGAGGAAGGTGTAGAGCAGGCTTGCGCTCCTTCCACACATGGAGGTGACTTCCTCGGAAGCACGGTACTCACCTCAAGGCTGCGGTTCTGCCCATGGCTGTGCGGCACAGTGAGATTTGCTCCATTGTGTTCTGTAGCTTTTGGCTTTTGACTCGCTTGTCCTGAATGATTTGATCCCGCTTTTCCTCCTGCTCTCGTTTCTGGGTCTCTTTGAGCAGGGCCAGCCTTTCTCGAAGTTCCACAACAGACATCTCGCCTTCCAGACCATATCCTGGGATCTTCCAAAGAACAAGGGAAGACCTTAAGCTTGCAGCTGTAAAGCCAGGCACCCCTCAACCAAGAAGACCTTTCCTCTGCTTCAATCGGCCCGTGTAACCCCCATCAGCAGCTCCAGCCTGGAACCCTACAGTGAAGCTGAACTTCTCAGCTGGATGCCCTTCACCCTGGGGCTAGGTGAGACCTAGCAGTCAACTGCAAAACTTTCCCAGTCCTGCTCCCTTGCTCCTATGAACCTGGCTCTCCTCTGCTTTCTCATACAGGCTACTTCCCCCCTCTCCCTTAGGTCTTGGCTTTCTCTGGCTCTGGATTTTTATACACTTGGGTGCTCCTTACTCCTCTTTCTGTCTTGGGTCTGGAGAGTCCAGGGACCTCACCCTTCAACATGCAGCTCCCCAAATGGCTACTTCCATGCAGTTTAGCTCTCTCCCCATCAGAGATCCTGCTCTGATGGGTAGCTTTTTCCTCCAAAGAAAAACATTCCATATCCTGCAGATATCCTGCAGATAAGAGGAGGCTTCTAGGACTCAGGAGACAAAGGAAACTTACAAGGCTCAGAAAGCTCGTAAAGTTACAGGATTCACAAGGCCGTGGTGGCCATGGCTGTATGGCAATGACAGTTGTTGGAAAGAGAAAACTCATGCACAAGTGCTGAACAGCAATTTCCTTCAAGGGCAACCATCCAGTCTAGGAGGGTGGGTGGGGGTTAAGGCTCAGAATAAAGGTCAAGGTCCTCAAGGTCCTCTCCCAGCTTTATAAAATGAGTAGACAACCACTGGGGAAGAGACTCTGACCAGTAGGGCTGTCAGAGGAGATTCTAAGGCCTGTCAAGCTGCCTGCAGATTGTGCAGAGAGCTCTTGGGACCCAGTTTCCATGAGCTGTTGTCTGTGTTGGGATAGGCTTTTCAGTGACGCAACTGCTTCTGAGCCATCCTGGTACCTGTAAGTTAACCTTGCTCACACTGCTGTTAGGAGCCCCAGTAAAAATCCACTGGTTTACCAAGCTGGACTTTGGTCCAATTGTTACTTTGGTCTGTCCTGGGTTCCCTTACTATGGTAAGTAGATGTGTGTTGCATCTACTCAGGAAAAGGGTCTCACACAACAGCCGGCTGAGCTGCCTGCAGATTGTGCAGGGATCTCCTGAGGCACAGCTTTTCTGAGGTGTCCCTTGCAATTGGGGTGAACTTTTTTGGTAAGCTCACCTTTGAGTCCTCCATAAGTAGCCCTTCCCCATGCTCCTATACGTAGCCTCAATAAAATCACTGGCTCACTAGTTTAGATTAGGGTGGAATTGTTTCTTTGGTCTGTGGTTGGTACCATATCAAGGTCACCGGAGAAACTCACTGTCTTGCTGTAGCACATACTTTAAGCCGACTCCATCCGCAGCTGGTGGTACCCAAGTAACGAGAGGATTGTGGATAGGTCAAGACTGACCTTGAGGAGAATTCTGTACATGCTGTACCACACAAGGAGTCACCCTGCCGTTGAAGCTTCCAGGGGCCACAGTCTCACCTGGGTCAGGTCCACCAGCTTGCCCTTGCGTGTGGGCTGCGTCTCCAGTGCTCGCAGCTGGGCGGTGAGCTCACAGCGCCGTCTCTGCTCCTCTTTGGCCGCCTCCATGCTACGCTGCAGCAGCTCCCGGCTCTCTTCTATCACCTCCTGAACTTGGGAACCAAGTGGGGTGCTGATGAGGACAGTGAATGGTCTGGCAGGCAACGAGCAGGGGCTGTGTCCCCCGGGAGTGTCTTCTTCAGACCTTGGCCCCTGCTCAGCCCTAGCCCACCCTCCAGGGGCACCACCCCTCACTGACCACAGTAGCTTGTTTGGTCATTGAGAAGGATGTAAGGGAATGGGGCAGGCCTCAGGGCACCTGACTCCCTTCGGTACCTATCTGCTGCCGGCCCTTCACAAGCTTCATCTGGGCCACCTTGACATTCTTCTGGGCTTCAATGATCTGCCCCACCAGCTCTTTCATGGCCTTCTCCTCTTGGAGGCGCCTCTCAGCACACTGCAGCATTAGCTCAGCTGTCTGCTCAGACAGAGGACCCAAAACACTGAGAACTGGGCTGGGCTGGGTCCCCCTTTAATCCCGTCCCAGCCTACACCAGAAGTTTGTGGGGCACCCAGCCATCCCCGCCCTGGGTTCATCCCAGGGCCATCAGTTCCTGAAAAACCTAGTCCCTCTCAATTTGGGCATACTGGGGACGTTCTACCTCGTGTCCTCCTTCCTTCTTCCCAGGGGTGTCCTGGGGTTGAGTTTCCAGTATTTTTCCCCCCAAGACAGGGTTTCTCTGTGTAGCTTTGCACCTTTCCTGGAACTCATTCTTGGTCTGAGTTTATCAGATGTTACTGGACTGGACATTGTTAATATATATAATGGAGTTTTTTGTCTGGATCTGTCAAATGTCAATGGACTAGACATTGTTAATGTAATCTTGACTGTATATTGCATATACTTATTAGATAGTTTTTCTTGTATTAGTTATAAGCTTTTTTAATTTTAGACAAAAAGAGAGGAAATGTGGTGGTATTGTGTTCCCCAAAATATTGTGTACTCTAATAAATTTATCTGGAACAGAGATCCGCCTGCCTCTGCCTCCTGAGTGCTGGGATTAAAGGTGTGCGCCACCACCACCCCGGCTGAGTTTCCAGTATTTTGTTGTAGCAGCTCTAGAACCTGATGAAGGAAGATGCTCACAATAGAGGAAACTGGTGGGGAGGGGCCAGTAAGAAGCACATGTGGTTAAGATGTGCAAGTGCCAGCCGGGCGGTGGTGGCTCATACCTTTAATCCCAGCATGCAGGAGGCAGAGGGAAAAAAATGCAAGTGCCTGGATTTGATTTCCAGAACCAAAAGAAGGGGCAGTGGGGGCAGTGGGGGTTGTTTTATTTTAAGACAGAGTGTTATATAGCCTAGGCTGGCCTAGGACTTGCTGCAGTCTCATATAGCCTAGGCTGGCCTGGGACTTGCTGCAAGTTCTAGAGCAACAACTAGAGGCTTCTTTCTCAGTTGCTGTGCCCATGGGATGACCTTGATTTTCCTACTACTGCATAGGAGTGCTAAAATTGAAGACGTGTCCCAACACACTCCATTTCTTTCTTTTTGGTAGCCCAAGCTTGCCTCAAACTCACTGTGCAGCCCAGGCTGACAATCAAACTCATCATTGTCCTGCCCTCTCCTCCTGAGTGCTGGGATTATAGGCATTTGTTCACACGCCAGGCTTCCAAAGTTGTTTTTAATTATTTTGTCGGGTTTTTTTTGGGGGGGTGGGGGGTTGGTTTTTTGTTTTTTTTTTTTTTTTTGAGACAGGGTTTCTTTGTGTAGCCCTGGATATCCTAGAACTTGAGACCAGGCTGGCCTCAAACTCAGAGATCCACCTGCCTCTGCCTCCTGAGTGCTAAGTGACAGGGGTGTACCAGCGACCATGCCTGTCTCAAGTAAGTAAGCAAGAAAAAAAACAAAGAAAAATGCCGGTTCCTGCACTGTGAGCCTCTGCCCTAAGCAGAGTTACAGGGATCCCAGGCCTGGTTTACATCATCTGGGACCAAGAGAGAGAGGGCCAGGCCCATGGTAAGGACATAGCTGAGAGCTTCCTGCTGGAAATAAGGAAAAGCCAACTCATGGTCAGGCAGCAACCCTTACCATAGAGAGTCTGAAAGATGGCACAGCTCTGCAGAAAAGGTGCCATCTTGGGAACAAGCCATGCAAATAAGACGTAGAGGTTGCTTTTGCACTGACTTCACATGGCCTGCAGATGCCCAATGGACAGCTAAAGGCAGGAAAAAAACATGGCAGATTTGCCTTCATTTTGTGTCTGTCTTTTTTACCCTCAAATTCTGGGTCTCATTTTTGCTCCATTTGCGCTTGGGCATATTAGTTTTATAGGGCTGTTAATTGCCCCACACCCCCCAATGATGAATACATGAAGATAATAACAATGGCTTCTAGATTTACAAGGACATCATAATCAACAACCTGTCAACCACCAGTTTTTGTTTTGTTTTGTTCAGTTTATTTTTTTATGCGTATGGGTGTTTTGCCAGCATGTATACTGCATGCATGCAATGCCCAAGGAGGCCAGAAGTTTGTCAAGATCCCCTGTAACTGGAGTTTCAGATGGTTATAAGCCGCCGTGCTGTGCTGGGAATCAAACATAGGTCCTCTGGAAGAGTGGCCAGTGTTCTTAACCACTGGGCCACCTCCCCAGGAACAACCACTGGCTTTTACAACATGTAGACCATGGGCACAGCAACTGAGAAAGAAGCATCTAGTTGTGGCTCTAGAACAGAGCAGATCAACTCCATCTTGCCTACGTTCACCTTGGATTCCAAAAAACAGATCTGATATTTAAACAGTGTGTTGCAACTCTCTGAGCCAGGCCTCCCTGGCCTGGGACTTTAATAACAGATCATAGATTTGCCATGTGCCGTAGGGCAATACCTGGGCCTCCCTAATCACTTTCATTGAACTTTTTGTTTGTTTGTTTGATTGGTTGGTTTTTCGAGACAGGGTTTCTCTGTGTAGTTTTGGTGCCTGTCCTGGATCTCGCTCTGTAGCCCAGGCTGGCCTCGAACTCACAGAGATCCACCTGGCTCTGCCTCCCAAGTGCTGGGATTTAGGGTATGAGCCACCACCACCCAGCTGAACTTTTTTTCTCAAAAAAAAAAAAAAAACCAAACAAACAAAAAAAGTGTTTTTGTTTGTTTGTTTTTTCGTTGTTGTTGTTGTTTTGGTTTCATTTCGCCTGCTATGCCACTTGGTCAGTTGCACTGGGCACAACGAACAGCATGGCAAGGGCTCAGAGAAGGGGATCGGTCACCCCCATTGACAGTGTAGGCATCCACACAGTATTGGAGGTCAGCAAGGAAAGGGAATGGGTGAGCTGGGTGGTGGTGGCATGGACCTTTAATTCCAGCACTTGGGAGGCAGAGGCAGGAGGATCTCTGTGAGTTTGAGGCCAGCCTGGTCTACAGAGTGAGTCTGAGTAGCCAGAGTGACACAGAGAAACCCTGTCTCAAAAACACAACCCCCCCTTCCCAAAAGAGAAAGGGAATGAGTGGAGGAAGAGGAGGTGCTGAGGCTGGGGGTGGCAGGTAGGCACAGGGGTTTGGTGAGACGTATGTGCCAGATCCACAGAAAGACTGGCATCACCAGGGAAGTGAGCGGCAGAGCAGATAGCTGGCTGAGTCTAGAGGCAAACACCTGGCTGTTTCCTGGGATGGAAACCCCAGACCTGTGTTCTGCCCGGGGGCAAGAGGCAAGGCGTTCATCCTTGGTCCAGCTCTTGAGTTCTACTGCAGATCTTATCCTTTCCACAAGACAGCAGCCAAACAAGGGCTCTTCTTCTAGGTGGCACCATGTAGGAGCTTTGGGTTACTTGAGTAGGAGAACTTCAAAACTAACCCAGAGCTGGAGGTACAGCTCAATGATGAAGTTCTTGTCCTGTGTGTATGGGGGTGCCCTGGGCTTAATTCCCTACACTACAATAATAAACAATATATAAAAAGCCCACAAAACATGCTAGATGGCCTTTGTGTGACTGGAGCCAAGTGGCAGAGCCCTGCAAGAGCTGCCAATCTGCATCAGACTGAGTGAGGACTTCGGTAAAGATGTACTCAAAGAATGGTCCCCATGGCAACCAGCATGTGAAATGTTTCTCACTAGTGGGTTTAGTGTTGAGACTGGTAGGGCTACCCTGCATTGATCCTACTGTGATTGATGAGTGCAGAGTTAAAAAGCGAGTTTTATTCAGTTTAGCTTATTATTTGCATGATTCACCAAATTATTTTAAAAGGGGGATAAATTTAGTTAAGAGAAGAAAATATAACCAGTAATCAAGTCAGTGTTAGAACAGTGAAAACACCACTGTTGCTGGAGATATAGCTTAGTATAGAGCATTCACCTATCCTGCACAGGGCCCTAGATTCAAATACCAGTATAGACAAATCCATCCATCCATCCATCCGGCCATCTGGCCATACACACACACACACACACACACACACACACACACACACACACACACACACACACACACACACTTAAAAGATCACTGTTACACCCATGATTTTAAATACATCTTTTTTTTTTTTTTTTTTTTTTTTTTTTTTTTGCTGTGGAAGAAACCAGAGCCAGAACTTAATATTGGTCTCCATGGTGAAGCATAGGGGATTGTTGAAACATAGGTCTTTTTTTTTAAGTCAGTGTCTCCCTGTGTAGCCCAGGCTGACTTCAAAATCCCAACCTTCCGGCCTCAGCCTCCTGTGAGGTTGGAGGTATGCATTTCGACACCTAGCTAATAACTAGGACTGAAGCACAGAAAACCACAGTAAGCCCAAGGATCTTGTCTCTAAATATAAAGGAGGCTTCTGAAGGCTGTGGAGCAATGCAAACAGATCAGAGGATGAGCCAAAGGTACTGTGGCCAGTGGGAGTGGAGGGACCTTGCACACACAAAAAGCTGTAGTTGATTGGCACCTGCTGGGACTGTGAAAAAGCATCTGAGCACAGAGCATAAGAAAAATTAAACTTTTTTATTTTAACATATTCAGTGTCATCTAATGGGGCTATCATTAGGCAAAGATTTTAGCCACATGAACGTGTGTGTGCTAGGCATTCTCAGAACCAACAGCAAGACCCCTGGGCATTCATTGGTTGGCAAGCAGTGCATTTACCCACAGACACTGAAGAACACAGTTCTGGGTCTGGGATGCCAGCCTTCTGTGGCCTGCCTGTGAGGATAGCTGTGTTGACAAGGCTCAAAGTTCACTAACAATCTTCAGGTTTGGCTGACTGTCACCCTCCCACGGCACTCTTCTCCTTGGGTTCTACCTGTGGCCACTAAGTCACGAGACCTTTGGGTATCAGAGAGACCTTGTTAGGTTGTAACCAAACCTGGAGAGGCTGTGAGAGCCTGTCTGTGGCCAGGAAGACACAGACACAGCGTCCACTCTAGACTCAGTACTCAGACAGTCAGACACAGCAGTCACTCTTGATTCAGTTCCTCAGTGACAAACCTTTCTTGAGTCACTTGCCACATGTGGTGATAGAGGAGACGGGACAGTAAAGCCAGCTGCTGGGAAGGTAGAGGTGACTGCTGAGGGAAGATGACTTCACTAGCCACCATGGCCCGACCAAGCCCTTCCATTGCACCCACGGGCAAGGGAACCAGGTGGGAGGGAACTGGGCCCTGCACCTTTCCCCAAACTGCTTTTTCCCCATATTAGCTCCAACTGAACTGCTCTCTATTCACAGTCAAGGAGGTATGGACGGAAATGTAACTGGAACCCTGGCTTCTCACACACACACACACACACACACACACACACACACACACACACACCAAACATACATATACAAATCAACAACAACAATAAAAAATGCTGGGTGGTAGTGGCACATACTTTTAATCCCAGCACTCGGGAGGCAGAGGCAGGCATCTATGTGAGTTTGAGGTCAGTCTGGACTACAGAGTGAGTTCCAGGATAGCCAGGGCTACACAGAGAAACCCTGTCTTGAAAAACCAAACCAAAACAAAGACAGTAACAAACCTCAAAGGATGGAAAATAATGCTCATGCAAATATTAACCAAGGAAAGAAGGATTTAGTATCATTTAAAGTAGATAACAGAGCAAAGAAAATTACCAGTGACAAAGATACAACATAACAGAATACTAAGAGACCCAACTCCACAGAAGACACAGAAGCTACAAATTTGCATGTACCAAGCAACAGAGCTGCAGAATATGTGAGGCGAAACCAAAATAGAAAGAAGAATTTCACAGTTATATTTGTGGACTTCAATCCCTTCTCAACAATGCACAGATCCACTTGACAGACAATTAGCAAATGAACAGAACTCAATAGTACTGCCAATCAGCAAGGAGTGATGGACTTCAGAGAACTCCCCAAGACCAAAGAGCACACATTCTTCTCCAGCACCACCATATACGGAACACACAGCAGGACAACCTCCTGGACAAAACCCAACAACTCAACACAGGGCATGGTGCCAAGAAACCTGGCAGTCCCAGCACTCAGGAGGCTGAGTGGGTCACAAGTTTGAGGCCAGCTTGGCTTACATGGCGAGATTCCATTTCAAAACAAAAAGCAAAGCAAACAAACAAACTATAGAGACACATGAAGAAAAAAAAAACCCAGCGTGTTCATGGACCATAGTAGATTCAAATTAGAAAGTATTAACAAAGATAATGGAAAAATTTACCAATGCTGGGAGACCAAACAACACACCTTTTTTTTTTTTTTTGAGACAGGGTTTCTCTGTGTAGTTTTGGTGCCTTTCCTGGATCTTGCTCTGTAGACCAGGCTGGCCTTGAACTCACAGTGATCCACCTGCCTCTGCCTCTCAAGTGCTGGAATTAAAGGCATGTGCCACCACTGTCTGGCCAAACAACACACGTTTAACTAACTCATTGGGCAAAGAGGAAATCTAGAGAAATATGGGGGAAACACCGACCTTCTATTTGAAATGGAATACAGCATGTCAGGATTGGGGGCACACAGATAAAGCCATGAACCAGAGAAAACACCCAACCCTAAGTCCTCACGGTGGAAAAGCACGGCTGACTCATACCAGCAACCTACGTTCCCATCTCGAGAAGCTGGAAAAACAAGAGTACAGCAGACAGAAAGCAAGGAGCAGGGAGACGGAAGTTATCAAAACAGAGAAAGCCAGTGAAACAAAAAGTAAATGTTTCATTTTTGACAGTGTTGATGGCTATTCCTGGTTGTCAACTTGACTACATCTGGAATTAACTAAAATGCAAGCGGCTGGGTATACCTGTGAGGAATTTTTCTTAATTAAATCGTTTGAAGCAGGAAGACCTACTTTTAATTTGGATCTTTTGAGGTGGGAAGATCCACCTGTAAGCTGGGCCACACCTTCTGTTTGCAGAACATGGAAGAGGGAAACTCTTTCTCTTTGGCTGCCCTCACTCTTGCTAAAAAGTCCACTCCTTCACTGGCATCAGAGCCTACTTCTTTGGGATTCCAGCATATACTAAAGACCAACTGAGACATCCAGCCTCATGGATTGAACAACTACTGGATTCTTGGATTTTCTGTTGGTAGACAGTCATTGTTGGACTAGCTGGACCACAACCTGCAAACCACTATAGTACATTCTCTTTAATATACATATATTACATATTATATATGTATGTGTGTGTGTTTAGATACATATTAATTCTATCAGTTCTGTTCCTCTAGAGAACCCTGACTAATACAGACAGGGTCTTTTTTGTTTTGTTTTGTTTTGTGTTTTGTTTTTTGTTTTTTGTTTTTCGAGACAGGGTTTTTCTGTGTAGTTTTGTGCCTTTCCTGGAACTTGCTTTGTAGACCAGGCTAGCCTCGAACTCACAGAGATGCGCCTGCCTCTGCCTCCCGAGTGCTGGGATTAAAGGCATGTGCCAACACACAGCAGTAGGAATTTATTTTACTTTATTTTTTTTTTATTTTTCAGAGCTGAGGACCGAACCCAGGGCCTTGTGCTTGCTAGGCAAGCGCTCTACCACTGAGCTAAATCCCCAACCCCAGGAATTTTTTTAAAAAGATGTTAGAATATTACAAATTTATAAATTTGACAACTTAGTGTAATGGGCCAAGTTCTCAAAATAAACAAACGATCACAACAACTCAACATGAAGAATTTGTTTTGAAAAGTTCTATGTTACGCATGAAAGAACTTTTTTTTTCCTTTTGGAGACAAAGTCTTACTCTCTAAACTGCCCTTGGACTCCTGTTAATCCTTCTGCCTCACCCTCACAAGTGCTGCAGGAGTAATGCAATGTCTTTCTTTCTCTTGATCTATTTGTACTGTTTTTTTTTCTTTACAGTACTAGGGACTGAACCTAGGACTTAGCATATGGTAGTCAAGCACTCTACTGAGCTACATCTCTAGTGGAATGGAATTTGTAATGTAAAAACGTTTGGGGGGGGAGTGGGAGGTCGGCGGTGATGGCGCACGCCTTTAATCCCAGCACTTGGGAGGCAGAGGCAGGTGGATCTCTGTGAGTTTGAGGCCAGCCTGGTCTACAAAGTGAGTTCCAGGAAAGGTGCAAAACTACACAGAGAAACCCTGTCTCGAAAAACAAAACAAAACATCAACAACAAAAAAAACTTTCAAAAGAGAAATATTCTGCTGAGAGTTTAACTTGGTGGCTGAGCATGTCCTTCTCATGCACAAAGTTCTGAGTTCAGTTCATAGTACCAAACAAAGCAAAACAAAGTAAATTAAGAAAGAAAGAGCAAATCCTAAAATTGAATAGAAGCCGGGTGGTGGTGGCACATGCCTTTAATCCCCGCAGAGGTAGGTGGATCTCTGAGTTCTTAAAAACAAACACCAAACATTGCACAAGTGAATCCACTCAAAGAAGTAATGTGATGACCTCAAGTGCAGCCTTTGAGCTCTGGTTCTCAGTGGGACACAAGGAGAAACAAAGCTGAAGTCTAGACCCGGGTGGCCTCTGGGCAGGAGCACGAATGCCACTCAGTTCAGTTAACGTGAAATTCTTATGGACCCCTGGATGTTGATGGAGGGCCAAAGAAACCATGTCTCCCTGTAGGGCTTAGGTGATGACCCTGGGTCACAGTGGCTGCCAGGCTGTAGTCAGCCACAGAATAGGTGCTTGATTTCTCTGTTGGCCACAGCTCGTGACTCCCAGAAGTCACACTGTGGCCTTGGCCACTCCTACATAGCATACATCACCTCCTCCTTCTTCTGGTCAGCCTTCAGCTTGTTTTCCTGGATGAGGTTCTGCCGGGCCAAGATGGCCTCCTCATGGCTCAGCTTCCCTTGCAGCCGCCGGCACTCGCATGCAGCTAGCTGCTCCTCAAGGTCCTTTGCCTGCATCTTCTTCTGCCACTCAAGGAACTCAGAGAAGTCTCCAGCCCCATCCACAAGCTTATCAACTCTAGGGGAAGGGAGACAGAGGTGCAGCTAGGTTTCCTCATGTGATCAGGACCACTAGGAGGTCATTGGTCCTGTCAGGCAGGGACATCCTCAAAGAACATTCTCTGCCAATGCTCCCTACCTACTTACATCTGCCTGCCTCTCCCGTGTACCCACCCAGCCACCTCTAAGCCATCTCCTCGCCCGTCCTCCATCCACTTCTCTGTCCCCCTACCGACCCTGTCCACGTTTGTTCACATACTCATCCTCCCAGTCAGCCGCCTGAGGTCCCCACCACAGCCCAACTTGTAGACATGAAAGGACACTCATGGGTGGAGTTCCAAGGAGCAAGTGACCCTGAGGGTGGTCAAGGGACAGGACCAGCTTTCTGCTAAGTCTCTCCTCGCCCCGGTCTGTCTCCTCACTCACAGAGCTGAAATTATCTCTGTGAAATGTGGCCATGAGCCTGACACAGGCCTGCATGCCTTTCCCCGACCACAGCAGGACCAGAGATTGGTCATGACGCCGTGAAATGCATTGGGTCCTCATCCTCATTTCTTGCCATATGACTGGACACCTAAAATACTTGAGAATTTCCAAGTGTTTTTTATGCAAATGAGGTAATTTCAGACTCGTGGTCTCTGGGCACCTTCAGCATGAGGCTGGTCACCAGAAAGACCAAGGCAGGGGCAGTGTTTGGAAGTTTCAGCTTCACCCTCAGCATTGCCCAGGAAACTGGACAGGAGGGGAGGTGATCACACACACCAGTGATTTCATTAATCACATACATGGCAAATCCCCATACAACATAGAGGTCAGGGTTGACATGAGTTTCTGGAGAACTGAGCAGGTAGAGGATCCTGGAGGCTGGTGATCTGAGTGGAGTGTGAAGCTCTGTGACTGGTTTCCTACTCTCTGTCCTGTGCAGTTCTTCTCTGTGCCCTTAGTCACACTTTTTACAATGAATTGGTATATGCAACTAAGCCTGTCTCCAAGTTCTTTGAGCTTCTGTAGGTAATTAATCAAATGGGGGAGGGATTCAAGAGAGATGGTTTAGTGCTGTTTTTTTTTTTTTTTTTTTTTCAAGACAGGGTTTCTCCATATATCCCTGGCTGTCCTATAGACCTGGCTGGCCTTGAACTCACAGAGATCTGCCTGCCTCTACCTCTGGAGTGCTGGGATTAAAGGTGTGTGCCACGACCACCTGGATGAGATGTTTTAGCTTTTAAGAGCACTTGCTGTTCTATCAAGAGGATTGATGTTCACATCCCAGTACTCACAAAGGGCAGCTCACACTTATTTTATTAATTCTATCCCCAAGATAACTGACGCCCTCTTTTGGCCTCCTCAAGCACCAGCACACACATGCCCATCCACTCACAGAGATGCACACATAAATGATAAAAAATAAAAATAAGTCTTAAAAACAAAACAAGAAAGGAGTTGTGAAACCCCAAAATTACATATGGTTGGTTAGAAGCACAATTAAAACTACCTGGAGACCTGAGGGGATTGATTAGAGGTAAGGTGCTTGCCTGGTACGCACATGGCCCTGGATTTGATCCCCAGCATTGCAAGTACAAAATAAACGAACAAAAAAACCTATTTGATGATTACAATTGGCATCTTGGGGTGGACAGTCTTGAGGACACAGCCCCCACCTTGCATCATTGACCATCACCTCCAGGTAAATGATGCCATGGCAGAATTGAATTATAAGATATCCAGATGGTGTCCATTGCTGTAGCATGCTTACAAGCAGGTGAAGAGAAATCTTATTTTTGGCTTGAGAAGGGTGTTGTTGAGTGAAAACATTGGAATAAACAGTAGGATTGGGTTGTGTGTTCACTTACTCTGAAAAATTTGGAGTTTCTTGTTCTGTATAAATGAGAATGGACCAAGGAAGAGCCACTTGCTAGTCAGGAATCGCTGCTTGTGGTCTACACTAGCACAGTGACTGATTCCAAGATTCCACAGAAAGGCTTGGGTGTTAGTAGCAGGGCACGGCCTAGGTAGGTGAGAGGCTCAGAGCAAGAAACGGTACTGACCTACCCCAGTTACAGCTACCCTGGAGAGAGAGGCAGTGTGAGCTGAACCACTCCTACTTTTGGAACGGACCTAACAGAAGCCTGAAAGTCCTGAGAGACTTTCAGGACAGAACAGTAATAGGACATCTTCTGGGTCACATATCCTTTCCAAACTGTAAGGGATTCCTGTTCAAAGATGGGGAGTGGACCGTGAAGATGTCAGATCTGGACTTGGTCTTTGGCTGCTTGTTTGGCTGCTAGCTGGCCACACCTAGGTAGTTTGGATGGGGTGGGTCACCAGAAAGACCAAAACAAAACCAGGATCAAGTGCTGGGATCTGGGAGGGCAGACGGATAACAGTTAGGCTAATTCCCCTTGGCCAGTGCGGTGGTTAACCACACCTACCTCTGAGGTCTCCATGAAATGCAAATGCCAAGGTTCATGTGAGCTCTTGGACAGCTCAGCAAATAGTCTTAGAAGGTATGCACCTTGGTAGATAGGGAAACCTCCACCAGTTCTCCTATGGGCTCTACGCATCTCTCCACCAGTATCAATCAGTCATATCTTTTACAACTAACTAGTAAATGTACATAGGAGTGCCCCTGAGTTCCGTCAGCTGTTCTAGAAAGCTAATCAAACCCCAGGAGAGGACTTGAAACCTGATTTAGATCCTAGAGTCGCAGGGAAAGCCAGCTGGGAACTGCAATCAGCACCTTCAGGAAGAGGTCTTAGGATACAGCCCCAAACCCATGAGTGCTGTCTCCAGAGGGCACTAAGCTGCTGTCCACTGTAAGCTTTGCTGACATGTGGAGAAAAATGTGTGGCTGAGAACCTAGGAAAAACCGAAGTGGGTTTTGCTTGTTGATTTTGAGACGATGTCTTTCTGTAGCCCAAGCTGGCTTAGAACTCCCCATCCTCTCACCTCAGCCTTCCCAGAGCTAAGATTCATATGTGGACAACCACGGCCTGCCCTGGCCTTGCTTGCGTATTCCTCAACGAATTCAGAGCCTCCCCCTCCTCTCTGCTGAGCGGCCTGATGACAGGCTCCTACTCTAGGCTTTTCTCTTGAGGGCAATATCCTTGAAAGGGAAAGGGAAAGGATTAGATAATGTCATCTGCCCCTCACCTCTGCAGCTCCTTCTCCACCTGCCGCTGGTACAAGGCCCCTTCTCGAAGGATGGTAGCCGTGTTCAGCTTGACCGGAAAGGTGTTAGGCTGCAGCAGAGGAGAAGAATGGATGGTAGGTTTTAAAAGCAAGTGTCTGCTATCAGATATCAAGTCCTTCTAACTCACCCCCCTGCCTAGGCACCCTCTGCTTCAAGGGTGAAGCTGTCTGTGGGGCCCTTGGGTCCTCCAGCTCTCACTCTCAGAGCCTCACTTGGGTCAGGCAGCAGGGAAGAGTCCCAAGAAGAGGCCCGATAGGCCAGGAGGCCCTCACCTTGAAGAAGGTCACATTTGGAGTCCTGCGTATTGGGGATGCAGATTGAAGCTGCTCCTGCTTTTCGAAGTCCTGTAAATCAGGCAGAGGTAGTTTGGCATCCATTGTGCATGCCCAGTATCCCTGGAAAGGTCGCCCACTCCCCTCTGTCCTCACTCTAGCTACCCATCCACATGTGCCTACCCTGGCCCCTCAGGGTCGCATTCTGTCTTCCATTGCACTCTAAGCCTTGCTGGGGGGCTCGACCTCCTGGGCAGGAACAAGGAAGGGAGAGAGTCTGCTGGGCCTAAGGACAGTAGTCGCCAGAGAGGATTGCTGGCTTCCTCAGGATTCCGTATCCTCTTCTGCCACTACCCCCCAGGGCTGAGTTAGCCCTGCCCTAGTCCCTTTTCTTGGGTTGAATGCCTGTCCCATGCTTCTTGCTGTCCCTTGATAAGAGTTGGGGAGAGCTTAAGTGCCAGTATGGAGGAATAGTAGTCCATAAAGGCAGCCATCGCAACTCCAAGCATGCTGCTGACTGGAATACATAGCCCTGGGACTATCAGCTGTTAGATCATGTGTAGCCCCCCACTCTTCAGTGAGTTTCTCTGGAAGACAGAACTTCTTTGTATTGGTTCATAATCACCCTAGTCTTTTAATTAATTACTCAATTAATTAATTGGTTTTTTGAGACAGTTTTGTTGTTGTTGTTGTTGTTTTTTGTTTTTCGAGACAGGGTTTCTCTGTGTAGCTTTGTGCCTTTCCTGGATCTCACTCTGTAGACCAGGCTGGCCTCGAACTCACAGAGATCCTCCTGGTTCTGCTTCCCGAGTGCTGGGATTAAAGGTGTGCACCAGTAGCACCTGGCTATTTTAATTTATTTTTAAGACCGAGTCTCACTATTTGGTTACGGCTAGCCTGAAACTCACTATATAGACCAGGCTGGCTCAAACTAAAACTAAAGGATGTAGACTGCCTCTGCTTCCTGAGTGCTGGCATTAAAGGAGGGCATCACTACACCCAGTCTTTCTTGTCTTCCCGTATGAGTTTGGGGAGAGGGATCAGTGGGTAAAGGTACTTGCTGCTGAGTCTGATGTCCTGAGTTCCCTCCCTGGGACACATATGGTAGAAGAGAATCAATTTCTGCAAGCTGTCCCTTGACCTCCACAAGTGTGCTGTGGCACATGTGGCTGTAAGGTAAGGATGCCCTGAACCACTGATCCTCTGTCTCGACCTCTCAAGTTCTGGGATTACAGGCATGTGCCACCCGTACCTGGTCTATGTGGTGCCAGGGATGAAAGCCATGGCTTCATGAATGCCAGGCTACACTCTGCCAACTGAACTACATCCTCAGCCCCAGTAAGAAGAACTTTACGGCATAATAAAAAAGACTGGGCTTGCCTTGGAGGCTGGGCATTACCTGTGCTTGTGGATCCCTGTGCAACCGGGGCATAGCACACCGTAGCTCTTCCATGTTCGCTTTCAGTAGCAGCTCCTGCCATGACATCATGCTGTTCTTTCCCCGCCAGCTGCAACCCAGGGTCCTCAGGCCATCGTGTGTGTGTGTGTTTGTGGGGTGATGGTAGAATGCATGTGCTTTGCCTAAGGTCCCCAACCTTCTCCCCTTCCCCTGCTCTTAACAGCCCAATGGGGTGGCTAGGGAGACAGGGGTCCCACGTGGCCACCTCAGCCTTCCGGCGGTTGTATCTTTTGATCATTTGCAGAAGCTGCTGCTCCACGGGCTCCTGGTAGGTGCTCTGAGGGACCTGGTGGAGTGGCCGAGGGGTGAGTGGTTAGTGAACCATAGTGTAGACGGTCAGGCCAGCAGCTGGCATGGGCTCTAGAGTTCAGTATGGGATGGGGGTAGACAGAGGGAGCGGTAGGCCAGGGCACTGAGGGCATGCCATTGTTTCAGGGGAGAAGCCAGGGTGTGCAGCCAGCTCTTAAGACAGAAGGGGTGGGTAGAGGGGTCAGAGAGTATTACGCATTGTTTACAAAAAAAGAAAAGTAAGCTGCCCATGAAAGGACTTTAAGGGAAGACTTTGGTCTGTCCTCTGAGTTCAGTCACAGGAGAATCTCAGTGTCCCTAGAGGAGCCGTGTCCATCAGAGGGCAGGTGAGGGACCAGCCTTGACACCCTTGAGCCTGAGATTCCTGAACCTGTCCCTCTGATCCTTGTCTTCTCCTCTGCACGTTTCAAAGACATGACCAACTCAACTCATCCAGACCTAAGGTCTCATCTTCTTCCATCTGCCTTTCCCCGAGCCTTGATGACCCTCACTGGGGACCCTGGTGTTCTTTTTCACCAAGGCCTTGCTCTGTGACTGTGTTCTTCACACCCAGAGCCATCTCCAGTCTTGCCCACCTGCTTTTATAAGTTCTGCCAAGTGCCTGTTTTCTTGGCTTCTTTCTTCCCGACAGCCAGGAGGAGCTGTGTTGGTTCCGACCCACCTGACTGAGTGTCACCTCATGCTTTCTGCTTGGATGAGGGACAGTTCTGCTTGTCCCCTCACTATAACATAGACTGTCCCTGAGCTCAGTTCTGTATCCACAAAGCCTGTGTCCAACACCCTCCATGCTCTGAGTCCATACTAGGAAGATTGCATCTCCTTCCCCACCCCACTCCCACTGCACTGAGACCTCCCCTGGCTGCTGTCCACCTTGGGAGGGATGGAAGGACACTGCCTTGGGGCTAGTGCATATTTTTGCTCACCATCTGTGCCTCCAGGCACCCATAGCTCCTCAGCCCAGGAGGTGAAAGGGAGTCCTGGCCATGGGTCAGAGCATGGAGGGTGTTGGACACAGGCTTTGTGAACACAAAAATGAGCTCAGGGAAGGTCTACTATGCCACAGTGAGAGGACAAGCAGAACTGTCCCTCAGCCAAGCAGAACAAACAGAAAGAGAGGTGGCTAGCAGGATTAATTCTTGAGGAGTTTGCACCAGAAACATCAGAGATCCTGCAGATGAGGAAACTGTAGAGTTGCTTAGCAACAAAGCCCCAGTAACCTATCTTCCATCCATCCAATTACTCGTCATCTATCCACTACCCATATAGCCATTTATTCATCTCTATCTATCCATCCTATACAAGTATTTATTGAATGTCTTCTCTAAGCCACGACTTCACCACCCGTGTCAGAAATACGTTATGAATAAAACGGATGAAGAGCCAGGTAATAAGCAGATCCACAAATTGTAAACAGTAACCAATGCTGTGGAGAAAAGATGAGTTAAGAAGAAGAAAACTGGGTGGGAGACCCAGAGAGCTGAGGCCTCATGAAAAGCTTCTGGAATGAGATTTTTCAGTGAGACTTGAAAACTGGAGGACTAGGGTGAGGTGTGGGACCTCCAGTGCCGTCCCCTCTCACACCTCTGTAGTCCTTCATTCTAGGAGGACCAGACTGACCTAGGAGGCCACTGCTAGTGCTTGTGGGAATCCACAGTCTGGTCAGGACTTAGCACTCAGAAAGCCAGTGACCGGTTTAAGCAGGCCTGAGGCCTGAGCTGGACCAATCAGACTTTTCTGAATTGCTCCTGTCCCTATACATTCTTTCCTGTCCTAGACAATGTACAATGTAGACACAAGACATGGATTCGTTTTGTTTTTTAAACTAAAATGAGATTAAGTTAATCTAAAGATGAAATCCACTTACAGAGGAGACTAGTGTAGAGGCAGTCACAGAGAAGGAGAGCTGGAACCCTGACCAAACTGTATCTGGAGCCTATTTCTATTTTAATACTAGTGGTCTATTGTCTAAGCCGCCAGTTGAGCTGCATTTTTCTGTTACATGCAGTTCAGAGCATCCTCACTGATAAATCAGAAACAGACAGGAGAAAGAGAGGCTCTCAGCAGAGGAGACAGACATGAGCTTCCCTGAGTAGGGGTCAGGCATTTCTGGGGCTCAGGCAGACACTCCTGACCCAGCCTGAAAAGCATATACACGGTGACTTTCAAGTGTACTATCTAATGGGGAGGGTAGGTGCCATGGCTAATGGTGAACTCCAAGCACAATCCAGACAGGTCTAAACCCATGGCCAGATAGTATCACTTAGCACCTCCTGATTGGGTTGAGAATGTAGTGGGCTCTGGGTCAGCCTACTTCCCTCTCTGTATGGGTGTGTAGGGGTGTGTGGGAGTGTGTGGGTGCATTGTGGGTCGCTGAATGCTCCTGGGTGGTCCAGTACACTCTTGACCCTGGAGGAGTCCAGCTGCCCAATGACCCCCACAGTCCAGTCTCCCAGCCTGAACATCCTGATGGTGCAGACCTGTGTCCACCACAAATGCCCAACTCACAGGTTTTGTCTTGGCCACAGTGGGTACTGGCTCAGGCATTGTAATGGCACGGGGCTTCGGGACAGTCAGGTTGAATTCCTTGGGCCGTGTGACCTTGGCCTTGGTCTTCACAAGAAGAGTTTGATCGGTTGGCACCCCCTCCAGTTGCTTGATTAGCTCCTGGACCTCTGGCTGCCATCTTGAAGGCAAAAGTGGAGAAGGCTCTAGAGTCACATCCTAAACAGGTCACCAAGAAGCTGGCCCTTGGGATGTGAAGGACCCTAAGTGCGTGGTTGTCCCTCAGGGTGAGGCCATGATGAACAGGTGACATTTCTTCTCTAACTTGTGAGTACAGTTCAGTCACACCTTCCAGCACACGTGTTAAGTTTCCCTTTGCACAGATGAGAAAACTGAGGCAGAGGGGAGAGGGGAGCTGGGAGGCGGGGATGTGGAACTCTCTAAGGACAAGCAGGAACTGGGGTAGGAAGCTAATATGGGCAGTGCATATGGTACTGATGGAGGTAGCTGGGAACAGGGAAAACAAGCCGGTAATAGGAAAGGGATGTTCTGGAGAAGGCACTATTGATGACAGGTGGAGGGAACTGTGGGTACTGGGTGGGGTGAGGGTCACATCCCCACTACGGGACATCCATCTGTCCTTGTGCTCAGCCTCAAGGTCCTGTGGAGCAGGGGTTTCATAAGGGTCTTGGTAGGTGGTCCAGAGGTCTAGGAATTCCCCCTTTCGCTCTCCATACATGGAGTGGACCTACGCCATCATCACAAGCCTGTTCAGTGTTACCTCCTGCAGGGCTCATCAAGGGTGGATGCATGGCTTGGAATAGTTTCTGCCTTATCTCTAGAACCAGGACTACCCGGAGGAAGTGAGGCTGCCATGAGGACTAACAGCAAAGGGCTTTCAGAAGGCCACACCTGGACTGGGCCTCCAGCTTCAGGGGAGGTGTGGGGAAGCAGCTGTAGGCGTGTTCTGTGGCTGGTCCCAGGGAGGGCTGGGAGGCCTGTGGTGAGTGCGGAAACAGCACACACCTGTCCGTCCCCTCAGTCTTTGGAGTTTGTCCTAACTGCTGACAGTGGAAATCAGTTGGGACAGCAGAGCTCTCCTTGGCAAAAGAGTAGCTCTGAGAAACCCCATTAGGGGGCCAAAGCCTCGGACACACAGCTAACACATAAACGGTCTGCTTGGGTCCAGGCTATCTGCCTGTCCCCAGGAAGACCCGATGCTCTCCCAGCCCTTTCAGAGGGGAGGAATCAAGGAGATCCACACTGCGTCTCACCATCCCTGCCACAGGCTGT
The DNA here is from genome assembly GCF_049852395.1 of Peromyscus maniculatus bairdii. Lineage (NCBI taxonomy): Eukaryota > Metazoa > Chordata > Mammalia > Rodentia > Cricetidae > Peromyscus > Peromyscus maniculatus. Next base: position 4,712,690 of record NC_134861.1, read on the forward strand.
GGTAGGTAGATTCATTGCACCTTGGGCCTCTCATCCTAACCTAGAACAGGATTTGGCCACTCACAGAGCTTCCATGAGCAGGAAGGGGATGAGGAGCCCTGGTCCCAAGGCACCTGGAGTGGGCCCAAGACAATTTTCTGAGCCCCGGTGCCCTGTCACAGCTGACCCACCTCATCAGAGGGTCGATCCAGTTCTCCTTCACGTGGGTCGTGTCGTAGATGAGGCTCCACTCGTCTTTGATCCATGAGCACAGGTTCAAGGGGTTAAAGAAGAACCTGAGGAACTGAGGTAGAAAGTCCCTCAGCAGCTCAGCTGTGGCTCAACCACCACCCACGGATGCCTCAGTGCTGCGTACAGGGGCCAGAACAGGCTGTGTGACATTCAGTTGTCACACCTACTGCAGAGGGCATTCATCCAGCTTCTAGGCCAGGAAGGCCCCTTGTTCCACTCCTGGGTAAGATGCTGCAGCAACACGTGGAGGACCTGCCTGTCACTCACCCTGCCCCATCCAGTGGGCTCTGTAATTCTGGGAGTGTAATCATGCCGTTTCTGTGCCCCGTGACCTTGCCACTACAGCGTTGCGGGGTGGGGGGTGGGGTGGGGGGGCTGGGAAAGCCCTCAGACCTGGGAAGGTGGGTTGTCAGTCAGCCATTCACAGCGGGTGTCTGACCTCAGCCCTGAGATTGAGGCAGTCTCCAAAACCAATCAGAAGGGACAGCCAATGGGCTACATTGATGCCACTATCCTGTTTGCAGGATCCAGGGACCACATGTCAGAAGCCCAGGAGAGCTCTTCAGTGACACGAGACACACAGCTGGTACTTGGGGGCAGGAAATGTACTTGGGAGGTGACCCTGGAAGTGCGTGGCCAGCTGAGGGGACCGTGGTGAACAAGGCTATGACCATTCAGGGCCTCTGGTCACTGTTGCCTCCCAGTGTGGCTGCTGTCCTCATCAACTTCACCCTCACCAGCCTCTAGCTTCCTTGTGGCCTGCAACCCTGTTCCAAACAGAGGCCACCTTTCAGAGCAGCATTTCTCAACCTGTGGGTCATGACCCCTTTTGGGGGTGGGGTTGAACAACCCTTTCACAGAGGCTGCCTAAGACTCTCCTGCATACCAGTTATTTACATTACACTTCATAACAGTAGCAAAACTACAGTTATGAAGTAGCAATGAAAATAAAGGGTCGCAGAATTAGGAAGGTTGAGAACCAAGGTCCCAGAGCTTTCTACAGTTCCCCCCTTGGCCACCTGCCGACTTTCATCATGTACCTCTGTGGCCTCTCACCTTCTCAGCCCTTGCCCATGGCCAGTGTCCCAATCACCTACTTCCTAATCTCTCAGCTGTCAGTCTTGACACCTGAACGGGAAGCTGCCCCTGTGGCGGGACTCTGGGGTCCTCACCTCCTTGCCCAATCCCACTAGGGTGCATCCTATCATTTTTTTCTATTTTTCCATTCCTCTCCACACCCTCATCCCAGCATCTCAGCAGGGTCAAGGCCACCGTTCTCAATGGGATGTGGCCTCCCAGATCGACATCTGTCTCTGCTACCTGTGGTCTTGGAGCCATGCAGGCAGCATCTCCTTGTGGAGGCTACAAACTACAACTGCCTTCCAAGCAACCTGGGCCTGGGATGCTTTATAGCCATGTCACTCCTGACTGCAGCAGCAGCAGCAGCAGCAGCAGCAGCAGCAGCTAAGACAGGCCATCCTGTTGCCAACAGCTGGATCTCCATCTTTACCTGGCCTCTTTCTAGAGCTCTGAGGCAGGTAGAGGGACTCTAATGGGACCAGAATCACCCAATGGGGCATGGAGTATGGACAGCCTTGTGCTGGTCACCATTTGACCTCTGCAGCTTTGGTCCGTTTAGAAATTTGTCTACAGGTCCCTGGAGTTTTTTTTTCCCTTTGGACCCCACACAAGCTAAGGAAATATTCTAAGCTGAGCTTTAGCCTCAGTTTTTTCTTTCTTTCTTTCTCCTCCCTCTTTTACCTATGAGACAGGGACTCAGGCTAGCCCTCCTATCTCAGCCTCCCAAGCTGTTGGGATTACAGGCCACAAGGCCTATCTCCCATGTGGGTTTTGTGGGCTGTTGTCATGAGTCTCCAGAGCTCCCTAGGCTGGTCAGAGACCAGGTACTGGCCTGGGGTCACTGTGCATATCCTGAGAGTAGCATGTGATCTGCACCCCAAGCATCTGTTGAGTCAGCACTGTGGGACCCAGTGTAGGAGGCAAGGTGGATGTTTGCTCAATAGTCATTATGGATTCCAGCACAAGGCAGCAAAGCCTGAGCCAAGTACAGGTCATGCTGAGTGTAGAATTGGCCAGGACACACAAAGCATCACTCAAAAGATGCCATCGATTTTAACTTCATTGTCACAAAAATGAAGCCCTTGCTTAAGATAATTCTAATTGCTTATCCATCATGGGGTATGTGCAGGTAGGAAATCCTGTCCTTCATAAACCAACCAGATAGCCAGACTTCCCTGAGACAGAAAACATCGTCCTATACCGGGGTATCAGATGGTATTAAGTAGAGAAAAGATGAACCCGCCAGTTACTCTAGCTAGCGGATCAAAGGTGGGGCTGATCGAGCAGATGCACATCTAGCCCTGGTTCTGGTCCCTCCTGATTGGTAGTCTCAACCATGGTCCTGTGGGGTCAGTGGATCTCACCTTGCAAGTCTTGTCCACAGGCTGGGACCTGATGATGTTGCAGAAGAGCTGGAAGCCGAGCTCATCCAGCTGGAACATGGCCAAGTAGCAGATCACTGAGAAGAGAGAGAGCATGGTATGAGGAGTGCCCGGCTGCCCTGCAGTGGGGCGCTGTGGGTGACCTTGGGAGAATTCTGCAGCTGCTGAGAGTCTTTCAGGCACCTTGTTCTGTCAGGGCACATAAGGACAGGTCCATATGGCAACTACCACTTCATGCTCAGTGATTGTAGAACTAGCCACTTGGGGCTTTTAGTTTCCACACACATTACACTGCATTTGGTCAATTCTCAGAAACCCCAGGATTTCTCTGGGCAAAAGTGAGATCATCTTCGGTTTTGTCGATTTTGTGAGCTGAGTCACTCTGAGCCTTTGGGGATGGAGGTTCCTCTGATGAGGCTGCTGGTTCTGCCTCTGAGCCGGGCAGTGAGGGTCAGCCCCAGCTTTGCTCCTGGCGCCAGTCACCTGTCTCAGCCTACCAGCCTACCTCTCCACCTCCTGGGCCAGCATCAAGACCAACAGCTGCTCCTTGGGCTAGATCCCTCTCTGCTCTATGGTAGCACCAGCCACTGTCCACAACAGTCACCATGTTCTGTGGATGTGGACAGTGGTCAGAGGTGGCTCTCATATTTAATCTCTCCCTGGATGATCCAGACTAGTATATGCCTATTCTCTCCACAGGTGTCAGGGCTAGGGACACAAACAGACTTAAAAGAGATATGCCATTTGGCCCAAGCTGCCCTCAGGGTCATTCTCTTCCAGACAAGTGGCTGGGGGTCCAGAGGCTGCATGTCTGTTCACAAGATCCAGGTTTCAGTTTCCCCATGAGAAAATGTAGAAATGATAAAATATATCTAGGCTGGGCCACAGACTTTCAGGCACCTGCGAATCAAGTGAGAGAAAGAGAGCCAAGGCAGAAGCAGGGGGAGCTGCCTTCTGTGTCCGGAAGCTGGTCTGCTTGTTGGCCTCCCTCAAGTCAACCTGTCAAGGGTCTGTGCTAGCTTCCTCTTTAGTCCCCGTCTGGAGTGGGCAGTAGGCCAGGGCCTCACGGACATGTGGACAGTGGATATACGCACCCTCAAAGAGGCTGTAGTCGGCCCACAGGCAGAGCCGCCCGTCCCGTACATAGAAGGCATCCACCACGATGGTCAGTAACTTCTGGTATTCAAGGCAGCCGGACAGAATCTCCAAAACAAAGGCAAGCTTCTGGGGGCTCAGAGCCTGGAAAGGAAAGCCAGGGGTGAGCTCTCGAGGACCAGGAGATAAGGACAGAGGTAGGGGATAGACAGTCCCACATGGCTGAAGAGAGGCCAGTTAGTTCAGCTCTCCTAGAGCAGTGAGCAATGACCACAGTGACTGGAAAGGCAGGACCCCCAGGATGAGTAAGGACAAAGTGGGTGCAAAGACAAAATAAACATGGAAGACAGTGTGACAATAAAACCACAGAAGGACGAGCATTATGCAAATATTCTCCTATACGAGGACAGGCGAAGCCATGGACATAGAAGAAGAATGGCAAGCAAGTGTCTGGGGAGGGTACGGGGAGGCAGGCAGCTGGTGTTTCTGGGGATAGAGTTTCAGGTCAGGAAGACTAGAGGGTTATGGAGATGGATGGAAGTGACGGATGGCTACACAGTCCTGTGAATGTGCTTTGTGTCCCTTGAAAATAGTTAAAATGGTCAAAATTTATGTCATGTGCATTTTATCACAATAACTTAAAAATTGAATTCATATAAAGGCCTTCAAATGAAGAAATAAAATATGCAAAAGAATGCTGCAATATCAAGGGAAATCTGTGAGAACCTGTCCGGAATAAAAAGCAGGGTGGGAGCTGCTAGGTAGCGGTAAGAATTCTGTTCCCTTAGCCAGGCATGGTGGTGCATACCTTTAATCCAGGCACTTGGAATAGAGGCAGGCTGAGTTCAAGGCCATCTAGTCTACTTCAGTTCCAGGTCAGCCAGGGCTATTTAGGGGGACCCTGTCTTGAGTGGGGAGGGACTGAGAGAGAGTGAGAGACTGAGAGATAGATAAATAGATAGATAGATAGGTAAACAGGTAGATAGACAGACAGATAGAGATACTGACTCTAAATTTCTAAATTCTGTCTCCTCTGGGGAGGGAGCTGGTCAGGCAGGGTGAGGCAGGGCTGACTTTTCTCACTTATCTTTTTAAACAGTTCGGTTTTGTGACCAGTGTCAAGACTTTCTATCACTGTGATTTAAAAAAAAAAAAATCTGACAAAAACATTTTACAGGGGGCTGGAGAGATGGCTTAGCAGTTAAGGGCACTGACTACTCTTCCTGGGAACCAGAGTTCAAATCCCATCAACCACACGCAGCTCACAACTGTCTGTAACTCCAAGACCTGACATTCTCACACAGACATACCTGTAGACAAAACACCAATGCACATATAATAAAAGTAAACACACTTAAAAAAAGTTTACAGGTAGAAAAAAATAATTTGGCTCATGGTCTCAGAGGCCGTGGGCCACAGGTAGCTGGCTCCATTGCTTTCTGGCCCATAGTAAAGTAGAGATATGGCAGATCAGAGGGAAGCTGTTCGTCATCTCATGGTGGCAGGAAGCAGGGGAGGCTGGGGTGGGCACAGGATATGTCCTTCCAAGGCACCCTTTTAGTGACATGCTTCCTCAGCTTCTCACCCAGTTCCCACCAGCTCTGAATGATGCGGTCACTCTATGATTTCGTCAGTGAAGCTGTCCGTTGACAAAGTCAGAGCTCTTAGGATCCAGTTACTTCCCAGTTGCCCCACCTCTGAATGCTGACTGCACTGGGAGCAAGACCTTCAACCAACACAGGAGCCTTTGGGGGACAAGTCAGACCCAAATGATAATATGACCCGTGTGTGACATATGTTAATTATTTTATAAGGTAATTAATGTTTTCAAATTAAGGTCTGAAAAGTAATTAAGTTTTGATGGAGAAGGAAAATGAAGATATCCGCTGGTGCCAGCACAGCCCCGAGAACCTTGGTGGGACACTGGCTGCTAAGCCTTTCCGGAAAGCAATTTGGAAAATAGGTTTCGGGAGCTTTATTTTCATGACCCTTTCACAGAGTAAGTGTGCTGCTGGGAATTAAGGAAGCCTTCCAGAACACAGAAAATGTTCATGTGTACACATCAGGGGAAGAGGTCTGGGCAGCAATGGAAACAGGAGCAAGGGTCCAACAGCAGGTGACCACCGGGTCAGACACCATTGCCCTATCCTGCAGACCAGGATGATGCAGCTATTAAAACGATGCCATGTTCAGATTTACAAGGGGATGACAAAATAGCAAACCCACAGTGAAACCACGGGCTGTGACTTTGGTGGCCACGGAAGGCATCTGCCACTCCTCTCTGCTCCTCTGCACCCACACTTCTCTAACAACCTCAAAATATGTTACAGCTTCCCCCCCCCCCCCCGCTGGCTAGCCCTTTGAACAGAACCTGCCTCTGTCAAAGTACCTTCCAGAAAGGCTGCATCAAAAAACCTCAGAGCAGCCAGGCACGCCTTTAATCCTAGCACTTAGGAGGCAGAGGCAGATAGATCTCTGAGTTTGAGGCTAGCCTGGTCTACAGAGTGAGTTCCAGGATAGTCGAAGAAACCCGGTCTCAAAAACAACAAAACAAAACAACCCCCTACCCCGAGTTTCCACAGTGTCCATTTAAGAAAAGTATCTCTTTTTACTAATTTTTTTTGCAGTACTAGAGACCAACGATTAAATGCACTCCACCGGAGCCACATATGCCTCTACCAGTGAACACTGGTGTCTCAATGTTTTGAGTCTTTAAATTACATGCAATAGCTATTTTGTGTGCGCATGCATACGCGTGTGCACACCTGTGTGTAGGCATACATGGCATGGCACACATGTGGAGGTCAGAAGACAACTTAGGAAATGGTTCTCTTCTTCTACCCTGTGTGTCCTGGGTATCAAGCTTGGGTCATCAGGTTTGTCACTATAAGTAACTTCACCCACCAAGCCATCTTGCCAGCTCTATTTTTGAATTTTTTTTTTCTTCAAGACAGGGTTTCTTTGTGTTGCTCTGGCTGTCCTGGAACTCACTATGTAGACAAGGCTGACCTTGAACTCACAGAGATCAGCCTGCCTCAGCCTCCCAAGTGCTGGGATTAAAGGTCTGCACCACCAACGTCCGACTCAGTTATTTTTATGTTAAAGGAATAACAGGGTAAATAGAAGAGCCTGCAGGACCCAGAACACATACCAAGTCATGACTTGGTTTCCCTGTGTCATTTTTGGTCCTGTCCTTGCTTCCTAGCACTAGGAAGAGCCTGGAAAGGCATTCTTGAGCCAGCTTGTTAATAAAACACTAGCAGGAAAAACAGAATGTGTAAAGGGAATTGCCTTATCTCTTCTTCCCTAAAACCTACAGCCACTAAGATGTGCCTGTTGTACGGATAGTGGCAGCCATGCCAGGAGAGGTCCCCTGCAGGGACAGCCCTGGAGGAACCGGACTGCCCCCTACTCCTCCACCCTTCCCAAGACTCTCACCACAAGGTTCTAGGTGGAGTCCCAGCCCATTTCCCAGGTTCCTTTTGGAATGCATCTGGCTATAATATATCTGCTGGCCTGTGGGGGATGTGCCCCCACCTTTTTCCCCAGGGTACTCCTGAGGAGTGAGGAATAAGAGATTTAGATAGAAGGATAGAGGGGAGAGAGATAGAAACACAGGATAGCCTCAGGAGGGCCTGGATACTTATCCACTGGCCCAGAACTTTATTCAAAAGGGCTTTTTATAATAATGCCAGGGCGGCAAGGCAAAAGACCTCCCCCTTGCTAGATATAGCCAAGCGTAAGACCCTTCCAAACACCTGGTACCCAGGCCCATGGTCCAATCATCCTCTTATGCAGTCCTGCTGGTAAAGCAAGCTCAGCTCTCACTAGGAAACCTCTGTGGGCTCCCACACTGGCCACCATGGTTCTCAGCTCTGCTGCAATTCTTCTTGGCTTCTCAACCTTACCGTACATGAACACCTTGGGCTTGTGTCTCCATTATCCACAAGTACCCCAGGGACCTGGTCCAACTTCAGGCTGAGAATATGCTGACCCTAAAATGTCCCCTCACCAGCCTGTACCTCTCCCTACACTCCAGAACCCTCTACCTGGCTGTCTGCTTGGCCTCCTCACTCGGAGTCCAGCATATGCTCACACTAAGGGCTCTGCCATTGGACTCCTGAGATTGACCCCCTGTTCCCAGCAATTAATCTTCTGCCTGATATCCCAAGTGCCCTTTCTGTTTCCCCTCTTACCCTCCTTGATCTATCTGCCTTTAGTCCAGATACCTAGAGGCATTAAAACTCTGTTTCCTAGCTGATTCCAAATCCAGTCAGGTCAATGATGAAGGTTACCATCATACCTCCTCTTCAAAATTCCTCACAATGTTTGGAGTCCAAGAGAACGGTGCCAGCTCCTGCATGACTTCCAGGAACTGCTTCGTGTTGCTCCATGTATGGCAGAGAAGAGGAGGCACCAGGTATGTGTACAGAAATGAAACACAAGAGCTGGTCTTGCTTTCTAACAACCTACTGTCTTGCAAAGGCCAGAACAAGAACTCACTTGGGGAGACACAGTCACTCTTGAGGGCTTCACCCCCAGGGACTGAAACATCTCTCCCTACATCATCTTTAAACACTGTGGTCCCGAGAAATTCAGCTTTAGCATGAGGTTTGATGGGGAAACCACCTTTACACATAGCAAAACTTTTGTATTAATATGTGCAACATAGTTTTACTTACATCCTTTTTACATAATTTTTACCTATTATTTACTAGATGCAAGCCAAGCCTCCTGGCAAGTCCTTAGAGAGAACCAAATTCTACTCTCTGCTTCAGCCCTGAGACTGGCATTGAAGGGAGACTCTTGTAGAACACTGTTTTAAGTCATGGTGAACATATTGGGCATTTTAATAAATATTAATGTGGAACAAATTTTCTGTCTAACATTTTCTAACTTGTTTTTTTCCTTCCTTCCTCCCTCCCTCCCTCCCTCCCTCCCTCCCTCCCTCCTTCCCTCCCTTACTTCCTTCTTTCCTTCCATCCTTTTATGATTTTTTGAGACAGGGTTTCTCTGTGTAGCCTTGGCTGTCCTGGAACTCACTCTGTAGACCTCAAACTCATAGAGATCCACCTGCCTCTGCCTTCCGAGTGCTGGGATTAAAGGTGTGCATCACCACCACCTAGCTATTTTTTAAACAATTTTATTTTATGTGTATATGTGTTTTGCTTGCATGTATGTCGGTATACCATGTTTATGCATGTAGTACCTACTATGGAGTCCATAAGAGGGCATCAGATCCTCTGGAACTGAAGTGATAGATGGTTGTGAGGTGCCATGTGGGTGTTGAGAATTGAATTTGGGCCTCTGGAAGAGCAGTCAGTGCTCTTAACCACTGAGCCATCTCTCTCCAGTCCCTTCTCACCTAAACTCTTGTATAAGCCCCATTAACTTCTCCCTTTCTCTTCTGGCTGCTTAACCCAGAGATATTTGGCTGCCTATGCTTTTCCTGTTAGTCCTGCCCTGCAGGATCTTCTTATGCTCATTCCCACTTGTCCACAGTCTAGGCTCTGCTCTGACCTTTTTCTGCTCACAACCAACCTCCCCATGGGCCAGTCACACAGGCTGAGTAGCCAGGTCTGAAGGTTAAGCACACAGACCTTGCCTTGCTTCCTGTCTACACACTCTCAGTCCAGGTAAACCTTGGGCTCTTGGAGTCTCATCTTGGTAGGTCCCTCTGCCCAGGGATCCCTATCCTGCTTCCAGGGATCTGCTGCTCCTCAAAGTCAGACTCTTCCTCACTGCCCGGCTACCTAGCGTGCCTCTGGAGCCCATGTTGCCCTCTCCTTCGTCCCTAGTCTCCCATGGATTCCTGAGTACCTAAGCATAGCCTGTTCTTGCCAGGCAAGGGGCTTCTGAGCACAGCAAAAGTCAGGGTGGTCCCTAGGAACTGATGTGTCAGTGACTTTATGCTTGCTCCAAAGGGCTGGTAACTGATTAGGAATGGGGACAGAAGCCACAGACTAGACCTCCAGAGCTGCCTGGGACCCAGGCCAGGGGACATCACAGGTTCGTGGATGGGATCCCTTGACTCCTGCCCCCTCCCCGAGGCCCAAGTCAAGTCAGCCCAGGTGAACCCAGGCTACTGCAGCTGGATCCACGCTCTGGGCTGCCAGCTGTAACCTAGTTTCATCTACTCAGCGCATCCAAATAAGGATATGTCCACAAGAAGAAGAGCCTAGGGCTGCCATGCACTTAGGGTATGCAGTCCGCCCACCACATGGCCTGTCCTGAAGTCTCTGCCTAGTGGTCTAGGGGTTGTGTAATTTTCTGGCAGGTGGTGTCTCCAGCCTTGACCTGAAAGTCAGTACATCAGCAAGTTTCTGACAGCTGGAGATGAAAGTGTGCTGTTCAAACTGGGTCAGCACCCAGGGCCCCGATCCACCTCGGCTTCAGAGGAACTTTGGCAGGACCTGAAAGGAGCAACATCTGAAGCAGGAGCTCTGCGTCTCTGCCTGAGGTGAAGATCAGCTTCCGGGATACATCAGCTCCATCCACTGCTGCCAACTTGCTGGGTGGCGTCGGAGTGCTAGGCGTCTCATGGAAAGGCACACAGATGGTCACGACTTTGTGATTTCCCAAGTGACAACTAGGACTCATTTACCATTAATCTATTGGTTGTTAACGGAAAAAGTGCCTCACACTAATTGTGAGACCTAAAACTCAGTTTTCTGTCGTGGTCCTCAGAAAGTAATGGCACTGACTTCTCTCTCTGCCTCGCTTGAAAGAAAGGGCCCTTCTTCTACCAAGGCCCCGAAAGACTTAGCAGCCAGGGAGCATGCTGGGGGTTCCAAGTGGGTGGGTGGGTGGGGAGTGGCAAGGAGAGTGGGAGGAACGAATGGACTGTTCGAAAAGCACCAGGGAGGCGTGGACGTGAGGGTGGGCAGGAGAACCGGGAGGGCACGGTGGAGCTGAGGGGCTCTGCAGGGAGGCTAGCTTCTGTGTCATATCTGTGGGGAGATCAGGAAAGGGTGAAAGGTCAGGTCAGTGCCCTGAGCAGAGAGGCGAGAGGGGGCTTTTGCAGTGAACAGGACAGGGGCTATACCAGGGCTGAGGTGGGGTGTGGGAGCAGGTGCGTACCTCACCTGGGCCAGGAAGGGGCGCAGTTCTTGATGACTGAGCTTGGGCTGCTGAGATGAGCTGTTTGTGGGAGTTCATGGGAACAGCGAGGACATAAATACTCTAGACTGTGCTACTTAGATGTGCTACTTACCATTGGCTGCAAGAGGCTAGGGTCGGGGAGAGAGGTCTGTGCTGGATGGAGGAAGAACTGGACCTATTAGCAGGTGGGGTGACTTCTGAGTACCCTGACAAGGAGAAGCCAGAGCCTCGGGGGGCAAGGGGACTCAGAGCAGGTAGTGTCCAGAGAGCCGATCAGCATGTTGCAGCGCTTGTGTATAGGATGACAACCTGGGCAGAGTCTGGAGCTGCCAAGAGAAAGGGTGGCAGGTCTGCTGGGGGAGGGCTGTGCTTGGAGAGTTAACCATCCAAAGTTCACTTGGAAGTGTAGCTGCCATTGTGACAGGCTCAGGGTGAACATTCCAGTGCACAAAACTACACAGAGAAACCCTGTCTCGAAGAAACCAAACAACCAAATAAATAAATAAATAAAAATAAAAAAAACAAAAATAAAATTCCCCCCAGCCTCAGGTATGTTGTAGCAATGCTCAAAGACAGAAGTGGACCATAAGGGAGGTGGGACAAGCACTAGGTGGAGGCACTTAGTAGGGCGCAGACGCTACCGAAGTCCTCATCAGCTAAGCACGATCCACCAGGAACCACGCCCACAAGCAAGTCCTTGTCTACATAGTTGCAGCCTTGCCTGTGTGGGGACTGCAGCTGCCCCTCATAATGCGCCACGGGAGTTTTGTAGCTCTAGGTAGAGCCAGGTCTGACGTGCATTCTGGATGCTGGGGGCCTTCTCATGGCAAAGGGGTGCCTATGGAAGGACCACCAGCCTTCTGATAGATTGCCTTGACTCATACTTCTTCCCATAGAAGGAACTGGACCTCACGCTGTTTGCTGGAAAGTGAAACGCCAGGTGACACATGTCACTGATGTGGGCTCCCAGGGAACCCAGTGGCTCCCCTGACCCTACCTGCTGTAAGGAGGTAGATGCCGTCTCCAGGAACTGCTCAGGATTGTCCTTCTCGGGCTTAAATTTGTCAAGCTGCTCCATTACAATCTCAATGCATTTTCCATAATAGGCCATCTTTTAAGCAGAGTCCTAAAACAAAACAACACAGGTCCCATTATTCACAACCTCTGAGTTGCCAGTTTGGCTGTTGGTTGAAGTAGTTGCAGGACCCTTACCCACACCAACAGGACGTTGGTAAGGGTTCTGGGATTAAACAGCAAGGATTTTGGAGGTAGGGTTTGGGCTCAGGTAAGCTCAAACTCACTACTTGGTTAGTTCATCTCAGGCCTCTGTTGCCCAAGTGATCTGTTTGCCTTGGTGAGCTCACTTCAGGTCACCACTTAGCCCTAGCCTCCCCTCTCTCTGCCCTACACCCAGGGTTTCAAGGCAGCCACCAAAGTCCCACAGCCATGCTGTGGGTGGGGTGACCCCCAGGAGGGGCTCGGGTCAGAAAGCAGGCCTCTGCACACCCTCAGCCCAGCTGGAAGGGTGGCTAATTCTCAGTAGGCTCTGCCCACAGCAGGTGATGAAGACAGAATTACAGAAGGCTGTGGAGTTCTCATGCTGTGTCATGTGAATGGCGGGACCTATGCTCACACATAGAATAAATGGAAATAATAAGAAACACTCAATTAAAATAAGAAATAGATAAAATGGAGAAGGAGAGCTGAGCACTAGCATGCAGTCACCCCTTTGTGTTTACTAATTGTGGATCTGATGTGACCAGCTGCTTCAAGCTCCTGCTGCCTCAACTTCCCCAACATGGTGGGCTAAATCTTGAACTGTAAGATAAAACAAACCTTTTCTCCCTGAAGTTTCTTTTGTCAGCCTTCCTTCCTTCCTTCCTTCCTTCCTTCCTTCCTTCCTTCCTTCCTTCCTTCCTTCCTTCCTTCCTTCCTCCCTCCCTCCCTCCCTCCCTCCCTCCCTCCCTCCCTCCCTTCCTTTCTTTTTTCTTTCTTTGTTTTTTTGAGACAGGGTTTCTCTGTGTACCCCTGGCTGTCCTGAAACTAACTCAGTAGACCAGGCTGGCCTCAAACTCACAGAAATCCACCTGCCTCTTCCTCCCAAGAGCTGGGCCTAAAGGTGTGCACCACCACACCCAGCTGCTTTTGTTAGTATTTCATCATAGTAACAGGAAAAGAAACCAAGGTCCTCAGTGTAATGGCCAGGTCCAGCAGCTGATTTTTAAAATTAGGGAGCTGTTCTAAGTGGTCAAAATACCAACAAATGAGAATTTAAGAAAGACAGAAGAGAGAAAGAAAACAGGGACATGCTCAGAATGGAAGGATGTATCTTTCCAGAAGGGCAAGACCTCTGAGGGTTTTGCAGAAGGGGAACTCATAAAGTCTGAGTAGGGTACCCCAAATGCTTCCAGCAGAGATCAGAATTGCCAAGTAGCCTCATGTGTCAGCACTCTAAGATCCAGAGGGTCACCTGTCAAAGGTCCTGCTTGACCCCTGAACAAGTCCTGGGAGCAGCAGGCATGGGTCTGGGAAGCTGAGGTCGATCCCAAGAGAGTGTGGTTGTGGAGGAGATGCAGATGGCCCCAGGGTAACAGGTTAGTGGGCAGCAAGTCAAGGAAGCCAGAGGAAGAGAATGCGGTTCCCCTGCGGTCTTTGGGAGGAGCCTCTCTGTGGTGCTGCTTGGGAAGCTTCCCTGAGTAGTTAGGGGGAAAGGCTGGATGACCAGTTCACTGAGGGCCAGAGTCCCCATGTAACTTGGCTGCATTCTGGGCCAGTACTACCACAACTAGGGCCTGACAGGGCTGCCTCCACAAAGGTAGCACCGGTCTCTCTGAGGATGATCTCATGGAGTCTGGAAACTGCTTCAAAGCCCTGGGACCGTCAACAGGTTCTTGGGACCCAATAGGAGGCTCTATGGGCACTGAGGGAAAGCATAGCTAGGATTCCATCCCTGCTCAGCCCATGATGACAGGCACCAGGGCCACCTTTTCTTATGCCTAGAAGCCTACAGGGCCATCTCATGGTAGACTCCTCATGGGTCAACGGGATCTTGATGAGAGGGGCAGGAGGAGACAGTAGCCAGATTCGGTCCATCACACATAGGTCCACACCTGCCAAGATGCAGCCAGGGTATGGTGAGAGGTTTGAAGCCTGCCTCCCTGGAGACTGTCCACTAAAGCCACTCCCCCTATAAGGAGCATCTACTGTTGGAGAGCCTACCATGGAGAAAGGCTCCTCTGGCTCCTCGGGTCCTCTCCCTCTCGGGTCACTCAAGTTACTTCTAGTGAGCTTCCTGGCGAGACTTGAGTGCTAAGAGGAGGCTGACCAATGCTTCTGGGAACCACTGCCCACTCTGCTCCCATTCCATGATGCACGCTGAATGAGCAATAGATGGGCTTCATGCCCAGTGGCCACTTCACCCTCTGTGAATATGGCTTCCTCTCTTTGGGAGGGACAGAACACACCCGACACAGCTCTGCTGACATGGGTAGATTTAAGTAATTGTCACACAAGAGGCCAGGAGGCACTTCTCTGGGACACTACTTCACGGAGTGGGAGACATGTGGCTTCCCCTCTGGCCTTGTTGAGGGTGCTCTGTGATAAGTGAGCCTGGGGACCTGGTGTTTATTCCAAGGGCTGGAGCCAGAGCCTCTCCCTGAGGCCACATCTGCTAGGCAGTGCCCTGGAGGTCTGTTCCTCTCCTGGCTCTACCCCTTGACTGGTTAGTCCTGTGAGCCGGGATGCCATTGGCCATGCAAGACCTTTGCCCTCTTTCTCTGGAACAGCTCTTGGGGGCCCTTTGTTTGACTCTGGATCTCTCCTAAGCAGAAAACAATCTCAGACACTCCAGGAATCTTGGCTAAAGGCAGCTCCGTGGGTGTGGGGAAGGTCCCTTCTCTGTGCGCGCGCGCACGCGTGTATGTGTGTGTGTGCGTGTGTGTATGTGTGTGTGTGTGTGTGTGTGTGTGTGTGTGTGTGTGTGTGTGTGTGTTGGGAGTGGGGGGAATGTCTGTACTCCCGGAAGCACTATTTCCCAACTTCTCCAACTCCTAGTTATTAGTGTCTTGGTGACAAACAGTACTGCCTGCTGTCAGGGAGCTCTGGAGAGAACATTAGTTCTGAAAAGATATCCATCTCTACAGTTTTCAGTGTGTGCCCCAGAAAAACCCAATTTTCCTCAGCCAAGTGTAACTAGTGGACAAAAGACATGTACTGATTCACAGCAAGTGCCGGCTCTCACTGCGCACGCGTCCTACAGTGTCAGAAGCCATGCTGTCCGTGATGGGGTACAGGCTGCGGACTCCTCCAGCGTCAGTTACTTGTGTTCATGGAGTCCTTTTCCCCTGGCCTCACATATGAGATAGAGGATGTGTTTAGGTGAAGCCTTAAATCCATTCACTTGACCTCCCAGCCTGACCCCTCCCAATGCACCAAAACTGAGCTGATTCAAGTTCCTGAGAGTGTTGGGTGGGGTGGGAACAGCGGTGGGCTCTAGGCCTTTGACCCTGGCTGCTGTGGGCAGAGTGGAGAGGCGAGGTCTCGGGAGTCTATTCCCAAGTTCTCAGTTGCTGTGGGACCTAGAGGGGTCTCCTCAGTATGTCACAAGCCCTTTACAGTCCAAAGTCACAGCCTAGGACTCCTCCTCCTCCTTCACAAGGGGTCTTTGCATATGGCTCCTTTTTCTTCCCTTAAGTTAGGTGATCTCTTTACATCTGAGTTACATGGGGACACACGGAGACCTGCCTTCTTTGCCAGAGATTCCTTCTGGAAACCTTCTCTGATAGCAACAAAATGTTCATTAAGCCTTGGCGAGCATGGTGAGCAGGGTCCTGTCTCTCACCCAAACCAGGCCTAAGCTGAGAGTGAACTGTGAAGATGAATGCAAAAATATAAAAAGGCTTAAGTACACTAACACAGGCTCCTCCTCATCGAATCTGAAAGATACAGGTGGCCAGGATAAAACCAACTGAAAGACTGCACTGATTGAACTGAGGGGCCTTCATCATGCTAGGTTTCTGTCACTGAGCTTCATGCAGAGAGATTTGGCTCCACAGTAGAGGAACAGGAAGTCCCCATTGACTTTGTTAAACAGAATGTCTTTTATTTTTTTAGTCTCACACATGTAGACAATGTGTTTTGACTATATCCATTCCCACACGATGACTTTGTAAATCATCTGCTTTTTTTTCTTTCTTTCTTTTTTTTTTTTTTAATCTTGGAGCTGAGGACCAAACCCAGGGCCTTGCACTCACCAGGTAAGCATTCTACCACTGAGCTAAATCCCCAACCTCTCCTTTTGGCTTTTTTTCAAGACAGGGTTTCTCTGTATATCTTTAGAGCCTGTCCTGGAACTCACTCTGTAGACCATGCTGGCCTTGAACTCACAGAGATCCACCTATGTGGATTTAATCCTGAGTGCCTGGATTAAAGGCATGTGCCACCACTGCCCGGAAATCATCTGCTTTTCTAAACTTTTACTTACATGGGCTCTTTATACAATAAACTTCAATTTTATTGTCTCATTTAATTGGGGGATAGATGCTGTGATAGTATTTTCTAAAGAAATAAGAACAGCCGGGCGGTGGTGGCACACACCTTTAATCCCAGCACTGGGGAGGCAGAGTCAGGCGGAGATCTGGGAGTTTGAGGTCAGCCTGGTCTACAGAGCTAGATTCAGGACAGGCACCAAAAACTACACAGAGAAACCCTGTCTTGAAACCCCCCCCACAAAAAAAAAAAAAGAATTAAGAACAAAATCCATGTTGAGAAGTTTGGAACGGGGAATCTGGTTCCCTAACCCCAAAGAATTTTCTGAGCCTGAGGCCTGGTCTTAAAAGCCTCTCTTGGTCCCTGGTGAAGAGGTGAAATTAAGTAGAACAGCACACACACATATTCCAGGACTCATGCAGGCAAAGAGTTTATAAAGACTTGGTGTTGGGGGCTGGAGAGGTGGCTCAGAGGCTGCTGCTCTTCCAGAGGTCCTGAGTTCAATTCCCAGCAATCACTTGGTGGCTCACAACCATCTAGAATGAGATCTGGTGCCCTCTTCTGGCGAGTAGGCATACATGCAGACAGAACACCATACATAATAAATTGAGTGCTGGAGAGATGGCTCAGGGGTTAAGAGCACTGACTACTCTTCCAGAGGACCAGGGTTCTTCTACTCCCAGCACCCACATGGCAGCTCAGAGTTGTCTGACTCCAGTTCCAGAGGACCCAACACTCATGGCAAAACACCAATGCATATAAAATAAAAATTAAAATGAAAAAAAAAATCTTAAAAAAAAAAAAAAGACTCAGTGTTAAGTGTTAGGGGTGGGGCTCAGCCGGACAGCAGGGCCTTAAAGACACCATGCCTTGGATTCCCCCCTCAGCACCGAGGAAAACAAAACACAAACCAAATTGCCTGGAAGCAATGCTGAAGAGCAAGTTTTCTTTCTCTCAAGTGTTGAAGGTGCAGCAGGAGCTTGACAAATGGCCACACTGCATGCACAACTGGGAAAACAGAGGAGTGGATGCATCCCATTGCTCAGGTCTTCTTCTCCATTTTAGTCAGTCCAGGATCTCCTGCCCATGGAATGGGCCTGCCCACAATTAAGATGGGTGGGTCTTTCTACATTTGTTAAGGTAATCAAGGATTATGTACCCACCTACCCACCCACCCAGGCAGGTATGTCCAGAGGTCTCTCAGGTGGTCTATATCCTGTCGACAACACTAACCACCATTAGATACTCTGATTTTCCTTTTTCGGCAAGTTTTCAATCTAGAGGGCTGAGGTCTGGGCTGAACTTCTGTGGATGGGCTGCCCAGCGGTGCCAGGGAGCAAGGACTGCTTCCTGCTCCCCTACTGTGGAGCCTCTATCTCTGCAGAAAGGGTGGGTCAAATGCCCTTGATCATCCTGAGTTGAGGATGATCGAAGGAATCAATCCAAACCCTCCCGAATCCAAAGTGGGGCTTGGTAGAAGAACCAGCCTGGAGGAGGGGAGGGAGCTCTTGGGACCCTAGCTGGCCTCTAACCATCCAGCCTGAGTCCTCTGCTCTCGAGGGGTACAGGGGGCCTTCAGGAACCTGCACACCCACCGGTGGCAAAGAACAGGTGCATCGTGAACTCAGGTGGGTATGAGGGAAAGGATCTGTGGATTCTGAATCCCCTCTGAAACTCACCTAAAACTTGAGCAAAACAATCAGGTCTGTGGGTAGGAAACAGGCACAGGGTCAGTCAGCTCTGAGCATCTCACCTTTACTATTTCGGATTCATTTTTAGTGTTATTTTTCCTTGTTTATTTTTGTGTTGGGGAAGGTGGTCTTGACATGTCGCAGAGGCTGGCCTCGCACTCTCCAGCTTCCTCTCTCTGCTTCCTTGGTGCTGGGATAACACACCCACATACCCACACCCAGATTCAGCGTTATTTTAAAAGTTTGTATGTTTACTCTGAGTGCTGCAGATGGAACCCAGCCCCTCTCATGCACTAGGTCGTTAGCTGGCTACTGAGCCCCATGCCGAGTGCCTCAGCATTTAGTTTATAGGTGGGAACTGAGATTTGGTTCCTAAGAGGATTGATTATCTTTCTATGTGGCCCTTTAACTCCCTTCTCTCATCAGGGCTCAGGTCTGTCACTTGAGGTGACCTGGAAGGCAGGCTGAAGCAAAGTGAAGTAAAGCAGGTGAGGAGGGTTTATTTCTATCAGATACAAACCAGACCCTCAGCCATGAGATCTCAAATGTACGTTAATGAAAATATGCTCTTTTCCTGTGACTAAAGCCGCTCTGCTAAGTGTGGCTATCAAGTCATTCTCCGTGGCTTTCTTTCCTCCTGAACAACAAATCCTGACTCTTCCTTGGGCCTGTTGCCGCCCAACTGGACGACGACACTTCCCAAATTCCCCAGAAGCTGGCTATGGCCACGTGGACAAGTTCTTCCCTCTCTGAGAAGTACTAGGGAACAAACTTTGGGGGTGTTGGGCAGAAGGGGAGGTGAACTCCCTTTCTTCTCTTTTCCAGGAGGTTCGTGGGCTCGGGATGGTAGCCAGAAAAGCTGGTTCCCGCTGTCCCTCCAGGATTACCTCTTCACAGACCTCTTGTATGGAAACAGAAATAATCTATGATGCTAGAATCTGTTGTTGCCTGTAGTTAAGCCTGATCCTGATATACCTACCTTCCTGGGGTCAGCCTCTATCCTGCTACAACTTCCAACTCTGAAGCACAGAAACAGGGTTTCTGGACAGCAACAGCCCTAGGCTTTGGAGTTGACTAATGATGCACAGACCTCAGATAATTTATCAGTCCACTTAATACCGGGCATGAATCCGTGCTCAAAGTTTTCACTTGGAGAAGATGGTGGTTTTGGGAGGAGCAGCTTTTCTTTCTTTCTTTCTTTTTTTTTTTTTTTTAAATTTATTTATTATGTATATAGTATTCTGCCTGCATGTATCATTGCAGACCAGAAGAGGGCACTAGATCTTGTTACAGGTGATTGTAAGACACCATGTGGTTGCTGGGAATTGAACTCATGACCTCTGGAAGAGCAGTCAGTGCTCTTAACTGCTGAGCCATCTCTCCAGCCCCCTTATTTTTCTTTTTAAAAATTCTATTTATTTTTATGTGTGTGTGTGTATACGGTTGCATATACAAGCATGTGCATTTGCATGGGGAGGCCAGAGACATCTTTCAGTGTCATTCTCCAGGAACCATCTGCTGTGTTCTTTGAGACAGAGTCTCCCACTAGCTTGGAACTCACCAACTAGACTAGATTGTCTGACTAGGGAGCCCCAGGGATCCACCTTCTCTGACTCTGAAGTGCTGGGATTACAAATGTTTGTCACCATGCCTGGCCTTTTTTTAAAAAAAATATTTATCTTACATGTATGTGTGTTTGCCTGCATGTATGTAAGTGCACCACAAGGATGCAGTGTCCACGAAGGTCAGAAAAGGGGTTTGGTTCCTTGGAACTGGAGTTACAGAAAGTTGTAAGCAGTCATGTAGGTGCTAGGAACGGGATCTGGATCCTTGGCAAGAGCACCCAGTGCTCTATACACAGAGCCGTATCTCCAGCCCCATGCCTAGCTTTTTTCTGTGGGTTCTGGCAGACTCACTAACAAGGCAAACGCTTGACTGGCTGAGCTCTCTCTAGCCCCAGAGACATCTTTTATGATGGGAGAGCATACAATTGTGGACATGTGGACTCTAAGGTGATCTGTTAGTTGTACAAACAGTGAAGAACAGGCAAACAGGTCTGAAGCCCAGTATTTAGGCTAGAGAAAAAAAATGGCTGTTTAAAAAAATGGCTACCCAGAATTAGCCAGGAATGGGTGGAAGAGCAGCTTATAAGGAATAGTGGTGGGCCATAAGGCTGAGCTGGTCCAGAGCTGAGGGGCCGAGGGAAGATGCAGGAGCTGCCTGGGCAGAAGAGGATGCATACACTGTATCACTCAAGAAGCAGTCAGCTGGGTCACCTATGGCTAACAGTAAGAGAGAGAGGAGAGATGAGACCCCTTATTGGATTTAGCAGCTCCGAAATCAAGGAGGACTTTGGTAAAGTGTTTCGGAGAAGTGGCTGGGAGTGTGTTCAGGAAAGAACAGGTAGGAAGGAATTGGAGACAGGAGGCACCTCCAGAGGTGTTTGCTTTTTAGGGCAGGAGAGATTGGGTGGCAGGTACAGGGAAGCGGGAAAATCAATCAGAATCCACAACACAAGAGGAACACCTCTCCCGGGGCTGGAGGGCTGGACTCCCATTGAATTTAATGAAATGGAGAGGTCAGGGAGTCTAGGGAGGAACAGGAATTGTGTGCTGGGTCGGAGGTAAGCCCCACTCATTTCATCGTCTTATTTCTGACTAGTGTGAGAGGTGGCTCTGGGTGGGGGTGAGGGGAAAGAAAAAAATTGTTGGGCGCAGGTGCACCTGGGGGTTCTTGGGATCTACTGCCTAGGGCAAATGCTCTTCGCTGTGCATGGGAACTTTAGGTGGGATCACATGTTCTCAGCTGAATTCTTGGCACGTGATAAATTCTCAGGTTTTTGGCTAGGTTTGTGTTTGTGTGTTTCCAAATTCCAGTTTAGGCACTGCTAGGGAGGTAGTGCATCACGGGAGAAGTTGCCTTTTTTTTTTTTCCGAGACAGGGTTTCTCTGTGTAGCTTTGCGCCTTTCCTAGATCTCGCTCTGTAGACCAGGCTGGCCTCGAACTCACAAAGATCCGCCTTCCTCTGCCTCCCGAGTGCTGGGTTTAAAGGCATGCGTGCGCCACTACCGCCAGGCGAAAAGTTGCCTTTTTTAAAAAACTACTGTTTGTTGTGACGATTAAAGGGGAGGTGGTGGAAAGCACCCTACCTTTAATCTGGGAGGTGGGAAGATGAGCACAAAGGTAGCTTGCTAAAACTAGAAAATAGGAAGCAAAGATTTGAGAACTGAAGAAAACGAGTTAGTGAGAAGATGTGAGGATGGGATGCGCCTGGCTCCCTAAGGCAGCCCCTCACCCTCACCTGCCCGCCTACCTGCGGGCCGCCTGGCCTCCACAGGCCTCCACCTGCCCCAGTGTTGTCTCTCCAGGTGCCGCGGGCCAGAGCCCTCACCGGCCAGCGCCCGCACCCGCAGTTCGCCAGGGCGTCGTTTAGGCGTCGTCACCTAGCAACGCCACGCAGGCCCTGTCCGCGATGGGCGTCGGGACCTGTAGTTCGGAGCCGCCCTCCCTGGGTGCGCGTCCCGGGCGGGGTGCGGCGTGGCGCTGGGCGCGGATTGGCGGCCTCACCCGGCCCGTCCCACCCTCCACTCGCGGCGGGCAGGGGGCTTGTGGCGCCTTCGGCGCATGTGCGGCTGTGACCGGCGGAGGCGCGGGGTGCCAGCAATCCGCGAGGCGCCGCGCGCCCAGTGCCCGCGCCTTTCCGCGCGCCCGCCCGCCCGCGGGTTTGGGTCGGTCGCGCGCCGCTCGCTGAGCATCCTTCCGGCCGCGCACCTGCCCCGCGCACCTGCCGCCAGCTGCTCTGCGCTCGGCTCGGCGCTCACGATCCGCTTGCTCTGGCCGGTCCCGGCCCTGCCTGCGTGTCCTCCCCGTGCCGCAGCCGGGCCCGGGCTCAGCGCTGCGGAGGGCGAGGGCAGCCCGGAGCGCGGCCCGGGCCGGCGCGGCGATGATGAACAGGTTCCGAAAGTGGCTGTACAAACCCAAGGTGAGTGGCTCCAGTTGCGGACCATGCCCCCGGGTCGCGCTTTTCCCCTTCCAGTTCCCGTATCCTGCAGGTCCCTCCTTGGTGAGACACCTCGATTCCCTGGCCCTATGTGAATTCCCCTCTCCGGTTCCTGCGATGCCCCTTCCCTGCATTCTGCGACTTGGACAGACCGTGTACCTGGCGCGCACTGACTGCTCTTTCCTAAACCCAGTAGCAAACGGGGCTCGCTCTTTCCGGCCTGGGTGTATTATCATGTCCCCTATCCCTTCTGGTCTTGATACTAGATGGGCCCCCAGCTCGCACTCAGTGGTCTCAACGTGCGTGCTCAGAGCCCCTACTTCTCTTGGTTACCCCTTGCCGCACCGCAGATGCCTCTTCATCTTTCCGCACCACAATTATTCTGGCCTAGGATAGTGGGCCTCCTACCCTCCCTTCACTTGTGAACCAAGCTTCCCCTCACTCCCCTTTCTCCAATCCCAAGGCTTTGGTCAGACCCTTTCTTCCTGTCTTTAGAGGGTCCTCACGCCGCGGTTCGGTCCTCCCAAACCGAACTGATTCGACCTTAGTCCACTTGGCATCTCTATCCTGATACTGTACCCATCGGCACCCTTTTGGATCTCGGACCAGTCCTCCGCCCGGTCGCCGGGTGAGGCTCTTGGA
Organism: Peromyscus maniculatus bairdii; assembly: GCF_049852395.1. NCBI lineage: Eukaryota > Metazoa > Chordata > Mammalia > Rodentia > Cricetidae > Peromyscus > Peromyscus maniculatus. Next base: position 4,735,399 of record NC_134861.1, read on the forward strand.
GCCTGCAGCCTCTGCGGGCCGGAGGTGAGATTCGCCAGCCGGCGCCTCTCTTGGCTCCGCCGGGTCGGGTCCCGGCGGCGCGCCCCGCGCCTCGGCAGCTGCGCCAGTCGCACTGCGGGCGCTGCGTCCCCGCCGCCTGCCTAGGGCTCGTGGCCGGAGCAAGACCCGGTGCGCTGTGCTCCAGGCCGAGAGGTGCAAAGCTGAGATCCAGCAAAGGTCTAGGACGCACCCGCAGCGTCTAAAGCTGTGTGTTGGGAGCCCGCAGAGCCAGAGGACGCCAACGCTGGAGGTCTTCAGGGGGTCACGACCTGGGTGGGGTCACTGCAAAGACCAAGGGCGGGAGCAGTGCAGCGGCTGCGTGCTGGTGCCTCCGAAGTCGGAGGCCTCCTTCTCATTGGCCCACCCAAAGAACTGACCCTTCTCCCGCGGTGACTAGCCACTTTTCTTGGTTTAGGGTTCCTGTCCCAGACTCTGTGAATGATCTCTCGGGGTGGGGTTTCCATAAAATCATGTCTGCTGGCGCGCACGTTCTGAAGAGACATTCTGTTTGGAAGACTGGCCCTCAAGGTTTGGGGGACGTTCAGAGACCTCAAAGAATCGTGTTTTTGGCCTCTGAGGTCGGGAAGTTTTTCCTTGGGTTGGAGAGTGTCGGGATGAAGGCTTATAAAACGTGGAGCCGCCTTTGATCAGCCTTGGTCTGGCCATAAGTATTCTGGATTCTTGCACGCCGGTGCAGCAGTGGTTCGTGCTCTTGTCTTCCTTGTTGTGGGGCAATTGAACCTGGGGGCGGGGGTGGGGCTCTTTTGACCCTGGCGATGGGTGTGGTTTGGGCCTGCTTGCCCTTAACCACGCCCTAGACGTCTAGCCCTCTTTGCTGCAATCGCTTCAGTATGCTCAGCCCTCCCTGCTGTTGCTTTGTGGGTCTGCCCGGGGGCCGCAGCAGCTCCTGCACTGAATATCTGTACAAGGAGTGGTTCCCCCCCCCTTTTGAGTGACTTTTTAGCACAAGAAAAACCAAACCAAACAACAACAAAACAAGTTCAGCGATGAAAAGTCATTGCAGGGGGAGGGATTTACTCTTTCAATAACACGCCAGGGGGACAGATGGGACTGTTTGCATGCAAAGCTACATTCCTGTCTCTGAGAATGCTTGTGGGGGTGCTGGGGATGCCCAGGTCCCATTTCCAGCAGTGCCACAGTGGGAAGAGTGTGTTCTGTGACCCTCCACTTCAGTGGTTGGAAGGGAAGGCGCAGTGCTGAATTCGCAGTGGCCTTCCTTCGAGGATGAGCCCCAAAGTTAAGGATCACATCCATAAAGTTCCCTGTTTTTGCAAGCAACTGCTTTCTCCGTGCAGACCATACATAGCAAGTGGAGAGTTGAGTTAGTAACTTTGGGTGATTCAATCCAAAGCTGCCTACTTTTTAGAAGGGAAGAGATAGGTCAGATTTCCCCCACTGCAGTCCTGGTCCTCACTGTCATCTCTCAGAGCTGTCTGATACTGTCCTTGACCTCTGGACTTGAGCCACATCTCTGTCTCAGATCTCTGCTCTGGCCATGGCCGTCTCTGGAGCTGGTGCCCTGTGGTCAGGCTAATCGTGAGCCATCTCTTGTCCGAGATCTTTCATTGGACTTCAATGTCTTGATTGTTTGAAGCATTGGGTGGTGTTATGTCATCCTTGTAGATTTTATTTTTCAAACCAAAGCTCAGGTTTTTGCCTCCAATTATGAACAGAATTTTGTGTCTCCTTCCTGCTTAATTGAACATATTTTGGCACAGGTTGGCCTTCAGAAGATTCTGGGTCTGGAAGAGTTAAGTGCTAGTAGTGGGGGATGTCTGGAGGAGATTGCTGACACAATTCCCTTTTTACTTTCCTATTTAGATCTACTATTTAAACCACATTTAAATGTAACTCCTGCTTTGGTTTAAAGCTGAACACACACAGACCTGGTTCATTACATGTGGTGGAAATATTTTGGAAAATGCTGTTGTTCCTACAGTTCAGAAAAGCAATGGGAAATGCTTAGAGTATATATATATATATTTTACATGATGTAAGTTTTGGTTTCTGAAGCACTAAAAACTACTTAAGTTGGATGAAAAACATACCCGGTGAATAGTACAATAGTTGATACTGAAATGGCATTTTTCAAAACATTTTATTTCTGTTGATTTTCTTTCCTTTTCTTTTTTCTTTTTTTTGGTTTTTCGAGACAGGGTTCTCTGTGTAGCTTTGCGCCTTTTCTGGAACTCACTTTGTAGACCAGGCTGGCCTCGAACTCACAGAGATCCACCTGCCTCTGCCTTCCGAGTGCTGGGATTAAAGGCGTGCCGCCGCCGCCGCCGCCGCCGCCGCCGCCGCCGCCGCCACCACCACCACCACCACCCGGCCTCCATTGATTTTCTTAAAGTCAGCTCTTGAACAGCTTTTATGTATTTATTTATTTATTTATTTATTTATTTATTTATTTATTTATTATTTATTTATTTATTTATTTATTTATTTTCCTTGATGGAGGGAGACCTCTCAGGCTCACAGTATTCTGACTCTGGAGGCTGTAAGGGAAAGGCAGGCAGTAAGGGCTCTGAGGCTGTGCTGTCCATATTCCGCTTTTCTTTAGAGCGCTTTGTACAGGCAAAGACTTTCTCAGAAAGAATGTATGCTTCAGAAAGGTGAGGCAGGGGTTGGGGATTTAGCTCAGTGGTAGAGTGCTTGCCTAGCAAGCGCAAGGCCCTGGGTTCTGTCCTCAGCTCCAGGGGGAAAAAAAAGACAGAAAGGTGAAGCAGTGGGTGCCTTCCTTTGAAGCGAAAGTCTCAGCTAGCTTTTACCTTGGCTATAACTCTCTCTGACTGACGTGGGTTGATATTGCTGGCTACCAGGAGGGAGAAAGTTGTCTTGGCAGAAGAGGATAGGGGCTCCAGGCTGGGTCCCTGGCTAAACTAGGATTCCTGGCTGTCATGGGCAAGCTTACTGATGGGCATGAAGGATGCATTTGTATTTTCCATCTTTGATTCGCAGGTGGGTGGTGCTTGTCAAGGGGGATGGTGATGGTGGATGTGGTGTCTAGTGTCTGTACTCAGCCACGTACCCCACAAAAAGCCTTCTTGTCTCATCCCTAAAGTGCTTCTTGGGGAGGGGCTGTTGACCTGCATGCCTGCTCCTTTGCTGTGGAGTTTCCTTGCAGTCCTTCACTGAGTGATGCTGAGATACTGTTTGCAAACATTTAGGGTTCAGATTACAGATGAGATGGCCTTCACCAAGGGAAGCCAGTGAGACTTGCTGGCTGTGTTTTCTTTTAACAAACTGTTTTTGTTTTTAATTGCATTTATTTAATTATGTATTTATTTTGTGTGCAGGGGTCTGCGCATGCCATGGTGCACATGTGGAGGTCAAAGAACACTTTTCGGGCTTTGGTTCTCTCCTTCCTCCATGTGGCACACAGGGATACAATTCAGGCCTTCAGGCTTAGCGGCAAGCACCTATACTGCTGAGCTTTCTGCCCTATTTTTTGATACTGGTTTTCTCGTTGAGCCTGGAGCTCACTGTTGTGATGAGATTTTTCTGTCCAGGGAGCTCCGGGAGTCCTCCTGGCACTGTGGTTATAGACATTCAGTGCTGCACCTGACTTACCTAGGTGCTGGGAAACCAAACTCAGGACTTCATAGTTGGTGCAGCGAGCACTTTACCTATTGCCGCATCCCATAGCCTCAGTAGGCCGGGGTCCAGATCCAGTTAGGGGCCTTTCTAGTTCTCACTCAGATGCCAGCCCACCTTGCGCAGACCATTCTATTGGCTGCCTATCTCTAGCTAGCCTCCAGCCCCCATGCTCCTTGACTAGTGGCCAAGGGTATGTGGTACCTGGAGGTGCAGTAGTGGGTGGGGGCAAGTCTAGGGTTGGGGCAGGGGGGGTAGTGGTCCCTGTCACCTGCTTTCATCTCCCACCCCTTCCATCTTCCCACCCCTTTCTTCAGACCCGGCACTCTCAGGCTGTGGCTAGGCCGGGCTAGGGAGCTTAAAGTGGCTTCTTAGATCTCCTCTATGCAGAGCTCTCAGCGGGAAGCTGGTCTCACTTCCCAGGCTTTCCTGTGGTTTCGGTAGTGGGCACTGGGGAGGGGGGGGCTCCCAGCTCCTGTGAATGGGCAGGGTAGGGAGAGGCAGTGCTGCCAGCAGGGCCAGTGTTGGTTTCTGTGGGACTCTGTCATTGCTGAGGCTCTGTTCCCAATCAGAGCAGCCGGCTTACTGGAAATGTGTGAGATGGTTTCTGTTAAATGGGCGAGTCATAGCTGGAAGTCCTAGGCTTCACTTAATTGATATTTGGCGTTGGCATCCAGGAAGGTCATGTGGGTGTGCACACTGCCCCACACTAAATGGGACAGCGCTTACCTTCCTTCACCCTTAAGAGGAGAGATGGTGTTTAAGGCAGTTTTAGTGCCTGCTTTGGTGCACCGAAAACTCCTAGGATAGCAATTATGCTATCTTCGTAGTGCAGAAATGCACACTGAAGAGCCCATCAGCGCAGCACACTTCTGTCTTGTCAGAGTTGACAGCGACATGGTGGAGGTGTGTTCTGTGCCCTGCAGAGGCACGTGACAGTGAGCTGATCCGAGCTCAGAGAGAAGCAGACGCTTAGAATTGGGTGAGTTTTAGGATTTTCTCTCATTTTAAGTTGTCCTGAGTCTTTGCTCTGGCCATGGCTTCTGTGACTATTGTGGCACTGGGCCCAAGAGACAAGGCAGCAGGGGGTTTCCCCATTGGGGCCTGGGAGGGGATCCTTGCCCTATCCCTCTTAGCTCTGTGCCTTAGTTTCCCTAGCTGTCTGGTGGAAGTGATGGGACCAGCCATGCAGAGTTGTTGGGAGCAAAGATCCATGGTGGTAGCTCGGCCACAACTTTTGTCAACATCAACAGAACTCATGGGCAGGATAAGAGGGTATGCCTCACTGCAGGAGCCCCAGAGGCTATCAGAGCCTTCAGCTGCTTCTGTCAGGTCCTTGTGAGGGTGGAAGAGTCTCCACAGGTGCACACCGCCCCTGCCCTGTTTGTTTTTGGTGCTGAGAGCAGAGCCTGGTGCAGGTTACCTCAGGGATCCTGAAGGACGTAGCCATGCAGAGCTTTAGTACAGCCGGAGACCACACTTCTTTCCCAAGGGTGGGGATGCTGGCTGCCAAGTACCTGCCCTATCCAGGTACCGCCTTCCTGTTGTTGGGATGGCTGGGGCTGAATGGCAGCAATAGGCCATCTCGTCAAGCCTGGCTCCAAGTCTCTCTAGCCATCCTCTCATGGCTTGTCTCCTGCCTGGTGTCTGGAGGCGCAGGATCCAGGCAGGATCCCAGAGCCACAGGGAGAAAGAGTCTGGTATAAGTGATAGCTTGGGACTTACCCGCTTTCCATCCCACTAATCTGTGGTTGGCTATGCTAGCTAGGTGGGGAGACATGTTGATCAAACACAGAGATTTGGGGTTGTTCTCTTTAACATTTAGACTATCCCAATGGACTTCACTTTTACAAATGATGTCTTGGGAAGGACAAGTGAGTTTGATGCAGGCTCACAGCATGAAGAGGCGGAGCTGAGGCCTGTCAAACCTCAGAGCTGGGACAGAAACCCCCCTTGTCCTTTGCATGTCAGCGAAGTCCCATTTTCTGCAGGAAGGAAGTGTGGCTGTTGTCAGCTTTTAAATGGGTCCCATTTGGCTAGACAATTACTTTTGTACTTTCCACAGTTGGGTTGCAAAGAAACTTAGATATTGATGGGCAATCCAAGTGTTTGAAGGGGGAAGACAAAAATGAATAGATTTTTTTCAAGTGATCTGAATAGATTAAGGCGAAGTAGAATAGAACATTTTCTATTATGGTAATTTATGTAGAGTAGTTGGGTAAGATGAATGGATGGTTTTTCCCTTACTGTATTTGAAGCTCTTCAATTTCTCATTGTTTTCATCCTCGGTGGAGGCAGAGGGTGGCAGAGAGTGGAGGTCCTCCCAGCTCCATGTGGCTAGCACTCTGCCTCTGCTATGGTGAGTTCCTCCAACTGAGCCTCACTCCCCATGCCAACCAGACAGGGTGGTGCCCTCGAGTCTCAGGGAGATGGGAGGCAGTAATCATCAGTGTCTGAGACTGTTCCAGTTATTTTTTAGGAATATTATGGCTGAAAGACCATCTATGAACATAATCAACTACATAAATGTCAGTTAGGCTCTTATAAAGAGTGCATCCATGTTCTTAGCAGTGTCAGGAATAGTAAATAGTCAAAAAGCAGGGACAGCCCAAGTGTCTGTCAACAGATGAGTGTGGGTCCCTGGAATTGAACTCAGGTCATCAGTGTTGGTGGCAAGCACTTTACTCACCACCATCTGGCTGGCCCTCGAGCACTGTTTGAGGTTAATAGATAACCAAGGAAAAGATGTTCAGAGTCTTGGTCCTGGGGTACTTGCTGTTCTGGTTTCATAGCTGATGTCTGCTCATCTAGAAATGATCCCTGCATTCCCTGCTGGTGGGGTCACCTCTGGGGCATCTCTGAGGAGGATCCTCGCATCCTTCTTAGCCTCTCTTTCTGCTTGGGCAGCCATGGGCCTTCACCTGCGGCTTCTAAAATATCACGCAAAGGGATGGTGTGTCTTAGATGAGTTGTTACTGGTTAATTCTGCCAAATCTCTACAGCCATACACACAAGTTGCTCAGCTGAGTGTCGCTTAGCTCTGTTGCAGTTTGTCAGGAGTAGGAAGGAAACAGGGTGCTAGCCCCATACGAGATCTTGTTTGTTTGTTTTCGAGACAGGGTTTCTCCGTGTAGTATTGGTGCCTGTCCTGGATCTCGCTCTGTAGCCCAGGCTGGCCTCGAACTCACAGAGATCAGCCTGGCTCTGCCTCCCGAGTGCTGGGATTAAAGGTCACGTGGGCCTGACCTTGAGGGAGAGGGGCAAGCCTTAGAGAGGTGACCCTTCAGCTGCGATAGTGGAAGGACAGACAGCAGTCAGCAGAAGGAAGGCAAGGGGCACCTGAGATGTAGGTGGATCTGGCCAAATTGCTAACTGTGTCTGGAGCACTAGGAATGAGTTGGGGAACATTAGGGATATGTTGGGGAGCACTAGGAATGAGTTGGGAAGCACTAGGGATATGTTGGGGAGCACCAGGGATGAGGTGGGGAGCATCAGGGATGAGGTGGGGAGCACCAAGGAGTCATCTCTACCTTTGGGGATCACTCCAGGCTTGCTGGTGAAATAAGCAGGACTGGTAGTTGGGGAGGGTGTCTTTGGTGCAAGGACAGCTGGGGGCTCTTGATGGAGAGAAACGATGGACCAGGAGCGTGGACAGGGGTGGGCAGGGCCTGGATGGGGAAGGGGAGAATTGAGAGTTCTACTGTTTGTAGAATGGGAAGCATGGAGGGGCTGGTAGGCAGGACAGGAGTTGGGGTTTGGACTGGCGTGTTTGAGGAGCCAGGCAGTACCTCTGAGAGGAGGGTAGAGGGAAAGGACGGACTTGACCCATGACCCTAGGGAAGATATTGCAGATGGACAGCCTCACCACAGGTGTCTGGAAATAGGAGGAAAAATGCACAGGGACAGGTTCTAAGTTCTGAGCTGGCAAGAGAGATCAGTCCTCTAGATCTAGGAGTAAGAGCCAAGGCTGGTGACATGGTGTGTGTGTGTGTGTGTGTGTGTGTGTGTGTGTGTGTGTGTGTGTGTGTGTGTGTGTGTAGGGTTCCTATGGAAGCTTCAGCTGGCAGTCTGTTCCAGGGGGTGGAGCTATGGCTGGACAGGGTAGTTCTGCTAGACCACACAGGTCCACAGAGCCTGGTCAGATGGCTTCTAAGCAGCATTCTATGGTTTCTCATCCTGATGGAAGCTCAATTGAGATCCCCCTCCAGTACAGGAGATGGAACCCAGGGTCTGCATGTACATGCTGGGGTGTACTCTCCTATGGAGCCTATATCCCAATCCCTGAGTCGAGATGTTCTGAAGGGAGATTCTGGGTAGCAGAGCAGATTCTGGGATGGCGTTGCGCATCCCAGGCCCAGCACGGAAATCACACAGCACAGCGTCACTATGATGGCACTCACAGTGCCAGTCCTCGCTGGTTGGAGGCTGACAGTCACTTCTCTGTTAGGGCACCAGAATGTGTGTACACAGAGATATCCTGGGAAGCACTTGGAGTGTTGGCTTAGGCCAAGGGATAGGAGGTTAGGTTTGGGGAGCCCTTTCAAAGAGTATCAAATGGGATTTCAGGAAAGAGAACAGAGTGGAGGAGGAGATGTTTTAGCTCATGGCTTGGAATTTCTTGAAGTGAATGATGGAGTTCAGTAAGCGCAAATCCTAGGTGGGTGAGTGGTACCGAAGAGATACATCAGTGGGACTGTGGGTAAGAAGCAGCTGTTTCATAAAGAGACAAAGCTGATGTCACTTCCAGTTTTGGAGGTTTAAGTCTGTGCTGGTTAGTTTTTTGTCAGCTTGACACAAGCTGGGATAACCTGGGAAGAGGGAACCTCAATTTAGAAAATGTCCTCATCAGATTGGCCTGTAGGCAAACTTGTGAGGTATTTTCTTGTTGTGAGAGGGCCCTGCCTGTTGTGGGCGGTGCCACCCCTAGGCAGATGGGCCTGGATTGTGTAAGAAAGCAAGTTGAGCAAGCCAGTGAGCAGCGTTTCCCATGGCTTCTGTTTCGGCTCTTGCCTTGCGTTCCTGCCTTCAGTTCTCTGGATGAAGGATTATAAACTGTAGGATGAAATAAATTCTTTTTTTCCCCAAGTTGCTTTGGTCATAGTGTTTATCACAGTAACAGAAAGCAGAGTAGAACCAAGTCCAACATTGGATGGCTCCATTGGTTTGGCCTCTGGTGAGAGTTGTGGATGACAAGCACTGTGTGTGTGTGTGTGTGTGTGTGTGTGTGTGTGTGTGTGTGTGTGTGTGTGTGAGAGAGAGAGAGAGAGAGAGAGAGAGAGAGAGAGAGAGAGAGAGAGAGCGCTTTCATTGCCAAACGTGAAATTAGAGAGGCCACAGTCCTGTCAGCGGTCCCAGTGAGTTAAGCACCTCCCACCAAGCCCCACTTCTTAAGATCCCATCATCTCCCAATAGCACCATCCTGTAGACCACGTCTTCAGTTGTGGTGGGTGTTTGGGGGACACACCCGTACCTAAACTCTCATACTGCAGAACACAGAAATCTTAAGGGACCCGAGGGGAAAAGACTGGGCTGGTAAAAGGTCTCACCTCTAGGGTTAACAGCTGGGTTGAGTAAAGACTGGAGGTCCAGAGGTCTGTGGATGAAATCTTTCTGGGCTGGAGGAGCAGAGTCCTGATCTTAGCTAAGCTGTGGTTTTCAAAGAAGAGTGGAATGAAAGACAGTTTTAGATGAAGACAAAAAAGTAACCACCCCCAAATCCTTGCTGAAGAAGTACTGGGAAATAGTCTCCAAAAGAAATCAAAGTCAGAAGGAAGGTGTGGGAGGTAAGAGCGCTGGTGGGCAGAGATGCCTGGGTGCACATGGGCACAACCAAAGAGCAGTTGCTGTGTGGAATGATGGGAGTCTGTGCCTCTCAAGAATGTGGTGAAGACCTGCATGGGTTTGAGCTGGTGTGGGTTGCCTAAGGTGCCTGGCTCCAGACCATGATTCCACTGTGTGAATTAGTGCAGGGCAGATGCTGGGATAACGGGCAGAGCAGGTAACTTCTGAGGAGGACAGGGAAGCTAGAGCAGGATGATGCCATCAACGGAAGCTCTAGGAGGGACAGGGTGGCAAAGCCGCACGGTCAGTCAGAAAGAGCAGCAGTGCTGTGGAGTGACCACACATGGCCTGGCTGTTGTGGTAGATGTGGGCAAAGCTAGCCCACCTGGCCAGACGCTTGGATGGTGTTTAAAAATCCCGCTGCAAGCTGTTGGCTGCAGATGATTCCTGGGATCTACGGAGTGGTGGTGGAGAGAGAAGATTTGTCATTTCCCAAAGCAAGGGAGTGAGCCTGTGTTAGTGTTGGCCAGCTGCCTGCCTGCTACAGAGCCTGGAAGCCTGGTACGTGAGTGCATACACACACACCCTTGTGTGTGTGTGTGTGTGTGTGTGTGTGTGTGTGTGTGTGTGTGTGTGTGTGTGGTCACTGGCCTTCTGAGGGAGCTGGCTCTGAGAGGGAGGTTGGTCTGCAGGATATTTGCTGAAGCCTTTTGGAAGGAAGGGAAGGAGGCAAGATTGGGTATAGGGAAAGCCGGACTGTGGTGCAGGGTTAAGGAAGGACTCGGCTAACCCCGTGGTCCCCAAAAGCTGGGATGGCTCTTTGGTGTAGCCTCCAGCTGAGCCAGGTGGCTGGGGTTGTCTACCTCTGCTGGACAGGTCCAGATGGTGGTGTCATGCAGGAGCCCTTCCCTAACTAGGGATGGGGGTGGGTATTGGCTACAACACTAGAAACACTAGAAGCTCTCGCAACAAGGTCTTTGGTGTAGATACGCTTTGCACAAATGCCATTTTGGTGTCACCTGTCCTTGACACTGTTGGAATACTTCTCACTGATACTGACCTCACTGCCTCTTGTGTTAACTTGAGGCTTCTGGAAAGGCCAGGCTAACGCCTGGCAGAAGCTTCTCAGATGGACTGTTTGACACTGTAAATAAGTGTGCCTTCCTCTTGTTTGAGTCTGTGTGTGTTTGGAGAGAGATGGCCACATCTAGATCTTGGTGATGACTATGTCCTCACCCCTGACTCCTGACATGACTGGAGGACTCTGTGTTCCATTGGGTGTGTACTAGGTTATTTTGTGGTCTTGATAACTTTAGGCTTTTGTCGAAGCATTTCAAGAAGCATCAGGAGCAGCTACGTTTTCCAAGGCTGATGGAATTCTGACAGTTGGCCTTATTTACACAGCTCTGTTTCCCAGGTCTGGATATGAACCCAAGGAGGCTGTAATTGCTGGTAGGAGGCCTCTGGCTGCAGGGCTAAGTCATGGTTTGGATTTTGTGGAAGACAGATGAGATTAGACAAGCTAATAGCTTCAGTGCAGGGGCCCAGGAACTATTCTAGGCTCCCTGAGGTCTCGGTCTCCTCAGCTACAAGGTGACACCCAGATCACTTGTGCTTTGAACCAAACACAGAGGTCAAGCAGTTTTCACAAAATGTTAGTTATTGTATCTGAATATTCCTCTCTTACTCTTCTTTTGAAATCTAGAAGAGGAGGTGCTGGAGAGATGGCTCAGTGGTTAAGGCAGGCTTCCTGCCCTATCAGAGGACCTGAGTTCAAATCCCAGTGCCCACTGTGGGCAGTGCACAGACACCTGTAACTCCAGCTCCAGGGTATCTGATGCCTTCTTATAAACTCCATGGGTACCTGTACACACACACACACACACACACACACACACACACACACACACACTCATAAAAAAATTTAAAAAAAGTATTAAAATCTTAAAAAAAAAAATAAAATCTAGAAGAGAGGAAGCATTGAACTTGAGTTCCTGACCCTTAAGTGTTTATCACTTGTATTATGTATGTGCTAACAGGGTGGGGGTGGGGGTCCAGGTTGGAGCTGGAGTGCTCAAATCTGAGTGAAGAGGGGGATTTCAGGCTGACTAGGGAGGGCTGGATTCCTACCAGCTCTGCCCAGATGGTGTCTCACACGGGGAGGCCACATAATTTCAACCACTGCTTGGAAGGAAGATAGCTTTTCACAGCCGAGGGAAGTTGTAATGTTCCTGGGAAAGTTAGCAATCGTGGTGGCTGGCCATATCCTTAGCACTGGTGTCTGCGCTGTGCCACCACCATGGGGGGTGCCGAGTGGTCTGAAGAGCAGAGAACGGTGTGCACCTCCTGGTGCATTGGTGGGTGTCAGCGTGAGGTCACTGATTCAAACCCTGTGTTGTGTGGCGACCATTCACATAACAAGAGTCCCATGCACCCAGAAATCCAGGCCCGTGTCTTGGGGCTGTGAGCTGACTTAGAAGCGTTCTCTTTTGTTAGGAGATGTGGCGTCATTAGGACGTCACAGGCACAAAGCCAGAGCTGTCATATCGAATGGCTTCTGACTCTTCTCACATCCACCTTGTATAAGAAACTCAGTGGCGTGAGGGATCCTGTGACCATAACTGAGTCCACCCCTGCCCTTCCCCTGGCCATGTGAAGTCCTTTGGGCCAGGTACTAGAGGGCCTGGGACCACAGGCTGCTGGGGTTTGAGCAGGGTAGTGTAACAATGCACTTGCAGCTGGCATAACACTGGCCCTCAGATGCCCCCATCCTCACCCCCGGAGCCTGTGACTATACTACAAGATGTCCCTGGGAGAGTGGGCTTTCCCCATTATTTGGGAAGGTCCTGCAACTACAGGTGTCTAATGGCAGGCGAGGGAAGTGGGAGTGGGAGATGGGGGCCAGAGGGAGCTGGGACAGTGGAGGGTCAGAGAGGCAGTATTGCCTACTGTGAATGGCGGTGGAGGCTTTGATGTGCAGTGCTCAGATCTGGGGCATGAGAAAGCCCAGGATGCCTTGCTGTGATCTCGTCTTCTAGACATGAGATATTAAGCTCAGCTGTTTTAAGGTATGAAGTTTGCCTCAGGGGAACATACTAGGGTTCAAGAGTTCATGAGGCCCTGCTCAGGACAGTAAGAACCCAGAAGTACCAGGTGTCTTCCATGGCATGGCTGATGGGCCATGGAGTGTCCACCCTGGGCCTGGGCTGTGGTGTGAGTCACTGTGGAACAGGGTGTGAACGAGTCTCAGCAGCATCGTGGTAAGTGCAAAACACCAGCCTCAAAATATCACATACGCATGACATCCTTTTTATAGAGCTAAAAACAACCAAAAATACACTTTAGGATGACATATGGCAACAACCAGGCTGTCTGGACGGGCCTGGGCTCAGGTGAAGGTCGCACTGTAGGGAGGTGGCAGTGTGCGGGCGGGCGGACATAACCGAGCTGGTTCCACCTGCGTGTCCGTTGATGGGCTCCTACCCCTGCTCTGAAATAACCTTTGCAACCTTTAATTTCTTTTTGCAGAGTTGAAAAAGTGTGTCTTTGGCCTGTGCAGCTTTCCTTCCAGGGAGTCCCCAAGCCAGGGATTTAAAAATTATTGCTGTCCGCAGCATTGTGTGGGAAACAGCAAGCTTTTTGGAGAGTAAAATGATCAGTAATTCGCCAGAGGCACAAGTGTTTGCCTGGTGACCAGTTGTGCAGAGATGACGTCACAGTTCACATTCCTCCACAGCCTGCATGTCCCATGCCAAGGAACTCCAGGAACCCCCGGGGGCTCTGTGCTGAGGACCTGTGTGGGCCTCTGGGTGCCCTGCACCAAGTTCCTGGGAAGGCTTCCACAAGCCTTGTGTCAAGGGGGTTCCAGGGCCTCCCAGGTGCCTCACTGAGGATCTGTAGGGACCTTGGGAGTGCCCTGAGTTGAGTTGCTATGGTGGCTACTGGTGCCCTGTGTCAGGGAGTTGCAGGGACCTCCAGGCTCTCAGATGAGAAATAATTGGCTGTCTCTAATCAATGAGACATCTTTGGTGGTGAGAAAGACACAGCCTGTGGTCCTTGTAGGGGGAACTCTGTAAATTTGTTTCCTTCCAAGACAGAAACAAAAGAGCCTTTTTTCCCCCCTCTGAATCTATAAGGGTATAAAAGCTCTTTTCTCAGAGTGCCAGGATCGATCTAGTGAGCCCATTTGTCTACATTTTGTGAGTTCTTTCAGCTGAGGTGTGTGATGCCTGATTTTCATTAAACTGATGGGTCCAAGCTCGAGTGATATGTTTAAATATTGAGTATGGGGGGATGCCAGGTGGGTGTTTTGACAAAATAATTAAGGAAACCTAATGTCACTTTCCTGATGACTTTTCCTCCCAGCTCTGTGACGAGCTCAGGAAGGGAAGAGCCTTTAAATGATGATGCACTGTGAGCTGCCAATTGTAGTTGTAAGTTAAAATAAAATTTTAGGTGAGGTGTGGTGATGCACACCTGTCCTTTCAGCTTGGTGGGAGACTGAGGCACGGGGGTCTCCAGTTTGAGGCCAGCTTGGACTAGGTGACAGGGTTGTGGTGGCTATTCTTGCTTGTCAACTTGATTATATCTGGAATGGACTACAATCCAGAAATGGAGGGCACACCTATGAGAGATTTTTCTGCTTGGTTTGAAGTGGGTGAATCCACTTCTAGTCTGGACCTTTGAGGCAGGAAGACACACTTGTCATCTGGGCCACCCCTTCTGTCGGAAGCCTATAGAGGACACGGAAGAAGGAAGCTCTCTATATCATTGCCTGCTCGCCCTCACCTTGCCAGCACATCCATTCCTTCACTGGAGCCTACTTCTTCAGGATTCCAGCACATACCGAAGACCAGCTGAGCCAGCCAGCCTTGTGGGACTGAGCGGCTACTAGATTCTTGGACTTTCCATTCACAGTCACCATTGTTGGATTAGCTGGACTGCACCCTGTAAGTCATTCCAATAAATCCCCCTTTTATATATATCTAGAGAGATTCATTCCCTAAGTTCTGTGACTCTAGAGAACCCTGACCAATACAAGGATCCTGTTTCAAGAAACATTTTCCCTTTAGATGCATGAGCCAGTAAGGCACAGAGAGATAGTCTATTAAGAGCCCTAAATTTTAAATATTAAGTGCTGGAGAGATGGATCAGGGGTTAAGAGTAATTGTTATTTTCACTTCTTTAGCTATTACTCAGTCAGTCACCCCTACAAACATTATAATTATTTTCTAGAAATTATATTGCATTCTTGAGATATCTACTGGCTGCCCTTCCAGAGGGTCGAATTCCCAGCACCCACATGCCTGCTCACAACTCTCTGTAATAACTCCAATTCCAATGGATCCAGTGCCCTCTTCTGTCCTCTACAGGCAATGCATTCATGTTGTGCACAGATAGACAAAGGCAGACAAAACACCCATACACATAAAATAAAATACAATTAAAAAGACCCCTAAGTTTATTTTCTTCCACTGTAAAGTATGAATCTGTCCTGACCAGCTTTGTAAACGTTGGCATTAAATGGCCTCTTCCTATTGGTTACATCTATTGTACATATGGATTTAAAGAAAGAATGATGTAACCATCTCCTTTTGAACATCTTGTCTATTTCCTAGTTTTTGGCTCATGTCTGTTTGTTTGTCTCTGCTGCAACCTGGAGTTTCCTTAGTTACTGGATTTTTGATGAGGTTGGAAAGCGATTGCCTGGTGCTGCTTATTTATGGGAAGGTTGGGGTGCTAAATACCTCTAGACGGAGCTTTCTGAGTTGGATTGTATAGGAGGCAACTTCTCAAGAGTGCACCATCACAGGAAGATGCATTTTTCCTCTCTAGGACTTTTTTTTTTTTTTTTTTTTTTAAGTAAAGTTCAGAGCTGGAGAGTTGGCTCAGTGGTTAAAAGCATTTCATGTTCTTACAGGACTGAGATTAGAGTCCTGTTGTCCACATGACAAGTTCATTGCTACCTGCAACTCCAGAGGATCTGATGCACTCTCCTGGGCTATGTGAGCATCCATACACATGTGGCATACAACTACACAAATACAAATAACACAAAAATAAAAATAAATCTTTGAAAAGTAAAGTTCAGGTAACATAAAATTAACTACCTCTACTATTGCTTCTTCCTCCCCCGCCCCCCAGTGCTAGGAATCAGAGCCAGGGTGTTGTGCACTCTGGCAGGTGACCTACAACTGAGCTACACCCCAGCCTCAAATTAATAATTTAAAAAATGAGTGATTTAAGCATTTAGTACAGTCAAAACATGCAGCTGCCCCCTTTATCTAGTCCTCCATGTCTCGTCATCCCCAAAGAGAGCTCTGTGTTGGTTAAGCAGCCTCTCTGACATTGCCCATCCCTGAGCCCCTAGCAAGCATGCTTGCTGGAGCACTGCAGTGAGCAACTGAGGAGCAGTTAGAACAATGGTGTTAG
This sequence comes from Peromyscus maniculatus bairdii, assembly GCF_049852395.1. Classification (NCBI taxonomy): domain Eukaryota; kingdom Metazoa; phylum Chordata; class Mammalia; order Rodentia; family Cricetidae; genus Peromyscus; species Peromyscus maniculatus. Next base: position 4,751,266 of record NC_134861.1, read on the forward strand.
TGTGTGATGACATCACAGGTCCGGAGGTGAACAGCCCCGGACAGCAAAGAGCAGGACCAGGTGTTGTCCCACCCGACCCACAAGTACCAGGAGCCACTGTGTGACCTTGACCAGGGCTTGGTCTTTCTGTGCCTCCACTTCCACCCCATCAGTGACGTGGTTTCGACATCTCTGACCATAAGTAGGTGCCTGGGGAATGCAGCCAAGTGTACAGATCTGCTGGTGCCTCTAGAAATGTGAAGTGTCGTGATGAAAAATAGAACCCAACTCTGAAGAAACACACGCAGTTTCTCTGTAAGCAAGTCAAAGACGCAGTACACTTGAGAGCCCTTGCAGGACACTTGGGAGGGCTGCTGCTTCCACTAAGGTATGGACAAACCTCAGCAAAACATCACGTCACCCCAGGGAGGAGAAAATGCTGACAGCTTGCACATCCTGAGCTCGCTCAGAGAGCTGAAGTCATGGGGCAGGGCAGGTCATCTGGTGCAAAAACCAGGAGTTAAAACTGGCCCCTGAAATGCCACACTCTAGCTCCCTGCCCCTGAAATATGCAATATGATTTTTAGGTCCAGCTTCATCATGCTGTGTGGCTTGGTATTCTCCTGGAGGTCATCCAGTGGGGCTGGTCCAAGGTCCCTCAGTAACTGGCACTCTCCACAGCAGGCAGTGTAAATGCTCAGTGTAAATTCCTCAGAGAGAGGAAGCATGTGGGGTTGCTGCTCAAGGAAGAAGGGGCACACGAGAGGCATGTTGGGGGATCGGTAGCTGAGAGACACTCTGCTGATGGCCACTGAGCAAAGGAACCTCTTAGGTGCCACCACCAGGTATTGGGTTCTGCTAGCTACCTGGGTGAGTGTGGAAGTGATTTCTCTTCAGAGATTCTCACAGAGCAGAGAACATGAGCATGTGGTACCTGGCATCTGACCCACAGAGCTGTGTCCTAATAAATGGGTCATTTCAAGCAGTAAGGTGTGTAGCAATTTGTTATTTGGCACACGCAAAAAAATAGATACTCAGGATGACAGATGGACTGAATTCTCCTGGGGGAACAAGCCCTTCCGGTAAGTGAACTGCTCAGGAACGCATGCACCTGGGCAGAAAAGGGAGCGAAGTGGTATGGCCATCAGTGTGGGTAAGAAAGAGGAGGTTTCGGAAGAAAGAAAAAGCGTGTTCTGGATTTGTGTTTGCTGCTCTTCTCCTTGTGGAGAAGGGCTATGTTTTCGCACATAGGTTCCGAGAATTCAGGCCATGGTCCCTTGGTCACATGGTTGGTCACGTATGATTTCATGTGGCAGAAGGGCGTGGTGGAGGCCCCTTCAGGATGGGCAGGAGCATGAAGGCGGCACTGGACAAGGGAGAACGTTAAAAGGTGTGACCTCCGTGGTCTGTTTCCTTTACCCCACCTCCTTAAAGGTTCTAGAATCTTCCAAAAGATCTCCAGCTTGGAACCAAATGTATAACACATGAGTCCATGGCGTCATTTCATACCCAAACCACTGCAGGGTCTTTTCTCCCCTCTCTCCCTCCTTCCCTCCCCGCTTTCCTTGCCTCCTTTCTTTTGACAGTATCTGATGACCTCTCCGTACTCAGATGCCAGTTCTGTAGCCCAGCCAGAATGGGCCCTGGATTGGCCACATACGCAGAGGCCAAAGCATGCTAGGCTGGCCTTGAGTTCACTGTTGAGGTTAAGGTGGTGACCCTGAGCTTTGCTCTACCTTCGCCTCCCAGGACATACGCTGTTTATCCCGATTGATGCAGTGCTGGGGGGTGAACTCAGGGCCCTGTGCAGACTAGGCAAGCACTCTTCCAACTGAACTACATCTCCAGAACTCTGCAGCAGGCTCCTGAACACCTGAGCTTGGCTATAGAACTGTGGAGTCCTTGGGAGCCTTGGGTTCAAGCCAGAGACAGAATGAATGTGAAAGGATTTTCTGCTTTATGAGGTCATTAAAGTGAGCAGTTCCATAGAGACAAAAGGCACAGAGGTTGCAGAGGGCTGGTGGGGGCGGGGCGGGGGACTGAGGCGTCAGTTTAATGAATGGATGGAGACAGATTGGAGGGTGTTAGAAAACTTTGTGAACTGCTTAACATTGATGAACTACACACTTAAAGATAGTTTAAACGGCAGATCTTGTTATTTGCATTCACTACTATGATAAAAGAGAAGATTGAATTAAGTGATAATTGACCTAAAACAGTAATTTTATATTTCTGGATTTGTAACACCAGAAGTAGATGTGTGACCACAGTGGCCTAAAGCAGAAGAGAAGTGCCCAATAACACCACTGTGGCCTTGCCTGCTTTAGGGACTGAATACGAATCCTTCCTTCCCTCCCCTCCCCTCCCCTCCCCTCCCCTCCCCTCCCCTCCCCTCCCCTCCCCTCCCCTCCCCTCCCCTCCCCTCCCCTCCCCTCCCTCCCTCCCTCCCTCCCTCCCTCCCTCCCTCCCTCCCTCCCTCCCTCCCTCCCTCCCTCCCTCCCTCCCTCCCTCTCTCTTTCTTTCTTTCTTTCTTTCTTTCTTTCTTTCTTTCTTTCTTTCTTTCTTTCTTTCTTTCTTTCTTTCTTTCTTGTTTTTTCAAGACAGGGTTTCTCTGTGTAGCCCTGGCTGTCCTGGAACTCACTCTATAGACCAGGCTAGCCTCGAACTTGCAGAGATTCATCTGCCTCTGCCTCCCGAGTGCTGGGCCACCACCACCCGGCTAACAAATTTTTATTTTATTTATTTATTTTTTGAGACAGGGTTTCTCTTAAGTCTTTTCTTTTTAAAGAGAATAGTGACAGAAAACACTCTTACCTCCATCCTGCCTTGGAGCACCCCCAGAGCGTAATGAATTTGAACATGGGCTGAGGCTCTACTGGGAATATAAGGATGGGATAGATCTCGGGGCAGGAGTTGGGCCAGTGCTGGTGGGAAGGTAGGGGTGAGGGTCTTTTAATACAGAGAACAGCAGAAACAAGAACCAGTGGCAGCTGTTGGCAGCGGAGCGATCCGCAGGCCTTGGCCCTACGACCCTACTGTGGGTGGTGATTTTCCTTTACCTTCAGAACACATTTTAGGAGGATAAGTAGTCATGGGCTGGGGCTGCAGCTCAGCAGTGGAGTACCTGCCTAGTATGTCTGAGGCCCTGGATTCAGTTCCCAGCACTACACAGAAACAGGGATAAAGCACACTGCACATTGTGAGCTGAAGCAGCTGCTGTTTGCTCCCTGCATCCAGCAGTGGCAAGTGGGAGTCGTCGAGGTCTGGTACTGGCTGTCCTCACCGCCTCGTCCTCTGCAGCTTTCTCAGCCTGACCCCTGGGAAACTGAGCTCTGAGGCCTCCAGTGTACCCAACATCTAGGGCATCTAGTGGCATCACCACTGCTGCCAGTCATTCTAAGGATGCTCCGCGCTCCAAAAGCCTGTCTCTTAAATGCCGCTGTCACATGAGCAGATGGGAGGCCAGCTGAGTACAGACATGGGCTTGCTTTTCTATTGTGTAGCAGTGGGGTAGGAGAAGAAAGATTTAGAGCCAACCTGGGAGACTGTGCTGTCTCATTGGCTGTCTGTGACATTTTCCTTTGCTGCTAGGATTTTATCCCATGAGATAATTGTGCTTGGAGGCAGCATTATTAGGAGTGACCCAGTGGAACTAACTGGGAAGTTGACATTGTGAAAGCTTTTAATTTGCCACCCTTGATGGGATCCATGCTTAATATGGTTATAATTGCTAGGTTTTATGTGTCTTAATATCTTAAAAGTTTATTCCTGGCTTTGAAGGGAATTTATTACAGCCATCCTATGGGATAAACCAAGACAGACTTCCTCCATGGCCCTAGGGCAGCATGGGCCTTATCTGTCCTGTTGGGTTGGGTGTACATTGAGGGGGAGCCCATTGGAGTCTTGTGTTTGGGCAGCTCACAAATCAATGCCTAATCTGTGAGGAAAACAAGCTAATAAGATCAAGCCATCACCATGCTCTGTAAAGGAAAATATGTTCTAGATGATTAAATATCTCATTGTACCAAAAGAAACCAAAATTATGACAGAAAGATACATAGAAAAGTAAACTCGCTTGGAGCAGGGGAGCTCTGTAGGCACATAGGGTAGGAAGTTGGAGTGGCATCCTGCTTCCAGAAACAGCTTTGGCTTGGGGGAAAACTACCACACAGTTCAAAGATGCGGGTCAGGGAGGGGAAATATACTAAATCTGTATCAGTACAATTATGAAAAGTACCACAAGCCACTTAGAAATGCTCCAGGAAAACATGGACAAAGGCCTCCATCTCCACAAGTCAGGCTTTAGTGACACATAGTGCAAAGCAAACTACAGCCCAGGGGGCAGTTAGGGTTGCTCCATCATCCTTAGCTTATAGTATACATTTCTTAGACCAAGATGGCTGCTGAGGGCTGTCAGAAATCACAGACAAATCTAGCTGCAAGGGAGGCGGAGAAATAAGAGCCATGTGGCAGCTGAAACTTGAAGTCATTTGTTCCAATGGGAAATGGTGGTAAGGTTAAGAATAGCGTAGCACAGACACACGCAGACAGTAGAAGAAAGATAATCCATGTTCACCTTCACTAGCAATCAGTGATATTGAATGTGAGACCTTGTTTCTCTCTTTTTGTTGGTTGTATTAGGATTCTCTAGAGGAACAGAACTTATAGAATGAATGTATGTATTGGAATTTATTGAGTGACATATAGGCTGTGGTCCAGCTAGTCCAACAATGGCTGTCTACCAATGGACGGTCCAAGAATCCAGTAGCTGTTCAGTTCACAAGGCTGGATGTCTCATCTGGTCCTCAGTATATGCTGGAATCCCAAAGACGTAGGCTCTAATGCCAGTGAAGGAATGGACTTGCGGAAGAGAGAGAGAGATATTCCCTTTTCCATGTCCTTCATATAGGCTGCCAGCAAAAATGTGGCCCAGATTCAAGGTGACTCTTCCCACCTCAAAGAACCAGATTAGAAGTGGGTCTTCCCAGTTCAAATAATTTAATTAAGAAAAAAATCCCCCCCAAATGTGCCCAACCATTTGGGTTTTAGTTATTCTAGATGTAGTCAAGTTGACAACCAAGAATAGCCATCACAGTTGGGTATTCCTGGCCCTCCCTTCGCTGAGTGTTCAGACTTCCTGCCTGCTGCTGCTTGGTAGGAGATTGGACATGCAGGAAGGACACAGCCAGGGTCCTTCCTGACACTGAGTTCTGGACAGTGTCTCCTAACACAGCTTCCTGCTTTGGTCTCTCCAGACTGAGGCTGCGGCTCTTTCCTGCTGACAGTAATCCTATTGGCTTTTGCCAACTTCAACCTTCTTTTTCAACTCTGTTACCAATTTCTTGTTATTAATTTCCTGTTTTAGTCCCAAGAATGATTTCTGTTTTCCAGTTTGGATATTGCTGTGTTTGTAAGCTTTCCATCACTGTAACAAAATACCTGAGATAACCAACATATAAAGAGAACAGTTTTGCTTCACTGAGGTGCCAGCCTACAGTTTTTTGTCTGTTTTTTGTTTTTGTTTTTGTTTTTTGACAAACAAAAGCTCTGTGTTTTTTGTCAAAAAAAGGGGTTCTCTGTGTAGCCCTGGCTGTCCTGAAACTCACTCTGTAGAGCAGGCTCCTCTGCTTTCTGAGTGCTGGGATTAAAGTCATGTGCTACCACTGGCAGGCTAATTTATATATATATATATATATATATATATATTTTATTTTACAATACCATTCAGTTCTACATATCAGCCATGGGTTCCCCTATTCTCCCCCCTCCCACCCCCTCCCCTTACCCCCAGCCTACCCTCCATTCCCACCTCCTCCAGGACAAGTCCTCCCCCGAGGACTGCGATCAACCTGGTAGACTCAGTCCAGGGAGGTCGGCAGGCTAATTTTTTAAGTTTTAATTTTATTATTGTTAATTATGTGTATTGTGTGTTATCTTAGTTAGGTTTCTATTGCTGTGAAGAGACATGACCACGACAACTCTTATAAAGGAAAATATTTAATTGGACCCACCATCCAGCTCCCAAATAAATCACACAGAATCACACTTATTCTTTCTTATGAATGCCCGACTTTAGCCTGGCTTGTTTCTTGCTAGCTTTTCTTAAATTATCCCGTCTACCTCTTGTCTCTGGGCTTTTATATTTCTCTACTTCTGACTCCATGGCTGGCTGTGTAGGTGGGTGGCTGGCCCCTGATGTTCCTCTTCTCCTTCTTTTTCTTTTGCTCCTTGATCTTTTCTTCCCAGAGTTCTCCTCCTGTTTATTCTCTCTGCCTGCCACCTCTGCCTATCCTTTCTCCTGCCTCGCTATTGGCTATTCAGTTCTTTATTAGACCAATCAGGTATTTTAGATGGGCAAAGTAACACAGCTTCACAGAGTTAAACAAATGTAACAGAAAAGAATGCAACACATCTTTGCATCGTTAAACAAATGTTCCAGAAGATCAATAAATGTAACTCATCTTAAAATAATATTCCATAACACATGTGTGTCTATGTGCATGTATGTGAGTGTGGATGCCCACAGAGTCCAGAAATGTCAAATGTAGCTGAGGCCAGAGTTATAGGTTGTTGTTGGAGTGGGTGCCAGGCCTCGGCAAGAGCAGTATTCACTTAACTGGCTCCCACGATTGATTCTTATAGTGAGGTTGCACATGGTGGCATTTCCTTAACTGGGAAGCAAAGAGGAAGGTAGATGTTAGGATCCCACAGTTCCTTCCAGGGAATATCCCAATGATCTGAATACCTCTCACGAAGCCCTGCCTCCTGAAGATTCCACCACCTCCTAGTAGGACCATCCTGGAGACTAAGTCTTTAACACTTGGGTGCTTGGGGGACACTTAGCATCCATACCACAGCTCTGTTAGACTTACGTGCCAGTGTGCAGGCTGGCCAGCTGTGGAGAGGTAATAAGCTCTGTTCCACTCTGGCAAGTGCCCTCGGTCACAATTCCACCCCTAGGAATTGATTCTAAGGAAATGGCCATGCAGGTGTGAGAGGACATGGGAGAAGTTGCTCAATGCTGTTTTGTTCACAAACCTTTGAAAGCTGCATTAGTGGTGTGGTTAAAAAATGAATTATGATGACTAAGTTAGTAAAGTAATCCCTTACGCAAGCCCGAGATCTGAGTCTTACCCCAGCACCCACATTAAAAAACGGAACAGACAGACTGCCTGCAACTGTGGTGTGAGTGTAGTTCCAGCACCGGGGAGGCAGAGAGAAGCTAAAACCTAGTGCCCACTGCTCAGCTACTCTAGCCTGCGTGGTGATCCCAGGTTCAGTGAGATATCCTCTGGGGGCGGGAGGTAGAGAATGGGGCTGGAGAGATGGCTCAGCAGTTAAGAGCACATGCTGCTCATCCAGAGGAGCTGAGTTCAGTTTCCAGTACCCACGTCAGTTACAGACTCAGAATTACCTGTAACTCCAGCTCCAGGGGATCCAACACTTCTGGCCTTCTCAGATATTTGCAGACGCATGTACCCAATTAGAGGCGTGCACACATACAGATAATTAAAAAAAAAAAAAAACAAATAAAGTGGAGAATGAAGAAGATGCCTGATGTTCACACACACACACACACACACACACACACACACACACACACACACACACACACATTCACCTGCATACATATGTGCACACATAGAAGTACACATACACGCAGTTTCAACATTGCTATGGACTGAATCTTCATGCAGCTAAAGTATTCATGCAGTCCAGAGAGCTGATGAAATACAGCATGTGCTGTGTGATTTAGAGAGCGTGCATGCACCTCCACACCGGAAAATGATGCTTCACCTTGTGCCTTTTGATGCACATTTTTTCTCCTGTCGCAGTGCTTGTGAATAATCCTGAGTTTCTTGTATTTAAAAAAAAAATATTTTGTGCCAATCACATACTACTTGTGTAGAAATAGGAGCATTTTTCACTTCTTCCATCACAGGCGTTGTCTTCAGAGCCGGTGAGGAGTCTGCTCTGTGGGGCCAGTGGCAGGGGTGTTGCTCCTGGCTAGTGCAAGCTTGGGAGCAGAGCTGTGCTCTCTGTGAGGGCAGCAGGCAAAAGTAGCCACCTCCTCACGCTGAGTCTCTTCATTCCCTCCTCCTGTTCTGGCCTCTCCACGTCCTCTGGTCGGCCAGTCGGTCAGTCACCACCGGTCAGTCAGTCGGTCAGTCACCACCGCAAAGGCCACGTCATCAGCTTTCCCCTGCTGCTCAGATCCGCTTCTGTTGTGAGGAAAGAGTGATGGCATGGGGCGTGTTCCTGGGGACCCTGCAGATGAGGTGGGGTGCTCTGTGGGTCCCCGTGGGGCTAGTCAAAGCCAATCAGGCTTCCCTGGAGAGTTTTGTGTATGGCTGTCCAGGTTGGGCCTTTGGAAATTCTATTTTACTGTTTGTTCCATGCCCTGGGCTGAAACTACTCAATTTTATAATAAACAGGTGAAGTCAGATTCCCTACCCCAGGTGGGGTTCTAGGACCTGATCCCACCTCCATCCTTTCTTGAAAAGCCAGGTTTCTGTTTTGACTCTTTTCAGGGTAGGGTTTTTCTGTGTAGGCCAGAGAACGATGAACAATAGCTGTGCTTTTGGTTTCTAATTAATGAGTTTATTAAGTATAGTCAGCCTTAGTAAAAAAGTAAATAGTGAGCAGCAGCAGATAGAAAAAAATACTCTCCCAGCGGGTGTTCACAGCATCCAGCAGAGATGAGTGCAGTAGGGCTGACAGAGTAAACAAAGTCACACCGTCAAATCAGGGTCTTAAATCATACAGCGGAAGCTGACTGGGGAAGCCCTGTGGAGAACCCAGGGAGGAGTGGAGTGTCCCCTTGGGCGAGGCTTCAGAGCAGAGCCGATAGCAGCCATGTAACACCATTGAGTCGTGCTTGAAGTCACCCACCAGAAAGGACTGGGAAAGCCTTGGGCAGTCAGCTGGCGTCCCCACTGAAAGTCCCAGGCAGAGCAGAGCTTCTGTCTGTGAGCAGACTTCCGGCTTCTCTTCCCCACAGCCGGCGTTTGTGTATCGTGGGATAAACGATATTAGCATCTGTTGGAAGGTTGCTTTCCGCTGTTCTCAAGCCCACAGTCTTTTCCCTCGGTCTGTTTTTCTGTTCGACGCCCCACCTCCCACCCCTGCCTGCTGCTACAGATTCAGGGGCCAGCAGGACTGGATGTTTGGGGAACTTTGAGAGGAAAGCGCTTGGGTCTGAGGTGGCGGTGGGAGGGGACCCAGCTCCCACAGCCAGCTTCTCAATGAGCTCCAACAGCACAGGGCAGTTTACTAAGAGAACGCACATGAGAGAGCTGAAGCTTGGCAGGTCTTGCACTGGGGAGAGGGAGATAGCTCTGGGCCTGGGTCTCCTTTGCCTTGGCAGAATTTTTAAAAAGTCATAAAGTTCATTTACTCTTCCTTTTTCTGTTGAGTTTTTTTTCTTTTTCTTTCCCCAAGCTCCCTGGGCTGCTGTTCCTGAAGCCCCCTGCCATTTTGGGGAGCTTAACTCAGAGGCTTCCCAGATGATTCAAATTCATTTCTGCTCCCGAACTGTTTGTGAGTTGTGTCCTGACCCTGGCTACACAGAGCTCTTGTTCCTTCTCCTGACAGGGTGGTCATTGCACCTGACTCTATCTGCAGGGTCTAGAAGCTCTCAGACACCGTAAAAACTGCTTTCCTGTTCTCAGACAGAAGGGATTCTTTCCAGAAGGTTCCTGGTCAGCAGTGGGACCTGGTTTCCTGAGAGTTTCTCTGAAATGCTGAGGGAAGGGGACCTTTTAACAGTCTTGGCAGCTGTTCCCCCCTTCCTGTGGGACCCAACTCTTAGTGCTCCATCTGCTGTGCACCCCCTCTCCCCAAAATTGCTCTGTCATTTAAGAAGCACTTGTTGCTCTTCCAGAGACCCACGTTCAGTTCCCAGCACCACATACAGAAACACACAATACATAGAATTAAAAACATACAAATAAATTCTTTTAAAAAATGCTCTTTCGTGGATGTAAACCATGGCTACCACCCTGACATCTCTCTTCCCAAAAATCCTTCCATGGGGATGGCAGGCCTGGAGGAGGTAATGCTGGTGTGGAGGGTTACCCCTCTGATGGTGCCTAGCTAAAGCACGGGGAGGTGCAGCCTTGCCTCGGAGTCTGTTCACACTGCTGGAGCCTGGCAGCATCCACACCGCTGAGAACACTTCTGCTGAAGCCTCACTGAGGAATGATAGTTTACCAAGACTTATCTCTGGTTGTTGCTCGATTGTCTGCTAATACGTATTACAGTAATTTCAGTCTGGAAGACGTAGCGGTCATGAGAGCCTTTGAAAAAAATTAATTCCATTTAAATTTGTGCTGCAGAGAAGTTTGATGGATGATCAATAAAATGCTTTTAAGCATAAAAATACAATTCCCGGGTGAGATTTGGTAGTACACACCTTTGATCCCAGCACTCAGAGGCAGAGGCAGGTGGATCTTTGTGAGTTCGAGGCCAGCCTGGTCTCCAAAGCGAGTTCCAGGAAAGGCACAAAGCTACACAGAGAAACCCTGTCTCGAAAAACCAAAAAAAAAAAAAAAAAAACCCAAACAATCAAAAACCAAAAATACAGTTCTTAAGGATAACACGACATGGGAAGAGAAATGGAAAGGAGAATTCCAGAAGGCAGAGGAGCTGAGTCTATCTGCATCTGGAGACCTCTGTTCTTTCACTGATGAGGGGTTGTCAGGCAGGATAGAGGCCATTTGAGGGCATTAGTGATAGGTCAAGTCTTGTTTGTGCGCATGTGTATGTGAAACAGCGGCTCCCTGTATAGCTCAAGCTAGTCTCAAACTCACTGTGTGGTCCAGGTTGGCCTCAGACTCCAAATCCTTCTGCCTTCATCTGCTGAACACTGGTGTGTGATGGGTCAGTTCTGACGCCAAGTCTCAGCAGTGTGAATCCCCCAGAGATCGCAGCCTCTGCAATTTTGGAACTCTAATTGAACGTTTTGGCTGCCAGTGTGAGTTTTCCTGATTCTCCCCAAAAAAGAGGGCTTCAGGTTTGATGTTGGCATGGAGGGACTCTTAGAAGGCAAAGTGCCCCTGCAGTTCTCAGCTGCCCTCTGGGCCTGGGCAGCACCTTGGATTCTTGGTCTTGCTTTCATTGGCAGGTGAGGAGGATGTAATCCCTCCCTGCATTGCTGTCCTGGCCTCCGTGTGGGAGGTGGGAACCAAACCAGGTCCTCTGCAAGAGCAGCCAGTGTGCGTAACCACTGGATCATTGCTCCAGTCCAGCAACCACACTTAGGTGAGTACTACACAGATTCTGGTATTAGGTGAGTGCCACACAGTGATCTCTCTCAGGTGGCCAACGCACTGCCTTTCTCAGGTGAACACCACACAGCTGATCTTCGGTAATTCCCTTGGTTCTGCTTGACCATGTGACTGTTCAGCAAAAACATTTGCCATGCTGACAGGCGTCCTTGGAGATCCTGTGCCCTCGCTGGCCTCATTCTTCTCACAGGCCAAGTGTCTCTGGCGACTGGCTATGTATGACTCAGAACCTCCCGCTGTCCCTCCACATACTCCTCTAGGCACCCACGGAGTGACCCCTAGCTATCTCCTGCTCCATGATTGTCATGTAGACAGCAGTAAGACCAAGCTGCTGACTCGGTGCTGTTTCTGGGGTCACTAAGTCCTGGGGGGCTGCTTTCCCTAGGCTGTAGCAGCCACCAGCTGTGAGCCTAACAGCCCAGTCTTCTTCCTGTCACCCAATAGGCCCGGCTCCTTACGCCTGAGGTTTGGTGACTGCCAGTGGTGGGCCCACCATGCACCATTTCCATTGCATGTTGACGACCAAAACACGGACTAGATAAACTGTGCTCTTCTCTTTTGCCTCTCCACTTCCCTTCTCTTTATTGAGACAGGATTTCTCCTGGAACTCGCTCTGTAGACCAGGCTGGCCTTGAACTCAAAGATCCCCCTGCCTCTGGCTCCTGAGTGCTGGGATTATAGGCATGCTCCATGGTGCCCTGTTCTTTTCATTTTCTGATTAACTCAGCATGGCCTCAGGCTTGCTGTGTAGCAGAGGATGACCTTGAACTCCTGATCCTCCTTTCCAAGTGCTGAGATTATAGGTGCTCACCACCATGCCTGCTCCTAAATTAACCCTTCCCAGTTGGGCTTCAGCCTTTAAGGAGACCTCTGTCTAGTTTTATCTGTCTGGTCTTAGGGGTGACAGCATATACTCTCAACCCAGGTGGGGACAGTTGTACCTCTAGGAGAGTTCCAGGTGGGTTAGGCAGACTCACCTCAGTTCTTGGTCCCATACCTGGTGGCATCTGTGTTATGGTTTGAATGTGAAATGTACCCCATAGGTTCATGTATTGTGGAACCTTTAAGCTACAGGGCCAACTGAAGGACATTGCTGGGCAGCATCATTGGCGATTATAGCCCAGCCCTATGGGAATGATCTGCAAAGATGTAAACAAGTAGCCCTATTCCTGCCGCCATGCCTTTTCCACCATGAAGCTGGACTTCCCTGAATTGTATCTATCATGAATTTGTTACAGTTACAAGAAAAGTAACTAATACAGTCCCCAAGAGGGATATTGAGTGGGTCTTCTTTAGTTAGATTTAGTTATTAAAGTCTTCTGTGCTTTAAAATTCAGTTGCTAAAACTGGGCATGGTGGCGCACACCTTTAATACCAGCATTCAGGAGACAGAGGGAGGCAGATCTCTGAGTTTGAGGCTAGCCTGGTCTAACGAGTGAGTTTCAGGACAGCCAGGACTACTCATAAAACCCTGTCTTGAAAACAAACTAGCAAACAAAAGAAAAAAGAAAAGAAAAGAAAATTCAGTTGTTGTATTAATTGCTTGTCTGTTGCTGCCACAAAATATCTGACAGAATCAACTTAAAGGAGGAAGGGCTGGTTTTGTCTCACAGTCTGTCAGGGCAGCAGGAGTAGAGGGCATCCGGTGACGAAGGAGAGACGGAGAGAACACAGGCACTGTGGAACCCCAGCCCACGGAATCATGCCATCCATATTTAAGGCAGGGCTTCCTCTCACATTAACCTAATCTAGAAAAGCCCTCACAGGTGTGCCCAGAGGTCTGTTTCCATGGTGATTTTAAATCGAGTTAAGGTGGCAATCAAGATGAAGGTTCAGCAGGTGAGATGGTTCAGTGGCAAAGGGTTTGAGGCGCACGCCCTGACTTCAGTTCCTGGATCCCACGGTGGAAGGACACTGACTCGCGACAGCAGTTCTCCGACGGCCACACGCTGCTAGGCATGCACATGCGCACACAATAATAATCATAGTTAGGGGCCAGTGAAAAGGCTTGAGGCAGAGGAGCTTGCATGCAGGCCTGATGACCTGAGTTTGATTCTCAGGTCCCACAAGGTGGCAGGAGAGAACACACTCTGACAGTTGTCCTCTGACCTCTAAGGTTGCTGTGGCACGTGGATGTCTGCATTCACACACATACATAGGCATGAAATAAGTAATAAATAAAAAGATTAACCTTCACAACTTTTTTCTTACAATTACGTTATATTCCCCCCCATTTCTGTATATGTGTGTTATGCATGTATGTATGCGTGTTTGCATGTGTGTGGACACACATGTGTTGGTGTATTACATGTGGTTCTGGAGATTCAGAGTCTGGTTCTCATGCTTACATAACAAGGGCTTTAATCACTGGGCTGTTCCTGACCCATGTTGTATTTTCTGAGTGTAAGTCCTCTGAGCATGTCTGGCAAATCCGTACATAGTCTGTGGCTTGGCTTTTCATATCTTAACAGAATTTTCAGAACAACAGACCCTTTAAGATGATAAAGTCCCATTTGCTGATATTTTTTTCCTCCTTTGTATAAAGTTCAAGCTTCTCTATGTGAGCTAAGACATCTTTTGTGAGATAGAGGCAGGCAGTTTTCTGAGTTCAAGGCCAGCCTAATCTATAGAGCAAGTTTCAGAACACCTAGGGCTACATAGAGGGACCCTGTCTCAAAAAAACAAAACACAACAAAACAACAACAGCAACAACAACAACAAAAAACAAAAAACAAAAAAAAAAAGGAAAGAGAAGAAATTTTTCCAAAGTCAATTGTAGTGCCACACATTTAATCCCCAAATTCCAGAGGCAAAGCAGGCAGATCTCTTGTGTCTTTGAGGGCAGCCTGGTCTACATAGTGAGTTACACCTAGAGCTACATAATGAAACCTTGCCTCAAAATAGATGATAGATAGATAGATAGACAGATAGATAAATGATGGATGGATGGACGGATAGATAGATAGATAGATAGATAGATAGATAGATGATGGATGGATAGATAGATACATAGATGATGGATGGATAGATAGATAGATAGATAGATAGATAGATAGATAGATAGATAGATAGATAGATAGAGTCTCTACCAGGCTCAGAGTTGGGTAGAGAAGAAGAACTTGTCCTGTGGCATCAAGTGGGGAAGAAATGGGGTCATGGAAAGAAGTAATCTCAGGGATGCCTGAGAATGCAGAGCAGCACCCTGATGCACAGACCTGCTGCCTCCTAGCCCTTCTGTCTGCAGATGGTGGAGGCAGCCCTCAGGTTCACATGGCAGCCCATGCCTGCCTCCTCTGCAGTCTTCTTTCATAGTATGGTTGTTGTTCAAATTATCAAATAAATTGACTAAAACTTAGAGGCACCTGGCTTCAGCTGATGCGGTCATAATGGGAGATGATCTAGAATCCACAGCAACAGCAACAACTAAAAGGATCCAGGCATGGTAGTGTGTGCTAGAGAGGTAGAGACAGGAAGGCCCCGGAGCTCATGGCCACAAGAACTAGCCTACTCGATGAGTTTCAGGCCCGGGACAGACTCTAGGGATCATCCTGTCTCTATTCCTGGCACTGGGATTACAGGGGCACACCATCACTCCTGGCACTGGGATTCTAGGGGCACACCATCACTCCTGGCACTGGGGTTACAGGGGCACACCATCACTCCTGGCGCTGGGGTTACAGGGGCACACCATCACTCCTGGCGCTGGGGTTACAGGGGCACACCGTCACTCCTGGCCCTGGGGTTACAGGGCCACACCGTCACTCCTGGCACTGGGATTACAGGGGCACACCATCACTCCTGGCATTGGGGTTACAGGGGCACACCATCACTCCTGGCCCTGGGATTACAGGGGCACACCATCACTCCTGGCACTGGGATTACAGGGGCACACCATCACTCCTGGCCCTGGGATTACAGGGGCACACCGTCACTCCTGGCCCTGGGGTTACAGGGGCACACCGTCACTCCTGGCACTGGGGTTACAGGGCACACCGTCCATCACTCCTGGCGTTTCTGTAGGTGCTGCGCATCTGAACTCAGGTACCCAGGTTTTCTCAGCGAGCACCTTACCAACCGACACGTCCCCACGCCTCCCCGCTCCCTTGTCTTTCTTATAAAGCAGTAATGCCACTCTGGGCTCCCACACATAACCTCACTTAACCCTAGTTACCTCTCAAAGACTTTTTCCTTCAAATGCCACTAAGGTACTACTTGGGGGAGTTGTGTCCAACCTGGGAAACTCTGGCAGTGGACGACATTCAGACAATGACATGCTACATTGTGCAAAACCCTTTAAAGAAGCTAGGCCCACAAGTCACATACTGCATGACTTCATTTACACTCCTGCCCAGAACAGGCCGTCTACAGACAGCCTGGGGATAAGGAGGGCGACTGCCAGGTTTTGTGTGTTTGTGTGTGTGCTTTCTTTAGGATAAGGAAGGTATTCTGTAACTAGGTCACAACTGTTGCACAGCCTAGGAATATGCTGTACCTGGTCGAATTGCAAGCTCTAACTGGAAGAATTTTCAGCATGTAAGGTACATCTTTTTTTTGTTATTGTTTTTGATTTTTCAAGACAGGGTTTCTCTGTGTAGCCCTGACTGTCCTGTAACTCCCTCTGTAGACCAGGCTGGCCTCGAACTCAGAGATCTGCCTGACTCTTCCTGAGCATGGAACATCTTAATAAGCTGTTTGACAAAGCAGATTTCTTTCTTCAGGGAATTGGCTGCAGGGTTTGCAGTCCTATTCTGTTAGATTGGCACCCACTGAGTGGCCTAGGGGAGTTGTTGCAGAGGATGGACCCCTGGGATGTGGTAACCACCCTGTTTTCTAAGTCCATTATCTTGCTTAAGATAGCATCCATCTGCTAAACTGCCTTAACCCTCTTTGCCTCAGCCAGTGAGGCCACTATAAGTGCTGGCTTCTGGAGACATGCCCTTGAATCCCCTTGAATTCTGTTTTCTCTGGACAGCACCATGACCCAGGCAAGGTCGTCCCAGGACCTTGTTCCTTCAGTATGGGGTAGGCCTCTTCTAATCTACTGTATCCCAGGCCTGTGGAACTCCTAGGCCAAGAGTCTGGGCAGTCATAGGCAGCTGGGCCTGAGCCCACAGAGCAACACCAGGGTGCCTAGGCTGGCTACTAAACCCAGCTTCAGTAATCCACTTGTCTCGGGTTGCAGGCTTGCATGGCAAGCACGTTTACCCATTAGCTGTCTGCACTGTCCCATAAAATGCACTTTAAAGTATCTTTTAATCTATTGAAGTTAAAAAAATATGATCTCCCCCAGTTTCTACACCCACTTGCCAGGCAGGCCGTTCCATTTACTGACATTCTCCCTTCATGGTCTCTCACTGCCTGGAGTCTTTCAGTGAGTGGTTCCTTGGCTTCTTTCCAGTCCCATGGCAGCTGCTATGTTGAACTATCTGCAGTTAGTGTATGAACAGCATTTGATTGGAAGTTCATTAGGAAATTAATTTTTCTTTTGAAAACCCTTTGCTTAGCCAGGCTCAGCGATGCACAACTGTAGTATCAGTTACCTGGGAAGCCGAGACAGGAGAATCACTTATTTGAGCCTAGGAGTTTTAAGTTCATCCTGGCCAATACAGCAAGCTCCTATCCCTAAAAAACAAAACAAAACATAAGAGGATGAAAAGAACCAACTTTTCTAAATGGTCTGTGGCGGCTTGCAGAGAACGTGTCACAGCCAGGCTGGTGTCATCACGTGTGTTGCTGCTGCAAGGGCCGTGCTTGCCCAGTGGCTCTCTGGCATAGGGGATATCCTGATAGAAGAGGGCTGTTCATCGTCATGTGACCAGTCCACTCTGCAGGGCTGGGATCTTCTCCAGAGCATCTCCCCTCACAATGGGTTCTGTTTCCATGTCATAGAGTGGATTTGAGGTTACAAAGGGGTCCTTTGTTCACTGGCAAGGTGGAGGCCAGTGCACTTGGAACTGGACCTTCTGTAGTTTTCTCCTGACCACTGAGCTCTGCTGAGTACTGCTGTCCTTGAGTAATTAGCGGCTGTGTGAAGGCTTTCTCACACTGTCATGGTCTTCGGAGCTGGAAAAGGAGCATTGTCTGGAGAGACAGTGGGTACAGGGGATTATTCCTTTTGGGATATCCAAACTAGACCTAAAATTTTAATTTACCAGCTTGCCAAGAAACCTGAAAGGTATAGCCTGGCCTTCAGAGAGGCCTATATGCAGTTATGCATAAACCATTTCTCATAAAACATCCCGTTGGGCAGCACTTACTATAACAGTTTTTCAGACGGAGTGGGGTTCTGGCCCTCAAAATTTATGGTGAATCTCTCAGGTGTAGATAAGGTTTCACAACTCTCACTGGCCAGAATTCTTCATTCTCACCTCTTTCTGATGTGGCGTCTTTTGGGCGGCTGTCCCTGTCTGGTCCACCTTCAGCTGGTGTGTTGGGCAGGGGCCGTGCTGGGGCTATCGGATTACTCTCAAGTGAAGCTGTGTGATCTCTTGGTTAAGTTTCTGTTGTGCTCAGCTGAGGAACCCCCCCCTACACCTTGTGTGGAGTAGAGGGGAGCCTTGTCCCCAGTCTGTGGACCACAGGGCCAGAAGCAAACACACATAGCTTCTTCTCTTCTGTGTCTTGCCCTTCTGGAAGTCAATCAACAGTGGGCTCATCTGAGGTCCCCTTGTGTCGGATAGCTCAGTAACCCAGAGTCCAGCTGAGACTGTAGCTGGAGGGCCCACTGAGCACACTAGAACCAAGGCCGAGCAGCCATTGCTGGTCATCTTTGAGCCTGAGGAGGGAGAGCTGTGTCCCCACCCAAGGGTCCCTTGTCCCCAGGTCAGGTCCAGTGTTCAAAGCTCTGAAAGGCCAGAGATTGCAGATGCTGAGGGCCCAGAAGCACAGATGGGGGAAATCTGTGAGACAAGACCAACCTGGGAGCCACCAGGCAGCATTCAGACCTTACACAGATGGGAAGTCTGTGAGGTGACAGCCTAGATTGCTGTGTGAGGGTAAAGAGGCCTCAAGTTCCTGCATGCACCCGGAGGAGGCCCTGCTGCGGGTGTGGACATGAGGCGGCATGTGGACGTGAGGCGGCATGTGGACGTGAGGTGGCATGTGGACGTGAGGCGGCATGTGGACGTGAGGCGGCATGTGGACGTGAGGCGGCATGTGGACTTGAGGCGGCATGTGGACGTGAGGCGGCATGTGGACGTGAGGCGGCATGTGGACGTGAGGCAGCATGTAGACATGAGGCAGACCCACCTAGCTACTTCCTCGATTGTCCTTCTGGAATATCTGTTTGATTGACAGGTTACAGCCTTTCTTCTTTCCTGTATGACTCCAAGGAAAGGAATTAACACCAACTCCTCACCAACTTCATGTCGTTAAAAGGTGGTGGCCTCCAGTCACTAGCTGTGAGACTCCCAGCTGCCTCCGCTCTCCTCCCACTTCTGCTGAGGGCCACCCCAGTCTCCCCCTTCCCTGCCTTTGCAGATCCTAGGAGTTTTGAGACTACTTTTCTGTTACCTGGATGCTCTGTCCCAGTTGTTACCCTGCCTCCTGCGTTCCTGGAGCATCCCTTGGGCCTCTCTATCCAGGGTTGTGCTGTTGCAGTGGGCAGGTGGAGAGGATAGCTTGGCCCTTCCTGGGCCAATTGGCATACCCAGAGGACAGGTGTTTTCTGCTGTCTACGTGGCTCCCACCTTCACTCTTGAGAGGGTGCTGATGCTACTTTGCATTGCATCCTTCATGTAGCCCCAGCCCCAGCCATCCCTGGTCCAGGTCAATGCCGCCTTGTGGGGGTGGGGCCCTTTCCTGAGGGAAGGCTATATAGTACTTGGCTCCTTATCCTGGTCAACTGTATGGCTGTCATCCTTATGCACACTAATGAGGACACTAGGGACTGTACATGCAATTTACTGGACATTCATAATGCTTGTCACAGCACTGCGGCGTCACTTAGCAGGGGATGAACCATGGAGGAAGTGTTTGGGATTGGAGCTTGGAGCCCAGCTGGTCCCTTCAGGGTCGAGGCTGCAGATTCTTCCCTCCGTCTGTTGTTCCTTTAATCACATTATTGAAATGGTTTATTTCTATTTTACCACAGTAATGGTGTTTGCTAATGTGAACAAAAACAAAAGTGTCAGCTTGTCCTTCAGAGAGTGCTGTGAAAGGATTTGAGAGGTTGTGCTGTGACCTAGGGACAGACAGGGCTCCCAGTGGCCCCATACCTCTGAGGGTAGGCCAGCTATGAATCCAGGTCAGGCTGGAGGCATGTGTGGGATGCTGACATATCTAGGTACTTGTTGGGGAATATTATTTTAAGGTGTGTTACTTTTGTTGATATTGCATTTGTTTAACTCTATGAAGCTGTGTTATTGTGCCTGTATAAAACATCTGAGGGTCTAATAAAGAATTGAACGGCCAGTAGTGATGCAGGAGAGAGAAACAGGCAGGGCTGGTAGGCAGTGAAAATATATAGGAGAAACCTGGGAGAAAGTAAAGGGAAGCAGCCAGAGGAGGAGGAGGACCCCAAAGACCAGCCACCCAGCTACACAGCAAGCCATGGAGTAAGAGTAAGATTTACAGAAGTAAGAGAATGGGAAAAGCCCAGAGGCAAAAAGTAGATGGGATAAGTTCAAGTTAAGGAAAGCTGGCAAGAAACAAGCCAAGCTAAGGCTGGGCATTTATAATTAAGAATAAGCCTCTCCTCTGTGTGTGATTTATTTGGGAGCTGGGTGGTGAGCCCCCCAAAAGACCAAAGAGTCAAAAAAGTAAAACCAAACATCAACAGGTACTTGTGCGGATGGATGAGTGGGGCCAGGGTACCCTAGGAGGGCCTAGGTCAGTGTTTGGAGGCAATGAGCAGTCCCATCCATGGAGGCCTGTTGCTGACAGCTGCATGTGGCCTGAGCAGTTGCTGGGTCAGGTAGTTGCTATGGTGAGCAGCTTCATTAAGGTACCTCCAGAGGCCTTTCTTGGTTTTCTGCGATGCTTTTGGATTTGGGGGAGTGGAGCGCAACGCCTAGGGCTTTACTGAGACCTGGTCCAAGAGAGGCCAGGGCCCAGGATGGCATTGTGGTTGACCGTCCCTTCATTGACCTTCCTAATCTCTTAAAGTCTGTGTACGACCACTGCCTAGGGATGTGCCTAGACTGGAAGGTAACATTCTGGGGTTTCACATCCTGAATGCTGGGCCAGTGAGTGGCACTTAGCTGGTTATGTGGCAGGGGTCCATCTTGGAAATTGGCATTCAGATCTCAGCTGACATTCTGAGGACAACTGCTTGGGGAAGAACCTCCTAGGCTTTGTTCCACTCATGGACTGACCTGGGGCAGGAACTGTCCTCTCTGATCTACCGGGCTGCCTACTCTACCATCTGTGCAGGGTCACATGTCCGGCTACCTGCCTGTTATTCTCCTACCTGGAGCCTGACCAAGACCATGAGGTTGCTGACCAGAGCGACAAGGCATCATTTAATGCCCTCTGACTGCAGTGTTCATGTCATATTTAGGAAGCAAGAGTGTAAACAGGGTCTCGCCCTGGCGCTGGTCTACCCTCTCCTTCCACCAGAGAGGCCTGAGGGGCCTCACTATGGCCTTGGGCAGAATTCGAGCCTCCTAGTCTCTATAATGCAATCCAGGCCATTTGTTACTTTCATGAGCTCCAATCTCCCTGCCTGGACTGCTGCACTGAGGTTCCACGCAGGACCAGAAGTGATTCCTCTGGAGTGGCTCATGGTCTCCACAGATGGTTCAGGTGCCGTGATCTCTAATTCTGTCCCAGCCCAGCCAGAAGTCTCGGAACTATAGGGAAACACTTCAGAGTACCCATGGCTGATCAAAGGGCCCTGTGGGTAGGGCCCAAGCTCACACCATGTGTATATCCACACTGACAGCTACACTCATCAGAGACCAGGCATTTGAGTGAATAAATAGTACGATCAACTTCTTGGAGTTAGTGTTGCATTGGTCCATTCCGTATTCTGACTTAAACTTGTAATTGCTCAGTATATCTATGTGTCTTCTGCCTTTCTCTTTGTGTGTGTGGTGTGTGTGTGTGTGTGTGTGTGCGCGCGCGCATGATTACAGGCACATTTACATCACAGGGAGATCAGCGGACAACCTCAGCTAGCAGTCCTTGCTGTCCACCTTGTTTGTGTCTGGGTCTCCTCTTGGTTGTTTGCCACTGCGCACACCAGCCTGCCTGGCCTGTGAGCTTCAGAGGTTGTTCCTGTCTCCACCTCTGTCTTGCCACAGGAGCCCTGGGATTACAAACGTGTGCCATCATGCCTGGCTTTTCAGTGTGGGTTCTAGGGACCTGAACTCAGGTCCTTATGTTTGCACAGAACTTTGTCTAGAGTCATCTGCCCAGCCTTCAAAGAATTGTTTTAAAATAAAATTTCTTTATGATTAATTAATGAGTAAATGTTAATTTTTTTTTTGTTTTTTGTTTTTTGTTTTTCAAGACAGGGTTTCTCCGTGTAGCTTTGCGCCTTTCCTGGAACTCGCTTTGGAGACCAAGCTGGCCTCAAACTCACAGAGATCCGCCTGCCTCTGCCTCCCAAGTGCTGGGATTAAAGGCGTGCGCCCCCGCCACCACCACCTGGCGTAAATGTTAATTTGTATACCTGTTTTTTTGTTTTGTTTTGTTTTTTGAGACAGAGTTTCTCTGTGTAGCTTTGGAGCCTGTCCTGGAACTCACTCCGTAGCCCAGGCTGGCTTTGAACTCACAGAGATCCACCTGCCTCTGTCTCCCAAGTGCTGGGATTAAAGGCATGCACCACTACCGCCCAGCTTGTATACCTGTTTTATGCACTTATGTACCCAGGGTGATCTGAAGATTTGTTGGGAAAGGGGTCCCAGTGAAAAAAGCCTAAGACCTGTTCTAACTTTTCTTCCTTCTTTCATCAGTGTGAGTTTCCTCCACAATGGAGTGGCTGAGACAGTATTGAACAGTATTGTTCTAAAGGTACTCCTATGTAGTGTGAATTCTTATTTGTTAGAGCACAAACAAAATAATGTAGATGTAACCAACCGTCTTATTAAATAAGAAACACAGAAACAATGTAAAAGAGAGAGCCGAGAAGTCAGAGCTCAGAGCTAAAATCTCACCCTTCCTCCTGCTGTCCCAGCTTCGCGAAAAGAGACCTACTTCCTGTCGGTTCGTATTTTTAAAGTATGTTGTTCTGCCTTCTCATTGGTTGTAAACCCAAACACATGACTGCCTCGTCACTGTCTGAATGTACAGCCCCCTAGGTCTTAAAGGCATATGTCTCCAATGCTGGCTGTATCCCTGAACACACAGAGATCTTATGGGATTAAAGGCGTGTGCCACCACCGCCACACTCTTGCTATGGCTCTAATAGCTCTGACCCTGAACACACAGATATCTATGGGATTAAAGGCGTGTGCCACCACCGCCACACTCTTGCTATGGCTCTAATAGCTCTGACTCCCAGACAACTTTATTTATTAACATACAATCAAAATAATAATTCAGTACAATTAGATTATCACCACATTTCCCCTTTTCTATTTTAATAAAAAGAAAAAGAAAGCAAAAGGTTATAACTAACAAAAGAAAAACTATATACAAAAGTACAATAAGTATATACAATATATACAAGTAATAAATACCTAAACAGGTATTTGACAAATCAGAGAAAATAATTCCATTATCTATCCTATTTTGGTAATTCCAAGATGTATCTAATGTACTTTCTATCCTAATTAATGTTCAACTATAACTAACTAATCTTCAACCATAACTAACTAATCTTCAACTCCCTCAGAGACCCAAGAAGGGAATAATATTAGCTAACAAAAATAAAAACAGGAAGTGCATGCAAGCAACTTCCAAAAAATTTTGTGAGTTGACAGAAACAGCCAGCTGCCTGGGCAGTCACCTGAAGTTTCTCCGCAGTGTTGGGGCATCATCTTCAGCCTATAGGCTTAGTGTATCTGACAGACTCATTTGTGAAGTAGGATGTACACAAGGTCAACAGTTCAACCTCACATTGGGTGAGAGCAGTCCACGTACCAGAAACACCTGAATTCCACTAGTGTCCTGTCATGATTCAGGATTTTAAATTCTGGAAATTGTTGACAGTTTTTTAATTCAGCTGTCCATTCTTCTTGGCTGTGTATATATGGCTTCATCTCAGCATCCCCTTCTTCTCCACATCCCTCTATTAAATGCCAGTCTACTTTTGAGAGGCATGAGCTTTCAGCTGCTGTTCCATTGTACAACAGAATCCATCGGCCCTCTGCCTGTTAAGCTGCCTTCGAAGAAAAGGGCACCGTACCTTTTCCGGATGCGAAGGCCACTTCAGGGATGGGGCCATATTGTCCTGGCCTCAGAAGATGCCTTTTGATAAAGCCATAACCACACTTGTTTTGGCAAGAATCAGTAGTCCCTTGTTTCGTGATCTGTCTGTCCATTTTGTCCTGTTGATTCGAGGATACTTTGTTGTCCAGTGGCTAACTTTTGCCAGAATGAAAGTTGACTCCATATGCAGTTTTTTCAATGCCCATATTTTCTCTAAAGTAGATTGGTACTGCCAGGAGCCGACATGTCTCAAAAAAGAAAAATTTTCTAAGTTATTAAAACATTTTAAATGCCATATTCTGTAGATCTCTGAAGGGTTTGAAGATGACCTGTCTAAAACATCTCTGCTCAATTTTTAAAACATATCTAATATGACTACAAGTTCTATGATAATGTCTAACTACTAGCTTTCATTTCTTTATATCCTAATAGTTGATAATAATAACATTCAAGGATCAGAAATTTGCATTACATTGTTAAATGGATGGAATAAATACAATTAGAAATATACATATAGCATTTTCTAACAATATCAGTTTCAAATTTGTGTACAATATAAAACAATTCAATCCAATGTAAAGTATTTAAAACTAGTAATTGTCTTTTTCTTTTCTTTCTTTCTCTTTTTTCACCCGCCCCACACCACCTCTTTGGGAATGTGGGCGTCGTATTCTTAAAATTGCTTCCTGCTGGGTATGGGCGAAGTTTTCTTTATCCTGAAAGAAAAATTTTAGGTTAATTGTCAAATTCTAGGAGAGGTAACTATATCCTTCATTATCCAGTCTGTGTATAATGCCAAAGTTTAGGGTTTATCTCAAGTCCTTATTCAAGTAGTCTTTGAGACTGGATCATCTCAGCTAGTCATCTCAAATTTGCTCTGAGCATCTTATAGTTCAAAGCTAATCTATGGATGATGTTTGTCAGCTTAATGATATTATTATTGTCCACGTGGAATTGTTGTTGTTGTGGGGCCCCATCTTCTTTCTGGAGACTTCAGTTGATGTTAGGCCTGGCCATGATTTCCTGCAGAAAACTGATAAGAGACTCGAACACAAAAACATATATATGCAGCTAGCCTTTTTTCTAGAATTAGTTAGTACTCTATGTGACCATTCATATCTTAACAAAGTTTAAAATGTATATATATATATTAATCTTGTAAATTTTGATATAAAATTTATACTTTGAGAACAGTTTAAAGAATCAGAATAGAATCAAAGAGTTGAGATTAGTAATAGAATAGTCCCTTAATTAATTTTGCTTTTGTCCTGTACCATAGCAGAAGATGGCTCTTATTCTGGCATGATACAGGGAGTTTGCATTTTCCTTTTAACAACATGCTTGATTTTAAAGAAGGAGAGAGCCATTCTCCAACTCCAAAGTCAGCTTTAAATTTTAATTGAACTGGGACTATTAGAAAACCAAGAGTGTTAAATCTTTAGAGAAAAGCAGAAACAAACATTTAGGAAGACATAAAATTTTTTTAGATAATATATACCCATACACCGTTTCACTCTGTTTCTTGGGATAGATGATTTGTCCCTTTTCTTCAGTTGTCTCATTTGTCCAGTGTTCTTCAGATTCCTTAACCTTCATTCTCCTAAAAGACAAAAACAAAAACCTTTCCCCAAGACTAATTTTGGGGATGTTCCTTTTTGGCAAGTTATTATCTGATGAAATGAAAAGGCATGTTTTATTGATACAAGTTAGTTTAAATTGGATGTTCATGCTGGTTGATGAACTATCACCTCCTCTAATTAAGAGGTCTCTCTTGTTCAAATCGAACCTTTATCAATTTTGATGGTACCCACAGCTTATCTTCTCCTGTAGAAACAAAAGCAAAACCACGTCCCCAATGTAATACATACCCTGGTTTCCATTCTGAGGTCAGCACATCCTTAAAGTATATAGGCTGATTTAATTCTGTAGTTTTTTCTATTATCCAATGTCTCTCTGCAGCTGTTGTTCCTTTCTCATTGGCATTCAGAAAATTCAAAGTTAGAAGAGCATTATGCAGTCTATTTCTGGGGGTTTTTGTTACCCATTTCTGTTTATTTAGCATATCCTTTAGAGTTCTGTTTGATCTTTCTATAACTGCTTGACCTGTAGGATTATGTGGTATGCCTGTAATATGCTTTATATTGTAATAAGCAAAAAACTGTTTCATTTTAACAGAGACATATGATGGAGCATTGTCAGTTTTGATTTGTGCAGGTATACCCATGATGGCCATAACTTCTAGCAAATGAGTGATTACAGAATCGGCTTTTTCAGAACTCAAAGCAGTTGCCCATTGAAATCCTGAATAAGTATCGATAGTGTAGTGTACATATTTCAATTTTCCAAATTCTGCAAAGTGAAACACGTCCATCTGCCAGATTTCATTTCTCTGAGTACCCTTTGGGTTACATCCTGCTGGTAATGGCGTCTGATTGTAGAAGGAACAAGTAGGACATTTCTTTACTATTTCTTTGGCTTGTTGCCAGGTTATGGAAAAATCCTTTTTTAAACCTTTACTATTAACGTGATGTTTTTTATGAAAGTCTGAGGCCTCCAGCACATTTCCTATCAATAATTTATCAATTTCATCATTGCCTTGTGCTAGAGGGCCTGGCAGACCAGTATGGGATCGAATGTGAGTTATATATAAAGGATGATTCCTTTTCCTGATTGTATCTTGTAATTGAATAAATAGTGAAGTTAATTCTGAAGCATCAGGGATAAATTCTGCAGTCTCAATATGTAACACCACTCTTTCAGCATACTGAGAGTCAGTTACTATGTTGAGAGGTTCTGAAAAATCCATTAATACCAACAGAATAGCATACAATTCTGATTTTTGAACTGAATTATACGGACTTTGAACCACTTTACTTAAATTTTCTGATTTGTAACCTGCCTTTCCTTCTTTGTTGGCATCTGTATAAAATGTACGAACTCCAGATATGGGTTTTTGCCATACAATTCGAGGCAAGATCCAATCAGCTCTCTTTATAAGATCAATTCTATTGCTTTTGGGATATTTGCTGTTAATTTCTCCCAAAAAATTACTGCAAGCTCTTTGCCAAGGTTCACTTTCTGTCCATAATTTTTCAATGTCCTCCTTAGTTAATGGTACGACAATTTCTGCTGGGTCTATGCCTGCTAATTGACGAAGTCTCATTTTTCCTTTGTAAATCAAGTCAGAGATTTTTTCCACATAAGTTTTTAATTTTTTATTTGGTTTATTTGGTAAAAATATCCATTCCAATATAATATCTTCCCTCTGCATTAATATTCCAGTAGGAGAACGCCTAGAAGGTAAGATAACCAAAATGCAATCCAGCTTTGGATCAATACGATTCACGTGTCCTTCATGCACTTTCTTTTCTACCAAGGCTAATTCTTTCTCAGCTTCAGGTGATAATTCTCTTGGACTATTTAAGTCCTTGTCACCTTCTAAGGTTTTGAACAAATTAGTCAGTTCATCATTTTTTACCCCAACAATAGTTCGTAGATGAGAAATATCTCCAAATAATCTTTGAAAGTCATTAAGAGTCTAGTCTATCTCTCCGAATTTGCACCTTTTGGGGTCTAATTTTTTGTAGCTCTATTTTATATCCTAAATAATTAATAGAATCTCCTTTGTATCTTTTCAGGAGCAATTTGTAATCCCCAGCGAGGCAAAATTTTCTTTACTTCTTCAAACATTATTTCTAAAGTATCTGCATTTGAGTCAGCTAGTAAAATATCGTCCATATAATGATAAATTATAGATTTAGGAAATTTTTTACGTATCACTTCCAATGGCTGTTGTACAAAATATTGGCACAGAGTTGGGCTATTCAACATTCCCTGTGGGAGGACCCTCCATTGAAATCTTTTAACCGGTTGAGAATTATTATAAGTAGGCACTGTAAAAGCAAATCTTTCTTTGTCTTCTTCTTGTAAGGGTATTGAAAAGAAACAGTCTTTTAAATCAATAACTATGAGAGGCCATCCTTTTGGTAACAGAGTAGGCAAAGGCATCCCAGATTGTAGAGAGCCCATTGGCTGAATTACTTTGTTAATTGCTCTAAGGTCTGTTACCATTCTCCATTTACCAGATTTCTTTTTAATAACAAATACAGGAGAATTCCAAGGGCTGGTTGATTCTTCAATATGCTGAGCATTTAACTGTTCTTCTACCAGCTCTTCTAAAGCCTGGAGTTTCTCTGTTGTTAAAAGCCATTGCTGGACCCATACAGGCTTGTCTGTTAACCATTTTAAAGGTAGAGCTGTTGGTGTCTTTGGAAGATCATCAGTTATTGTGCCCTGTTCTTGTATAATATGGATGGCTGGTGA
Source organism: Peromyscus maniculatus bairdii (assembly GCF_049852395.1). NCBI lineage: Eukaryota > Metazoa > Chordata > Mammalia > Rodentia > Cricetidae > Peromyscus > Peromyscus maniculatus. Next base: position 4,779,171 of record NC_134861.1, read on the forward strand.
CCACTCATTAGAACAATATCTTCTAATATTTCTCTCAGTAACATGTGCTAGTTTATGATTTGTTTCTGAGATTGGAGGGATGTTAATCTGAGTATTCCATTGTTGCAACAAGTCTCGACCCCACAGGTTCATAGTTATGTTAGCCACATATGGTTTTAATTTTCCTCTCTGTCCTTCTGGACCTATACATTCGAGCCATCTTGCACTCTGTTTCACCTGAGATAATGTCCCAATTCCTAACAGTTGAACGTTTACCTCCTGAAGAGGCCAAGTTGGATGCCAAAATTCTGGTGCTATTATGGTAACGTCCGCACCTGTGTCTACCAGACCAGACAACAAAACACCATTTATTTTTATCGTTAATTTTGGTCTTTGTTCATTAATAGAAGTTTGCCAAAAAATTTTCTTTATGTTTTCTCCTGAATTTTCTATTCTCTCTATTTCATCATTCTGACCAGCATGATTTATTCCAATAGGCATTTGGTTATTTAATCGCTCTCCAGAGCAGGCATTTCCTCTATGGCTGCCGGAAAGGTTTGAACTGGATTTGCACTGGGGGCCTGCCTGAGGCCCCTCTGGGAGTTTCCCGAAGACTGAGGCAAAGGATTACCCTGTCTGTCCTTTGTTGATCTACATTCGTTGGTCCAGTGTTTTCCCTTACCACACCTTCTGCATACTCCAGAAGGAAGGGGCATTCTGTTGCCATTGTTCCTTGAAGAAACATTGTTTCTGGAAATGACCTGTCTACAGTCCCTTTTCAAATGTCCTTGCTTTCCACATCCAAAACATCTAACACTCCTCAAACCTTTTGAAATTACTTCTCCTACCCATGTATCATCATGCTCATCAGCTTCAACATTAATTGTTTCTCTAATCCAATCTTCCATAGGTGCAGATCTTGCCCTTAATGGCCTGATTATTCTTTTGCATGCTGCATTCGCATTCTCAAAGGCCAAAGATTCAATTATTGCCTTACCAGCTTCTGAATCCGAGACCATTCTCTTTACTGCTGAAGCCAGTCTTTGTAAAAAATCTGTAAAAGACTCTTTTGGGCCTTGCTTCACCTTTGTAAATGACTCAGATTTTTTTCCTGGTTCCTCAACTTTGTCCCATGCATTCAAGGCTGCTGTTCGACATAAAATTAGGGTTTGGACATCATATAAACATTGTGCTTGTGCTGAAGCATATTGGCCTTCGCCCATAAGCTGATCCTGGCAAACTTGTATTCCTTTATCCCTCCATTGTTTTTCTATGTTTTTAGCCTCCTCCTTAAACCAAGTCAGAAATTGAAGTCTCTGGCTGGGTTCCAGAACACCTTGTGCGAGGTCCCGCCAGTCCTGTGGTACTATCCTATTATATGTTGACCAAGTGTTTAACATTTGCTTTACATATGGGGAATGCATGCCATAAGATACTATTGCCTCCTTAAACCTTTTTAAATCCAACATTTCAATTGGAGCCCAAGTATTTTGTGTAGCCATTTGATCAGGCATCTGCTGTACAGTTACAGGATAAATTAAGGGTGACTGTGTGAAAACAGGCTTTCTTTCTGCAACCTTATGATCCCGACTTGAAACAACTTCACTGTTAATTTCTTCTGTCTGAATTTTTACAGGTTTAACAAGTTCTTCTAAAGCTGTTATCCTGGCACTTAAATTGACTATCTTTTTAAATATTAAAATGTGGATAATTATAGTGATAAGGTGCATAATTCCACCAATACTAATATTATATAGTTGTTCCATTGCCAGACTGCCTAAAATTTCGAACAAAAACCAATTTTCTTCCAATGTACACATAAAACCCATTTGTTTTTTAATGTGGAAAAAATTCTCTTTTAGATAGTTTCCTTTAAAATATCTGATATATTATGACTTACCAAATCTGCGTAGAACAGTAGAAATCCGAGGGGATTTTCAAAGCAGCCACCTAGTGTCCCAGGTGTAAATCCAGAGAGAGAGAGAGAGAGAGAGAGAGAGAGAGAGAGAGAGAGAGAGAGAGAGAAAGAGAGAGAGAGAGAGGAAAGAGAGAACGCACAAGAAAGCGTAGCCAGCTAAAGCTTAAATGCAGCCACGTGTTCCCTCTTGTGCCGAGTCAAGGCTTGGGTCTGGCTTCCTGTAGATGTAACCAACCGTATTATTAAATAAGAAACACAGAAACAATGTAAAAGAGAAAGCCGAGAAGTCAGAGCTCAGAGCTAAAATCTCACCCTTCCTCCTGCTGTCCCAGCTTCGCGAAAAGAGACCTACTTCCTGTCGGTTCGTATTTTTAAAGTATGTTGTTCTGCCTTCTCATTGGTTGTAAACCCAAACACATGACTGCCTCGTCACTGTCTGAATGTACAGCCCCCTAGGTCTTAAAGGCATATGTCTCCAATGCTGGCTGTATCCCTGAACACACAGAGATCTTATGGGATTAAAGGCGTGTGCCACCACCGCCACACTCTTGCTATGGCTCTAATAGCTCTGACCCTGAACACACAGATATCTATGGGATTAAAGGCGTGTGCCACCACCGCCACACTCTTGCTATGGCTCTAATAGCTCTGACCCCCAGACAACTTTATTTATTAACATACAATCAAATTAATATTTCAGTACAAATCAAAATAATATTTCAATACAATTAGATTACCACCACATTTCCCCTTTTCTATTTTAATAAAAAGAAAAAAAGCAAAAGGTTATGACTAACAAAAGAAAAACTATATACAAAAGTACAATAACTATATACAATATATACAAGTAATAAATACCTAAACAGGTATTTGACGAATCAGAGAAAATAATTCCATTATCTATCCTATTTTGATAATTCCAAGATGTATCTAATGTACTTTCTATCCTAATTAATTTTCAACTATAACTAACTAATCTTCAACCATAACTAACTAATCTTCAACTCCCTCAGAGACCCAAGAAGGGAATAATATTAGCTAACAAAAATAAAAACAGGAAGTGCATGCAAGCAACTTCCAAAAAAATTTTGTGAGTTGACAGAAACAGCCAGCTACCTGGGCAGTCACCTGAGGTTTCTCCGCAGTGTTGGGGCATCATCTTCAGCCTATAGGCTTAGTGTATCTGACAGACTCATTTGTGAAGTAGGATGTACACAAGGTCAACAGTTCAACCTCACATTGGGTGAGAGCAGTCCACGTACCAGAAACACCTGAATTCCACTAGTGTCCTGTCATGATTCAGGATTTTAAATTCTGGAAATTGTTGACAGTTTTTTTAATTCAGCTGTCCATTCTTCTTGGCTGTGTATATATGGCTTCATCTCAGCATCCCCTTCTTCTCCACATCCCTCTATTAAATGCCAGTCTACTTTTGAGAGGCATGAGCTTTCAGCTGCTGTTCCATTGTACAACAGAATCCATCGGCCCTCTGCCTGTTAAGCTGCCTTCGAAGAAAAGGGCACCGTACCTTTTCCGGATGCGAAGGCCACTTCAAGGATGGGGCCATATTGTCCTGGCCTCAGAAGATGCCTTTTGATAAAGCCATAACCACACTTGTTTTGGCAAGAATCAGTAGTCCCTTGTTTCGTGATCTGTCTGTCCATTTTGTCCTGTTGATTCGAGGATACTTTGTTGTCCAGTGGCTAACTTTTGCCAGAATGAAAGTTGACTCCATATGAAGTTTCTTCAATGCCCATATTTTCTCTAAAGTAGATTGGTACTGCCAGGAGCCGACATGTCTCAAAAAAGAAAAATTTTCTAAGTTATTAAAACATTTTAAATGCCATATTCTGTAGATCTCTGAAGGGTTTGAAGATGACCTGTCTAAAACATCTCTGCTCAATTTTTAAAACATATCTAATATGACTACAAGTTCTATGATAATGTCTAACTACTAGCTTTCATTTCTTTATATCCTAATAGTTGATAATAATAACATTCAAGGATCAGAAATTTGCATTACATTGTTAAATGGATGGAATAAATACAATTAGAAATATACATATAGCATTTTCTAACAATATCAGTTTCAAATTTGTGTACAATATAAAACAATTCAATCCAATGTAAAGTATTTAAAACTAGTAATTGTCTTTCTCTTTTCTTTCTTTTTTTTCTTTCTTTCTTTCTTTCTTTCTTTCTTTCTTTCTTTCTTTCTTTCTTTCTTTTTTTTTTTTTTAAACAAGAACTTTAAATCTAATCTCCTTTGCTTAGCCTTTTTCCTAACCCTTGACAATAACTTGTAACCAACCCCCCTAAATACTGAAAATTATCCTGAAAGACCCCCGGCTGAGATCTTTCTCCGGGAGAGACCCCAAACCCAGGGAACACACCGAAACCACAGATCAGATGCAAAAGCAAGAGGGTTTATTTAGACCAGGTACCTGGGGCGAAGTCTCTTGGAGGACTTGCGCACCTTCTTAGGGCAAGGGGGACTTTTTATGGGATCCCAGGGGCAGAGGCGCGGTTACAGAAGCGAGAAGCATAGTTACAGGGTCCCTATTGGTTGTTTCAAAGAAGGCCAGGGTGAACTTGGGGTCGCATGTGTGTGGCTGATTTGGCCTTGTCCAGGCCAGCTGCTTATTCCTCAAGGCCAGGGGCCCGCCATAAAATATCAACTGTCTTACTCCCAAGGCTGCTGACCACAGTTATCTTTTTCAAGGCTGGCCATAGCTATCTCTGTCAAGGCCGGGTAGCTGGCTATGGCTGTGAACTCCTGTTTTTCTGATTCCTGCAGAATGGCGTTTCTAAGGCTAAGTTATGGGGGGGAGCATTTCATTGGCCCAAAGCCCCATGTCCTCATAATGGAGCGGGGGTCTTTCATTCCCCCATTTTCTTTTGTACCAAATGAAATCTTTCATTTTAGGATGGAGAATAAGGGGTTAACTCTATCTCTGACTGTCTGAGCCTCTGATATTGCTGGGTTAGGATCAAAGCCTGGGCAACAGAAACCTTATCCTTGATGAATTGCACCAATCTGTTGAGGATGTATGACCCAAACAATAAAATGAGCAGGAGGACGATTAGGGGGCCCATAATGGTGGAGACAAGGGTCGTAAACCATGGTGACCTTTGGAACTATCTTTTAAATCTTTTCTGTTGAGCATGGCTACTTGGAGCTGTCTGAATTGGCCGGTCTCTATAAGGGCTGCAGTCTTGTATCTACCCCAGCAGCTATTTTGTTTATGGTAATTTTTTTCAGTAACAGGGCCAGCGTCAGGGAAACAGGCTCTCTGGTGATGCCCCTCCCAATGTCAGGAGGACTATTAGGGGGATCAAGGGGACCCCCGGGTGAGTTTTATCTTTAGTGGGTTTGGAGAGCGTTGAACTAGATGTCTCGGTGCCCTCAGCTTCGTCGGGTTCCTTGGCAGCCTTTACATGCGACGTGTGGACCCAAGCCGCTGTCCCGTCAACCTCGGCTCTAGGTTCCTAGATTGATGGCGTCGGACCCAGACAGAGTCCCCAATCTTGAATGGGTGAGGCACCACCGGGCGGTTCAGTTGTTCCCGGCAGGCAGGGGTTTTTACACCGTCTTTTGCATCAGTTGGAGGGCTAGTGGCAAAAGAGGAGATATCAGAGTAAAGGAAATTTACAATTGGTGGGGGAGCCCCATACATGATCTCGAACGGGGTTAGGCCATGAGGCCCAGGAGTGTTCCGGGCTCGGTAAAGGGCTAGGGGGAGTAGGAGCACCCAATCTCTAGTGCCAGTTGCAAGCGTTAATTTGGTTAAAGTCTCCTTAATGGTTTTATTTGTACGTTCTACCTGTCCTAAGCTCTGGGGGCTGTATGCACAATGAAGTTTCCAATCAATCCCCAGTAGCCTGGCCACCTCCTGACTTACCTGGGAGACAAAGGTGGGCCCATTGTCTGACCCCAATATCTGGGGTATTTCATACCTGGGAAAGATGTCATCCAGGAATTTCTTGGTTACCACGTTAGCGGTCTTTTTTCTTGGTAGGCAAGGCCTCTGTCCATCTATGATGTAAGCTTGTCGCTCGGGGCTCCATTCCGCCCCCATTTTCTTTGTTAGTTCCTGGTCCTCCGGTCTTCCGCCATCCGGAGGGCCTGGGTCAGCGCGATCAGCTCTGCCTTTTGGGCCGATGTTCCAGGTGGCAGTGGTGAGGTCCAAACTATCTCCGATTCGGTGGTGACGGCTGCTCCAGTCCTCCGTTCTCTTTCTTGGAGGAAGCTGTTCCCATCCATGAACCAGGCAGCAGGGTTGCGGGGTTGAGGGAGACAACTGGTCTGCACACCATTCGATCTGAGGGCTGCTGGACCAGAGCTTTTACCGCATGGGAGGATAACACAGTTAATGGCTGTCCCAAAGTCAGTTTCCCTGCATCCTTGAGCAAAACAGCAATGGCTACCACATGTAGACAGGGGGGCGGGCCATCCTGCAGCTACCGGGCTTTCATGGCCCCAGTCTCTGTATCAACATTTCTTTTGCAAAGCCTGAGTTCTCGTCCACGAACAGTTTAAAGGGCTAGGACTTGTAGGGGGCTCCCTTTGGGTCCTGTCCAGATGTCAGCTGAACCTTTTTTTTTTTTTTTTTTTTTTTTTTTTTTTTTTTTTTTTTTTTTTTTTTTCGGTGGTCCTTTGATACCTCCTGTTACCTGTGGCCCCCTGGACCAAAGCTGTGCGGTCATTGAGAGAGCCTCCGGTATGGGTCAGGACTGAATGTTGAGCCCCGGTGTCCACTAGGAAGGTCACTGGCTGCCCCCTAATCTTGAGAGTTATCCTAGGTCGGGGGGAGGGGGTCTCCTGGCCTTGACCTCCCCAATCTTCCAGATTGAGGACCCTTGGCTTAGGTCTCCGAGACCCTTGAGGCTTTTTTTGATCAGTCACGAGCCCAATGTCCTCTCTGTTTACAGTAAGCACTTTGTCTTTGTCAAGCAGTGTTCTTTTTTTGATCTCCCGTCCTAACTTCCTAACTCCCTCTCTGACCTGTCCCTGAGACATTACAGTGGCCAGGACTTTTTTGTTTGTTTTTCCTCTCCCTCCGTGTCTCTCTAAGTTCTTTTTTAAAAACGCGCTGCCGGCGTCTCTTTCTGGTAACCTGAGCCCAATCGGTAGGGGGTTAGAGCCCCTGGAGACCCGCTAAGAGCAACTGGCCATAGAGATGTAGGCGTTCCCTACCTTCGCTGCTTTGTCCCGCCTTCCTCGTAGGCGACCAGCAATTGGGGAGGAAGCAGGAACTCATCCTCCGCTGTTTGGGGGCCGCTGCAGGAGCCGCCGGTCCCTCCGGCGCTGTCGGGGGGGTTGTAACACTCGGGGCGGGGTGACTCGGCGTCCATGGGTGACGCCGCCCCCTAGTCACCTTTTTCATATTGGGCCGGAGCCGGTCGTGGCACATCGCTGCGGGTCGCCGGCCAGGGGGCGGTCCCTCGCCGACCCCATCCCCGGCCCCGCCTGCGTGCCCCTGCTACATCCCATGTCCGCCTGCGCCGCCGCTGCCGACTGCGCCGCTCGGCCGCCCTCCGCGCTATCCACCGCCCCTCCGAGCGAGCGGCTGTGGGGCGTTGCCGGGACCGAGGCCGCCTGCGCCGCCGCAGGCTCCCCGCCACCCGGGTCCGGCTGGTCGCCGGCCCCGCCCCTGGCCCCGCCTGTGCCGCCGCGGGCCTCCGCCGCCCGGGTCCGGCCAGCCGCGCCGGGGGCCGCCGCGCTCCATGGCGGCTGGTCGCCAGCCCCGCCCCTGGCCCCGCCTGCGCCGCCGCGGGTCCCCGCGACCAGATTCCCCTGGTCTGCACCAGCTCTAAGTCGGCTGTTAGGCGCCACGCGGAAAACCACGGCCCGGCGGGGCGGACTCCTCCGCCCGCACGGGAGACATGGACAGCCGGGGAGAGCGGGGAGTGAGGGGAGCCCCCCCCAGCGCCGCCCCGGACCCCCGCGACCGCACCGCGGCCGCGCGGACGGGAGGAGGCGCGGGGAGCTCCGGCACCCGCCGCCGCCACCGCCATCACCGCTGACGGCCTGCGGGGACTGGGCAGGGGGCGTCCCGGCGCCCTAGCTTCCCGGCGGCCCCGCCTGCGCGTCGGCGCCATAACCTGCTGCCACCTGCGCACCCGCCTGCGCGTTCTCTTCTCCCGCACCCGCTTGCAAGCCTGCCCGCGCGCCCGCCTGCGCCGGAGCAGCGGCCTGCGGGGAGAGGAAAAGACTTGCTGGTGTGGGGTTAGGGAGGAACAGGGAGTGGGAGGGATCCGCCGATCTGGCTTCCTCGGCCCCGGGATTCGGCGAGCGCTGCTGCCGCCGGGGGGGCAGAGGGGAAGAGAAACGGCTTAACCCATGGGGGAGGTTCTGTTGTCAGGAGTCTCTACATGGCAATGTATGGGACCTGGTCCGGGTGGCCATGGGGACTGGAAGCAAAAACTTTTTTTTCTCCACCTGTGAAATAAGACTGAGGTTAAAGGTTCCCTGATGAGGCCATCTTATATCTATTTTTTTTTTTCTTGATTACGACTCCTTCGTTGTTGGCTCGTGTCTTTACGTCTGACCAGTGTTTAAGCATGAGGCTCAAGGGGGTGGTGACAGTCTGTCCTATGGCTGTTTCTAGGAGGAGAACGGTTAAACAGAAAACAAAAAACGACAGACCAATATAAATAAGACTAACACTCGCTGCGCGGCTTCGGTTCCAAACCGAAAGCAAAACCAGAAAAACCGTGCCCCCAGAGGGGTCTTTAAACCGTGCCCCCGGAGGGGTCTTCAGACCGTGCCACAGAGGGCACTTCAGATGAACCGTGGAACGTCTTCCAGGTTCCCAGATTCCCCTAGGACGTCTCCCAGGGTTCAGTGGCGAAGTCCAGACCCGTCGGTCCCCCCTTTCAGATCCACTGACACAGACAGATTATCAGACGCAGGCGCGGAGACAAACAAACAACATTTAACACTCAGACAAACAGACAACCCTCAGACTGGACAGGGATGACATAAATCAAGGCCGGCCGGCTTACCTCCTGATGGTGGGTCGGTGGTCCCAGGGAGGGGTCTCAATCCCCGTACGGGCCACCAAATGAAAGACCCCCGGCTGAGATCTTTCTCCGGGAGAGACCCCAAACCCAGGGAACACACCGAAACCACAGATCAGATGCAAAAGCAAGAGGGTTTATTTAGACCAGGTACCTGGGGCGAAGTCTCTTGGAGGACTTGCGCACCTTCTTAGGGCAAGGGGGACTTTTTATGGGATCCCAGGGGCAGAGGCGCGGTTACAGAAGCGAGAAGCATAGTTACAGGGTCCCTATTGGTTGTTTCAAAGAAGGCCAGGGTGAACTTGGGGTCGCATGTGTGTGGCTGATTTGGCCTTGTCCAGGCCAGCTGCTTATTCCTCAAGGCCAGGGGCCCGCCATAAAATATCAACTGTCTTACTCCCAAGGCTGCTGACCACAGTTATCTTTTTCAAGGCTGGCCATAGCTATCTCTGTCAAGGCCGGGTAGCTGGCTATGGCTGTGAACTCCTGTTTTTCTGATTCCTGCAGAATGGCGTTTCTAAGGCTAAGTTATGGGGGGGAGCATTTCATTGGCCCAAAGCCCCATGTCCTCATAATGGAGCGGGGGTCTTTCAATCCCAGACCCAGAACCCATTAAAAAGACCAAAAAACCATCTGCCCCACACCACCTCTTTGGGAATGTGGGCGTCGTATTCTTAAAATTGCTTCCTGCTGGGTATGGGCGAAGTTTTCTTTATCCTGAAAGAAAATTTTAGGTTAATTGTCAAATTCTAAGAGAGGTAACTATATCCTTCACTATCCAGTCTGTGTATAATGCCAAAGTTCAGGGTTTATCTCAAGTCCTTATTCAAGTAGTCTTTGAGACTGGATCATCTCAGCTAGTCATCTCAAAATTGCTCTGAGCACCTTGTAGTTCAAAGCTGATCTGTGGATGATGTTTGTCAGCTTAATGATATTATTATTGTCCACGTGGAATTGTTGTTGTTGTGGGGCCCCATCTTCTTTCTGGAGACTTCAGTTGATGTTAGGCCTGGCCATGATTTCCTGCAGAAAACTGATAAGAGACTCGAACACAAAAACATATATATGCAGCTAGCCTTTTTTCTAGAATTAGTTAGTACTCTATGTGACCATTCATATCTTAACAAAGTTTAAAATGTATATATATATATTAATCTTGTAAATTTTGATATAAAATTTATACTTTGAGAACAGTTTAAAGAATCAGAATAGAATCAAAGAGTTGAGATTAGTAATAGAATAGTCCCTTAATTAATTTTGCTTTTGTCCTGTACCATAGCAGAAGATGGCTCTTATTCTGGCATGATACAGGGAGTTTGCATTTTCCTTTTAACAACATGCTTGATTTTAAAGAAGGAGAGAGCCATTCTCCAACTCCAAAGTCAGCTTTAAATTTTAATTGAACTGGGACTATTAGAAAACCAAGAGTGTTAAATCTTTAGAGAAAAGCAGAAACAAACATTTAGGAAGACATAAAATTTTTTTAGATAATATATACCCATACACCGTTTCACTCTGTTTCTTGGGATAGATGATTTGTCCCTTTTCTTCAGTTGTCTCATTTGTCCAGTGTTCTTCAGATTCCTTAACCTTCATTCTCCTAAAAGACAAAAACAAAAACCTTTCCCCAAGACTAATTTTGGGGATGTTCCTTTTTGGCAAGTTATTATCTGATGAAATGAAAAGGCATGTTTTATTGATACAAGTTAGTTTAAATTGGATGTTCATGCTGGTTGATGAACTATCACCTCCTCTAATTAAGAGGTCTCTCTTGTTCAAATCGAACCTTTATCAATTTTGATGGTACCCACAGCTTATCTTCTCCTGTAGAAACAAAAGCAAAACCACGTCCCCAATGTAATACATACCCTGGTTTCCATTCTGAGGTCAGCACATCCTTAAAGTATATAGGCTGATTTAATTCTGTAGTTTTTTCTATTATCCAATGTCTCTCTGCAGCTGTTGTTCCTTTCTCATTGGCATTCAGAAAATTCAAAGTTAGAAGAGCATTATGCAGTCTATTTCTGGGGGTTTTTGTTACCCATTTCTGTTTATTTAGCATATCCTTTAGAGTTCTGTTTGATCTTTCTATAACTGCTTGACCTGTAGGATTATGTGGTATGCCTGTAATATGCTTTATATTGTAATAAGCAAAAAACTGTTTCATTTTAACAGAGACATATGATGGAGCATTGTCAGTTTTGATTTGTGCAGGTATACCCATGATGGCCATAACTTCTAGCAAATGAGTGATTACAGAATCGGCTTTTTCAGAACTCAAAGCAGTTGCCCATTGAAATCCTGAATAAGTATCGATAGTGTGGTGTACATATTTCAATTTTCCAAATTCTGCAAAGTGAAACACGTCCATCTGCCAGATTTCATTTCTCTGAGTACCCTTTGGGTTACATCCTGCTGGTAATGGCGTCTGATTGTAGAAGGAACAAGTAGGACATTTCTTTACTATTTCTTTGGCTTGTTGCCAGGTTATGGAAAAATCCTTTTTTAAACCTTTACTATTAACGTGATGTTTTTTATGAAATTCTGAGGCCTCCAGCACATTTCCTATCAATAATTTATCAATCTCTTCATTGCCTTGTGCTAGAGGGCCTGGCAGACCAGTATGGGATCGAATGTGAGTTATATATAAAGGATGATTCCTTTTCCTGATTGTATCTTGTAATTGAATAAATAGTGAAGTTAATTCTGAAGCATCAGGGATAAATTCTGCAGTCTCAATATGTAACACCACTCTTTCAGCATACTGAGAGTCAGTTACTATGTTGAGAGGTTCTGAAAAATCCATTAATACCAACAGAATAGCATACAATTCTGATTTTTGCACTGAATTATACGGACTTTGAACCACTTTACTTAAATTTTCTGATTTGTAACCTGCCTTTCCTTCTTTGTTGGCATCTGTATAAAATGTACGAACTCCAGATATGGGTTTTTGCCGTACAATTCGAGGCAAGATCCATTCAGCTCTCTTTATAAGATCAATTCTATTGCTTTTGGGATATTTGCTGTTAATTTCTCCCAAAAAATTACTGCAAGCTCTTTGCCAAGGTTCACTTTCTGTCCATAATTTTTCAATGTCCTCCTTAGTTAATGGTACGACAATTTCTGCTGGGTCTATGCCTGCTAATTGACGAAGTCTCAATTTTCCTTTGTAAATCAAGTCAGAGATTTTTTCCACATAAGTTTTTAATTTTTTATTTGGTTTATTTGGTAAAAATATCCATTCCAATATAATATCTTCCCTCTGCATTAATATTCCAGTAGGAGAACGCCTAGAAGGTAAGATAACCAAAATGCAATCCAGCTTTGGATCAATACGATTCACGTGTCCTTCATGCACTTTCTTTTCTACCAAGGCTAATTCTTTCTCAGCTTCAGGTGATAATTCTCTTGGACTATTTAAGTCCTTGTCACCTTCTAAGGTTTTGAACAAATTAGTCAGTTCATCATTTTTTACCCCAACAATAGTTCGTAGATGAGAAATATCTCCAAATAATCTTTGAAAGTCATTAAGAGTCTGTAGTCTATCTCTCCGAATTTGCACCTTTTGGGGTCTAATTTTTTGTAGCTCTATTTTATATCCTAAATAATTAATAGAATCTCCTCTTTGTATCTTTTCAGGAGCAATTTGTAATCCCCAGCGAGGCAAAATTTTCTTTACTTCTTCAAACATTATTTCTAAAGTATCTGCATTTGAGTCAGCTAGTAAAATATCGTCCATATAATGATAAATTATAGATTTAGGAAATTTTTTACGTATCACTTCCAATGGCTGTTGTACAAAATATTGGCACAGAGTTGGGCTATTCAACATTCCCTGTGGGAGGACCCTCCATTGAAATCTTTTAACCGGTTGAGAATTATTATAAGTAGGCACTGTAAAAGCAAATCTTTCTCTGTCTTTTTCTTGTAAGGGTATTGAAAAGAAACAGTCTTTTAAATCAATAACTATGAGAGGCCATCCTTTTGGTAACAGAGTAGGCAAAGGCATCCCAGATTGTAGAGAACCCATTGGCTGAATTACTTTGTTAATTGCCCTAAGGTCTGTTACCATTCTCCATTTACCAGATTTCTTTTTAATAACAAATACAGGAGAATTCCAAGGGCTGGTTGATTCTTCAATATGCTGAGCATTTAACTGTTCTTCTACCAGCTCTTCTAAAGCCTGGAGTTTCTCTGTTGTTAAAGGCCATTGCTGGACCCATACAGGCTTGTCTGTTAACCATTTTAAAGGTAGAGCTGTTGGTGTCTTTGGAAGATCATCAGTTATTGTGCCCTGTTCTTGTATAATATGGATGGCTGGTGACCACTCATTAGAACAATATCTTCTAATATTTCTCTCAGTAACATGTGCTAGTTTATGATTTGTTTCTGAGATTGGAGGGATGTTAATCTGAGTATTCCATTGTTGCAACAAGTCTCGACCCCACAGGTTCATAGTTATGTTAGCCACATATGGTTTTAATTTTCCTCTCTGTCCTTCTGGACCTATACATTCGAGCCATCTTGCACTCTGTTTCACCTGAGATAATGTCCCAATTCCTAACAGTTGAACGTTTACCTCCTGAAGAGGCCAAGTTGGATGCCAAAATTCTGGTGCAATTATGGTAACGTCCGCACCTGTGTCTACCAGACCAGACAACAAAACACCATTTATTTTTATCGTTAATTTTGGTCTTTGTTCATTAATAGAAGTTTGCCAAAAAATTTTCTTTATGTTTTCTCCTGAATTTTCTATTCTCTCTGTTTCATCATTCTGACCAGCATGATTTATTCCAATAGGCATTTGGTTATTTAATCGCTCTCCAGAGCAGGCATTTCCTCTATGGCTGCCGGAAAGGTTTGAACTGGATTTGCACTGGGGGCCTGCCTGAGGCCCCTCTGGGAGTTTCCCGAAGGCTGAGGCAAAGGATTACCCTGTCTGTCCTTTGTTGATCTACATTCGTTGGTCCAGTGTTTTCCCTTACCACACCTTCTGCACACTCCAGAAGGAAGGGGCATTCTGTTGCCATTGTTCCTTGAAGAAACATTGTTTCTGGAAATGACCTGTCTACAGTCCCTTTTCAAATGTCCTTGCTTTCCACATCCAAAACATCTAACACTCCTCAAACCTTTTGAAATTACTTCTCCTACCCATGTATCATCATGCTCATCAGCTTCAACATTAATTGTTTCTCTAATCCAATCTTCCATAGGTGCAGATCTTGCCCTTAATGGCCTGATTATTCTTTTGCATGTTGCATTCGCATTCTCAAAGGCCAAAGATTCAATTATTGCCTTACCAGCTTCTGAATCCGAGACCATTCTCTTTACTGCTGAAGCCAGTCTTTGTAAAAAATCTGTAAAAGACTCTTTTGGGCCTTGCTTCACCTTTGTAAATGACTCAGATTTTTTTCCTGGTTCCTCAACTTTGTCCCATGCATTCAAGGCTGCCGTTCGACATAAAATTAGGGTTTGGACATCATATAAACATTGTGCTTGTGCTGAAGCATATTGGCCTTCGCCCATAAGCTGATCCTGGCAAACTTGTACTCCTTTATCCCTCCATTGTTTTTCTATGTTTTTAGCCTCCTCCTTAAACCAAGTCAGAAATTGAAGTCTCTGGCTGGGTTCCAGAACACCTTGTGCGAGGTCCCGCCAGTCCTGTGGTACTATCCTATTATATGTTGACCAAGTGTTTAACATTTGCTTTACATATGGGGAATGCATGCCATAAGATACTATTGCCTCCTTAAACCTTTTTAAATCCAACATTTCAATTGGAGCCCAAGTATTTTGTGTAGCCATTTGATCAGGCATCTGCTGTACAGTTACAGGATAAATTAAGGGTGACTGTGTGAAAACAGGCTTTCTTTCTGCAACCTTATGATCCCGACTTGAAACAACTTCACTGTTAATTTCTTCTGTCTGAATTTTTAGAGGTTTAACAATTTCTTCTAACGCTGTTATCCTGGCACTTAAATTGACTATCTTTTTAAATATTAAAATGTGGATTATTATAGTGATGAGGTGCATAATTCCACCAATACTAATATTATATAGTTGTTCCATTGCCAGACTGCCTAAAATTTCGAACAAAAACCAATTTTCTTCCAATGTACACATAAAACCCATTTGTTTTTTAATGTGGAAAAAAATTCTCTTTTAGATAGTTTCCTTTAAAATATCTGATATATTATGACTTACCAAATCTGCGTAGAACAGTAGAAATCCGAGGGGATTTTCAAAGCAGCCACGTAGTGTCCCAGGTGTAAATCCAGAGAGAGAGAGAGAGAGAGAGAGAGAGAGAGAGAGAGAGAGAGAGAGAGAGGAAAGAGAGAACGCACAAGAAAGCGTAGCCGGCTAAAGCTTAAATGCAGCCACGTGTTCCCTCTTGTGCCGAGTCAAGGCTTGGGTCTGGCTTCCTTAAGCTCCGACCACGTGCGTTTACAGGCAGGGCCCTGTTCGGCAGGGCAGGTCTGAGTTGTTTGTAGCACCGGCTTTAGGCAAGCTGCTCACAGACCTAGGCCCGGGCTAGAAGTTGCTACCCGGACTAGGACGCCAGCAGCTCGGACTAAGAAGCCGATCGCCGCCGGCCGCCGTGTGCCGCCGCTGCCGCCGCCGCTGCCGCCGCGGGCTGCCTGCCGCCCTTGCGGGAAAGCGGACCTGCCGCCAAGCCAAGCAGTTTTTAATGGATTCTTGTCACGTTGGGCGCCAGATGTAGATGTAACCAACCGTATTATTAAATAAGAAACACAGAAACAATGTAAAAGAGAAAGCCGAGAAGTCAGAGCTCAGAGCTAAAATCTCACCCTTCCTCCTGCTGTCCCAGCTTCGCGAAAAGAGACCTACTTCCTGTCGGTTCGTATTTTTAAAGTATGTTGTTCTGCCTTCTCATTGGTTGTAAACCCAAACACATGACTGCCTCGTCACTGTCTGAATGTACAGCCCCCTAGGTCTTAAAGGCATATGTCTCCAATGCTGGCTGTATCCCTGAACACACAGAGATCTTATGGGATTAAAGGCGTGTGCCACCACCGCCACACTCTTGCTATGGCTCTAATAGCTCTGACCCTGAACACACAGATATCTATGGGATTAAAGGCGTGTGCCACCACCGCCACACTCTTGCTATGGCTCTAATAGCTCTGACCCCCAGACAACTTTATTTATTAACATACAATCAAATTAATATTTCAGTACAAATCAAAATAATATTTCAATACAATTAGATTACCACCACAGCTTCCTTAAGCTCCGACCACGTTCGTTGGCTTTACAGGCAGGGCCCTGTTCGGCAGGGCAGGTCTGAGTTGTTTGTAGCACCGGCTTTAGGCAAGCTGCTCACAGACCTAGGCCCGAGCTAGAAGTTGCTACCCGGACTAGGAAGCTGGCAGCTCAGACTAGGAAGCCGGCAGCTCGGACTAGGACGCCGGCAGCTCGGACTAAGACACCGGCCGCTTCCTGCCGCTTCCTCCGCCGCCTGCCACCGCCTGTCGCCCCTGCGGGAAAGCGGACCGGCCGTCAAGCCAAGCGGTTTTTAATGGATTCTTGTCACGTTGGGCGCCAGATGTAGATGTAACCAACCGTCTTATTAAATAAGAAACACAGAAACAATGTAAAAGAGAGAGCCGAGAAGTCAGAGCTCAGAGCTAAAATCTCACCCTTCCTCCTGCTGTCCCAGCTTCGCGAAAAGAGACCTACTTCCTGTCGGTTCGTATTTTTAAAGTATGTTGTTCTGCCTTCTCATTGGTTGTAAACCCAAACACATGACTGCCTCGTCACTGTCTGAATGTACAGCCCCCTAGGTCTTAAAGGCATATGTCTCCAATGCTGGCTGTATCCCTGAACACACAGAGATCTTATGGGATTAAAGGCGTGTGCCACCACCGCCACACTCTTGCTATGGCTCTAATAGCTCTGACCCTGAACACACAGATATCTATGGGATTAAAGGCGTGTGCCACCACCGCCACACTCTTGCTATGGCTCTAATAGCTCTGACTCCCAGACAACTTTATTTATTAACATACAATCAAAATAATAATTCAGTACAATTAGATTATCACCACAAAATAACACCACACTCCTACCTACAGTTAACGTATGATTTTTACGATGTTCCAGTGTTATTTCACACTTCTCAAAGAGTGTTCTTCCTACTTACAGCAATCCCTTTGTTGTACACATTTTCTTTTGGGACATCAGCCTGGCGGTGGCCATTTGTTCCACGGCCTTCTCTGCCACCTTCCTGCCTCAGGCCTGCGGGCCAGCCTGCATGGGGCCAGTGTCCCCCAGGCTGGTGTAGCACTGAGTGGTGACTTGGTGAGGTGGCTGTTTGGGCCCTACTCTGCATACTTACAACGAGAGACTTAGTAACCAGAATTTTCTGTTGGATCCTGTTAATCAGGACAAATCAGGAATCTCAATGGTTTTGTGAATTCATTTCCTGGGACCCCTGCCTGGAGCTTTCCGCTTGCACAGCACCTGGGCCCTTGCATAGACGTGACTGATACAGTCATTAGGACCCCATCCTGCTCCCACACTTTGGCCTGTGAGGAGACACAGAAGAACTTGGGTTCTTTGGTCTGAAGTAGCAGTCCTGAGGGGGCTGATGCTCCCTCTCACTCCGTCAGCAGCTGGACTTTTAAAACAGCACAGGCGTTTTATGTTTTTGTAGAATTTTCTGAACTCTCTTAATTTCTTCTGCTCAAGGTATATGTGCCTGCTTCAAGGTGTGCACGTGTACATTGTGAGTGTGTATGTATACATGTGTATATGTTTATTCATGTGTGTGTGCATGTGCATTGTGTGTATGTATGTATACGTGTGTATGTGTCCATTCATGTGTGCGCATGTACATGTGTTCATAGAGCCCTCCTACACTTACTGTTCTAGACATTGTACATCTGGTTTTCAGGGCTTTGATTTGTAAAAATCAAAGCCAGCTGAGGGCAAACGAGGTTATGTGTGCACCAGTGTCAAGTCTGCAGCAGCTGAATGGCCGCTGGCCCCTCACAGGTGAGGCAGAGTGGGGTGTGATAATGCTTGGATTTATGGTTAGGGAGACACTTAGAGCCAGCCTAGTCCTGTGGGGTTTGAGGTTGGACGTTTTGTTTGGGTTCCCCGACCTGTCTGGAGCTGTGGGTCTTCAGCCATAGACACCCTGGCTATTTCCCTCCACATCAGAGAGGACTGCCAGTGGCGTCAAAGTTCTCTTGCCTGTCTGTCTGTCTGTCTGTCTCTCTGTGTGTACTCGCGCGCGTGCGCGCGTGTATATACAGGATTCTGTATTTCCGCAGAGGCACCGGCATTCTTGCTAAGCTTGGCAGGAAGGGTTCTTGGTAGGTTGATCCTGATTGCTCAGCCAGGCTCTAAAACAACTTAGCCATGCCATATATCCTTGTCACCTTCCACCTTGTCAGGGAGTCCCTCTTCCTGGCAGTTGTCCTCCGAGAAAGCGTACAGATCAGCCCAAACATGGACCCTTGCTGTGCTGGAACAAGGTGAGAGTTGTGCGGGTGCTGCACATCCAGGAGCCATCTCTCCAGTGACGCAGCAGCACACTGTACTGAGGCTGCCATTAGGTAGTGGACTCAGTGTAGGGTGTCCACCTGCAGGTGTAGATGCACGAGCCTCAGAACCTTGGCCTTTTGAGAGTAAGAGACATCGAGGAATTCTGGATGCTGGTGATGGCATGTTTGTCATGAGTGTGCTGTGTCAGAAATATAAGCAAACTCATTTGTATCTTCTACAGTATCAGAACTTAGTAACCAACAGTAAACTCACAAGATATGACAGTTTTGTTGGCTGCAGTTTTCCGAGTAGTCCTTTCTTTAGTAGCTGGCTCAGGCAAACACAGGTTCTTTCGTATGCCTATAAATATGTTCATATGTGCATGGAGGTCAGAGGTTGATGCCAGATGTCTTCCTTACTTGCTCTCCACTGTGTTTTTTTTTTGAGACAGAGTCTCTCATTGAACCTTGAGCTTATAGATTTGACTAGACTGTTTGGCCAGTGAGCCCCTGGGGACCCCCTGTATCTGCCTCCGAGTCTTTAGATTACAGGTGCGGGCATGTGCGTGTGTTGCAGAAGTCTAAGGAGGGGTCAGATAACTAGCCCTGTAGGGTCTGCTGGAGATGCCGATGCTATTAATCAGGCTTGCTTCTGAGTCACAGGGACTTCTGGTAGTTGGTTGCCTGGTGAGCGAGCGATTTAATGCTGGGTAGATGGGAAGGGGGGAGGATTCATGAAGGGATGTGGACTGGGTAAGGTGATCCAGGGGTGGGATAGGCCATGAGCCTGGCTGAGGAGTCACGACAGTGATACCAGCTCAGCGAGAAGACCTGGTGCTGGGCAGAGTGGTACAGCAGTTTCCACCCTTGAGGCTGCAGACCACAGACAGGCCTGAGAGGATCAGTGCACCTGGCGTGGAAGCCTGGGAGTACAGTTGCCTCTGATTCTACTGTGGATACTTGCCCGGGGGTAAGCAATGCGTAGCTGCTCCCCCAAACATTCACTGACTGATGGAGCAGGTGACATCCCTCCTCTATCTTACACTAGAACTCTGTCTGGCCCCAGGAAGTATCCACGGTAAAGTGGGGTGAGCAGGGACAAGTGATATGGAAGAGTCTCTCCAAAAGATGTTGAAGTTGTTCTGGCGGAGGCCTTCACGTTTCTCTTTGTGGTCTGTTGCCCTAATGCTGGGCCCTCAGCATTATCCTGGCTACTGAGTGGGATCTTCCTTTGCTACAACACAGACATGGACCTGCTTGAGGGATGAGATCCTAGACTGACTGCCCTTCTCCCCAGCCTCTACCCTAAAGCCACAAGAAGGTTCCAAGACAGAGAATGTGTTCCACTCTAGTCACAATGGAGAATAAGGGGCAGAGGGCGGGCCTTGACTCCAGCAGGAATATGATTTAGAATGCCAGCAGGTGTGGGCTGTCTGCTTTAGGTCCTCCCCAGATGGGACAGTTAACTCACACATTTGTGCATACATATATGCATGCACATATCAATAGAAATGCACGCATATATACACATATGCACAATGCATGCACACACAGGTCACGTGTACACTTACCCATGTGCACATGGGTATTTGTTGGCTTTTGCAGAGCACAGAGAAGAGGGAGTAGGTGGGCCAAGGAGACCACATGTAGCCCTCTGGCTACTCTTTGAGGCTGGATTCATTCCTTAGTCATGGGTTGGTTGCAGCCTGGGAGCCTATAACAGATGGGGGCTTTCCGGACAACCCTAGGCCATTGTCAGCTTCTCTGCACCTCGTTTGTGCCAAGCCTGAGGTCAGCTCGTGTAGTGAGGATTTTAGTGCTCGGATGAGTCCCGTCTGAGCTGCCCTTGGGGCTGAGCCAGATACAGCCCTCCGCCACGCTCCCTTGTGCAGTATAAATTTTGCTTCTCGGAAGTGACATTATCCAGTTCCTCAAATTTATTAGCACCTGGCCTGGTCGCTGAGATGAATAGTGCTGGTTGGTTGCAAGCAGCACCAGGGGCTGAAGGGACACAGGGAGGCTGTTCGCCAAGTGCGCGCACAATTGCACAAAGGGCTGTCGAACGTTTGGCTCTGAGAGGCGCTCGCTCGGCCTCAGTGGGGCATCCACTCTGTGACTGCTGCTTCTGTGCCCTGCCTTCCCCACTCCCGTACTCATCCTGCTGGGGATGAGCTTGTGGGTCTGAGGTCAGAGGGGAACTATGGTTCTGTTGACCTGGGTGACCACCCTGAGCTGGGTGACAGGTAAAGCGGGCCTTACCATTGGTGAGTGTCCAGCACAGTCTATTGGGTGGCCAGTAGCTTATCCCTGCTCTGAGGAGCCAGGTCCCTTCCAGGAGAAGTGGGTAACAGAAGGAAGCTGTTTCTGTCAGTTGGGAAATAGGTGTGCCTAGGGCTGTGCCTTCTTCCTTGGGGAATGTCAGGAGGCCCTGGCACCTAGGAGGGGGAGCAAGTGACACCACAAGGCAGCCTGGGGTCCTGGGGGCTGTGTCAGAGTGTGTGACTTGACAGCTTTGGCCTTGCAATGTCATGGCCACATAGAGGAGAAGACGGACAGGGCCTGGAGTTAGTCGGAACTGTGCTGTGGGAAGAGAGGACTAAACGTGTCTCTAGTCTCCCTCATGTCTTTTTTCTCTGGGTAGCCCTAGATGTCCTAGAACTAGATCAGGCTGGCCTCGAACTCAGAGATCCACCTGCCCCTGCCTCCTGAGTCCTGGGATTAAAGGCCTGTGCCACCATGCCCAGCCCACCCTGTCTTTTTAAAAATTTATTTTAAACTTATTTCATTTGTACACGCATGTGGAGGTCAGAGGACAAACTTTTGGGATCTGGGTCTTTACTTCTGTGATGTTCATCCAGGGACTCAAACCCTGGTTGTTGGCTTTATGTGCTGAGCCATCTCAGTTGTGTGTGTGCATGTGAGCTTGCACACATGGGTTAGTGTTTGTGAATGTGGGTGGATGTGCCATGATACACATGTGTAGGTCAGAGGACAACCTTGGGCATTAGTCCTTGTGCCTGATCCTTTTGAAGACGTGGTCTCTCTGTTGTTATTCTGTGTGCAGGCTAGCTGGACTATGAGCTCGCTCAGTCATCAGCTTCTAGAGCCTCTCTTATCTCCACCTCTTATCTTGTCGTAGGAGTGCTGGGGTTATGGACATGTGCTGCCGTGTCTGGGCTTAGGTGGCAAGACCTTAGGCTCTGAAGATCTGAACTCAGGTCATTATGCTTGCATGGCAGACCTTTACCTACTGAGACATCTCCCAGACCCCAACTATAAGTCTTGATCTTATCTCATCACAGTCTCCGCTGTGTCCTAGCCCTCGGGGTTGTGGTAGCAGCTTGAGAAGTCAGTCCAGGTGTGGAGGGGAAGCTAGCCAGCACTGGGTGCAGGGGTGGCACCAGGGGCCTTTCTCTCTCCACCTGTAGGACGTCATCACCCATGGAAAGGGGAGGGTGCTGCATCTGCATCTAGACCAGGTCAAGCAGCGTCTGGGAGTTTCCTTTCAGCCCTCTGCAGAATGTCTTGGGAAGGTTTGATATCCAACTTGGCCAGGCACTGTAGCTGGCTGTGAGGCGCTAATGCAAATTCTGAGTCGTGTCTCTAGGAGTTCAAGCCCTGTGAGGGGCCGCTTGGCCACAGCTGGGGTTCCTCTTCCCTTCCCAGTGTCTTTGGCTGGTTGGGGGGGTTCAGGACTGGTGCGTGTTTGTGATGATTGATGGTCCTCTAGTTCAAGAAAAGCCTCCCTGAGGCCTGGCCATGCAAAGCGAAAGGGAA
The DNA here is from genome assembly GCF_049852395.1 of Peromyscus maniculatus bairdii. NCBI lineage: Eukaryota > Metazoa > Chordata > Mammalia > Rodentia > Cricetidae > Peromyscus > Peromyscus maniculatus. Next base: position 4,801,383 of record NC_134861.1, read on the forward strand.
GGGATGGGGAAGGGGGACACGGAGGGAAAGGAGAGGAAACTACAAATAATGGCCAGAAGTTGCCTTACGTTTAACACACTGTGGTGTAAACACAGCCACATGCGTGAGTGGGAGAGACCGGGCCAGGTGTCACTTTTGCGCTGTGTGTGCATGTGTGCACACGTGTGAACAGCATTACAGCAAATACGGGTTGGTCCCTTTGGGTACATTTCACTCATTGGGTCTTTTTTCCTTCTGATACTAGAGGTTGAACCAGAGCCTTGTGCATGCAAAGCACATGTTCTGCCTCGGAGCTATAGATCCTCAACCCTCTCCCATGTCTTTCTCTTGTAGTCATGAGCATCCTTTACCAGAACATGCTGGGCTTCACCACTTTTCTCCATCTCTCTGAATTCTGGAGTGTGGGGTCTAAGGGAAGGAAGGAGTCCTCCAGACCTCGGAGCCCAGGGGACCATTGTACAGGCCCAGAGTGGTGGCTTTGCTGTGTATGTGTAGAAAAAGAAGGCAGGCAGTGGGGCCGAGAGACCGTGGGCAGGCATCGGGCCTGACAGGAGACAGGGAGCCTGGGTTCTGCTCCGAGTTCAGCTGGTGCAAGACCAGAACACCCGGGAGTTGAGTGGAAGGGAGGCCTCCGCCGAGGAGACGACTGTTCCCCGGTGTTACAGAAATGGGGCCGAGAGGGCAGAGAACGGAGGACCGGCCACAAGCTCTGCCAGTCAGTCTCATTTCAGCGCAGGGAAATCATTGTCTTATTCTGGGCCACTTTCTTTAGTGGCTGTCTTCGTCATTTCTGTTTAGTGATTTAAGTTCTGTTAAGTGATTTAAACACTTTTCTTGAACAAAGTCTCATTACATAATTCAGGCTCATATCAAATACACAATCCTCCTGTCTCAGCCTCCCTAGTGCTGGGATAGCAGGTGTGTGTGCATCAGGCCTGACTTAAATAATTTTTTTCTCCTGAGATGTTTTCTGTCACCCCAGGGCCCTGGGCCTATCTTTTCCTCTCATCTGGGATTCTTATGAGAATAGGATAATAATCGTGGAGGGTGAGCTAAGTGGGCACAGCCCCGGTGGCCTGGCTTTTGCTCTCTCTGGCTGTAGTCCTAAAGGTTCTTACATAGAAATTTGATGAGCTGGCTACTGCTTGGGGTGGAAGAGTTCAGATTAGGGACTCGGCCCTGGGGGTCATCCCCGTGGCATCCTGCCCTGTCGGAACAAGGTTACCAGGTACTGTGTCTCCTCCAGCAGTTACCACTTCCTCATGTTCCTGGCACCTCTCTCTCCTGCAGAGGTCAGACCCACAGCTGCTGGCCCAGTTCTACTACGCCGATGAGGAGCTGAACCAGGTGGCTGCAGAACTGGACAGCCTGGATGGGCGGAAGGAGCCCCAGCGCTGCACGCTGCTTGTCAGCCAGTTCCGCTCCTGCCAGGTGAGCGGGCAGGTGGGGGCATTGGGGTGTGTGTCTTTATCCTGGGGGGGGGCGGTCTTGGGGGGAGATTCTTGCGCGGGTAAGTGTAACCAAGGATGGATGCTGTGACCTGTCCTTGGTAAGCGTGTGCCTTGCCACCTGATCACACTCCGTAGGGATGTGATCAGGGCCCTGGAGATAGTGAAGGAGCTAGACCCCAGAGGAGTGTACTCTTGGGCAGGATGATCAGTGGGGGCTAGGTTGCAAGTGCTAACTGTACAGGACACTTTGGAAGAGCAGCCGCCGCCGCCGAGGGCCAGAGTGAGGTAGGGAGCAGCTGGCTTGGGAAGGGAGGTACTTGCTCTGGCTGCTCTGGGTAATGTGTGCAGAGCTAGTGGGGGACGAGACTGCACTCGGCTGCTGACTCATGGCGCTGTGAGCTTTTGCTGCATAATTCAGAAACAGCCCTGGAAGCTGCTACTAAAAATACCTTGCCAGCAGCATTTTCTTCCACTGCAGCAAACGTTCACGAGGCGTTTCCAGCAGGGGCAAAGTTTTGTCAAGTGACAAGCACAGTCTTTCGAAAAGTTCAGGAACCTTCTTTGTGTGTTTTGCCTACGCCTTCTTGCTGGGTCCTCTCTCTGTTCTGGGAGGTGGGGCTGGCGCATGCTCACTCAACAGAGAGCCAACCCTTTACTGGACCTCAGGGCCTTTCTGCATGTGGTCTCCACAAAGTCGCCAAGGTGATCACACTCCAGGCTGCCTCCAGGCGGTCATTCCCTCATGATCTTGTCTGTGGCCTGTTCCCATGGAGCTCCAGTGTAGGGCCCTGTCTGCGTCATGATCTTTGGACTCTGTGGCTCTAAGCTGTTGAACACAGCCTCCACCCACCATGTGTCTGTTTGGGTGTTCCAATAGATGCCCTAGGCTCCTTCAGGGCCAGCCTCTCTGCTTCCGGGAGCTCCTGCTAGAAACAGCTCCTGAGAGGGCAACAGTCACTAGGGAGCCACCTGCAAAGGTGAGAAGCTCCACAGGAGAGATGATCAGAGGGGCTGAAGGCTCCTCCTCCCTGCTCCCGTCTGTTGGGAAGGGGGACAGGTGTGTTCACTTTGGGAGATGGCCGTGGCCACCTTAATGGCTCACCCTGAGTTAGGTGTATATTGATGTCAGTGACAAAGTATTATTTTAGGTAGGCTGGGGAAAGGGATGTCAAGCTGGTGGTCCCTTCTTAGGTCAAGGGTCAGGGCTCATCACAGTGAGTCTTATACTGTGAGAAGGGTCTGAGGAAAACACTTAGGTCCAGGCTGTGTCTTAAGGACACACCTCTCTCCTCTTCTTGGCCCCTCTATGGCCATGCTATCTGTGTTCACTCAGTTTCTCCCCTGCCCCAATCCAGACGTGTACCACAGTGCTTCTCAGCCCAACTAGGACCTGTTAGCTGGCTGAGGCCCAGCCAGCATTGCAGCTGGGGTCTCCAGTTCCCATCCTCGGCACCTCATGCAAGTTCTGCCCACGAACCCAGAATTCCATGTTTCCTCATGGTGTTCCAACTGGCACTCTTTCGTCGAGTTTAGTCTGGGTGCCTGGTGTGCTGCTCTGTAGGGAGCTCTTGTGACCTGAGGCCTTCCCGAGGGAATGCAGGTCACACCGCGCTGTTCTTCCTGCTCTCTGACCTCCATTCTGACAAGGTCCCTCGCCACTCCTGACAGTAGAAACAGGACTCTGCCCTACCACATGGGTGTGCTCAGCTCAGTGGTTCTAATGCTTCCTGAAGACGGTGTCAGAATTCAGGTGAGTGCTGCCTGTACCTGTGATGTTGATGATAAAGGAGGCAGCGGGCTGGGGAGATGGCTCAGTGGTTAAGAGCACAGACTGCTCTTCCAGAGGACCCGGGTTCAATTCCCAGCACTCACATGGCAGCTTACAGCTGTCTGTAACTCCAGTTCCAGGGGATCTGATGCCCTTATACATACAGACATATATGCAGGCAAAATCACCAGTGCACATGAAATAAAAATTAAAAACAAAAACAAACAAAAAACATTGGCCTGATAAAGGAGGCAGGTGTAACGTGTGAAGAGTGCTCAGGGTAACATCTGGACATGGCCTGAGCAGGGCACTCCTGTCTCTGTGGAGTTGGAAAATGGTACCATGCTACCATCCTAGACTGCCAGTGAGTTTGCCAACCCATCAGCCTTCGAACCCCATCTGTCCTTTGGTTTTATGGAGGTTTCATGCACAGCTGTGGTTGATGCCTTCTCCTCCCCTCAGAGTTTGAGGATAAAGTTGAAAAATCTAGGCCTGTGCCCTATAGTGGCTAGTTCCATCTTGAAGCTTCTCAGAGCCTGGCTGCCTGCCATCTCATTAACAGGCAAAGACTATTTATTACCTCTGAGACTGCAAGGGTTTTAGGAATTGTATATCAGGAAACTGAAAGAAGAACACACACACACATACACATATACGCACATGCACACACATACACACGCGTGCGCGCACGCGCGCACCCACACCCCCCCCACACACACACATTACAGTTTTGAGCTGGGGGGTGGGATCTGTCTATGTTGCTTAAGCTGGCCTTGAACTCTTGAGATGAAGAGATACTTCTGCCTCAGCAAGTAGCTGGACTGTGCCTGGTTCCCAGATGCATTTCATGGATCATTTTCTAATTCATTTACTACTTTTGACATTGTTCTTTTAGGGTCTACTGCTAGATATTGTATAAATGTTTTCTGCAAAAAAAAAAAGTTTTGTGCTTCCTTTTTAAAAAGATTTATTTTTATTAGATTGTGTGTATGCATGTGTAACTGTGTGTGGGTATGTGCAAAGGAGTACAGGTGCCTGTGCAGCCCAGGAGAAGGTGGCAGATCCCCCTGGAGCTGGAGCTCCAGGCAACTGTGAGCTGCCTCGTGAGGGTGCAGAGACTTGAACTCGGTTTCTCTGTAAGAGCAGTATGTACTCTTAACTTCTGAGCCATCTCTTCACCCCCGGCTTTCTACTTCTCTCTTCATTAGCTGCCTTCATTTTGTATTGTATGCTGTGCCCTGTTCCCTGAGACCTTCCTGGAGTTCCAGTCCAGTGCTCGGCATACATGATGAACAGACTTGTTCTTACCTTGGGAGAGACAGTGGTCAGTCCTTTATCATCAGGCATGTGAACTGTAGGATTTCTGCAGACCCCCTTTATCATGCCAAGGAAGTCGCCTTCTATTTATAGCTTGCTGAGGGCTCTTATCAGGAATGGATGTTGGAGTTTTGTCAAATACTTTCTTTGTGACTATTGGGATAATCAAGTTTCTTATTATGTTAAATGATATTAAATACTTTTACATAGTAAATACTAACTGTTTCCATTATTATTCTTGCCATTGCCCAGCATCAGCTGCAGGCAGTTGCTGTGAGGGCAGAGCTCTGTTTGTAACATCCACTAGTTCACCCCAGTACCTAGCCCATAGGGAGCATTCAGTTTATCATTGAAAAAGGAGTGCCGAGTGACTGACCTAAAATGCTGCCTTTTCCTCCTCTTCCTTCTGCCTCTTCATGTGTTTTTTGCGATGGAGTCTTTTTTTTTTTTTTTTTTTTTTTTCAAGACAGGGTTTCTCTGTGTAGCTTTGCGCCTTTCCTGGATCTCACTCTGTAGATCAGGCTGGCCTCGAACTCACAGAGATCCACCTGCCTCTGCCTCCCAAGTGCTGGGATTAAAGGTGAGCGCCACCACCGCCCGGCTGCGATGGAGTCTTGCCTAGTCAGGTTGGGCTTGAACTCATAATCCTCTTGTCTCAGCCCCGTAAGTATAGCTGTGCACCACCACGTCCGCTGTTTTCTTCTTTACTAATCTGCCTTATCCATCATTTACTTTCTGATACTAATCAGGGCATCATCACACAAATGATGGAAAGCTGTGTCAAACTGCTCAAAGTTTGAATACCGTGCCGGTACATACACTCGGGTTTCTCACCGTTTCTGTATCTAGAGGAGGGAGGGAAACTGTGGTTGGTATGTAAAATAAATAAATAAAAATAATAAAAGAAGAAATTTCTCCTCCATGTCAGCATAAATTGTGTAGTCGTGTGAGTATCTGTAGGCTGTGTACCAATGTCTTCTCTCCTGCCCACTGTGTCTCCTCCTTCAGAGTGTGTTGGTAGAGCTTTGTCAGTTTTATTCATCATCTCAACTGAACTGTGTTTGGCTTTGTTGATTTTCTCTTTCACAGGACTCTTTACCTCTTAACACGCGTCATCATTAACGTGCATGCGTGCGTGCGCGTGTGCGTGTGCGTGTGCGTGTGCGTGTGTGTGTGCGCGTGCGTGTGTGCGTGTAGAGAGAATACACCTCTCCCTAATGACTTACTCCTCTGGTGAGGCTCTACTCCTTGATTTGCACAACTTCCCCAAATAGCTCTCCGGGGCTGGGAGCCCAGCGGGAGATCTCTCACATTCAACCCTTCACACTTAGCTCCTCAGAGGGTGTGTCTTGTGTTTAAAGGTGTTAGGCGGAGCAGGGCTGTGTGAGCAGTGTTAGTCCGGGTCACCCTCTCTTCACCATGGTGAGACAGGGTGCTCCCTGTTGCTCTGAGATGTCAGAGATCTCCGCCAGCACAGTGAGAGCTCACTGCTCACGAGCTTGTGTTGTTAGGTCGGCGCTGTGGGGTACCTCCCGTCAGCATCCCTCTCTTTGTGTGTCTCTTTCCTCTGCTGCTCTGCCCTTGAGATTCCAGCTGCCTTGGTCCCACTGGCTGCTGTATCCCTGTGCATGCCTTGTTATCTGCTGTCTCAGGGTCACTGCCCATCCCCATCCGTCCCTGAGAGCCATCGTTTCCTCTGCTATTGGGTGTAGAGCAAATTTGGTTCTGGCCACACCATCTTGGCTGGGCTCAGAGTTTCCAGTCAAGGACTGGGGAGATGGCTTAGTGGGTAAGAGCGTTTGCTATACAAATATGAAGATCCGTGTTCAAATCCCCAATAGTCACATGAAAAAATGGATGATCTGTACACATGTTGGTACACCAGTGCTGTAGGCAGGGTGTGGGGTGTGGGTGCAGGAATAGAGGCTCTCCAGGACTTGCTAGGTGGTCAGCCTAGCTTCAGGTTCAGTGAGAGACCCTCTTTCAAGAGAATAACTCAGCGAATGATAGTTATTATAGAGGCCATCCTCCTCTGGTCTCTGCATGTGTGACTAGGTGGGAACACACACACACACACACACACACACACACACACACACAGTGGATATGGTGGGAACACACACACACACATACAGAGTGGATATGGTGGAAACACACACATACACACACACACACACACACAGTGGATATGGTGGGAACACACACACACACACATACAGAGTGGATATGGTGGAAACACACACATACACACACACACACACACACACACACACACACACACACACACACACACACACACACACACTAGATACAGTGTTACAATGCAGGAGGCAGAGATAGGAAGATTCCTGCAAGTTCCTGGCCAGCCCAGACTATAAAATGAGACATGTGTCAAACAAAACAAAGATGCAACTGTCTATGGAAGGTCCCAAGTTTTACAAACTGTAACATATGCAGACTCAGAGCTGCCATGGAACTGAGGTCTCCATTTTGTTGCTGAGGATCAGAAAAGCCAGGTGCCATGCCATAGTCAAGTTGACAGCCATGGGGTGGCCTTTGTATTGACAGACAGGTACTGTGACGCCTTTTTCTGGCCCCAGAGCAGGCAGGAGGCTTACTGCTTAGTGAAGGAGCAAGGTCTGAAAGAGCTGACCCAACAGACTTTCCTTATCTGGTCCTAAGATTTTGTGCCCCTGATCCTATGAGAAAACTGAGGTTCAGACAGGACAAGGGTCTCCAGCTGGTCATCACTGGGGCTGAGGGACCCTTTTACTCATACATGGGATGTTAACTCTGTTGTAGAAACTGACATCCATCCCGACTCTGGGGAGATTTTCACACAGTGAAAGGGCCGGTTTCACACAGTGGCCCTCAGCAATGTCACTGCCTGGAAGTAGACACACCAAGGATAGCCTAGGCTTGTAATGTGAATTATAATGATGCAGAAACAGACAGTGAAAGTCTTGTTTATATGTGTGTGCGTGTGCCTGTGTGTGCATGTGGTACCTGTGTGGGCAGGTCTGAAGGCCAGCAGTACCCAGTTGCTTTCCACCTTATTTTTTGAGGTAAGGTCTCTCACTGAAACTGCAAGTCCCCAGGGGCTTCCTGTCTCCACCCCTCCCCCAGTGCTGAGGTCACAGATGTACTACTGTATCCTTTTCTTAAGAGTAGGTGCTGGGGATCCAAACTCAGGGCCTTATATTTGCGCATCAAGCAATGTATCTGCTGAGCTGTCTCCCCAGTCCCTAGAGACAAGTTTTCATAGAACCCCACTGACCTAGTGTCCAAGAGAAAGTGGGTGAGTGTGCAGAGGCACCTGGGGGAGCCCTGACATGCAGGGGCAGGCAGGAGGGAAATTGTCGTCTTTCTATCAAGAGGTTCAGTTGTTGCAAAGAGTGATATGAAATCTACTTCTCAGTCAAATCACAGGACTGTGTTCCAGCAACAGGCCACTAGGGGACACATTGGTATCGTCCCAGGAGGGAATGGTTGTAGGCATTTCCCTCTGAGCCTTCTGTGGTGAGGCAGGATGTGCTGCCAATCACTTGTGTAGTTCTGGTGAGCAGTCTTTCTTTCTGTTTCAGGACAATGTGTTAAACATCATTAATCAGATCATGGAGGAGTGCATCCCTCAGGACCGTGCCCCTCGGGATTTCTGCGTCAAGTTTCCTGAGGAGATCCGGCATGACAACTTGGCTGGCCAGTTGTGGTTCGGGGCTGAGGTAGTGGGCAGCGGCTGGGATTCCCGGTCCTGACATTGAGCACCCTTTTCCAGCCATGTCCCTGTGAATCCGCCCACAGACACCTGCAGACACAGATGCCCCTGTGTCCTCCAAGGGTTCTGTCTGTCCTTTGTTTACAGAAGGTGTGGCCTGAACTTCCTTGGCCACCAAGCCCCTTGGAACATCAGGGAGAGCCATGGCCCTGCTCTCCCCAACACTGCTGGTGTAGATGAGGGTTCTCGAGTGACTGATTGTTAGGAGTTTCTCAGATTCCCCAGGCATCCAGGGTCCTGTCACTGCACCTCAGTTCCAGTGTGAGCGTAGTTCTCACCCGCCCACCGCAATGGCAGCTAAGGGGGCACTCGTCAGAGAAACTCACTCCACATCTCCCTGTAGCTTATCTTCCAGTGAGACATGAGGAAGGTGCCTTCCCCAGTGGGGTAGCAGGACCACTGTTCCCCCTGTCTGGGGACTTCCTGTACCTCTCAAAAAAGTTAAAACCCAAGCTTATCTCCCTTGTCCATGTTCTCAAAACACTGGGGATCCGGGGCTATGACGGCAGCCTGTCATCTGTCATCCCTCTGTGTTGTCCCTAACACCCCTCCCCATGGAACCCGGGATCTTGTCTGCCTTATGCTCCATCTTCTCTCATCTTTCCATCCCCCTGTACTACTCCATGTCTCTCTTCCGAACCATCGGGCTGGGTCCTCCCTGAGGTTCCTGTTGGTCTGGTGGCCACAGCAGGTTGTCCCCTCCTAGCTTTGGTATTCACTCTGTATGGTGCGGCCCAGGGCAGCGGCTCCTGTGAGGACATGTGGAAGGGGCCAGGTCTCGCTCCATTACTTGGGCTGATGTGTGTGTACTGGGAGTGCTGTTGAGGCTTGAAGCCTGCAGTTCAAGGCTCCCCTGCAGGACAGACCTGGGAAATCAGTGATCGCTTCCCTCAGCTGACCGGAAATTGCTTCTTGTCCTGATTAATGCTGATGGGTTGCCTGGTGGTTTGGTTCTGCCCTGAACTGGTGAGGGCCAGCTAGTTGACTGAGCGTCTATACCAGAAGAAGCCAACTGGGGGCTGTGTGTACTCTTTGGTCCCGACCTTGAGAGCAGTAGGCAGACTTCCTATGTTTCTGAGCACAGCCTGGGTCTCTCAGAGATATGGGGGGTTGAGGGTTCATGGAGGCCTCTTCACCAAACAGGAGTGGGGTGCTTTTTTAGTGGATGATTATGGATATTAGAGGAGATCATGTTCCTTTTAGTATTAGATGTATGTGTGCAACAGGCATCTGTGACTTCCCATAAAGTTCATGGTCTGCAGGGTGGCTGGACCCTTGCTGCTGTCTTGTTCCAGGACACAACCCTGAGTGTGACCTCTAGATGCTCTTGGCTTCCAACGGTCACCCTGGACCAGGAGGCAATAAGAGTCACATCATTGGTTTCCCCTGCATTGAGTCTGCACTGGGCACTGAGGCCTTGGGGTGCACAGGGTCAGTTTCCCTGAGGACATGCAACTTCTAAGAGCACAGGCCACCCTTAAGCATATTCTCCTGCCCACAGTGCCTGGCAGCTGGCTCCATCATCATGAATCGTGAGCTCGAGAGCATGGCTATGCGGCCCCTGGCCAAGGAGCTGACTCGCAGCCTGGAGGATGTGCGGGGCACTCTCCGTGACCAGGCACTACGAGACCTCAACACCTACACGGAGAAGATGCGGGAGGCACTGAGGCATTTTGATGTTCTATTTGCTGAGTTCGAGCTCAGGTGACCTTGAGGGCCCTATGGAGGTGCTTTAGACATTTGGAATCAGGGCTTTTGCTCATGAATTTGGGGTGCCAGCTCTTTGGGGGCACATTTTGATGTTTCCATGTAGACAATGATGAGGGAGGAGTTGGGTGGCTAGCCCCTGGGGAGCTTTGTGGGTGGGGTTGAGGGAGCCTTCGAGGGAAGAGGGAGAGCAGAGGTCATGCACTTCACTGTTGCTTTGGCAGTCACAACCCCTGGGGGAGAGGTCTGAGGAGAGGCCTAAGGGAGAGGCCTACTGTGCTCTGTGCACCAACTTTGTGATGCTTGCAGACAGGAAATCCATGCCTTCAGTGGCCTCTGTTAATAAAGATTGATGGTAGGATACCATGATTGGCCTCTAGAAGGAGGTATTCTCTGAAGTCCGAGTGCAGACAATTGAGTATTATTTTCTTGTGTCTCATAGCAGGAAAAAAAAAATATAAAGTTGATAGTTTAGGAGGCATGAAAATGTTCTTACCTAGGATCAGGTAGATAAATATCCCCCAGCTTTTCAGCAAATATCCTTTGGGTCCTGTGTACATGTGGGACCACTCCTGGGCAGCTGAGATACATAGGGCCTGACTTTGCACTCTGTGGGGGGCGGGGGGGGGGCTCCCAGGTGCCTGCTCCCCATTCTTGGATTCATATATCCTGATGTATTGCTTCCTCACATGGGGTGGTTTCATGGCAGTCAAGGCTGGGCTGGAACAGGACTGGGGGTCTGAAGAAATGTCACATAAAGCCTGGGTTAGCAGGAGCTCTGCCTTAATTTATCCCTGTAAAGCTGGGAGCTGTGTATTTATGAAACCAACAGCATGGGGTAGCGGTAGATCAAGGGCTGTGGTTTTGATTTAACGTTCCTGTTTGGGGAGGGCCTGGGGGGCTGGGGAACACAGGTCTGACAGCCTCTGTGTTACAGCTATGTCTCGGCCATGGTGCCTGTGAAGTCCCCCCGAGAGTACTATGTGCAGCAGGAGGTCATCGTGCTGTTCTGCGAGACAGTGGAGAGGTGAGGGCAGGCTGTTCAGGGTGGCAGCTTGTCGGGGACACCCAGGTGGGAAGACAGCGGCCTGCTGCTTTCCTTACCCATCATGCTTCCTGGTACGCAGAAGGCAGAGCCCTCGCTCACTGGCGCCCCAGGTTCCCTCTGCTCTGGGCCGAAAGGGCAGGTGCCATTAGTGGAGTCATGTAGCAGACAGACAGAGAAGTCTCTCCCTGAACAGGCAGCTGCTGTCTAGACCCCCACCACACACACATCCCCTCGTTCCCTCACCCCCCTGCCTCCCTCACCTCTCTGCCTCTGCTGCTCACCTCAGAGTCTCTGTGGGCCCCTGAGGGCTCAGCCCCGGTCACCATGGGTAGATCATCGCTGCTTCCATCAGGCATTGTTTGGCCATTCAAAGTCAGATTCTTCAAATAGAGTCTGGGGCCAAGATTCACCTCAGAGTGTTGACAGGGGTGCTAGTTTTGAAACTGACGAAATCACACCACGAGCTGTTATTTTTAAAAGGCAGATCATTCGCCGTTTATGCTTTCAGAAGTGTTTCAAATTGCCAGAAAACAGGGTGACAGAAAATACATTTTGCTTTGAAGTCCTGACGGTGCCGCACCTGCTTATGGGGTGTTATGTTGGGAAAGCCACCTGCTTACAGTGCGGGGAGGGAGCTAACCTCGATTCCCAAGGGGTCCAGATTGGGGAATATGTTTGTCCCGCGTTTGTGCTTGGCCCTTGAATTGTCTCGGCTTCACGCTTAGGCAAAGCGCTGGTAATGACAGACACTGACAGAATGACAGGTATCTTCACACACGTCACCCACCGCCTGCCCTTCCATTCTCTTCTGGACAGAAGTGGGACAGGCAGGAAAAAGACTGAGCTTTGGCCTTTCTCCTGGGGCTTTCCAAGCAAAGCATGGCCTTGTCCTCCATGTGTGACTGATGTGGTACAGGCCACCCTCCTCACCTGCCTGTCCCCTGGGAATGCTAGAGAAGGCTGGGTGCTCTGCTCCCAATCCTTGGAGTCTACCTACAGATACCCCCTCACTCCCCTCTCCCTCTGCCAGAGCCTTGGATTTCGGGTATCTGACCCAGGACATGATTGATGACTACGAACCTGCCCTCATGTTCACCATTCCTCGGCTGGCCATTGTGTGGTGAGTGCCCTCTGCTTCCCGGGTCCTGATAATGGTCCTCACACCCTACAGACTCTGCTCTGGTCAACCCCTGGCAGTCCCCAGTCCGGTCTCCTCTTCTCCCTCAGCAGATGAGGAGCCAAGTGTTCAGAGAACTTCCTGCTTCCCCTGTTGGGGGCGATGGGAACTCCTATTACAGACCCTGAGATGGTGAGCCCTGCCACCTGGTGCTGGAGAGGTGAGGTGGACCCATACACCATGCAGGGTCTCTGGTACAGAGTAACCATGCAGGGCTGTGGGAGGCAGGCTCTGTGGTGACAGGAAGATGAGGGGCCCCAGTTCCCAAAGGAGAATAAGGTTAGTTTAAGTGAGTAGTTTCTGGCCTGCAGGGACATGGAGCCCGTTAGGTTCAGGTGAGCTGTGGCCTAGCTGGCTAAATAGAAGCCCTGGTGGAGACCCTTTCCCACTAGAATGGTAGAACAGATCTGGGGAGAACAAGGAACTCACAGGTCAGCCTTTGGAGTCTTGTGGGCTTCAAGGTGTCAAGATAGCATGCAGGATTTGGGGCTTTCCATAACTCAAAGATGATATGCTCAATCACTTACTGGACATTCTGGGTGTCTGGGGCCACAGCTGTTGGAGTTTGTTCCACCCCTGTGCTCCATCTTTCTGCTGGGTGAGTGTCCGTGGGGTTGGGGAGCTTGGTGGAGGCTGGCCGGGTTTGCAGTCTGGGAGACGGCCTGCAGGAGCATAGCTGGACTGAGAGTGGGGGTGGGGAGTCCTGTAGGGAGAAGAAGAGGGCCCAGAGGCCAGGATGGGTCCAGGTCTAGGCCATGGAGAGGTTGGTTTCACAGAGGGACCTCAGGGAACCTAGAGGAACCTGAAGATGCTGTCCCAGGGAAGTGGGACACAGTGGTGGCATGGTGCTTCAGGACAGTCAGTGTTCTGGGCCTTTGCATGGGCAAGTGCTGTGGCAGGCGTCCGGAGCAGCAGCGCAGGGGGCCGGGGCCAAAGCAGACACTCCTCGCCAGGCTTCTGGCTTGTGTGTCTTAGATGTCTTCAGGCTGATGTTGAGCACCGTCGGGTGTTTCCAGAACCCTCTAATGGCCCAGCATCTCTGGCCCCCTTCTGCATATGCTCCCCCTTTCCTTAGAGAGTTCTCTTCCTTCTCTTCAGCATACCCAAAGGATCACATCACACTCCAGGGATGCCCCCTTTAAAATGCCCTTCATCAGCAGAATCGGGGAGCGTCATGCCTTCTGAGGATGTTGAGCTAGGGGACTGGAAATCCCTGGTAGCCCACATGAAGTGGGCTGGAGTGGCCCTTCCTAGGAGGACCTGTCCTGACTCACAGGTGTCTCTATGGTTCATTAAGAGGAAATGGTCCACTTATTTGGTCCTTACCTCTTTTGTCAATGTCTGAAAAATAAAACGGAAAACTTTTGGAGTCTAGATCTTGTTTGTGCTGACCAGTGTGGGTCTGAGTCTTTAAGAACAGGCACTTACCCTTATCTCAATGGGCACGCACCTCTGAGAATGGATACTGTAACACAGAAAACCCTGCCCCTCTTTTTTATTTATTTATTTATTTTGTTTTTCGAGGCAGGGTTGCTCTGTGTAGTTTTGGAGCCTGTCCTGGATCTCGCTCTGTAGACCAGGCTGGCCTCGAACTCACAGAGATCCGCCTGGCTCTGCCTCCGAGTGCTGGAGTGCTCCGACAGGCCTGTCCCTCTTTTTCGCAGACCCTTCCTTGTAAGTGCCGTGAAGTACAGTACCCAGCACTTACCCACAGCCCGGGAGATACACTCATGGTCTCTAAGGCTGGCTTCCCGGGGAGGCTCTGCAGAACCAGCTGCCATCTGGGGCTATGCATTCCCTCCCTGCTCTGCAACTGCTCTCCTGACTGAGTGCAGGTGGGGTTGGGGGAAAACTTCTTCTGAAGTCTGTCTTAGGCAGCAGACTAGTTTTAAAATAAACGGAAGTGTCAGACAGCCCCTGCCCTCACTGCTTCCAGATTTAACTCTGGAATCTGTTTTCTTTCTTGTTGTTTGTTGACTGGGGGGAGGGGTTAAGACAGTTTCATATACCCCTGGCTATCCTTGAACTCATTGTGTAGTGAATGATGACCCTGAACTTCTGATCCTCGAACCTCTACCCCGTTAGTACTGGATCACAGGCATACCCCACCATACTCAGACTCATTCTGGAGTCTGTTTTCCATGTTTGTTCCCCTTTTTAACACCCATCTGTGCCCGGACATACGTGGCTGATGAACAGTGACTACTTCTCTCTGACCAGTATCATTGGTGCCCTGTGTGCTGACGTCAGTGTCCACACTGCAGGCAACTGGATCAGTAGCCCACCCAGATCACTGGTCCTGGAGTAGAGTGAGGCCACTGTAGGTGTGGATTTTGTTCTGGGTAGCTCCTTCTAGAGGTAGACATGAAGTTCCTTCTACTCGGGGTGGATAGAGGTGTAGAAAAGAGCTGAGAGGATTGAAGGGATCTCCACAAGGTGGAGAAGACACAGGGTCTGTGGAAAGGAGAGCAGATACAGGAACATGGCACTCAGATCACAGAGCTTTGGCTCCTGACAGGGAGCACTGCATAGCCAGCTGACAGGACCCTCAGAAGCAAGCCCCTAACCTCAGAGCCAGGTGTGGATCTGAAGGATCATGAGGTGCAACATCTGTGATCAACTCCGCCCTGCCGAGCCCCACTGTGTGAACTTTTCTCCACAGCACCTTTCTTGATGCCCACTCACCAGGTCCTCACACAACCACCAACCTAGTGCTCTCTTGCTTCTCATGCTTTTTTAACTTCCCAGGAGGAGGCCCCGGAACGCCCCTCCCTGTGTTCACATGGGAGCGCATGTTGAGTGACCACTGTGTACGTACGTGGCCCTACACTCATCCCTGGGTCCTGGAATGCCTGTGCCGGAGAGGCAGGGTCTGGAGAGCAGTTTTTCCTTTACATTCAAATGTCATTTTAATGTATTTATCTTAAAACTAAAACCTCTGGATTCAGTGTTCCCTTTGAAGCTGATCCATCGGATTGGCCAACATGGGCTTGTGTCACAGGTTCACTATTGCCTGCCAGCCCAGGATCTCACTGGTCCATGCCCTGCTTCACCTGCGTGAAGTCTGCATCAGCCATTTCTTCCCACAAGATCTGTCCACACCACAGCAACTCAGCACCTCCCCCCCACCAGCCCCCTCCCCCACCTGCCCCCTCCCCCACAGTGCCATCTGTGTGAGTCTGGCTCTTGGCCCCACCCACTCTTTAGTCCCACACCCTTGTCAGGGTAGTGACACCTCCTCCTCTCCTGGGGCACCAGTGGTCCTGGACATTTTCAAACAAGGACACTGCACCCGTTCCTACCCTGCCAGGGCTCCACCTCCTGGATAACGACCCTCCCACACCCACGGGATGCTCCAGCCTGGCCTCCGCCTCAGTGACTCCTTGCTATGCATCCCCCCTCTGCCCAGGTCTGCCTTCTGTGTCCCTTACCTCCAGGTTCACATAATGGGTATGCTTACTCGATTTGATTTTTAACATTCTTCTAAGTACAACTTCCTACTGTCTGACCCGTCCACAAATATTCAGATCACAGTTTCACCACAGCTAGACTGGTGTACTGGTTACCACTCATTCCAGAATACTTATATCACCCAGACACCTCACACCCCTTACCCTTTGTGACCACTTAGACCACCTACATTCACACATATACTCACATGGTGTGCATGCATTCTCTATTTTCTGTTGCTGTGGGATTTCTGGTCCTGCAGTTCTATAAATAGGATTTGTGTTGTGGTTGTGTGTCTCCACAGGAAGACAGGCCTCCCTCCTGCACTTACTGAAGTCCCTTGCTTCCTGGAGGGTGGAGGCACAGTGGCCTTTGGTAGAATTTTGCCACTTTGATCTGACAAGGCTCAGATACAAATGTATACAGATTATCCACAATCAAAACATTTGAGGGGCTGAATATCCAAAACTAAGGCACTGATTAAAATGATACTCTGCCACCAAAATATTAGAAACACTAATGTCAAGGAATCATCCTCACTATGTTAAATACAAGATCATCACCAAATGCTGTCACTACAAGATTTTTTTTTTTTTTTTTTTTTTTTTTTTGGTTTTTTTGAGACAGGGTTTCTCTGCGTAGTTTTGCGCCTTTCCTGGAGCTCACTTGGTAGCCCAGGCTGGCCTCGAACTCACAGAGATCCGCCTGCCTCTGCCTCCCAAGTGCTGGGATTAAAGGCGTGCGCCACCACGCCCGGCTACCTCACTACAAGATTTTTATTCTTATTATTATCTTTTTTGTTTTGTTTTGTTTTTTGTGACAGGATTTCTCTGTATGTAGCCTTGGCTGTCCTGGATCTCACTCTGTAGACCAGGCTGGCCTTTAACACATAGAGATCCACCTGTCTCTGCCTCCTGAATGCTGGGATTAAAGGCGTGCGCCACCACTGCCAGGCCTTTTTTTTTTTAAATAGGGTGTCATGCATCTCAGGCTGACCCTTGCTGTGTATTCAAGCATGACCTAGAACTTGTGGTCTTCCTGTCACCACCTTCCACATGATGGCATTACAGGCTTGCACTACTGGAGTTAGAACCAGGGCCAGACAAGTGCTGTCAACTGAGTTCCAGCCCCAGCTCTCTGTAAAAATTCTTAACACTTGTGTGTGTGTGTGTGTGTGTGTGTGTGTGTGTGTGTGTGTGTGTGTGTGTGCGCGCGCGCGCGCGCATAGATCAGTAGACGGCCTGAGGAATTCAGTTCTTCTTCCACACTGTGAATCCTGGAGATTGAGCCCAGGTTGTGAGGCTTGACAGCAAGTGACTTTACCTGATGAGCGATTTCTCTGGCCCCATTTTAACCCTTCCCGAGGGAACACTTTGGTGTTGTCCAACAGTATCCATTTCCATCCTAAAAAAAACACCACCTCCAACCCCTCCCAGTCCCTCCCAGCCCCTCCCAGCCCCTCCCAGCCCCTCCCAGCTCCTCCCAGCCCTCCCAGCCCTTCCCAGCACCCCCCAGCACTCCCAATACCCCCCAGCCCCTCCCAGCACCCCCCAGCACTCACTGGTCTTCCTTCCCTGGGCATCTGCCAATACCAGGAATTTTTCTGTGAGTGGAACCACATGGAATTAGTCTCCTGTGACTGGCTTATTTCCCCCAGCACATTGAAATGTGTTAGAATTTCTTTCCTTTTTAGGGTTAATATTCTATTGAATGTGATTAATGTTATTTGAAACATGGAGTTTTTTTGTGTTTTTTTTTCCCCCAGTGCTAGGGATCAAACTCTGGCTTTGTGCATGCCAAGCCAGTGCTGTATCACAGAGCAGTACCTTCAGCCTTAAGTACAAGATCTAAAAAACTACATCCAAAAGAATAAAACACCTAGGAATAGATTTAGCCAAGGAAGTCAAACACATGGCAACTGAGGACTGCAGAACATGGTGAGGAAACAAAAACAGAGAAAGCCTACTAAGATAGAAAGACAACCCAAAGCCCATGTTCATGGATTGGCAGGATGTCAGTGCTCTCCAGAGTGACCTATAGGTTCAGTGCAATCCCTGTAACACACCTCCGTCCTTTCATGGCTGAAATGGAAAAGCTGTTCTGTAAATTCTTTTTTTGTTTTGTTTTTCAAGACAGGGTTTCTCTGTGTAACAGTTCTGGTTGTCCTGGAACTCACTTTGTAGACCAGGCTGGCCTTGAACTCTCAGAGATTTGTCTGCCTCCCAAGTACTGGGATTAAAGGCATGCGCCACCACCAACTGGCTATTATTTTGTAAATTCTTATGTAACCTCCATGGGCCTACAGAGGAAAAAACTTTGAAAAAGAAACAAAGAATAAAAAGGATTCATACAGTCTGTTTCAAAACTTACTACAAATAAAAATGGTGGCCCCGGCCACTTAGAAAGAAGTGAAGGGCAGTGAAATGGAATTAAGAGATCAGAAGCCCTTCCATCTGTGGCCAGATGATCCCAGACAAGGATGCCAGGAGCATTCAAGGAGGAAGGGATGTTCTCTTCCGTGAATGCTGCTAGTACATGTCTGCCACATCATACACTGTTATCACTAGTTTTGTGTCAGCATAGCCTCTGTACCCATATATTTGGCCACACCTCAGTCTGGATGTTGTGAATGCATCTTAAAAATGAGTTAATGGGGCTGGAGAGATGGCTCAGTGGTTAAGAGCACTTACTGCTTTTCCAGAGAATCCAGGTTCAATTCCAGTACCCACATGGCAGCTAACAACTGTCTGTAACTCCAGTTCCAGGAGACCCAACACTCATAGCAAAAAGCAAAACACCAGTGCACATAAAATAAAAATAAATTAAAAAAGAGATAAAAAGGATTACAAATTTTTTAAAGTAGTCAAATTATTTTTAAAAAGTTAACGTTTAAATGAATAGAGTTTTGAGTTCAGCAGATTGCCCTCTATAGTTAGTGCAGTGGGCCTCAAATGATCAGTTGAAATCCAGGGAATAAACAGGCTAAGGTCCCCTAAGTAAGAAGGAACTCTGTTTGTGACTGTAGTGACCACACTTCCCCGCGTCTCCAGCCCGCTTGGCACCTGCCCTTGCAGTTTGAGTTTACTCCCAATCTTGTAAGCCAGTCTCTCTCTCTCTCTCTCTCTCTCTCTCTCTCTCTCTCTCTCTCTCTCTCTCTCTCTCTCTCTCTCACACACACACACACACACACACACACACACACACACCACACCCACACACCCTCCATGCCTCCCCCTTTCTCAATTTTTGCCTTATTTGTCCAGGATACAGCCGCCATCACAGACCAACCTGCTTCTGCTGGGTGTGAGCTCACTACTCAGCAGGACCACCGAGTCCAGAGGCAGCACAGTGCCTGTTTCTCCTGTGCCTTTGGATTCTTGCTTTGCACACAGAATCCATCCTTCAAAGGGGAAAATAGTCCCTTCGATTCTGTTTGTCACTTTTTCTTACCAAACCGGGTACATTCAAGAAGACTGTTACAAACTGACAGGGGTTCTGTGTGGGACGGTGGGAACTGGGGCTGTGTTGGCAAGGAGACCATGTCACAGCCGGAGAAACAAGCAGAAAGCCCACATAGCCCTAATCTGTGCTCAGATGAGGGGGCAAAGGCACAGGTACATGGTCTGTGGGCTCCTGAGATGTGCCAAACGGGAGCATCTGGGCCCCAGAGACACCGGAGGAGATACTGGAGAAGGGTCCAGGCATAGGGCTCTGAAGGCGATGTGTTGGGAGTTGGCTGGTGGAGGTCACCTCAGAGCTGGACAGTAGGCCCTGGGACTTCCAGAGGGTGGGCAAATGGAGGTGGCTGTCAAGGAGATGAAATGATAGGGTCAGGGCTGCCTGGAGGTGGCACCTGAATGGAGCTGGCCTTCATCAGGTGTTGAGCTGGGTGCTGGGTGCTGGGTGCTAGGTGCTGGGAGGGAACAGTGAAGAAAGCCCCCATCTTGGGTGGGGGCATCTGGGGAAGGGTTGGTCTTGCCTGAAGGGTGACAGGAGACCCACATGGGAACTTGTCTCTAGCTTGAGCTTGGCTTTTAAAGTGACTGTTGCAGGCCTGATTTCTGTGAGTCTCTGCAGATCTAGTTTTTCACTTTCAATGAGGTAGATGTTGGTAATAAATCTTGATCTCATTTCTCTGTAGCATTGAGGTGAGCAAATATATTCCAGGGTTGTTAGATCCCTGCTGTGAACCAAGCTAATGAACTTGATGGTAAAGTCTGGATAGTAATTGCCATTACCTTTTCCTTGACTTATTGAAACTCTATTTATAGGAGGTGAAGGGGGAAGCTATCGCTAAGCTTTGCTAATGGGGTTGCCCCAAGTCCCAGCTGGCTGCCAGTCTTCTTACAGACGTTGAAGCTGAAATTATAGGGCTCACTCAGAGGCCCACAGAGCCTAACCACACTGGCTTGTGTGTCTTGAATGCAGTGGCCTTGTGGTCTATGCAGATGGACCCCTGAACTTGGACCGAAAGGTGGAGGACATGTCTGAGCTGTTCCGGCCCTTCCACACGTTGCTGCGGAAAATAAGGTGAGGGCTGGGAGAAGGTTGTTGAAGTCAAGTACTCAGCCCCTCTGAGTCACGAGAGCTGGCCACACATCCTCCTGTGTAATACCTGTGTCCATAGTGACCCAAGCCAGCCTTTATCTGCTCTGCCAGGGCCTCAGAGTGGTTGGCAGCTTTTGCGTGCCGAGCTTTAAGGAACCGTAAACTTCACACTGCCCAAACTTGGGTGTTTCACAGAGCTCAGTGTTTGCTCTCAGTTCCCAAAAGCCCTGAAGTGCCCTCCAGGAAGCTCATACATCATCAGTCTTGGTTTGTTAGGCTCCAGCCGATGTGTTGGAACCCTTCTGCTGTATCATACCTTTCTCTTGTTGGGATGAGAATTCTGTCCAGCGGCTTGTTGGGATGGGTTTTTCATACCCTAGGGATGGCCCCATGATGAGCTGGAAACAATTTGGAGGCCATGGCCACCCATCTTATAAGTGCCTCCTTTGGCTCTAGGTCTTTGTAGTGTCATCCATGGGTCTGGCAGAATGTCGAGAGCCTCCTTAGAACCTGCTCAGCACAGGGTAGCCTCAGACACAGCCAGTGAGGCCAGAGTTTCTTTGAGGGAGCACAGAACATAGAACTATGCCAGAACAGATTTCCCTAAGAAGAGACCCCTGTGGGCTTTCCCTGTGGGCAGCCTTGAAGTCTTGGGACCTCAGGGAGACTTCAGCAGACTGGGAGCAGGGTGCTCCATCTATTTCACAGTTCAGTTTATCCTGTAGATGGCTCTTGGCTGTTTTCCTCTCTCTGAGTGGAACGCAAACCCTAGACTTAGAGGCCGAGGACCTGCCCTTCTTGGTTCCAAGACAAGGGAGAACAGTAAGTGAGGAGAGATCGTAGACAATGCTGGGGCCAGGAAGGAAAGCACACCAGGCCTTGGCAGAGGGGGTCCTCACAGGAAGAATGGGGCAGATGCTGGGGTAATGGGAAGAAGTTCTGTGGGCTCAGGAGAGAGCGAGGCCCAGAGAGACCTGGCCCTTCTTCGCGGGAAGCATTTGACAATCCCAGGCAAATGTTTCTTTGCCCAGGGTTCGGACTGGAGGCCAGAACCCAGGTGCAGTGTGCTGGGGGACACACCAGCACTGGTGCAGCCAGGCAGCAGGGCCGCTGGGTCAGGTGTAGAAGGACTCTGGACACAAAGCCCCTCAGGAACAAGGGGAGGTTCCCTGCAGTCCTGCACTCTCGGGAGACAGATGCATGCCACAAGCTCACTGCCAGTCTGCCCTGGAGACCTTTGCCAAATGTTGAAGGTCCATGGAGTGGAGGGTTGGAAGGTCAGAGGCCGAGCTGGAACTCACAGGGGCAGAGCTCAGTCTCTGAAGACTTTGGAGTCTGGGAAGATGGAGGCCGACCAGCCTCAGAGTAGTGGTGAACCTGTTGGATGTCTGAGCCAGGGTGATAATAGACCCTAATTCAATATCCATCGCCAAAGACAGGGAGCACAAGACAGTATTACTCGCCACTGTTAGAATGTTTTAGGTGTGATGTCCATCATGCAGTTCAAACCTGTTGAAAAAGTGTGGAGGCAAGAAAATGTGATCAATGGTCAAGAGAAGAGCATGTGACTCATAAGCTAGACTTAACATACAAGACTATGAATTACTGTACTGCAGAACATACAATAAAGAGGGGATTGGAGAAGAGGACGGAGAACTTTAATAGATCTAGGATCTATTAAAAGTGATGTTCAAGAGCTAAAATGTTCACTGTCTGTAAAGCGATGGGTGGGTCTGATAGCAGATGGACCCAGCAGAACACAGAAGTAATGAAGCGGAGAACAGGTCACCAGAGGAAGCACAAACAGAAGCTCAGAGACAAGAAGGAGTGAGGAAGCAAGCAGACAGAACCGTCAGTAGGAGGGACATGTGCAATACGTTCAAAAGCCTAGCACATGTCGTTGGAATCCCAGAAAGGGAGAAGAGAGAATGAGTAGAAATAATACTCAAAAAAATGGCCTAGAATTTTCCAAAGCTGATGAGACATCTACCATATATTTGGGAGCTCAAATCACAAGCAAGATGAGCACAAAACATTCCTGTGCATGTCTGTAGTAAAATTGCAACAAAGAAAAACCTTAAGAATGGTGAGAGTGGAAATAGCATACTTTAAAAGTATCATAAGGTAGACCCCTCTGCACACCAAAACAAACAACAAACAAACAAAAAACTGGGCATGGTGGCACATGCCTGTGACTCCAGTGTTTGAGTTAAAGTCCAACCAATGCAAAAATAAAAGAATGAAAGCAAAAAAAAAAAAAAAAAAAAAAAAAGGACAAAAGACCAAAAGACATCACTACAGACTTTATAGGTACTATGAACAATTCTATGAATTTGACAATGTGAATTAAAGTAACAAATTTTACAAAGTAGTCAAAGCTGACAGAAGAAACAAAACTTTTTTTTTTTTTTGGTTTTTCGAGACAGGGTTTCTCTGTGTAGCTTTGCGCCTTTCCTGGAACTCGCTTTGGAGACCAGGCTGGCCTCAAACTCACAGAGATCCACCTGCCTCTGCCTCCCGAGTGCTGGGATTAAAGGCATGCACCACCACCGCCCGGCAAAACAAAACTTTTAAATGCAGTATGTGTTAAGAGAACTTAATCCATTATTTATAAGCCTCCCACAAATAAAATATATACAGAATAGATAATATGGATCAATATACAGCTCCCCAACTTATGGACATGAGGCGTTGCGGAACTTTTTTTCTAATAAATGGGCTGAGCTAATAGGTATCCATATGAGAAAAAAAGTCTCATTTATGCCTGTCTATGGCTACTGCAATCACATACCAAATCAATTCCAGATAGAGGTATAAATATGAAAAGAGAAACTATTGAGCTTTTGGAGGAAAACAGTCAAGATCATCATTGTAATTGTGGAGCAGGCAGCTATTTCCTAAATAGGACACAGAATAGGACACATTTTTACTAACTGTAAAAAATGTGTGGTTGGTGATCCAGGGCAGAGTTGGGCACTTACCTAGCTTGTGTGAGGCCCTGGGTTCAATTCTCAGCACCAGTAAAAATATGATACAGCCGGGCGTTGGTGGCGCACGCCTTTAATCCCAGCACTCGGGAGGCAGAGCCAGGCGGATCTCTGTGAGTTCGAGGCCAGCCTGGGCTACCAAGTGAGCTCCAGGAAAGGCGCAAAGCTACACAGAGAAACCCTGTCTCGAAAAACCAAAAAAAAAAAAAAAAATGATACATTAAAAAATGTCTTACCAATAGATATCTGCAAGAAAATGAAATGTGAGCCGGGTGGTGCTGGTGCACGCCTTTAATCTCAGCACTCAGGAGGCAGAGCCAGAGCCAGGTGGAGCTCTGTGAGTTCGAGGACAGCCTGGGCTACAGAGTGAGATCCAGAAAAGGCACAAAGCTACACAGAGAAACCCTGTCTCGGAAAAAAAATAAAAAAAAAAGAAGAAGAAGAAGAAGAAAAAGAAGAAAATGAAATGTGGGCTGAAGAATTGAATGAATAAATCCATTAAGAACTTAACTCCAAAATACATAAAGAAAATCAATCAAATAGAAAAATGGGTATACATTTTGAGTAGGCATCACACTTAGGATCTGTAAGGACTGATAAGTATGCAAACTGGTGCTCAGCTTCATTCCATCAGGCTAAATAAGGTTCCATTACATATGCACCAGAGAGGACATGTTTGTGAGGGCCTAGGGCAGAGCTGCCAGCTGAGGTCACAAACGCAGTGTGTCCAAGCTGCTTACAAAACGTGTTTTTGGTCTTCATTGTCAACTTGATAGGATTTAGGATCACCTGGAAGAAACATTTTTGGGTGCATCTGTTGGCCCTGCCTTAGGCTCATCCTAGTCACTGTTGCAAAACCAGGCTGCATGTTCAAGTTCAGCTTCAGCTTTCTTGAAGAAACCATTCCATACGTCAGCCAGATGCCCTGCTACGCTCTCCTTGGCTTGTATTCCCCTTCTAGCAGTTGTTATTACTGTAGAATGCACATTGTTTGTACACATGCTTAAACCTGCCTCACCCACCTGGAAGAGAACCCTGGAAAAGCTAAGACATGCTTGCCTTCTCCCTGCAAAATCATTAGTGTCCAGAGCCTGGCAGGCATATGACTGGTTCTTAATAATATTTAGTTGTTGTTGTTTTTTTTTTAAAGGTGAAAGTTCCTAGGTAAACAAACATGTGTATTGATTTTAGTCTTTAAAGCAGAGGTTCTCAACCTGTGGGTTGTGACCCTTTGAGGGTCTCTATGAGATATCCTACACACCAGATATTTACATTACCATTCATAACAGTAGAAAAAATTATAGTTATGAAGTAGCAATGAAATAATTTATGAAATTATGAATGAGGGTCACCACAACATGGGGAACTATATTAAAGGGTTACAGCATTGGGAAGGATGAGGACACCTGTTCTGAAGTTTTTATTGGTGCTGGAGAGATTGCTCCTCATAGTTAAGAGCACAGGCTGCTCTTCCATAGGAAGGGTTTGATTCCCAGCACCCATATGGTGGCTCACAACCATTTGTAACTCCATTTCTAGGGGATTTGATGCCCTCTCTGGCTTCCATGGGAACCAGGCACACATGGTACACAGATATACATGCAGGCAAAATACCCATAACATAAAATAAAAAATAAATAAATCTTTTTAAAAAGCTTTTATTAATACAGTCACAATATTCCTGTGATCAAGGTCCCATGCATGGTAGACAAATGCTCACCACTGAGCTATATTCCTGACTAACTGGGGCTTTAGAATTCCCTGTGAGAGGTTCCAGAGTCTCATTTTTAAATATAATTTACAATATAATTATAGCTACTTACACTTCCACCCCTGCGATGTGGAAGAGAGCTTCCTTTTGAAGAGGAAGGCACAGTGAGCGCCAAGCTCAGGTGCTTGCCGCTGGACTCCTCAGTGTGGGTGCCGACTTTGGGGGATTGCCTCTGTTGTTGGTAGAGGCTACGGTGACATTTGAGACCCTCAGCCCGCTTTCTGTCTTGACCCTGTAGGGATCTGCTGCAGGCGCTGACTGAGGAGGAGCTGCACACACTGGAGCGGAGCCTCTGCGTTTCTCAGGATGTGGAGCTCCCGATCCGGGCAGACGCCCAGGCACCCAGTGCCCTGGCACCTACCTTTTCTGCGTCCCTTCCCCCTGAGGAGCCACTTTCAGCCAGTGCCAGCAACCCAGAGGCAGAACTGGCCTGCTCAATGCAGTACGATGATCAGGAGTTGGAGGAGCTCAGCCGCATGGTCCACAGGGCTGGAGACGAGATGTCATCTCTGCTTTCACCGCCCAGTGCCTGCCAGTCCCCAGCACATAGGCCAGGCACAGAGGCCAGCCCCCGCGCGGAAGCCTCTCCAGCCAGAGCCCAGCTGAAATCAAGCAGTGATGAGGAGGAGAGGGTATTCTTCATGGATGATGTGGAGGTGACAGAGTCTTCTGCCAGGTCGGAATCCTCAGGGGGTACATTTGAGTTGACAGGTAGCATGGAGGGCAATGTTCCGCAGAGAATACATGATAGCCCGAGTGGAGAGGTGGAGGTCAGTGCACCTTCTCTGGTAAAGGAGGAAGACCGGAGCAACAACAACATTGAGGATGACAAGATAAAGCTGGCCAGCCTTGTAGGCTCCACTTCCTGCAGCTGTCTGGACTCACAGCTCTACCTGGATGGCTGGGAGGTGAGTGCAGATGATGCTGAGACAGCCGAGATGATTGCACACCGGACCGGGGGCATGAAACTTTCGGCCACAGTCATCTTCAATCCCAAGTCTCCCACCTCCTTGGACTCTGCCGGGGCAACCCAAGAAGCCACAGGCCATGGTATTTCCCCGTTGGAGCCCAGGGCAGAGGGGACAGGGGACAATTCACACAAACTCGGCGCTGCAGCCACCACCTGCCTCCTCCACTCCTGTGTGTGCTGTGGGAGCTGTGGGGACAGCAGGGAGGATGCGGTGGAGCGCCTGCGGGAGAAGTGTGGTCCAGGAAGCATCATCAGTGCCTCTAACCCTTCTGTAAGCTTAGCCAAGGCTGGTGACAAAGAGCCCGAGAGACTAGATGAAGCCTGGCCTTCTCCCGATGTCACCCTGCCTGCAGAAGATGCCTCCAATGGGCAGGAGCCCAAAGCCCCTGCTTCCAACAAGTGCCTGGCACACACCTCAGGGCCTCAGGTGGACACAGCAAGCAGGTTGCAAGGAGAGGGTGAGGTCAAAGGCCAGCCAGAGCCCGAGACCAGAAATCAGGACCCTGAGCAGTCCTCTGTGGTCAGGGAGGACAGTACAGGAGAAGCCCAACACCTGTCAGGCTCCAGGTAAGGGCTGATTCTGTTCTAGGGACCAGACTTCTCTTCTCGCATTTAGGACATATTCTGGCTGGTTCTCAAAGCACTGAGATGCTTCCTCTTCGAGTTTCTTGGCCATCAAACAGGTTCTGGACCCAGGGCAGGTATGTGATTGATGTCTGAAAAGATGAGGTATGGACTGCCCTTGGAGGTACCCATCCTGGAGGTACCCATCCTACACTAAGTTAAGCTGCCTACCAATGATCTCCAGAGGGCATCTTTCAGGTAATGTTGGTGCAGGGCCACTCCCTTCATCTTGGTAGCTCATTCTAAGCCCAGAGTAGCCCATGGTAAACTGCAGTAGTAAGTGGGCACAGGTGGGTGCTAACCACACAGCCTCCTGATCTTTGCCATCCCCATACCTGCTGGGCTCACACAGCTGAAAAGAAATTCACAGAAACCCTGACTATACAGAGCCATGCTGAGCTCTTGAGGCTACCCTTGGGCAAATTCTTGGGCAGTATCCCATGATCCTGGCCCTTCCTCAACTCTGTGTTCTCCCTGCTTGGTGTGGCTCTTCCCTCCCTAGGAGATCCCTCCCTGCTGTTGTGTGATGGTGTCAGGGTGCGGGGGAGGCTTTGGGTTTCTAGAGCAGACATGTTCTTTAGAACTGAGACTTCCGTCTTTGCCTCTCACCTGAGTGTTCTGTCCATAGCAGAATTTCACAAGCATCACTGATGTTGGCTCTATGGTCTACTTTGTCTTTAATGTTGTGAGGAGGAAGAGGAGGGGCAAAGAAGCCAGCCCAGCCTGAGTGGCTCATACGTTGTCATGATGTCTTCAGAACCCTGCCTTTGGAGACCTCCCCGGACAAGGGAGGGAGGACAGGAGAGGAAGGGTTTCCTCCACCTAGAGGTCCTGGAATCCAGCACAGATGGGTGTGTACAGGTTGGGACAAAGCAAAGGACAAGGAAGGGCACAGGTGTAGAAGGAAAGTACTCTCATACCAGGGGGCAGAAGCTTCTGGGCCATGGGCAGATGCCTCCTTCCTCATCCCTTCTTGTGCAGCCAGTGGTCACCACATTCGCTGGAAGCATGTGGGAAAGAGCTGGTCAGGCTCTTGTGTCTGTCATAAATCCGAAGGTTCTCTCACTCACCTCATAGTTCTTTGCTCTGCTATTGGCTGTGGGGCAGGACTGTAACTTCTGTGGTCAGTAAAAGCCACCGTGGCAGAAGCTCCTAGCCTGCCTACTCCCTAGCCACTGGCAACCTCTGATCTGCTTTTGGCATCTGTGATCTTCAGACTGTGGACATTGAGAACAAGTCATACAGTGCAGGCCCTTCATGTCCCTCATCTTTCCCTGTGCAGGGTTTTCAAGGGTCATCTACACTGCAGCTAGAGTAGCCACATCACTCCTTTCTACAACTGTGACACCCTCACTGTGCAGAGTGGCCATGCTGTCACCCCCTTCACAGCTGATAGATGTGTAGGGTGTTTCTTGGCTGTCAAGAACAAATGTTGCTATGAAATTATTTTTCCAGTTTTGTGTGGACCTGTGTTTTCATTATTTTGGGTCTCTAAGAGTAGAACATGTGGGTCATATAGCAACTGGCTGTTTTCCACATACCTGAGGTTACATACATCCTACAAGTGTTTATATGAGGTGTTCAGCTTCTTCACATTGTCTATGATTTTTAATAATATTCTACCCTTAGGGCATAATTCATTAGTATGTAGTCAATTGTCTTGTCAGGTGCACACCTGTAATTTCAGCCCTTCGAGATCTGGGACAGGAGAATGGCAAATTTGAAGCCAGCTTGGGTGACAGAGTAAGAATTTGTCTCAAAACCAAACCAAACAAAAAAGAACCAAAGTTACTTGAAATTGTTTAACTTTGCATTAAGTTTATAGACACTACCACTTATATTTAGCTCAGTTTTATAATTACATAGAGAATGTGCATGCTTTTTAGACAAATCTAAACAAATCAGATGTAAAGAAGTCTGTCTAGAGGGACTTTGCTCTCTCTTGTGTCTAAAGGGAATGGATATTAAAGTTTCGTGGCCCAGAGGTAGACTTCAGTATGCATGCTCCTGATGTTAGGCAGATGGCTCTGACCTCCATACCCCCTTCTCCACCTTGCTTCCTGACCCCTAGTCCAAGGCCTTCCCAGAACTCTTTGGAGACACCCCCATTTTCCTTTACTGAAAAGTCAGGCCGTGATGTCTACAGAGCGACATCCACACTCCAGCTGTTGCAGATGGTGCCGCTGTGGACAGCTGCTGCAGAGGGCTCTCCTGTTCCATAAAGCCTTTCTCGGAGGCAGCCCCAGCTTCACAGCCATGTCAAGTGGAATGAATTAACTTCCCAAAGGCTGCCAATAGCTACTTTGAGGCATCTGGCTCAGTTTATTGGTGAGTGAATTATTTTTCTACAAGGCTGACACAAAATCCCTAAAAATTCCTTGACAGAAGAGGTGTGTGTGTGTTTTTAAGTTTTGACTTGCTCTTTTTCCTACTTGTCCAGGTAACAGCCAGCAAACATCTACCATCTGGAAGCTCCTCTCACCCTGGGAAGGGCCCTTCACAACATGCCTCTGCATTTAGGCCCAGCCCAGCTCAGCACACACTCAAAACTCAGCTATGAAAAGGGGAGAAAACCCACCTGGTGGCTCAGAAGACCTCCCACCTTCCAGGAAGCCTGTTTAGAAGATACAAAGGGTTTGAAGAGCAAGCATTTGGCAGGAGGCCAAGACCTCAGACAGCCGTATGCTGGCCCAGCACTGTGCTTTAGGGAGCTGGAAGAGGTCAGCCTACAGCTACCTGTCTGTCACGCCTGTCCCAGCACTGGCAGAACTGGCATGGGAGCATCGGTCATGTGTTCCGTGTCATGAGCACATTTCTCAGGTCAAGCCACGTGTGTGATACACACACAGATGATACACACAGGCAGAACATTTGCTGAAATGCAGAGCGAGACACCAGGAGGTCTGGCTAGTGGGACAACGTTGTGACAAAGCTTTCTCATGACACACGTGGTCTCACGCACGGGGTGGTCTATTAGTCAGGGTTCTCTAAAGGAACAGAACCGAGAGGAGATATCTATATCTATATATATGGATTTATTAGGTTGACTTAGAGAATGCAGTCTGAGTATTGCATCAATGGCTGTCTCATGCAGGTAAGGCTGAGAACCTGGTAGTTGTTCAGTCCATAGGCTGGATGTCTCAGCAGTCCCAGGTTGGGACTGTAGTCCCGGAGGGTTCCTGGGGAACTGCTGATCTTCAGTCCACATTGCAATCCTGAAGAAGCTAGTTCTAATATGGTTGAGGGAATGCCTCGGCAACAGGATAGATGACCAGTGAGAGTGAGGACAAGTAGGCAGAAAGCAAAATTTCCTTCTCTGTTCTTCTGTGTGGGCTGCAACCAGGTGTCGCCCACATTTAGTGTGGGCTATCCTGCTTCAAATAACTTGACAAGGAAAATCCCTCACAGCATCTTGGGTTTCAGTTGCATTCCATATGCAGTTAAGGTGACAGTCAAGATTATCCATCACAAGTGGGTCATGATTCTCCTCTAATTCTGCATCTGGGAGACAAACCTAGATGCTAATGTCTGCCTCTCCCTGGTATCCCTGAAAGGGACAGTTACCTTCACTCTCTGCAAGCAGCAGGATCCGTTTCACTGCTGTTATAATTTGATCATGGGATTCACCCATCATCCGGCAGGTGCCCCTGTACCTCCTGTGGCATGTGGCGTGGAAAGTCTAATGAACTGTGGGTAGGCCCTATGCTCACAGGCTTCTGTCCCATGTGTGAGCCTTACCTCTCTGTGCTATAAATGGGAAGAAAGCAGGAAGTTGTTGTAAGAGACCTGCCTTCAAGGCTGGAGGCCCCCATTTCCCTGGGGTCTGTGTGGCTTGTCAGCTAGAAGATGGCCACCAGAGGGGAGGAGAGTTGCCCCTGTCAGGGGACATGCTGGAAGCAGATGGGCTTAAGGCTGAGAGAGTGCACCCTACTGGAGAAGCCCCTTCCCAGGTGGTCTTCTGGTCCTGGCTGATTCCACCAGCGCCATCACACAAGGGTGGCAGGACATTTTCATGCACTGACCCTGCTGAATGAATGTTCTAGAACCTGTGTTCTTTAGTTCTTTGCTTTCTGCTGGCTTCTTTTCTATCTGTTCAGTGGTCAGAAATGAACCTTTTTTGAGGAAAGTTGACTTTATTTATTATTTATTTAGTTGGTTTGTTTGGCTTTTTGAGACAGGGTTTCTCTATGTAGACCAGGCTAGCCTCAAACTCACAAGAGATCCACCTTCCTCTGCTGGGATTAAAGGCATGTGTCACCACTGCCCAACGAAAGTTGACTTTTTATTTTTAAAGAATGGAACCTAATCTTTATTTACAGGACACTGCAGGATATGAAATTCTGCATAGAAATAAGAAAGTTGGGACAGTTTCATATAGTATGTACAGTTCACAACTGTTCAAGTATAGTTTCTTTGTAAAAAGTGGTACAATAACAAACCACATTTAAAAAGAGTTCTTAGTAAAGAAACAGTAAGAGAAATTTATGAGGGACACAGCACATAGCTAACAACTTTGTGCCTCAAACTGGACATCAGAAGTTAAAGCTCCTGGGAGCCCCATCCTGAGCTTGGGAGGCAAAGCCTTCAGAGGTAGTTTCCGACACCACATTCTGCTCTCCCTCTTCCGCCACTGAGAAGTGCTTCTCAATCAAGCTTAACAAGGCCTCGTCTACAAACTCATTTTCATGGCTCTGTAGTGCTTCAGTTTTGTCCCAGGCTCCACACTCTTCAATCATTATACTGAGTCTCTGTCTCACCTAGTTCCTCAGCAGTGTGAAAGATATTGGAAAAGGCATCAAGAATAACGAGAATAATGTTGGTATCTTTTGCACTGAAGAAGTTCATCAAAGGTTTTATCATGACACAATGTGTGTCAATATACACAATCTGTTCAACAGTTCTACCATGAGTGTAGTTGGCTGCAGCCCACACAGCTTCCTTCTGTGTCTTAAAGTCTGCCTTAGAGAGGACACCAACAAGAAATGGGACTAAGCCGTGACTCACAACTTGCTGTATCTGGTCCTGGCGTCCAGCTGTGATGTGTGACATTGTTCATGTGACCTCCTTCTGAATATTAGTTTCAGGGTTTGTTAGCAGGCTGTATTCCCCATGGCTCTTAGGAGGCACAGTTGGCAAGTCAGTAGCTCCTAGAAGCTTCACAAGTTGTGTACAACTCCTGACTTCACAACCATTGCAATGGTTGTCAGTCAAGCAGGAAATGTTAATCACGTAGGAAACAGCCCAGCAGGGATCTGCTAATACTTCTGGATCATTGTGATACAGGAGACAAACTAAAGTAGGAAAAATCTGCTCAGTAGCATCTAAGTGGAGGTGCAGGAATTCTTGCTTGGACAGAGGTTTGAAAGTGTCCAGGTAAGATTACGTAAGTAACCACATGCCAAGGAAGACAGGTCAGGGATTGCAAGAAGTGCCAACAGTGGGTCACCTGCACCATATTTAATAACTAAAACCAAACGATCACCTGCAGTATTTCCAAGAGCCCATACAGCTTGCTCGCTGATGTAAGCCTGGGAGATGCCAAGAGAGAAATGAATGCTGGGATAGCGCCTCCATCCACTGCAGCCTTGGTCTGTTCAGATGTTCCAGAAGCAATGTTAGTAAGCACCCAAGCAGATTCAAACTGAATGGGACTATGGTCAACTTTGCCCAAGAAGGACACAAATTTTGAGTTCAAACCAGCCCGGATGATGTTGTCTATAGGAGGCTGTTTCTCCCTAGAAAGCAATTCCCGAGCAGCTTCAGTAGTTTGGAGCTGGATTTCCAAATGGTTGCTGTTTATGCCTTCAACCGTGTCCTCAACAGACCAGTTTACAGAGCCCTGATTGTTATGGTTTCCCTGCAGTGGAGAAGTAGCATCATCAGGAAATGAGCTGACATTTCTCCTTTTTAGCATCTGGTCATCTTTCTTCGCTTCCCTCAGTTTCACATTAACGTCTATTCGGCCGGGCTGCATTTCAGTACTGTCCTTTCCCTTGTTCTTGACTCTGTTAAGCCGGGCAGCTGGTGAGTTAGCGTTCTCATTGATGGTTGCAAGAGTAAGGGGGAAGCTGCAGAGTGGGCTCAGGCTTCCGCGACAGGCAACATGGGGCTCTCAGGCTGCGGGTTTGGAGGCCCTCAAAATGTCCCCCGAGCCTCAGCCCTCAGACTTTGTGCCAAAAGCTGACATTTTTAAAAAGCTGGGTTTCTCCCGCCTAGCCTTAGCTTCCTGACTCAAAATATTCTTTGGTGTCATCTCCATTGGCTGCTTGTCAGAGGATGAAGACCATTCAAGCCCGTCTCCCACCGTGAACATTGCGCAAGTATTTGCTGTAGAAACAACATTAATCCAGCTTTTTTATTCCCTCTGATTGTAAGTGCGGTCCCTGTTCATTGTAAAACCTTTAGAAACATTAAAAAGACTAAAAGAAGTAAATAAAAATTTCCCACATTTTATGAATAGTTTTTTGATTATTTTTTTTCACTAAAAACATGGTGTTGTGAGCATTTCTCCATAAAGTTCTTTTAAAACACAATTCTAAGGGCTGGTTAGATGGCTTAGTGATTAAGAGTACTGACTGCTTTTCCAGAGGTCCTTGGTGCAGTTCACATGGTAGTTCACAGCTGTCTGTAACTCTAGTTCCGGGGCCTTTAATGCCCTCTCCTGGCATCAGCAGGTAAATATGTAGTGCATAGACACACATGCAGGAAAAACACTCATACACACAAAATTAAAAATTAAAAAAACCCACAATTCCCCGGGCAGTGGTGGCACACGCCTTTAATCCCAGCACTTGGGAGCAGAGGCAGGCGGATTTCTGTGAGTTCGAGGCCAGCCTGGGCTACAGAGTGAGTTCCAAGAAAGGCACAAGGCTACACAGAGGAAACTCTTGTCTTGAAAAACCAAAAAAACAAAACAAAACAAAAAACCCACAACTTTAATTGAAATGGTATTGTGTCACAGGACATAGTCTAGTTACTCTGTGTTTTCAGTTTCTGTGTTCCGTTAGCCTTGTACAGTTTCCTTTGGTTTTTTTCTTTAGAATTTATCCCAGTGTCTAGAATCAGCACCACAAAGGTCAAAGTTTTTGCAGAGAAGCATTGACTTAATGGTCGTAGCATACATCCTCCAAGGTGTGCCCATCCTTACCAACACAGATGCCCACTCCATGTCTTCCTAACCTGGGAGGCAAAGCCTGGCCCTCCCGCTGGCTGTGTGCTCTTTTTTGGTGCCTGAGAATTTCCTTGGTTTTTCCTTAACCTCATTGGACAGCTGGGGTTCTAGTTTTCCTCCCTGCCCCACAGCATCCTTCTTTCAGATGTATCATAGCAGACACCTTTTTTTCTGATCTCTTACTGACTGCTTGTTCTCTGTGTTGCTGTCTCTGGGTTTACAGAGGTCTTAGTTCTATTTTGTGTGCCTACGTTTATAAAAATTCTGGAAATTTGTTCTCCTGCGTCCCTTTGCTCCTTGTCTCCTGGTCACTGTGGCTTTTCTTTCTCTCCGTTAGCCCTGCAACAGGGGTGCCTAGAGTGAGGTGAGGCTTGGCACCACATCCAAGGATTTGGACCGCCTGGCCTTTGTCTTGTTTGGTTGTTTTTGAAGTTGGGTCTTGTTATATAGCTCTGGTTGGCCTTGACTTCACAGTCTTGCTTCAGCCTCCAGAGTGCTGGGTCTATAGACATCTGCCACCACACCCAACTTCATCCAGCCTTTGAAAGTGTCAGCCTGTAACTGCTAGACTGGTGGCCATCCTAACTGATATCCTGCTTTGGCTCAAGAACTCTTAGGAATGGTCACCATTTATGTCCCTCCTGCAGAAGTCCAGCCTGCTCTGTGTTTCTCTACTCTGTGGTCACACCCTTGTTGGGGGATAATAGGAACTTCCAGGCCTACCCTGGGCACAGGCCATGTGCTCTGACTGCTTCTTTATCTTGCAGCCTTGAGGTAGCAGACAGTTAACATAGGGGAGATTCTCCTATAGCTCTATTATTGAGCCCTCATTCCTCCCCACCCCCCTAGAAGTGTCAAACAGCAGGATGGGCAGGCTCAGGGGTGGGGGGTGGTGCCCTTGCATGGGCTTCATGACCTAAGCTTGTTTTGACATTTCTCAGCCCACTAGCTTCTTGGAAGAAAGAAGCAACATAGCCCAAGGACTTGCCACACTCTTTTGCCTCCTCTTCTCCCTCCTGGTTGCCCCTCCTTCAGCACTGGCCATTTCTATCCTTTGTCACCGCCGGTACCCACGATGGTTATTCTTACCCCTCCTTTCTTAGAATTATTCCTCATGGTCATTCCTCACCATCTTTGCTGTTTTCCATACCAATTTTGTGCTCTATGTCACAGCTCTGGATTTTGCTGTCTCCAGGACCCATTTCTGCTGTGTTCCACTCTCAAGGGACAGTGGTCAACAGCAAGGTGGGGTTTGTGCCTCAAGTGTAAGCTTTCCGTTCAACCTCTCCTTTCCTGTCTCTCTTTGCTATGGTCTGAACCCTTCTGCTCTTGATGGGATGAGAACTATGGCTCAGGAGCTCAGGGCTCTGGATGCTTTGGCAACTACAGCAAGAAACCTGCAGCCCGTGCTGTGTAGACAAAAGCTCCAGCACCCCAACACCTCTTCTCCACAGAGAGGTTGAGATCGACTTGTTACTTCCAGGCCATGTCATACCAAGTCCCATGGCCTTCAGCCCACTTCTGGTGTCCGGCCTGTGAGGACAGGTGGGCTAGCACATCAGTAAAACAGTAGTGTGTCCCCAGCTGGCTCTGATCATGCACAGACTCCCACCCAGCTCACAGATGTCAGGGACAGACTACCTGATGCCCTGAGCCCACCCTAGTGTCTCGTCCAAGTGTCACTACTGTCTTCTGACCTCGGCAGCTTGAGAAGATCTGCTTTCCCTTCTATTGCAGAAAACAGCTGCAGCATCTGGTTCAATCAGTCCTACGCTGTACTTCAGAGGGAAGGGGAGGCAAGTCAAGGGACAGGAGCCGCAAAGGCAGTACTGCTTGGCACAGATCTCACCTGGTCCTAACGTTGTGCTCTCCTGCGGTTTCTGAAGACGAGCCTCCTATTGGGGGAAGGGCTCAGCAGAGGACCAGCGCTGGGGTGGGGCTGGCAGGGAGACTTGAGCTGGCAGTCCAGCTTTGATCTGGTGACTGTGGAGCCTGAGACCACAGATCTTGGAGTTCTTGGCCTCTCGGCCAGGCTGTGCCCACCAAGTGCTATTTCTACAGGAACCACCCAGGGCCAGACACTGGATGTTGTTCTGGACGCTGCAGCCACCATTCTTAGTCAGCTATGTATGAGATCCCATATCTGCAATAATCACAAAAGCCCTATCCACTGCACCCTATGGAAGGAAAACAGGAATGACTGAGTGGAGGAGAACTTTGAGTGATTTGAACTCTTGAGATGAGGCATAATGATGGCATCAAACCAGCTGTTCATAAGTGATGTATTGGGGGCTGCCACAGGGCTAGATTAGGACTAGAGTGTTGGTCTACCATAGTCTGGCTGGGTGGGGGTTGGGTTCTCCCATGAATCCCATCTTGGCACTAGCCATATGACCTCCTAGGTCAATGGAATCCCTGGAAAGACAGTGACAGCCTGCAGCTCCCTGAGCATAGGGAGGTTTTATGAGGCATGCTGTCCTTCTAGGCCAAAGGGATGGCCATGACCACAGGGTCCCCTGTAACAGTCCTTTCAGTCTGCCCCTCAGCCTCGACTCCAGCTTCTGTCTCTATCCTGGTCACTTGGCAGCTCCCACATCTCATGACCACACCCTAATTCTTACGCAGTTGCATCTTCGAGCAGGTGCCCAGAAGAAATCAGCTGGTTTCTAAGGCCACTCCTCAGTTGCCTTTCCTCATCTGTGTGTATTCTCTGCTTCTCCATCCCTCTGTGTTCTCCCTCTGGTCACTGTTTGCTTCCTTGGGCCACAGCCCTTGCCCCTGTGCTGTGACATCTCTCTTGATCTCTCCAATGTCCATTCTCTTTAACATTGCAACATGACACTGTCATCTACAAAGTTCACACCCAAGAACTGTAAGGGCCAAGTGTATAGGTGCACACCTTTAATCCCACCATTTGAGAAGCAGAGGCAGGTAGATTTCTAAGTTTGAGGCTAGCCTGGTCTACATGTTGAGGTCTAGGCTAGCCAGGCCTACATAGCAAGATCCTGTATTTAAAAAAATGTTATCATCCAGGCAGTGGTTGTATACACCTTTAATCCTAGCACTCGGGAGGTAGAGGCAGGCAGATCTCTGAGTTCGAGACCAGCCTGGTCTACAGAGTGAGTTCCAGCACAGCCAGAGCTACACAGAGAAACCCTGCTTTGAAAAATCAAAACAAACAAAAAGCCTCATAATGTTTAAATAAGCTTACAGTTCTGGGCTACAGATCAGACACACCTTATACCATGCCATCAGCACAGTTCCAATTACTGTGTTTCTTGAGCCAATGGGGCACTTTGCCAGTGTGGTCTCATGGGATAATCTATGGCTACCTTCGAGCAGGCATGTCTATGGTTACCCCTGCTGGCCCATGGCTGCAGTGGCCTGCCCTAACTGATTCCAGCTGCTGGGCTACCTGCTAGAGCCATCCACAGTGTCTCCCAGCAAGTTCCCTGTGGCATGGTATTGCATCTCCTATGTATCTGGATGGGACTTAGAATTTTTATTTAGGGAAATGCACTGGCTAAAAGCCAAGTGGAAGTTAGCAGCACCATGGCATAGAAGGCAGTGGGCCCTCAGGATGTCCCCAAGCCTAGCACTATTGGGACTTGAAGTCTCATTGTTGGTCTTTTCACTTCCTCCATCCTTTCCCCAGATTCTTCCCTGTTTTATGTATGTATAGTGTATTTGTGTCTGAGTGTATTGTATGTGTGCTTGTATGCACATACATTTGTGTACATGTAGGCATATATTACATATGTAAATGCACTTTTGCTTACCTGCATTTCCTTACTTTCATAGTGCACACACGTACTGCATATTAAGTTAGAAAGTAGTGATGTGGAGGTTAGGGTCCCATACCATAATAATGGATCTTTCCTAAGAGCTGGCTGAGTGCTCTCCTGGTCCTGACTGTGTCCCTGAGCCCTGATGGCTCCTGAAGGTGTGAGCAGCATTGTAGGCTGATATATAGATGAATCTGGGCCAAGGAAGGTGTGAGCAGCATTGTGGGCTGATATATAGATGAATCTGGGCCAAGGAAGATGCCTGGTGGGCAGACAGGGCCAGCAGAGTAGTTGTGGCATCTGTAGAGGGATGGCTGTGGCAACTGAGAGGCAGTCCTCAGATTGGGCGCCATTGTACTCAGTCCCATAGGGGAGTGATGCAGACTTAGGCTCACATACCTCTAACACAGCACGTCTGGTAGATGCAAAGCCTCCCTCCATCCTGGGGTGAGGTTGTGGGGATACCTGCATGGGTAGGATTTTCTCCCCAGCTGATCCTGCGCATGTACCTCTCAGGTCAGCCTGCTGGCCTTCAGTGGGTTCAGGTGGCACCCATGGAATGCAGACTGCCTGCTCATGGAGGTCATTCCATTGCGTTGTCATCCACGTTGGCCTCTGTGAGGATGGACCTTCCCAGGCCTGCCTGGTGTCTCTTGTCCTCCCCCTGGATAGCCAGGGGCCTACTGTAGCTATTAGAGCCTACCTGTTAACCTTGAGTATAGTTGTGGAGTCTTGCTCACTGTGTGGCTTCTGGACTTCACCCATACCATAATATGGTATGGCAGGTGACATGGGAATACAGAGGGTAGGGAAGGGTGTCCCCTCAGCCTCAGCCACCCTCACATGCCTCACTTCTGTGGCTCCATAGTCAAATCTGGAGCTATTTCTAGATCAGTCATGAGGGTGATGTGTCCATAGAATATGAGCAGACCCTTGGTCACTCCATGCTGGGGCAGCTTCATTCTATTGTCCTATCTAAATCTTCAGAGGGCTGCCCTCTTTACCAATGGCAGATTGAGGCAGCCTGGGAACCCAGCAAGAGCTGTCCTGGTGGCCTCAAACCTTCCCCCCCCCCCCCATCCCTCCACATTAGCCTGATGAGCTTTGTCTCAGTCTCATGTTGCAGGTCTAGGGTCCCACAGCTTGAGGACTGATCACCTTAGGCCTGCCCTCCACAGTTTGTGCTCAGGTTACCCTTTCTTAAGGACAGGCAGCATCACTTCCCCATTCTGTAGATTAAGTAAATTGAGGCCCTGGCAGAGATAGAGTGATACCTGGGAACCTTCAGCTCATACTGTCTAATTTCCTGAGAGTCCTTTGCTTCGCCTGGGGCCCCACTAATGCATTGGCAGCATAGGTGTGAGCGCAATTCACAGGCTAATTGCTTCGGTGTCTTCAGACAGGCATGCCTCAGGGCGGGGCATTCTGTACTTGGCCGGTCCTGAATGTATGGTCTCGGGTCAGTAATTGGTCAAGAGACTGCAAATGTAAAGAATGCTCCTCTCAGGCTGAATGACCAGTCTCAAAGGGCAGCAAGCTCACTG
This sequence comes from Peromyscus maniculatus bairdii, assembly GCF_049852395.1. NCBI lineage: Eukaryota > Metazoa > Chordata > Mammalia > Rodentia > Cricetidae > Peromyscus > Peromyscus maniculatus. The sequence continues at coordinate 4,840,476 of NC_134861.1, forward strand.
CTGCCTAGAGGGAATAGAGCCTAGCTCATTTTGCACATAGTACCTGCTGTGCCTTGTTCACATTCGGGACTATTTGCTGTCCCACAGTAGCTCTTCTGTCTCTCAGAGGGTCCTTTGATTACTGTAGAATGTGGACTAGAAGTCTGACCCTTTCCCTGCCTCAGAGAGAGCCTCTGAGTGACAAGGAGGAGAGAGGCAGGTGACATGGGAATACAGAGGGTAGGGAAGGGTGTCCCCTCAGCCTCAGCCACCCTCACATGATTGGAGCCCCCAGCATCCTAGGTGGAAGTGAGGCTCCACCTTCCTACCTAGTCACGCTGAGAGGCTTGGTAGAGGCAACCGGGCCCTAGCATCCTTAGTGAAAGTTGCGTGTCCCCAGAAGCCCAGCCGCATAGGGGTGCTGTTTCTCTTAAAGAGACTTCTCAGCTTTCTGCCTGCCTTGCTTCCCTGCGGTCTGTCTTCAGGTGCGGTGGCATTCAAAGCCTGCACACAGAAGCATGAATCGGGACCACCTCTTTGCTGCGTTCCGTGTTCAATTTGTGGGATGAATGCAGCAGTAAACACTCTTTGCCGAGCACTTTTCTAGATGTGTAAACATTGATTACAAGCTCCAGCTCCCCTAAATGACTTAAGCTGTAATTATATGTTAGGTATGACTGCTTCCTTTGACTGCTTCAAACCCTTTAAACATGCCTTTGTGTGGACAGCTTCTGCTCACTGCGTGGATGTCCCCTCCGTGCAAACCACTCTGTCTGAGTGCCCTGAGGCAGCTGTATTGGGGTCTCACAGACTGAATCTTCTTTATCTGGTCATCAGGATGTTTTGCTGCCATGCTGTGGGTAAAGGGACCTCAGGACCAAGTGTAACTCATCAGGGTCGCCCAGCAGGTGTGAGATGGTCTCAGGGGATCACGGATTCCACATCTAGATTAGGGAAGAGCTACTTTAACAAAGCACCAGGCAATGAGGACATCTCAAGCCAGACGTCTACTCTCTAGTTTTAGAGGTCAGAGGTCTGTCACAGTGCGCTCCAGCTGAAGGTTCTGAGCCTTCCTGCCTCCTCCAGTTCCTAGGGCTCCTGGCATTTCAGGGTTGGCGCAGGAAGAGATTTATGTCCTGGAGTCTATCTGTGGCTGGACCAGGGATGGTTTCCCCCACAGGACAATGTGGTGGTTTGAAAGAAAATGGCCCACAAAAGGAGTGGCACTATCAGGAGGTGTCGCCTTGTGGAGTAGGTGTGGCCTTGTTGGAGGAAGTGTGTCACTGTGCTGAGGGCTTTGAGGTTTCTTTTGCTCAAGATCCCCTCAGTGTGACCGGCAGTCGACTTCCTGCTGCCTTTGTCAAGATGTAACTAAACCCACATCTGCCTGTACGCCACCATGTTCCCCGTCATGATGAGAACAGACTTAAACTCTGAAACTGTAAGCAAGCCTGTAGCATGAATCTTAAAGAGTCTTATTAATAAAATCAAACCTGGGGCCAGTTATTGGGGTGAAATGCTGGATGGTCAGAGAGACAGAACAAGCCACGGCTAACCTCACCTGACCAACTTCTCAGCTGGTCTTGTTTCCTCAGACTGGAAGCTTCTGTGTCCTCATCCCAATGGCTCTCAGCTGAACTGCTGCTCAAAAGCCTGAAGCTTAACCAGCTAAAAGCTTAACCAGCCAAATGCTTCTAGTTCCTGGTCCTCACGCTTTATATACCTTTCTGCCTGCTACCATCACTCCCTGGGATTAAAGGCTCGCTTTTTGGGATTAAAGGTGTGAGTCACCATACTTGGCTGTATCCTTGAACAGATGGATTTCTGCCTCTGGAATGCTAGGAATAAAGGCGTGTGCTACCACTGCCTATCCTCTATGTTTAACATTGTGGCTGTTCTGTCTCTGACCCCACATAAGTTTATTAGGGTGCACAATATTTCAGGGAACACAATACCACCTCACAAGCCCCTCCAATGAAATGTTCTCTTTATAAGAGCTGCTGTGGTCATGGTGTCTCTCCACAGCAGTAAAAACCCTAACTAGCTGGGCAGTGATGGCCCATGCCTTTAATCCCAGGATTTGGGAGGCAGAGCCAGGCGGATCTCTGTGAGTTCAAGGCCAGCCTGGTCTACAGAGTGAGATCCAGGACAGGCACCAAAGCTACCCAGAGAAACCCTGTCTTGGGAAAAACAAAACAAAACAAAATAAAAAACACCCTAACTAACACAGACACTGAAACAGATTCAGAAGGAACTTGAAGCTCCAGAGGCATGCAGGAAAAGAATATGGTGAGCTTGGGGACATTGAAAAGTTCTAAGGCCAGCTGCATCATGCCTGGCTTCTCTGATAGCACAGGGCAAGGCTGAGAGGAGTGAGCAAGGGGAGAGTGGTTGAAGGGACAGGAGATGAGGGATTTGAATAGAGGAGAGAGCTTCTGACTTTTGTATGCAAAGCTTCTCTGCCCCGGACCTGTGGGAGTCTTGCTAGGAGCTGCAGTGTTTGGGGACAGCCTGTACCTGGTACAGCTTGGATACTGGGCTCATCTGAGTCATGGGACACTCCTGAGACATAGGAAACTTCTCCAGGAATAAATGTCTTGGGACTTCTATAACAAAGTATAACAAACAGCAGTAGATGTTGCAGAGGGAAATGGCCATCTTTCAGTCTTGAAGGTCGGAAGTCAAGATCAGGGAGTCTCGGAGCTGGTTCTATTAGGGGCTGTGAGGAAACCTCTCCCAGGCTACCCTCCTGCTCCTGGTGGTGGCCAGGCATCCCTGAGTTCTTTGACTTGTGAAAATATCACTCCCAACCCATGCTTTCACCACTATGCTGTTGTTCCTGCATGTGTGTCTGTCCAGATTTACTCCTTTTATGAGGACATCCGTCCTGTTGGACAGGTCCCTACCCTGCTCTAGTATGACCTCATCTGCGCTCATAACACCCAACAGGATGCTTTGTGCAAGTAGGGCCCCCTCTGAGGTCCTACAGGCTAGAACTTCATCATAGATATGAATGGATACCATTCAGCCCAGGACAGTGTACACACCTCCCTGCTGAAGCCAAGCAGGACTGTAAGGTGCCTGATGGACTGTAAGGTGCCTGATGGTCAGCATGCTGACCGCCTGCTGCTGTTTACTGCTTGTCTGCACAGCAGATGTGACTTTGGTAGATGTTTCTAGAACCTGTTCCTAGAAGGGTGGCCTGCCCTGCCTGTCTTAGTTTAGGGTCATCATTGCTGTAATGGAACACCATGACCAAAAGCAACTTGGGAAGGACAAGATTTATTTCCATATAATGGTTCATCATCAAAAGCATTGAGGGCAGGAACTCAAGCAGGGCAGGAACCTGGAGGCAGGAGCTGATGCACATAGGTCATGGAGGGATGCTGCTTACTGGCTTGCTCCCCATGGCTAGCTCAGCCTGCTTTGTTATAGAATCCATGACTATCAGCCCAGGGATAGCACTATCTATAATGAGTTGGGTCCTCCCCCATCAATCACTAATTAAGAAAATGCCCAACAGGCTTGCCTACAGCTTAAATTTAAGGAGATATTTTCTTAATTAAGGTTTCTTTCTCTCAAATGACTTTAACTTGTGTTGAGTTGACAAAACTATCCAGCACACTGCCTAACCCCATAACTCCTGAAAAGGCAGAGCTAGACATGCTGTGGCCATTTCAGCTCTCTGGAACTTTACTCTTGGGGACTGAGATGTCCAGGATAGTGGGACTGACCAGGCCCAGGGCCTTAGTGTGGTCAGCAAGTCCTTCATATATAACTTCTGGGCAGGCAATACTTGCCTTTTATTTTCATCTCGGGGGACAAAGCTTCAGCAATATGTTTGGTCTGGCTCCCACAGTGCCCTGGCCCATTCACCCACCTCTCTCTTCTTTAAGCTACTTGGTGCCATCACCATGAGCAGGCCCAAGGGTGCCATCTGCTGCTGGCTGCCACTTCCTTCTCTTCTTGGAATAGAATTTCTATTTACTTACTTACTTACTTATTTACTTGTTTGTTTGTTTGAGACTGGGTCTTACTATATAGTTCAGACTAGCCCCAAACTTACCTTTCTCCTGCCTCCTCCCCAAAGTTGGGATTGTACCACCATGACTACTTCATTTATTCTTCTGAGCAGAAAAGAAATACTTGATATTTCCAAATCTCTAATCTATGTTTGTATGATGTTCTAGTGTTTTTTTTTTTAGTTATAATTATTATTTTGTGGTTGGAGGGCAGGGGCATGGCATGCATACCATACCGTATTTGTGGAAATCAGAGGACAATTTGCAGGAGTCAGTTCTCTCCCTCCTCAGTGTGGGGCCCAAGGACTAACCTCAGGTCCTCAGGCTTAGCAGTGAGTGCTTTTATCTGCTGAGCCATCCTGAAGGCCATTTTACTTAATAGCATCTCCAGTGGGTTCATGCCATGTCTGTGTCCTCAATGCCTTTTCCTCCTCCTCCTTTGCCCTGGCTGTTTTTGTTTTGTTTTACTTTCATGTAATAAAGTTTTGATGAGCATACATTGAATTTGTCACTTGAACTATGACTTTAGCTGTATTGTAATGCCACACTTGCAGCCTCAGTCAGCCACCATTACCTTCCCTCTCCAGCATGTCTTCCTCTTCTAAGCTGAATTCTGTCTCCATTTACCTGCACCAGCCCTCGGCATCTACCCACTCTATTTTTCTGTCTCTTTGGATTAACCAACCCTGGAGACCTCATATAATGAAGTCTTGTCTGATTTGTCTTTTGTATCTGGTTTCTTTCACTAGTGTGTTTCAAGGTTCATCTACATTGGAGTATGTGTCAGAATCTCTTTCGTTTTGAAGGCTGGATAATATTTCACTGCCTAGTTTATACACTCATCCTCCTTCATAGACTCTTGGGTTTGTTTTCACCTCTGAGCATGTGAATAATGATGCTCAGAACATCTCTGTACAAACATATGCCTGAGTCTCTATTTTCAGTTCTTTTGAGTGAGCTGGGCGTGGTGGTATGTGGCTTTAATCCTAGCACTTAGGAGGCTAATGCAGGAGGATCATGAGGTCAACCTGGGTTACATAGTGAGACCTTGTCTAAAACAATAAAATTAGGCAGGTATAATGGCCCACACTTGTATTCCCAGCACTTGGTAGTTAGAGGCAGAAGGATCAAGAGTTCAAGGCCTTCCTTACTACAATAGCTAGTTTGGGGCCAATGTAGTCTACACGAGGCCCCGCTGTCTCAAAGAGAGAGAGAGAGAGAGAGAGAGAGAGAGAGAGAGAGAGAGAGAGAGAGAGAGAGAGAGAGATTGAGAGAGAGAGAGATTGAGAGAGAGAGAGAGATTGAGAGAGAGATAGAGAGAGAGAGATTGAGAGAGAGAGAAGGAAGGAAGGAAGGAAGGAAGGAAGGAAGGAAGGAAGGAAGGAAGGAAGGAAGGAAGGAAGGAAGGAAGGAAGGAAAGAAAAGAAAGAAGAAAGAAAGAAAAATCACCTGAGCCAAGTGTGGTCCTGCCTTTAATACCAGCATTCAGGAATCAGAGGCAGGTGTATCTCTGTAAGTTTGAGTCCAGCCTGGTCTTAACTGGTGAGGCTATCAACTGCACCTAGGGTATATTTAAAGGAAGTCTCTCTCCATTCTCAAAAATCAGCAGAGTCAATAAGGCCCACATCCCTAGATGGAAGTCAGGTGTTTTACCTCGATGAAATGGAGCCATCCAGATGTGGGGGCCTGGAGCTTATCCTAAGGATCCCAGCAGGACACCAGCTTCTGTGGCTCAGCATGCCCAGCCCTGACTCAGCTCTCCAGGCTCTTCTGTGTGCCAATAGACATTCACTGTATTAGAGCATGGCAGCGTCTGTGAGTGTCCCACCCAGTAATGAAGGAACCCAGGGGGCTCTAGGACTTCTTCCAGGCTCAGCCCCTCCTTCCTGTGTAGTCCACCATTGTTGAGTGTTCATGGCATCTCACCTTTGTGCTCCCAAATGTATCTGTACCCAGGCTGTATCCATGAGCACAGCCCTGTGTGTTTTCCCACTGCATGTCCAGGGGCTGATACAGTATGTAAGTTAAATCGTGCCTATAGTGAGCTGTGTTGGGCTGACCCACCCCTGCCTTGGTAGCCATGGCAGTGAGTGGTCAGATTGCAGTTGACTCTGCATCCCATCATGGAGGTTTGGGCTCCTTCCCAGTTTTCTTCTGTAACATGGAGAGCTGTCGAAAAGATTCAGTTATGGCCGGGCAGTGGTGGCGCACGCCTTTAATCCCAGCACTCGGGAGGCAGAGCCAGGCGGATCTCTGTGAGTTCGAGGCCAGCCTGGGCTACCAAGTGAGTTCCAGGAAAGGCGCAAAGCTACACAGAGAAACCCTGTCTCGAAAAACCAAAAAAAAAAAAAAAAAAAAAAGATTCAGTTGTGTCAGCAGACGTACAGACAGAGGATTCAGGGCATTGTTGGCAATGGTCCACTGAGCTGTAGAATTGAGGGGATTATACAATTTTATTTTGATGGCACCAAAACACTTTTCCAAAGTGGTTACAGTAGTTTGCACTCCAGCAAGACAAAATACCATTTTCTACTCCTGTTGGGCTGGCTTTCCTCTAAAATACACCAAAGAGTCAAGTACCCACAAGCATTTGAGGCAAGACTTTGGCATAGAAAACAGACCAACAAATCAGTTTCCATCAAAAGGACACGAGAGACAGTCTAGGTCATGAGTCACTGTCAATCAACTGGCTGGGGTTCTTTTCCTCTACCTGGGGAGAATCTGCAACAGACAAGGAGAAGCTCTCCCGGTGCTGGCAGTCCTGAGCCCTTGAATGCCGGAGGTCTAGGGACTAGAATGGCAGACCCAAAGGCTAACAGCTCCAGGCAGGGCTCATTATTCCAAGGGTATAGCTGTAGATGCTGCAGGCTTGGGGTCCTGGACACTCTAATTGGAGACCTAGTGCAGTGGGCTTAAACCACCAGTGGCCCCACTTCTTAGCAGCAGGGAGAAGCAGTAGCCAGCTGTGCCCGCTAGTGTTAGAACTGCCGGATGGTCCTTGGGTGCTGGTGTGCTCAGGGCTTCGGTGAGTAGCATCACATCCTAGAATGACAGACTCTTGGCACTCACAGTTTGGCAGCTTTCTGAAACTCCTGGCAACCAAGGCCCGCAATTTCTGTTCTCTAGTTCCTACCAACCTTCTGCCTTACGTGTGTTTGTTTAGTGTGTGTGCATGTTTTGCCTACATGTATATTTGTGCACTACATGCATGCCTGGTGCCTGTGGAGACCAGAAGAGGGAGTCAGATCCCTTGGAACTGGAGTTACAGACAATTGTGAGGTACCGTGTGGGTTCTGGGAAGCGAATTCTGGTCCTCTGGAAGAGCAGCCATGGCTCCTAACTGCTGAGCCATCTTGGCCTCAGCTCTTGGCCTGCCCTTTCTTGTCTCCTGTCTGCTTTCCTTGTCTCTTCTGATCTCTGCTGCTTTGTTCTCCATCATTTCCACCCAGGCTGCTCTCCCAAACTCGTTAGCCTCCTCAGCTCTGTAGCCACTGTTCTGGTGGCTTCTGTCACTTTGCTGTACGCTTAGGAACCCTTGCTTTGTACTTTACTAATGGGAAAGATCAAAACCAGGCATGGCAAATTCTTTAGCGCTGAGCCTCCCCCAGCTTCTGATTGGTTTGGGTTTGGCCAGCTAGAGCCCTAACTTTTCAGAGATTTGGCTGTGAATCCCCTATGCACAGTTAGAATGAAGTCCTAAAGAACAAATTTAATAAAACTAGCCACTGGGGAGGGGAGGAACCGGTGTTAGGAGAGGGAGACTATTTGCATGTCCTGTGACTGCTATAGGAAAGTGCCACAATAAGTGGCCCAAATTGTCCAAAATGCACCTCTTACAGTCTCCAGGCCAGAAGTCTAAAATCTGGCAGGGCTGTTCTCCCTCCTGCCTCTTCCAACTCCAGGGAGCTCCAGGTGTCCCTTGGCTTTTGGCTGCATCCTTGCAATCTCAGACTCTGGACATGGGGTCTCCTCTTCACCTTGAGTCCTGGGCCTCCACTTTTGTGTCTCACAAGGGCACTTGTGTTTGAATTTAGGACCCACTGAATGATCCAGGATAGTCTCAATGCCAGACCCTTTACTTAAGTGCATCTGTAAAGACCCTTTTCAAATAAGGTCCCAGTCACAGATTCAAGAGGTCAGGTGTGCACACATTTCAGGGGGCTGTGTTCTGTTCCCACACATGGCGTCTTCCATAGAAAGAAGTTGGGAGATTATGTTAAGTGAGGATGCAAGATGGAGTGGCTTAAGCTAAAGTAAATGCCACATCAGCCCACTGGGAAGGGCTAGTGCAGGGGAGTAGCTACCAAAGGCTAGAGCAAGGCAATACTGGATCATTCTGTCAAGTTGTTTTTCAAAAGTGGACATGCTGATTAGCATTTACATGATAGGAAATAGCATATCCAGGCAGTTCAGCTCCTTTAGAGGGGAGCTTGAGGACAGACTTGCCCTGACCCTATGACCTCTGACTCCAGAGGCCCTGTGCTGGTTGGTTTTTGTCAACTTGACACAAAAACCTAGGCATTTGGGAAGATGAAATCTTAATTGAGAAAATGCATCTGTAAGATTGGCCTGTAGGCAAGTCTGTGGGGCATTTTATTAATTAGTAATTGATGTGGCAGGGCCTGGCACACTATGAGTAGTGCCAGCCCTGAACAGGTAGTCCTGGATTATATAAGAAAGCAGGCTGAGCCGGGCGGTGGTGGCATGCCTTTAATCCCAGCACTGGGAGGCAGAGGCAGGCGGATCTCTGTGAGTTCGAGGCCAGCCTGGTCTCCAAAGCGAGTTCCAGGAAAGGCACAAAGCTACACAGAGAAACCCTGTCTCGAAAAACCAAATAATAATAATAATAATAATAATAATAATAATAATAATAATAAAAGAAAGCAGGCTGAACAGACAACGTTCTTCCGTGCCCTCTGATTCAGTTCTCGCCTCTAGGTTCCAGCCTTGAGTTCCTGTCCTGACTTCCCTCTGTGATGGAGAGACCTGAGAGTTGTCATCTTAAATAAACTTTGCTTCTCCAAGTTGCTTTTGGTCATGGTCTTAATAGAAACCCTAACTAAGATGGGTCCCTAGCGGTGGCCCCTACTCACCTGCTCTGCCTCTCTTCTCTGCATCAGCTCCACAGCTGGTTCCTGCTCCTTAGACAACACCAGGCTGGAGGTGGCTCCTGCAGCCATGCCTCTCACCCCCATGGCCACCAGAGAGAAGATCCGGTCCAGGTTCCATGGCAGCCATGACCTGATCCACCGTCTGTTTGTCTGCATTTCAGGTGCGAGATCTGGACCTAGGACATGAGTGTGGGGACAGGCAGGACGTACCCCGGGAGAGAAAGAACAGTGGGGCTGCTTGCCCTGGCTAAAGTGGAGGGCAGTGTGGTCTGCAGAGCAAACCTGGGGGTGGGACTAGATCTGTCCTACAGGGAAGAAGGAGCTCTCTAAGTGAAGGTGGGGTAGTACTTTCCTCTGGGGTGGCTGGGAGTGATGGGCTCGAGTGACCAAAACAGCCAGGCCCTGGACACCACCTCAGGGTGGGATTTACCCTGGGATCCATGGCTATATAGAGCCTGTTCTGTGACCCTGTGGTCCAAGTTACTCAGGGCAGTGTAGTATGAGTACTGGGAGAGTGAAGACATATTTGGATTCCCTTGTTTCTATGATGGTAACAGGTGCTACCATAGGCACAGTGTTACAGGGGCCTCTGGGTATCTCTGGGCAAGCAACCACCACAGTTTAGTTGTGGTGCCTGTAACCCTGGATAAGTTACATATCCATGAGAGCAGCAATGATGGGATTGGGTAGGAAGCACTCATTCTTTCCTATCCTCTCCTGATTCCTGAGTTTATACTTAGGTTAAGGGAATCCTCTCTTAATGGGTTGGACTTGCTGATCCATGAGCTCTGGCTGTGTCCTGTCTAGTACGTGGCAGTGTGGTCTCCCAATGTAGTTGGCTCAACCCAGCCTTCTGTCTTCCTGTCTCTCCTCCCGTGGGATTCTCTATCAGGTGTCGCTGACCAGCTGCAGACGAACTATGCCAGCGACCTGAGAAGTATTCTCAAAACACTGTTTGAGGTCATGGCCACCAAGCCAGAAACAGACGACAAGGAGAAGCTTAAGAAGGGTGAGTGCTGCTGCAGGCCCTGAGGCTCTTGCCACTGTCCCCAAGGAGGGAGTATGCAGAAAATCACACCTCCAAGGCAACCACATACCCCAGGATCTCCCGGACCAAATGTGCCAGGTTGTCGACTTGGGGAGATGAGTGTAGCCTGGAGAAGTGGCTCCCCATGCCACTTTGCAGGTGGGTCCCTGGCTCTGGTTCTTACATAGGCTGTAGCAGGCCATCCAACTTTTCACTGCAGACAGAGGTTGGGGACCTGCCTTCCATCTTAAACTAGACTAGGTGACTAGATGAGGTACAGTATTAGTTACACTCATCTGTCAAAAAGTGTTCAGAGGCCAGCTCAGCCTGAGTGAAAAAGGGGACCCTGGCCCATCCCTCTATGTGAGGGTGGCAATATCCACTCCTAACTGCCTCATATTTATACATATTCATCTCATTGAAGGCACACATATGTGATCTCACATTTACACATAGGTGCATACATGTATACACTTTCATGTACATGCATACCTTACGTACACAACAGGTAAATAGATATTTGGCAAGGAAGGGGGTTTGCCCTTTGTCCCTGTAGAGTCCCTGGTAGGAAATGGGGCTGGACACCCCTGGCGCTAGTCTGAGGAACCTGTTTGGGGAGAGCTACATCTCTGCACAAAGGCTTCTGCCCATGACCTATCTGGGTATATGGGATAGCCAAGCTGGTCCTAGAAGTCTGGCCCAGCAGGGCATGTCCTTGTTGGTGAGGAGGAACTTCTACATCAACCAGCTCTGCCACCTGTCCAAATTGTGAGTGGCAGTCCAGGCAGGGCTGCGTTCTGGAAATCATGAGTCAAGTAAGGAAGGCACCTTGGCCACACTCTGGACAGGGTTCTCAGATGCCATGGCTTTAAACTTCTGCCTTGGGGATCATAGGCCAGGAAATTTTACCAGTGTAAGGGCCCAGGGTTCATGGAGAGGAGCCACTGAGTGTCTCCAGAGTTCACCACACTGTACAAAGAATGGACCCTTTTATAGGAAAAACTTTGCCAGGGTTGGCATCCTTCCTGCTAAGGTGACTTGTTCTGTGTGCTGAGAGATGGTTGGGGGGCTTGTAGGAGCTGGAAAGTTAGAGGCACCCATGTAGTGATATATTGTGTACCCTAATAAACTTGCTTGGGGATCGGAGGACAGAATCAGCCACTAGATTAGACATAGAGGCCAGATAGTGGTGGCACACACTCTTAATCCTATCACTCGGGAGGCAGAGATCTGGGTCTCTGTGAGTTCAAGGCCACACTGGAAACAGAGCCAAGCAGTGGTGGCACACACCTTTAATCCCAGTACTGGGAAACACACATGCCTTTAATCCAGGAAGTAATGTCTGGGCAGAGAAAGGTATGAAGGTATAAGGCATGAAGAAACAGAGACTCACTCTCTTTAGGCTGAGGATTTTGTAGAGGTAAGAGCTAGTGGCTGGCTGCTCTGCTTCTCTGATCTTCCAGCTTTCACCCTGATATATTGCTCTGGGTTTTTCTATTATAAGACCATCTAAGATTAGAACAACACACCCAGATGCTCACTACGGACAATCAATTGCATCTACTCCATTGCCTACCAACCCCAGGTACTTCCTTCTGTCTTCCAGTAACCCAGACCCTACGGAGCGCAGCCTTGGAGGACTGTGCATTGTGCCAGGAGACTGTGTCGTCCTCAGAACTGGCAGCCAAGACTCGAGATGGGGACTTTGAAGGTACGTGGGAAGCTCTGGTGTGGACCTGGCATGCTGTCTGCTGAGCACAAGGAGCTATTTTGTGCGTGTTATCCAGACATCAGGCCATTTGGGGATACAGCTTCCCATGGGAGGTGGCCTCCCACTCTGTACCTCCTCCTTAGTACTAGGTGTATACAGCCCCTCTACTGGTGTGCAACCGTGGGCCTGTTGTTGAGCAGCTCAGCCTGGTAGGTACACGCTCAGCAACGAGAAGCAAGGATTGGCTGTGGCTACAGTACCCGATCTTCCAGCACTTCACCTGCACTGAAGGAGTCTCACATAGCAACCTCAGGACACTCTGGGACATTAATGGGGGCATTGGGAAGGTGCAGAAGCCTTCCTTGTGGTAAGGACAGGGGCTACAGACTGATATGGTCACATGGAATCTGCCCAGAGTGGGCTGGAAGCTAGGCAGCTTGGATGTCAGGGGAGAGGAATCCCGGGCTGTTTGGGAATACTGCAGTGCATCTATGGAGGGGGTCCAAGGCTTATGGAAAAGTATGCTACTATAATGTTAAAGGGGTGCCTGGGTCGGGAGGTCTGCATTCGTGTCTAGCCAGATGGCTAAACAGAATGACCAGAGATGAAGGTCTTAGTTAGGACATGGTCATCCTGTACATCCCGAGTCCAGATGGCCTGGCCTGGGGCCTGCAACTGGGCTGTGACTCTGTCCACTGACATTGTAACTAGTCACAGGCAGTGACTGGCAAGTCCAGAGCAGGACCAGAGGAGCGGGATAGGAGGTGTCTCTCCACCAGCCAGGCCTCTGCGCTTTCCCTGCCCCCAGCCCACCGCTCTCCATGTCTGATGCCCTGTTGCTCTTGTTGTGACAGACCCTCCTGAGTGGGTGCCAGATGAGGCCTGTGGCTTCTGCACCTCCTGTAAAGCTCCCTTTACCGTCATCCGCAGGAAGCACCACTGCCGCAGCTGTGGGAAGGTGGGTGGGGCCCCGCTAGCCCTCTGCATCTTTGGGGTTGTGTGGGGACTGTCCCCAAGCACAGCATCAGGGTTTAGAAGTCAGGTTTCTGTAGTCCTTGTGCAGGTGCCCATCCAGGTTCTAGGTGCTGTGCTGGCTCCATGTACTAGGCCATTCCTAGGTAGTATCCAGGCTCAATCCTGGCCCCTCCGAGGTGAGAACAAGGAAGGGGTGGGAATGGGGCTTGAAAAGGAGTCTGCAGTGGTTATGGGGAGGGGCCTAGTTACTTTCAAGAAGCCTGACCTACTGGGCCAGCCCTGCCCAGAGTTTCCAGAAAGCTCCAGCTCCATAGTGTGCAGGGTCTGGGTCAGGCTGACTCCCACCCATCATGGTTTTGTCTGGTTTGGTGGGAGGGCTGTGTAAAGGGGCTGACAAAGGCCCTGTCTGCTCACTGCCTTCTTCTACCCCTTGGCTTCCAGATCTTCTGTTCCCGCTGCTCATCACACTCAGCACCGCTCCCGCGCTACGGGCAGGTGAAGCCAGTCCGTGTGTGCACACACTGCTACATGTTCCATGTTACACCTTTCTACAGTGACAAGACAGGCATGTGATCCAGTGCCTGGCATGTCCCAGCTGAGCGGACTGGAGACTCAGGGCCAGAGGCACTATGCCTGTCTTGGGTCCTAGCCAGGGTCTCCAGGAAGGAGGTGCTGTGCCTGCGTGTGCCCTGTCCAGGCTGTGCTGCGGGAGGGCCTCATCGCATCTCATCAAGCTGCTGCTGCTGCTGCTGCAGACCTGCCCGGGTTTCCAGAATGTCCAGAGCCTCTGTCTACTCCCCCTGGCCTCTCCACCTGTGGAGACACCAGTCCTGGCGTGGGGCCAATGAGAGGCCAGCTTTATTCAGAGGAGGGACCCAGGGATGTCCTGTTGCTGCTTCCAGGTCAAGGTACCTAACCAGGCAGGGTTGGACTCTCTTCTTCTCTTGCCCATCTAATGGCGCTTTGCTCCAGCTGTGCATACTGGGCAGGCAGGAGAGGGCCAGTTCTGTATGTTCTCTTCTGTAGCTGAGAATCTGGAAGCAGAAGCCAGGAGGCTCTAGGCCCCGATGTCATAGCAGGGCTCCCTGCTGTTTACACCCACCTCATTCCCTCATGCTCGCCACCTGCCTCAGGACCCTGCTCAACAACATACATCTCATTTCTATTTTGAAGGGGGAATGTAGGAAGCAGACACAGTGGTCTCCTGGGGCAGCAGGCATGCTCTCAGCATCTATACCATTGCCACTTGCTGGCGGAGCAGGGGCTGACCTTCCGCCGGTACCTAGGCTGTGCTCTCAGGTGTTTGGGACTGGACTCATCAGGCAGCCGCCACTCGGCTAACATTTCCTCCTTCCTCTGCACCCACCGGGACTAACCCACTTCCTCAGACCTCAGCGCGGCCTGGACAGGCTGAGACGCACAGACACCTCCTCAGGCTTCAATCTCAGGCTTCACGTTGCAATGATGATTACAGCTTTATTTTTAGAGAGATGACACACCTACTGCTTCTTTTATAGGATGAAATCCAATCGCAGTTCAGCAGTGGAATACACATGCACAAAAATGGCTTCTGTGCGGGGGTTGGGGGGGAGAGTATATAACAGAGGGAATATTATGTATTGAGATTATTTTTATTTTCTAAATGCTGTAATTCGAAACCATTTCCATAAATCTATTTAAGGATTGCATACACTCTGGCGTCTTTTATGAACACCGAGTCCTTGTCTCTGTTGGGTAGGTGATGGTGTTGGTGCTGATGTGGATTTTCTTCTGGAAGACTGGGGCATCTGAGCCTTGGGGACAACTGGATGTCAGAACCTGTCCTCCTGTCATCATTCAGGAGGGGCTTGCCACCCTTCCCCTGCATCTTGGAAGGGTGCCTGGCTCCCCAGCTATTGCACATCCTGCAGCTAAGACCTCTGGCCTATGCTAGGCGAAGGGGCAGGGCACATGCCTTTGGCCACTCCACCTTGATGGTGTTAGTTTTAGATCTGTACTAGCCAGCAGTCTGGGGACTGCCTCATTGGCTATTCTGGGAAGAATGCAAGAAGCAGGTCCAGGCCGGGATTCCCATGGTGACAGGGCCTTTGTCTGCTGTTGGGGCCTGAGTCCTTGGGTCCTTTTAAGTGCCCAGTGTCTGGAAGATGGGTGCCTGGGTGACAATAGGTGGGGAATAGGCAGCAGGACAATAGGACTGTGAGAGGCAGCAGTGGCTCTCACACCTGCTTTCTGGTGAGAATGTGTTTTAAAGGGAGGTTCCCTCTGAGTGGAGCAGAGCCTAGGGAGCATAAGAAAGGAGAGCTCAGGTAGGCTGGTGACGCATACTTCCCAGGGTTGGACTCTGTCTTTCTGCCCTTCTGGACAGAATGCAGAGAAATGGCCCTTGCTGTGTCCCCCACCTGCGTCCCAGTGTCTGTGTCAGCTGGACACAGTGGCTGGACAGCTGAACCACAATGGCATTGCAAGCTGTTGAAGAAGGCTCTCTGCTGCTGCTAACCAGGAAGCCAGGACCTGCAGAGCCCGCAGGGAGCTGTACTGTAGTGTGTCCCTTTGTGCACACTACAGTGTGAACAAATGCACATCATGGGCATTTGTTTTCAACCCCTGAAACATGGTGTCCTACCATGTCAGAGGGAAGAGCGGTCAGCACAGAGCATCTGCCCTCTAGAGGGGCCTGAATCTGTGTGTGTGTGTGTGTGTGTGTATGTGTGTGTGTGTGTGTGTGTGTGTGTGTGTGTGTGTGTGCGTGCGCGCGCATAAGCAAACTCGCTTCCCCATGTGATCTGCTCATGAGAGGCCTTATGAGGCAGCCTTGACCTACCTTTATAAGTCGGGTAAAGGGAGTTGCTCCATGAACTGCCCTGTTTGAGGCCTGGGACCACAGGTACCCTTCAATGAGGATAGTAGACTGTCTCATTCACCCCGATGAAGGAATTTCAGGCCTCCAATGATAAATTTAGGATATCTGGTCACTCCACCCTTCTGTGGAACTCTCTCCACACCAAGAGCAGAGCCAGGAGTAAGACACTTTAAGAAGGCTCTAGAAGCCTTATCCATGGTTGGAGTTTGTGTTTGGGAACTCCTGGGGGCGTGGAGACACGGCACATCTTAGAGATCCTCAGGGCCTCCTTCATGCCATCCTTCCTGAATCTTAGTTTCCCCCACTATGACCATCTTTGTTGTTGTAGAATTTTATATGTCCATGACAATCCCCATGGCAGTCCTTCAAGAGAGCAAGATCCCCTGTCATGGATAGGGAAACCAGAGCTCGTTAGGATCAGACGGCAGCTGAGCTGAGCTGTGTGCTTCAAGGAGAATCCATCAAGTGTTTGCTGCAGAAGTGTCCAGTGAAGTGAAGAACTTGAAGACAGGTCCAAGCTAGCTGTGCTGGGAGCCATCCTTGGAATTTGGGAGTTGTGCCAGCTCATGACCACCTAGCCATACTTGGCAGCTGGCAGCATGGTTCTCATTATTCTCTGGCTATGCATGGTCCTGGGAAGGGGCCCTCAGCATTCTCCCAACACCTCTACCCTGGATGGCTGTGACAAGCAGGGCCCTCAGGTGCTCAGGTGCCTAGAGCTCTGCCTGGGACAAGCTAGCAAGCTGAAGAGTCAGGAGCAGAGATTTCCATGCCTGATCTTGGGAGGTGGCAAGGTAGAGGGCAGAGAGGGATGCTTCTAGCTCTATGTCTGGTGCATTAGCTACTTTTCTGTTGCTGTGATAAAACATCATGACCAAGGCACCTTACAGAAGATAGTTTATTTGGGCTTAAGGAATCCAGAGGAATAAAAGTCCATCATGATATGGAAGCATGGCAGCAAGTGGCAGACATGGTGTCAGAAACAGAATTCTGGGAGCTTACATCCTTTACCACAGCAGGAAGCAGACAGAGAGAACTGGACATGAATCAAGACTATAACCACCCAAAGCCCACCCCAGTAACATACTTTGTACAGCAAGGCCACACCTCCCAAACCTTCCTAAACATTGCCACCATCTGGGGACCAAGTGTTCCAATATCTGAGCCTATAGGGGACAGTCTCATTTAAGTCACTATAGGAGTCCCAATTTGTCATCTCCACAGGGTCTACTCAGTGCCCACAGAAGTGGTTCGGGGGAACCCACCTGCACACATGAGATTTCAGAGGCCCCCTTGATGCTTATCCCTCTTGTCTGTGTCTCATTTGTACAGCTAACTTGTCCTCAGTCCCTATCTGCCTCCCCCTGAGGACCCCAGGATCGCCCTGGCTGGGAGGCAGCATGGTGTCTCCATTGCACACTCAGCTGAGTCCTGGCCTGAGTGGACAGACATATAGTGACCCTGGGGTGTATGGCGTGGCATGGAACTCTGAAGGACTTTGGTGTCCTTGTGGTAACGATAGCTCTTGCAGCCAAGGGAAGCATGGGTTTGAAGCCTGGTTCCCCTCTCCCTTCAGTGTCCTTGACCCAGCCAGAATTCTGGCTGCAGCCTCTAATTGCCACCAGGGGGCACTCCACGCCTCTTTCCCAATACTTGGCTTTTGGGTGGGGGGTGTGCTTCCATGCAGGGGTCACCCCCACTGTGACTAGCACCCCACGTCCAGACAAAATCCCAGCGCAGACAGACCCAGCGGCTATGCCCCGGTTTTCAAGATGCTGCAGATGGGTGGAGGGGCTGGAGGGGTCGCTAGCTGGCACGGCAATGACAGAGAGCAGGGTAGACATGCCCTGGAAGTGCTGGGTGCCTTCCACAGGTAAGAGTGGGGTGGGGCTAACAGCATGCTGGATTGAGGGGTCCTGTGGCCTCTGTGAGCCCGGTGCTGACAGCACTCACAGAAGGCGCTGGAGGAGGTAATAGGGACCCCACTTGTGCCCTCTCTAGCCCCGAAGCATAGAAAGAAGTCCATGCTTCCTCCTAGGCTCACGAGGAAGCCTTGTCTGAGAGCAGTGCTGTCTCCCACCCCCAGAGGACATAGAGCACAGCAGAGCCCCTATGGTTCATGGATGACCTTCAAGAAGGAGGACCCCTCAGTCATATGAGTCCAGGAGCAGAGGCAGGGCCAGGATGGGCCCTCCCCTGTGCCTCTTAGCCAAAGCCCAGGTGGTTCAGCTGCCAGTGATTCTGGCTCTCCCTATTGTGGAGACCCCATGGCAGTGAGTGAGTGCATTCACCCACATCCCTCATTCATGGACATCTTTTTATTTCTCCTCTGTGAAAGCATTGTAAAGATTTGGGCCTTTAGGGCTACAAAATTCATTTAATATATAAATTGTTAACTTATGCGTGGCCCATTAGTATAGCGGGAAAAGCTTGAAATGAAGAAAATACTGCACAAATTATTCACAAATACAATGGACCGTTATATTTTAAATTTAAAACATAATATTGACATTATATTAGTTTACATAGACCATTAATTACATCTTGATGCACTTTGATTTTCCTGTCTTCCTTTTGTATTCTTGAACACAGTGTTTTCTTGTATGCCAAACTTTCTGGAAGGCCTCCAAGTGCTCAGAGACCAGGCCTGGTACTTGTGACTGGCCAGCCTGGCAGCCTAGGCTCCACCCCAGGTTCTGACCGGTTGTGACTGGGTAAGCCTGCCCCTATGGGCTCCATTACCCCATGGGCATGGCCAGGGGTGTGCAGTACTTACTGCACGCATTCCTGCTGTTTCCTGGGCATGGCTTTGTGCTCAGCCTGCTGCCACCTAGGGCTTTTCATGCATATTCTTCAATGTGTCACCAAGCACTCCAAAAGCCAGAGGTTGTCATTCTTATTTTATACTTAGGGAAACTGAGGTTTAGGCAGTCAAATTCTCATGGCCTTACTAGAATCCAGAATGGCTCTCAGGAATGGACTCAAACAGAACTTCCATACACTCTTCCCTGCTGTGGGTACACCACTAGCCTCTCAGTGCAGGTAGCAGCAGATTCTAGAGGACTGAGCTCTCCTCCATCATTGCTCTCCAGGGCCTGCTAGGCCCACCATCCTACAGATCCAGACCTCTCCTCCAGGAGCTTCCCACTAAGGGTCTGAGGAGAGGCAGGTGCAGGCTGCAGGATTCTGACATGTGGGTAAACAAAACAGGATGCTAGGGCTGGGGCCCGGTGGCTGCCAGGTGTCCACTCCAATGACTGAAGAGGCCAAAGGTGGGAGAGAGGGCAGGGTCAGGTAATAAGAGGTGGAGATGGAGTAGACCTCAGCAACTTTTCTACTCTGGCTGTGTGGGACACTCCCTGGTGTTCCTAAGGAGTCTGGGCAATATTGCCATACCTGGGCAGGGAGGTATAAGGGTCTGTGTACCATAAGCTGGTGACCTGATCCCAGAGAAAGAAGCCAGGGCAGGGTAAGATGGGGAAAGACCTAAAAGCTTCTCTCTCTCTCTCTCTCTCTCTCTCTCTCTCTCTCTCTCTCTCTCTCTCTCTCTCTCTGTGTGTGTGTGTGTGTGTGTGTGTGTGTGTGTGTGTGTGTGTGTGTGTGTGTGTTGGGGGAGGGGATCAAGCAGCTCTTTCCCATAGTGGATCAAAAACTCTTTGGTCAACGCTCCAGATGCCCCGGAAGTGGGTGTTAGCCTTATTCCTAGTCAGAGAAACTGAAGTGGGGGAGGCCACTAGGGGAAAGGTCAGGCAGATTGAAGACTTGCAACCCCTGATCATCCACCCCAAACTGGGGGAGGCCCCATGTCCTGTCTCCCAGGTCATGCTGGGTTACCCTCCAGTTTGTGAGGGAAGACAGGGCTGAGGACCTGGCAGCAATGCACTACCAGGAGTGGAGGTGTCTGCCTTCTTACTGCCCAGGGCCCTTCTCTAGGTGAGCCTGGCAGGTCACAGTAAGTGACCTGTGATGAGGTACAGGGTCTTGGTCAGCCAGGCTGCTGCCTCCTTTTCCCAAATCCTGGGAACTTTGGGGCACAGATGCCCACGGGCACTGCGGGTGCCTCTGCCCCACCTCACACAGTGAAGGCTATGGGTGTAGAGACCCCTCCTGGTCTCCGTGGGACCAGCTTGCCCTTTGCACTTGCAAGCCCGTTCCTGTTCCAAGCAGCAGCTTCCAGACTCCCCTGGGGATCCAGCTCATTCTGCAGCCTCCCTGAGCAGCCGGCCTGCTGTCCTGCCCCTAGGTCTCCTCTACAGCCAACCTTCACTCACCAGGTCACCACTGTCCACTTCTCCCAGCGTTTGCAGGATTTGGCAGAGGGTGCGCCCTTCTTGCACCGGAAAGTGCTTTGTCCTGGGCGCAGCTGGTAGGAGCTAGTGTCCTCGGTGGAGATTAAAATTTTCCCAGGCTGGGAGGCCGTGGTTACCCGTGTGCTCCACTTCAGCACACTGGAACATCCTGTCCCAGTAGCAGGAGGCAGCCGGCTAGGGAGGTCTTGCCTTAGCACTTTGAGGCAATTCTCCAGCCTGCCGAAGCAAGGGTGCACCCATCAAAATGCTGCCCCCCCCCCAATGCTAATCTCAGGACCCCCAAAGCTCAGCATGGCTCTCAGTGCTCCAGAAAGATGGACATCCTTCTCATTCACAACTCTAGGCAACCCTACAGACTAACTGGTTCTGGCTACCTGGCCTTGGGGTGATTGTGGGGCTGGTCCAAGAGGCACCTCAGCCAACACCAAGGAGTTCTTTCAGTGTCTACACAGGACTTTTTTCGGCAGCATGAGTTTCCTCACTGGGTCTTGCAGGGCTCCATCTGCGCACCTGTTGTTCTTAATCCTGCCCCACAGGTCAGACATCTGTGGCTCACACCCAGGCTGGGAGCGAAGTGGCTCTGGTTTCCACATTCCTGGATTGTTAACAGTCCCAAGTAACCAGTGTAGGAGCACTGGTCTCCATTTTCCTATTTCAAGGGGACTCTGCAAGTTTCCTTATCTGCATATGGGGCATACGGAGATCCACAAGGAAGTGTGTATCATGCATCCGCTTTGGTCCTACAATAAAGTGTAGCATTAGTAATTTTTGCTGTTGGCGACGAAGCCTCCTTCTATTTTAGAGGCTGCTGTCCAGCCAGCCACCTTATGCCACAGAACTCTCCAGCTTGCTGGTCCATCTGCTTAGGACTTAGAGCGGCCACACAAGCCAAGAGCCTGCTGAAGAGCTCGCCCTCTTGTCGGTCACCAGAACCTGATTATTGGAATAGCCCTACCCTCAGACCAAGCACCACAACAGACTGCTCCGGGATCTCTCTTGTTCGTGACAGCAGATCTTGGGGCCCCTTCTTTAGACCTGGTGATCTTTCTTTCACTCCTGATGGACACTAGGAAACTAAGTGTTTCTGCCTACTCTGGATCTGACATTTTTTGAGAAGCTTTTAGGTTCCAACTGTCTGCGTCTCTGTCCCAAGTTTTAGCCTTCCCTGAAGCCACTATTCATGCGGGGACAGGTGTCCTTTGCAGTCCTTTAGCAAGATCCCAGCTCCGGCCCCAGTCAGGCCCCCAAACCGGGTCTTCCACCGAGGCTGTGGTACAGCTGACCCCGAGCAACAGGTCGTTGCGCACGACGTGCATGGCACGACAAAGCACCGGGGCGCGTGTCCGCAGCGCATCCTGCCGGGTGTCTCCCGAGACACGGTCCACGTCCTCCTGGCCCCAGCGTAGGCCGGGCAGCGGTCCCACCGCGCTGCGCTTCCTCTCGGCAACGCGTCCTGCCCCGGCGCCCTCATTGGCCCCACGCCCCGTCGCCGGCCATTGGTCCGCGGTCCCAATTTACATAGGCCGATCTGGCCCAATCGGTGCGCAATGCCTACTTAACATGCACGACGGCCGCCAGTCAGCGAGCACTGGGGCTGGGCCACCACGTGCTGTTGCTAAGCTTGGGCTTCTAAATTGTTACTACTGGGGCCAGCCTATCCCAGCCAAGCTTCGCATCTGTCAACATTCTCAGCCCTGCCCGAGGCGTTCGGCCAGTCACCATTGGCCGAGGCTGGCCTAGGATCCGCCCCCCAGGCCAGAGAGCCCACGCCTATTGGATGTGACGACCGCCGCTCGCCTTATGTGTCAATTTGAGGGCCTGAGGCGGAGGGTGGCGGTCCAGCGCTGGAGTCCGCGAGTCGGGCTGGTGTGCCGCCAGGCGCGGGGCGTGCGGCGAGCAGAGCCGGCAGGAGCGCGCCGGGCAGCTGCCGCCGCCGTCCCGTGCGCGGGCGGCAGGATGGAGCTGAATTCCCTGCTGCTGCTGTTGGAGGCGGCCGAGTACCTGGAGCGTAGGGACCGAGGTAGCCCGCGCCCCTTTGTGCCAGGGTGGGCGGGCGGCGGGCGGGCGCAGGGGGCCGCTGATCGCACCGTCTGTCCCGCAGAGGCCGAGCACGGCTACGCCTCTGTGCTGCCCTTCGACGGTGACTTCGCCAGGAAGAAAACAAAGACGGCCGGCCTGGTGCGCAAGGCCCCAAACAACAGGTACCGCCCCCATCCCCCCACCCCCGCGCGCTGTGCCCAGCCAGCTCGGGCCGGCCCCGCCCGAGTGTCCCCGTCCTCTCCGCGTCCCCAGCGCAGTCCTGCGCGCACCCGGGCGGCCGGCCTGGAAGAGGTGCCGGCCCCGCCCGCGCGTCGCCATCTTCCCGCGGCCGCGCCTCCCGCCGCCGTAAACAGTGCCACGCGTACAGCGCCCGCGTTCGTCCAGAGTCGTTCTGGACTTTTCCAGACTGGAGAGGAGTTGTCAGTTGGTGCTGACCGCTGCTCCCTCCCTAGGGAGGAATTGGGGACTCCTCCCTCCCTTGCACTTCTCGAAGCTGGCCTGGCTGTTAGGCCCATCACCTTACCCTCAGGAACCTGGACAGAGACCCCTCCTTGGGTACCCATCGGTCCTGCGCAGCCAACTGACAGCGAAACTCCCAACTACAAGTGCAGGGCTGGCCTTGTGGCAAAATGCTACAGGGAGCTATTTCTGTCAAGAGTCCCAAGGCCCAACTACTCTCTATGCCTTGGCCTTGTACGTGCTTGGAGGTAGCCCTGAAGTTGGGGTTCAGGCATGGCTAGGACTCCTAAGGTTCCATCTTCCTGGACACAGTAGGGACCATGACACACCTGACAGTGTCCAGGGGCCACCCTTGTCCCAGCCACTCCTGTGGGGTCAGTCTGGGAGCTTCCCTGGCAGGCTGGGGGCTTCAGGGCCCCCTGGCAGAGAGTGCAGCTCATTCCTGTGGCCTGCCTGTTCTTGGGAAACAGAGAAGCTGGCACAAGGACCCATTTCTGTGGTGTCCAAGGCCTGGTTGAATTTCCAACTGCCTGAGCCCCAGCCCCTGCTTTGGGCAGTTTGCAGAAGGACAGAAGTGTGTTGGAGGCCTTACTGCTTCCATGGCGAGATGGCCTGGCCCCTGCTTCTGTCTGCCCTAGACCCCAGGTTGGGAGTTCAGGTTCCTGTGGCATGGAGTAACCACAGGTGATAGGGATGGTAGCTGAGGTCTTCCAATGCTTCTGCCATATACACAAGGAAGCAATCTGACCTAGCCTTGTAAAAGAAGCCTTATTTTGAGGGTTGGAGAGATGGCTCAGCAGAGGACCTGGGTTCAATTTCTAGCACCCACACGGCAGCTTACAACTCTCTGTAACTCCAGTTGCAGGGTACCAGATACCTTCATACAGACACACATGCAGACAAAACACCAATGCACATAAATAAAAAATTTACTGAGAAGCCTTGTTTTGAACTCCATTTGACAACTGAGGAAACCAGGGCATAGACAGATTCAGTTACTTGCCCAGGGCCACTTAACCACCTCTGGCTCCTGTTCCTGGATGAGGTCCTACCTTCTACCTTCTGCTGGCATGGAGACCTGGGTGCAAGGGGCAGGGGATGCAGAGGGCCTCTCTGACTTGGGTACGTCTCCCCAAAAGCTTTCTTGGACAGAATGGACTCCCTCAAGACCTAAGGCCTTAGGGGTGGCAGGCATAGCCCTTCCCTCCCCAGTCACTGCTCAGGAGGCTGCCCTCAGCCAGCTCAGTTGAGAAGCTGGGATCCCAGATGTGGAAGGGCAGTTCTGAACCTATAAGGCTTCTGTGTCCTGGAAAATGGAAGGACAGGCTCGTGTACAGCAGGCCAGGGTGCAAGGTGGGCAGGGGACAGCAACCCTGTGACTGACATGGGCTCTGGAGATGTCTCTAATGGCAGTGGCTCTGGGGGAGGGGCCTGGAGCTAGCCTTTCAGAGTCACATTCTTCGAGAAGGTGAGCAGAGGGGTCAGGGTCAGATCAAGGTGGTGCCCAGACAGCACCTGACACAACCATGACCTCTCCTCAGGCACAGGTGCTTCTAGAACCTGTGTGACAAGCTCCCCTACAGGATCCCTGGATGCAGGAAGAGTTCCAGGAAAGGCCATCCCCTATACTGCTGAAGAGTGGCCCTCCAGTCCAGGGTTGGGAACAAGACGCGGGTCATCCTTTGGTGCAGGAGGTCGGGGGCTTCTCAACACGGAAGGCCCCTGCTGACCCCAGCCTCCTACACAAACTAGTAAACGTACAGACCCAGTCGGGCTGCAGTTTGGGCTGAAGGCCCAAGGCCAGTGAGGAGCTTCTCTGCTGCCCTTCTTGGCTCTGGTTGGCTCATGGAGGGATTCTGAGGCTCTGGCCCAGCCCAGGTGACTAGAAGGTCTTTGAAGACCCTGGAAACTACACAAGGGAGCCCAGAAATCAGCATGGCTTGAGGGAAGATGGGTGACCTAGTACCCTGATGGCTTCAGTAGGTGATGGGGCAGGCAGAGTATGCATGCTTTTTGGTAAAAGACACCAGATCCAAGTTCTGGAGCAGCAGCAGAAGGAACACAGGTGGGCAGTGGCCAGCAGAAGCCCAGGGAGGGACTTGGTCTGGGTGTGTCCTGAGCTTTCCGCTCATTTGGGCGGCAGCCCGGGGACCTGGAATCCCTTGTTGCTTTGTGGCATTCCCTTAGAAAATTCTAGAGTCTCTTGGAAGCCAGAGTGGCACCTGTGGTGTTCAGAAATTTGCTCTGATCTGAGTGGGCTTGACCAGCAGGGCTCAAGCAGTCCATGTGGTCACTGTTCCCAGGGAAGGTAAACTTGGACTCAGGGTGACAAGTTCTGGCATAATGCAGCTCCTGAGAGAAGTGGCAATGGCTGTCTTCTATGTCCTGCTGTATATCTACAGGTCCAGAAAGCGTCCGTGAACTGACTTGGCTGTAACAGCTTTGTCCTGGGTGTTCCTATCTGTAGGACAGAGTGGCTGTGGGAGGACAGGGTCATCTTGTCTCCTGAGGGCCTGGCCTTCGTGGTACATGCCCAGACTGCCACTGGTTCTCTGCATGGCTTATATTGCACACGGTTGGCCTGAGGGAAAGGGAGCAGGGAAGGAAGGTGGCCAGCCCCAATCCTCCCAATTCAGTGTGGGGTTACCGTAGCCTTTGGTAGGTAGCTGTACACCTGCCCTAGCTGTCAGCATCCAGAGATATCCTGGACCTAGACCCTCCTAGCCACTGCATGAGTGCTCCTGGCTCTCTACAAAGAGCCACTGTTATTTATGCTCTGGTTGTTGGGCCTCGGAGTGAGCCCTGTCTTTCTATCTCTCTAAACAGGTCTTCACACAACGAACTAGAAAAGCACAGGTAAGTGGCACCCCCATTCCCATGTGAGCTACTGGATGTGACTGCCCCCCCAAACCCTACACTGAGGGGGTGCTTTTGCAGACCTGACCTGTCTGGGTTGCCAGGCTATGCTTTAGGCTCTGGAAAGATCAGCTCTACAGGGGTCTAGGGTCTGTTCTCAGGCATTTTAGATTGGTAGGCAAGGGCTGGACCCAGGACCTATTGTTGGTGTTTAGCCTGGGGTCAGAACTGGTGGGTACCAGGGCCTCAGATCCTGGGGCTGCTAGCACTCTGAGTTTGCTCCCTGGGAGACATGGGTGGGACTGGCTGTGCCCAAGCCCCTTTGGAAACTTTGTTTCAGCTCTCAGGACAGTGGCCTTTGTAGAGGATTCAGCCCCTTCCCCCTTACCTCTGTGCCTTTGGGGCCTGCTTTCTAAGGAGCTGTGATGCTCTGCATCCAGAGGGCAGCAGGCCCAGGCTCTCGTCAGCTCCTGGTATGCTGGTGGCTCATGAGGCTGCTCCATCTTGTCATTTGTATCTTCCCTCTGCCAGTGATGACAAGGTCTGCCTGAGCCCTGGGAGGTGGGAGATGAAGGAGATACTTGTGGCTGCCAGCATCAGCCTCAGTGGAAGCAGAGGTATTTTAGGCCAGGCAGCCCCATAAGCAGTAGCCCCCATGCAAGGACCAGGGAAAGCTCCTGAGAGACACTAGGCAATAGCTCTGTCCTGACCTCTGCTCCTATCTATAGAATGGACCAGTTCTGTCTTGCCTTCTTGGTGTTTGGGGGGTGGGGTGTGTAACTCTGCATCCTAGATGAGCCCTCCTGGGTGCACTGGGAAGATCTGGAGCCCAGCCAGTTCTTTCCCTCCCCCCTCCCCCATGTCTGCGCCCAGTGCAGCGCCAACTTCCGCTCTCCCGGGATTCAGGACTCTGGTTGGGGCGGGTGGCTGGGCAGGGACAGAACACCATGTTCCCTGAGGAGATGCACTTCCTGCACTGGCTGTGTGTGGTTGGGGGGTTCCCAAGGGGCCAGGCCACAGGGATGGAAGCCAGTGTGAGGCCGGCTTGGGGTTGCTCCTAGGTCAGAAGAGACCAGCTAACCTTGTCCAGACCCAGGCACAGTGGCCTGACCTATATAGTAAGGGCTTCCCGGAAGCAATGTTTGGGAGGACAGCTGGTAGTGAGGATAGATGGGGAATGCCATTGAGGAAAGCATGAATAGTAAGGGTATGGCAACCTCTAGGAAGGATAAGGGTTGGCCTCTGACCTCTGCAGACATCCAGTGACCTTGCCCTTGGTCTCTGCCATCTTCCTCAAGCCTATAGTTAGACTGGGTCTCATGGAAGCCCTTCATTTAAGATGGAGTAAGAGTGGTTGGGCATCCTGGGCTCTCTGCCACCCAGCTCAGGGAAGAGCCTTTCTACCCAGCTAATCAGACCATAGATAGCCCTGAGCAGCCCTCAGGCTTAGGGCTTGGGCCCTGGTAGGGACATCAGTCATGGCTGGCGGTAGCTGGCCTGAGATCGATGCCAGGTGTTCCTGGCCGCTGGCTGAAGGAAGGGCTTGTGTGTTGTCCTGAGGAAGGAAGGAAATACCTGGCTAGCTGCCCAGCAGGCCATAAGAGGCATGCCCTGGACACTGCCTTCAGTGAAGTGTCCCTCAGAGAGACTCAGGTAGGCCTGTGGGACTTCCCCTTTGGGAGCTTTGAATAGTGCCCAGCCAATCATAGGCCTGCTACCCCTGTAGGTCAGTAGCTCAGTTAGAGCTGCCAAGTCTAGCACTTGCTGCTGACCTCAGGACCTGGCAACCCTCCTAGGCTCAGCTCTAGTCTTTGGTCTTAGCTGGTATTGGTGAGAGCTCTAGATGTTCTTCCTGGCCCTTTGTCACTCCTTGAGTGGCCCAATACATTCAGAGATCAGGCCTAATCCCTTAGCTAGGCCCCTAACCCTAATCCAGGCACAGAGATGGTTGTTGAGCCTTGGCATGCTCCTTCATAGCTGCCCAAAAGTGCCTGATGTAGCCATGTGGAACCACACGGGAACATGTTTTGTTAGCAACTGCTAGAAGATGACAAATAGAAAAGCGTAGGGGTCCCCTTGTCCCGCACCACTGATTGTAGTGGAATTCCTCATTGCCCTTTTTTTCCAGTAACCTGGCCTGGAACTTACCTCTGCCATCCAGCCAAGACTCTGACACACATTTGTCCCTGGCATAAGAGCTAAGCCCCTGCCGCCAGCTTTTGGGCCTTCCTTTGAGGAGTAGGGGTTTTCAGTGAGAAGCGTAGGTGTGGCATTGTCAAGGGGCTCGGCAGTGAGGAGAGTTGGGGCTGTTGCTGATACTAAGGATTCTAGGGGCAGATCTGATTCCTTTAGAAGCGCAGGGGTTTGACAAGTTTGGGATGCCTAGGGACAGCCATTAATGTTAGCATTGAGTCTGGTGTGCTGTAGTGGCTTTAGGGAAGATTAAGCGAGATTTCAGAGCATCTTAGACTCTAAGACTGTGGCGCTCAGAATAGGGGTGGGAGACCTTCCCCACATCCCCTCACCAACCATAGGCTTAGCTCTGGGTGTGCACTCTCTGGGTTTGGGTAGACATATTACTTTTACATTGCTTGTGTATGGTCAGGTGACTTTTCTTCATCTCTTGAAGCAGTACTTTTTTTCTAAAGTATTATTCATGTACTCCCTGTACCCAGAGACCTTATCCTGGTCACCTGGAGGCCCCTGAAATGATAAAGGGCCCTTGTTACCCATTATCCCTACCTGGATCCTTCATCCAATACCACGTAAGTGCTGCAGACCTGTGTCCATGTGCCCTAGCCTCCCTGACTTCAGAGCCTGTAGAAGCCCACAGCCGTCCTTCCAGGTCCCCTCTGACCTGAGCATTGTTGAACTGAGTTTTCAGATGCCCACGGATGGTTTTATAGCTCCCAAATTTCTAGAAGTAGAAATACTTGTCAGTGGTCTGGGCCAAAAATCAATGGCGCTTCTCCCACAGGAACTGTGACATGTACTGTCCAAGTGAGTTCCAGCCACCTCTTTACATTGCAGTTGGTGTAAAGGAGAAAATGAGCCTCTTCTTGTTTGAGTTTCATTTCCTGATTACTCATGGGATGGAGTCTGTGTTCATGTTAGAGTTGCCCTTCATTTTCTGCAACTTGCCTGTTTGTGTCCTTTGCTCATTGTTACACGAAGGCAGTATTCTTTATTTTTGATGTGTTGTATGAGCTCAAAATATCACTAATACTAACCATTTTGTCTTTTATATGTATTGCAAATGCATTCCTACTGTTATTTGTCTTTCAGCTGTGTTTCTTTCTTGTACAAACATGTCTTTCTCTGATTGTAAAAGTAACTGTGGGGTTTTTAAAGCATAGAAAACCTGGAAAAGAAGAGCACTCAGCTAAAGAAATAAACGTTGCCAGCCGCATCCCTGGAGATGCACGCTTCCTGTGCTTCATTGTCTTCTGTTGAGTCTCTTGTGTGCGTCTGCTTTTTTTATTTTTTTAAACAAAAGTGGGTCACTTGTCACATATGTGGTTCTGTATCCTAATGTTCTCACTTAACACTCATGAACTGGAGAGATAGATACACCAAAAATGACAGTGTGGTCATCTCTGGGACAGGGAACTTGGGAATACTTTGTTTCTTGTCAATTTGCACTTTCCATCAATTACCAAAAAGACATTGCTGCTGACATGATTAAATGATGGGTTTATGAATTGCTATTTGCTGTGTAACAAGTCCACCTGGTGAGAAGGGTCCCTGGCCGCTCCACCTGACAAATCTCAGTGGTGGCTTCAGGACAGTGGAATCTATCTCAGGAAGGCTCCGTCTCTGCTCCCTAGCCCAGCTCTGTTCTCTAGTCCCTTCAGTTCCTAGGGCTGGATACTCACTGTGCTGGAATGAAGCTGAGAGCTGGGCTCTCTGGGCGGGTTACCATGCATGCAGTAATATGGAGCCAGAAGCCTGTATGTATGGTAGGATTGAAGATCCTCAGCCTTGAGGCAGAGTCAGGGGCTTTCACACTCTCACTCACACCCTGCCTTCTGGCTAAGCCCAACCTCAGTCCTGTGTCTAAGAAGTTCTTCCAAAAGTCTAACTCTAGTTCACCAAAAAGACCTCTGGGCCAAGATGCTAGGTGAGAAAGTGCTTTCTCAGCAATGGCTGCAGTTTGAAAGGCATAATGGCCATGGGTGGCACCTCCCCTCCCTGCCCGCACCCTCTGTATGACGGTTAACATCTCTGTATGGTCTCTTCTGTACCCAAGGGCCCCTCCTCTGTCCAAGAGATGGCTGTTCCTGCATTTTGTCCTTCCAAGGTCTCCTTAGGACTGAGGGAGTCTGTAGGGATGTTTGGGCCCTGTGGCTAGGGAACAGATATGAAAAGTAGACTTTCAGCATGGTGCCACTCTATTTTTTTAATTGAAAATAGTTTTTTTTTTCATACAATATATTCTAATCATGGTTTCACCTCCCACTTCTTCTAGATCTTCCCTACCTCCCCACCATCCAACTCACACCTTCTTTCTCTCTCGAAAACAGAAGCAAATTGAAAAAAAAAAAAAAGTATGTGTGGGCACTGGCTACGACAGACCAGTTGGGCAGCAGGTTTCCACAATCCTCAAAAAAGAAAAGAAAATTCTGTCCTTGACCTGCCAGTTACACTTTTAAAGAATGTGTCCAAAGCAAGCCATACTGACTTGGAAACCACCTTGGCTTCCTATAGGGCCTGGCTAGCTCCATAACTGGGCATCACTTAGACAGAACACTGGTTTCCTGCAGATGCTGTTCAGGTGGAATGTGCAGATGTAGAAGCGTCCCTGTTATCGTGGTAATGTCAGAGATAGTCTCTGGAGGTGAACTTAGTTGTAGCTACACACCAGGCAGAAGAGCAGTACAGCATATGAACAAGTACTGTGAATATGGTTCGTTTTGTGAAAAAATGGATCCACACAAATGGATACAGGAACAAAAGTCTGGAATGATGCAGTTTCCAGTGAGACTACAAACTCAGCAGACAGAACTGGTCCTCATCCCTCCGTTGATCTTATCAACTCATGTTTCTATGAGGACAAGAGTCACTGGAGCACATTGTACAGGGCAGAATGGGTAACGTAGATATTTGTTCCCTAGGCCCTTAGGCCCTGTGGAGCCATGTGGACACCATATCCACAGAAGTACCCAGGCCAGGAGGGACTTCCTGGAGAGGGATCTAGATACTCCAGCCCTGAGGCAGAGTCTGGGGCAACTTCCAGGTCAAGAGGCAGGCCTCCAGTGATACTGGTGCCCATGGAAGGGTTTGGCTGGCCACTTCCCACCTTCCACCAGCCACATCTGCCATCGTTCTGTGGGATTTGCTGCCTAGCTTGATAGTCTGTCTCTGGCTCTTTCAGACGAGCTAAACTCAGGCTCTACCTGGAACAGCTCAAGCAGCTGGTACCCCTGGGCCCTGACAGCACACGACACACCACTCTGAGCCTCCTGAAACGTGCCAAGATGCACATCAAGGTAAGCATGCTGTGTCCACTATTCTCCAGACACCCTGATGTCCCCCAAGCCATTCCTACTCTTAGGCAGCCATTGATTCAGAGGACCTGGAAGTGGGTTGTGGAGCCACTTAGCAGGTACATGTCAGGAGTTTATGGGGAGACCCAAAAGGAGCTGATAGGTGGTGTGGAGGTTACATGCCTTGTGTTGGGTTGTTGAGTGGTGACTGGCAGGGAGCAGTATAGTTGGGTGGATAGGCCAGGCCCCAGGCTGGTACAGATAGTTCTCTATAACACCGGGCTGTGCAGGGGCAGCAGCTGGAAGAAGAGGTGGAGTTAAGGGGGGGCAAGGGATCAGTATATGCCTTCATAGACAGTCGGACTGGGAGGAGGCAACATTTAAAGGGATGGGGGAGGAGTGGTGCAGACTGTTCTTGGGGGTTGGTGTGGGGCTAGGCTGAGGGAGATTTACCTGAGGCAGTCCCCCAAAGCCTTCAGACTGAGAGTTGCTTATGTAGTGTTCTTCGGACATTTGGGTCAGCCAGGATAGGGTTTTCCCTTGGAAAGGGCTGCTTTTCCTCACAGGGGTAGAGTCACGATCAGGTGGTAGTAGCTTTGAAAGTTACATCCAAGGCCCTGGGGTTTTAATAGGACAGCAGTGTCACGGGAGTGCCCCCCCCCCCCCCCCACACACACAGGAAGCTTTGAGAAGGTAGGAAGGTCTGTGCCTTACAGGGTACACCAGACCTGCTTGCAGGTGTCTTCCTTACCATTTCCCTCCCCGCTGCTGCTCCATTCTCAGATGCTGCAGGTAGACTCAGTGGAAGCCCAATCCAGGGGCAGGGCTGGAGGGAGGTGCCTACCAGAGTGTGGATGACACTGTCCCAGGGCTCGAGGCCTGCATGTGCCTCAGCTTCCTGGGGCTGGCCAGCAGCACTGGGCATTCTACAGCTAGTTAACAGGCTAAGAGTGAAAGACCAAGCTTAGTAAGTGCTCACCTTGCTGGGCGAGGAGGGACACATTTGCCTGGGCATCCTGTGGCTCTGTCTAGCAGGTCATGTTATGGGTAAGGATCCTGCCTATAAAGCTTCTGTGCTTCTTCCCCAAAGAGGTTATTCCCTTTTGACTGTGGGCTCACAGACCACCCTCTGTCCCCAGAAACTGGAGGAGCAGGACCGCAGGGCACTGAGCATCAAGGAGCAGCTGCAGCGGGAGCATCGCTTCCTCAAGCGACGCCTAGAGCAACTATCAGTGCAGAGTGTAGAGCGCGTGCGCACTGACAGCACGGGTTCTGCTGTGTCCACGGACGACTCGGAGCAAGGTGAGTGCCCAGGTAGGAGCCGGGGCAGCCCAACCCTGGCCTCTGGGTATAGGAATCCCCAAAGCTCCGGGGGGACAAGGAAGTGCCTAGGGAGAGAATGATGGTAGTGGTGACAAGGTGCCCACACCACCTGAACTACTGTTAGCTGTACTAGGGTAATTCCCAGCCTTACACAAAGAAGGGATGGGAAGACCATGAGGAGGCCCAGAGGCCAGCACCTGGCTGTGTGAAAGCAGATGGTTCACCACTGGTCAGCATGAGGCAGAGTCTGGGTTCATAACCCAAGACTTTGACTAGAGCCATCCCAACATCTTCCACCTCAGGGCCCAGAGGACCTCCCTTATCTCCCCCAACCCCAGCCTCCACTTCCATAAAAGGGAAACGTGAGCTCTAACTTGGAAGGGAGCCCCAGTCTGGCTTGTTTGGAAGGGGCCACCCTGACCCATCCTCTCTCTATTCTCTCAGAGGTGGATATAGAGGGCATGGAGTTTGGCCCTGGGGAGCTGGACAGTGTTGGCAGCAGCAGTGATGCCGATGACCACTACAGCCTACAGAGCAGTGGCTGCAGCGACAGCAGCTATGGGCACCCTTGCAGACGGCCTGGCTGCCCTGGCCTTTCGTAGGCTCCATGTCCTTTGCTTCTTGGCCCACCTGCCTGCCCACCTAGCCAAGCGTCTCAGCCTTCCAGTCCTCCCTTAACTGAAGCCAGCCTCGTCATGAGCCTACTGCTGTGCTATTCTCCAGTCTACAGCTGCTGCCTGGTCTGCCTGCCTCTGCCTGCCCACCCTTTGGTCAGGACTCCAACTGCCTGCCCCTTCTCCGCAGGGCATGATCCCATGCAGGGAAGCAGGGTCAGGCTCTCACATCTGGAGTCCAGCGTAGTCACCCATGATCTGTTCTCAGATTCCTAATCATTCCAGAAGTATTAAATGTCATGCTGCAAATCTCGGCAGGATCCGTGTAGGGGCCTTAATGACCACCATGGGGAGCTTGAACCCCAGCATTGGATCCCAGGAGAGAGGAATGGACTGAGAAGGAAGGCAGGCAGGCAGGCAGGCGGGTGCAGCTGTCCATCCATTCATCTGTCCATCTACCTGTTGGTCCACACAGGCTCCTGAGGTGTGGACAGAGATCTGTGGAAGGCAGGACTTGGGTGAGCATCTGGAGCAGGTGGGTGGGAATCCTTTACCATGGTGTCAGGAGCCAGGGGGATGCCCCTGGGGTCCAGCTGGGCCACCTCAAACCAACTTGGGTGGCTTCTGCTCTCTTCGGACCATCAGATGTAGACACAATGCCTAGGCTCATACCCACAATGACATACACACAGACAGGTGGACATCAGAGAATGTATGTCCTGAGATAGCTGGCCTGAGGTCACTTGGAAATGATGGCCCCTAGCCTGTGCCTGACTCTCACTCGGGCCCCTGCTCACCTCTGCCAGCCCAGATGGCTCTGTCTAGTCTGCACAGGAAATAGACAGGGCTTTTATTCCTGGCAGGGGACTGGAATAAGCTGAGTGGCAAGCTGAAACCACTGGGTCCTCCAAGCTTTCTCATCTCCCTTTCTTAAGAAAAGAAAAAAAAAAGAAAAAAAAAAAGAAAGAAAAAAAAGTTCGACAGGGAACTCCCAGAAGGGGCCTCACAAGCCCTGCCCAGGACAGCCTCAGCTGGCAGAGGCTTTACCCAAAACACAAAACAGAAACATTTTTAAAAAGAGAAAAAGCTCTGAAGCCTCGCCAAGGGACGTGACTGTGTGCCGCCTCTATTTCCTGTAGGAGATTTTTGTACTCTATTTTCCTAGCCATTGTTGTGTCCTTGTTTGCTGAGGGGTGGGAGCGACCCAGCGTCTCAGGGACCCATCCTCTGTCACATCGTCATAGTGTGCCTTGTGTCCCGTCTCACCCCATCCACTGCCACCAGCATGTCCCTGTGGCTTATGGGATGCACCAGGCCTTTTGGCAGGTGCCCCTCTCACTGCTTTCCCACAGGTGGCACCTCCCAGCAGCTGCAGCCTCCTGGGAGGGACATATGCATGCCTGTGTGGCTCCCATGGTTGATTTTTGTATCCTGCAGGGCTATGACCTGGCCTCCAGTGGTGCCTCCCTGGTAACTGGCAGCGTGACTGTGCCTGAAAGTTTGGAGACAGCAGGCCTCCTGGCCTGGGGCCTTTTCTCTGGGCCTTGGGCAAGGGCCTGGAGTTTCAGCCATAGGCAGCTGATAAATACAGCTCTTCTGGAGGTGGTGCAGGCCTGGCTAGGAGGCTTCTTTTGGCCGTTCAGTACTAGAAGACCTCTCTAGGGGCACCACACAGCAATATTTTGGTAGTGGCCATGGGCTGGCCCACAGCAGCACCTGCCACCTCCTCTGGTGCATTTGTAAACAATTTCCAAACTGTGGGAAAAAATTCTTGTTTATCTTTAGTCATGCCAGTGAGCATCTTAGGGTGGGTGGCCTACTGATAGGCAGAATGGAGTTCCTGGAAACAGCTCTGGCATAGAACCTGACCTTTGGGTACTCAAGATGACAGGAGGACATCAGGCCTGGGTAGGAATCCATGGAATATGATAGCCAACATCTTAGTAAGCTGGTTCTGTCTATATTTTCAGCCCAACTGAGGGCTTCAGTGTCTGCCTAAGCATGTCTTCTGGGCATTTGTTTTGAGCACACCCACCCTTAGCACAGGACAGAGCTATGTTTAAAGGCTTTTCTTCAGGGCCTCAGAACCCCAGGGTTCCTGATGTGCCCTGAATCAACACCCTGCTCCGTCTCCAGCACCTTAGATTCTGCTTCCATCCCTGCCAGCAGAGTCCACTCCTGGTGACCAGAGTGGCTCCCTTGGCTGAATTTTGTGGCAGCTCAGCCCTTTGCCTTTTCAGGCTATGGTTCCCATGTAGCCTGGGAGCTGGCCTCCTCAGTCACCCAGGGGTGCTTGCCAGCTGCCCCTCCCACTAGCAGACATGTGAGGGGTGGTCCATAGGCATGGGGGCTGGTGCTAAGAGTTACATATCCATTATTCCTTCTCCTGCTCTCTACCATTTGCACAGTATGGCCATTACTAGTGGTCATAGGATTCAGCCAAGGCTATTGTGTGTCTGTAGAAAGAAATCTGGACCAAAATAGCTGCTGCTTATGTCCTCCACCTGCATCTGTCCATGTGAGCCATGTGGTGCTCCACAACAGTCTGGAACTCCAGGCTCAGGCTTGGGCCCCCCTACTGGGAGGTGGTCCAGATGTACCAGACCCTCCATCCTGCTGCAGGCCCAGCTGGTCTAGCAGGAGAGGACACAGAGGTTTGTCTCTATAGAGGCCCTAGGCCTGCCTCTGCAGTCCTATCCTGCAGGTGCTTGAGCTTGCCTTCCTAGGCAGACGGAGTTGTGCACCAAACTGTGGCTGGACAACCCTACCCTACCTGTGTGCCCCAAGCCTTCCTTGCCTCTGTCGATCAGTCAGCCTACCACCCCTTGTGTCTGCACAGAGGGTCTTGAGCCCAGGCCAGCAAGCAAGTTAGCTCAGGCCTCTAAACTAGGGCACTAGGGCAGGTTCCGTGCCAGAGTCTGGGGCTACACAAGGGGCCTGGTGCCAGTGCAGTGGGTGAGTTATGAGACCCGAGCTGCAGAGTGGAATGGGACCCCATCCCACCTGTCTAACAGATGGGGCTGTGCTGTGTCATTCTGTCATTGTAATATAAATACAGATTTTTATACCTCATCTTCTGGTCTCTAGTTTTTTCTCCTTCCTTTGCTCCTTTCCCTCCAGCTTCAACTAGAGGGCCCGACTCACTGGAGCATGGGTCATCCTGGCCCTTGGGAATCAGCCTTCACATGTCTACAACCTCCATGTCCTGGGAAGCTGGCAGGTCCACAGGTCTACCAGCCTGTCTATGAAGACATGGTAGAAGGACAACACGTCCTACTCTGTACCAGGTGTTCTTGTTGCTGGTCTTGTAGTGTTACCCTTTGGTGGGCCCAAAGACAGCTCAATCCTTAAGGGTGCTATGCTGGCCGGGTGCCCTCTACAGAGAAGTTTCTAGGTCTCCAGATTACACCTTCAAGGACATCTCCCTGGTCCTATTCCAGCATCCTCAGAATGACTCAGGCACAGCTTCTGCCCTCAATACCTACTGTGCTGAGGTGCTGTGCTGAGGTGCAGGTGTGGCCAGCTGTGCTTTGGTGTTAGCACGGGAATTTAGGCTTCTGAACTGCCCTGACAGAAGCAGCTGTGAGGTTGTTAGAACACACACAGGAGGGGAGAGGACATTGTCCCTGATACTCCACTGCCTACAGGGAGGCTTCAGCCCATTGACAGGAACCCTGGCCCTTGTAGTTGGGGACCCGGCTGTCCTCCCAGAGAGAGGAGTGCATCAAGGTTCGAGGATTTGCCACCTTGAATACCATAGAGGGATGGATCAGGACTTCCAGAGAACAAGGTGTCACCAATGATCCTTTGTAGAGCCCATTGGAGATGGCCTAGTGGTACCTGCTAGGAAGTTTTAAGGTAGAACCCATGAATCTTGGGGAGGATCAGTTCTCCCAGCAGGCAACAATGGGCTCTGGATTCTTGAATATGTGTACTCCTGCCAGGGTTGGGTGCAGGGGAAGAAGGGGTGGACAGCCTTTGAGGCAGTTGAAGGTCACTCAGAGAAAAGGGTGTTTTCTGATGTGAACACAATTGGGACCCCAGAATTGGTACAACTTGGGTGTTGATGTCAATATGGCAATTTAAATCCCAAATAATGTGGTTTTGAGTCTACCCCACTCCTCCTTTCTATTGGGGGCAGTGGGCACCGTGGTCTGTGCTAAATACTTTGCATAATTAGCACCTCCATAGTCATGCTGGGTCCATCTCACAGGAAACTTAGGGCTCAGAGATGGCACTTCTTCCATAGCTGTTCTGCCCCACCCCAGTCCCACCAGACACCTCCCTAGCCCTATCTCTATATTTCTTCATGTTTGCCCCCACATGAGACCCCTGCATGAATCCAAACCCTTGTCTACTTCCTTCTTGGCTGCCAGAGTAGCTCCAAGATGGCCCTGCTGCTCCTCTGCTTCTTCATCCCCAGAATGAAACGCAAATGCCTGCTGTCTCCTGCCCTTCACCTCAACCCAGCCTACCTTCTACTTAGCTGTCTCCTGTCCTTCACCTCAACCCAGCCTACCTTCTACTTAGCCTGTTGTCCTTGCTGTCTCATTTGGGATCTCATGGTTAGTTCAAGCCCAGCCTCCTCTGCAAGTGGGCCCTGAGTCTTTGTCCCTCTCCATCACACTGATGCTGAGGTTATGGCTGCATAAACAGGTGCTGGACTCATCTGGACTAATTGCTAGTTGGGCATTGCATGACTTCTCCTTTTTCCAATCTTACCCAGACAGCTGGGGCACAGGAGCTCTGGATTTTTCCAGTTTTGCCATTGGCCTGGGAAGGGAGCTGCAGTGGCTTTCATCCCAGTCTGCCTCAACAGACACGAGGCTCTCAGCCTATCTAAGGTCCTGGGCTCCCCTGGGCCCTAAACTCTGCCAGGCCTCTTGTTACCAGCTTCCAGCTCCAAAGACCCGTCCCTACCCACCACCATGGTGACTCCTTCCTAGTGATGCAGACCCAAATGCTCCTCCGTTTGGTACTGAGTTTTCAGTTTGTCACATGAATGTAAACACAATGAAAAGCAAATCTCCCCTCCCCCAACTCCATGGTCTAAAGAAAGTCAGCTTTCTTCTGGAAGAACAAGACCAATAGGAAGAAGCTGCCAGACCACATCTCACTGGCTGACAGCCCCCAGGGTTCTGCCAGCTCCTGGGGTTCCCTTGCCTTTACCCATTTCTGAGTTGTCCAGTGCCAGCCTTCTCAGACCTTTTGTGACTTGAAAAAAACAATGCAGAATCAAGCTAACACATGTTGGAGGCTGTCACTCCCTGGCTTAAAAACAGTCCCATCTCCGTGTTGTTTGGAGAGTAGATCTCTTCATTTCCATTAAACTGCATCTGCAAACAACCTTTAACATCACAGCTGTATACAGAGTTTTAAAATGGACTGAAAAGATACTGTCTAAAACATAAAACACTTCTAAAATATTGATGACAGCAGAATAAAACTTCAGCCAGGAAGCAGAAAAGGCAAACAGCAAAGCTTTCTTTCACTCCTGGTCCTGCATTTAGGCTTGTTTTGTCCATTCCATTCTCACAGGCTTGCTCAGGAAAGATTAGCTCCCGGCTTCCCTTTACCTTTTGACCCCATTAAAACCACAACTGATTTTGAGCAGAAAACAAGCTTGTCTTGGAAATAAGTTTAACATATTTGCCTTCTTAAATTTCTAATCCAATTCCAGGAAAACTTCCCAGATCTGAATAATTAAACTCATTGTGTTTGTCTTTTGTACTCAGGGGCCTGATCTGTTCTAATCTTTATATTTTTATGGCTTCTTATGGCCTCACAAACACCTTGCAAACAAATAGCTGTGGCCAGCCACTGGAAATGGAGAGTTGGGGGCCAGGAACCCCCCAGGAGTCACTAAGAAGAGTGGGTTTGCTGGAAGGTCTCCTGGGTTCCAGGTTGTGCCTCCTGCTCTGGGGGACCTCATCCTGCGTGTAGTAGCCCTTTGTCTTTCTGGCATCCTTAATTTTGTCTTCTCTGAGTTCTTCCTCATGTTCTATAAATATCTCCAAGTTCCTCCCATTTTAAACAAAACCAAACCAAAGATCCTCTCAGGCTCCCACCCCCTCGTCTTGTGTCATTTGGCTCCTTTTCTCTCGCTCTTTGCCTCCTCAGCAGAATTTCCCAGAGGCACTGCCTGCACTTCCTGGGCCAAACCCACTCAGCACCAGCTCCCTGCTGAGCGCCTACCTCCAGCTTGACTCCAGCGGTCCTCTGGGCCTGTCCCCTATTTCCTAACCCCAGATTAGGCACCATGCTGAGAACTTCCCCCTGTAATGTTTGTTTTTATTCACTTTCAGATTTTATTGACTTTGAAAAGGGGGATAAAAAGTAAAACAAGAATTAATAGTAAATGTCTTCAACTTCAATTTAAATTATCTGCTAGAATGTTATAGTTTTTTTTTTTTTTCCTCTTTAAAAACATTAAGAGCTGGTCAAGGTGATTCATGCCTATGACCCCAACACCTGGAGATGCTAAAGTAGGAGGATCTTGAATTCAAGCCCAGGCTGGGCCATGCAACAAATGCTTTTCTCAAAAAACAAAAAAACAAAAAAGCAGGGAGCTGGAGAAGTGGCTCAGAGGTTAAGAGCATGGGCTGCTCTTCCAGAGGTCCTGAGTTCAATTCCCAGCAACCCCATGGTGGCTCACAACCATCTGTAGTGAGATCTGATGCCCTCTTCTGGCATAAAGGTGTACAGGCAGATAGAGCACTCAAACATAAAGTCAATCAATCAATCAACCAACCAATCAATCATGTTAAAAATCAGGGAGGAGAGTAGAATTCTACCTAGTAGTAACAAGCCTAGAACTTTGTCTGATAAGCCACCTCATTTGTGACTGGAGGGGAGTACTATTTTTTCTAATGATCAAAGCCCACACCTTGCAAATTTATATGTCATTTTACAAGAGATTGGCAAGTTGCAAATGCGGTTTGTCTGCTAGAAAAACAAACAAATTCTCTCCCATACAAACACGTAGTTACC
Source organism: Peromyscus maniculatus bairdii (assembly GCF_049852395.1). Classification (NCBI taxonomy): domain Eukaryota; kingdom Metazoa; phylum Chordata; class Mammalia; order Rodentia; family Cricetidae; genus Peromyscus; species Peromyscus maniculatus. The sequence goes on from NC_134861.1 coordinate 4,880,239, forward strand.
AATGCCAACTGTAACTCCAAAGGTCAGTTTTCTGGGGCCATTAGGCCATTAAGCAGACTTGCATCAGACTTAGCCTTATGTCAGGATTCTGTCTTTCATCGAATGACTGTGGGTATCCTAGCATCCTCCTCAGAATGTCTGTACTTTTGAGTTGAATGCATTGCTTCCACAGCACTCCAAACATTCGTGCTTTATATTTTGACATAGATAGGATCGTGGAGGAAGTCAGTTAGGCCTTAGGAGTTAAGGGCTTTTGTTAAACAACCATTGTAAAAGAATCTAGCCGGGCGGTGGTGGCGCACACCTTTAATCCCAGCACTCGGGAGGCAGAGGCAGGCGGATTTCTGTGAGTTCGAGGCCAGCCTGGGCTACCAAGTGAGTCCCAGGAAAGGCGCAAAGCTACACAGAGAAACCCTGTCTCGAAAAATCAAAAAAAAAAACAAAAAAAAAAAGAATCTATAGCCAATAATCCTACACTGCAAGAGACCTGCTGCTGGTGGGGACCCCACTACTGACCCTGTTACTTGCATGCAGCTAGGTCACCGTGCCGGGGGGAGGGGTCTGTTCGGCCTCAGGCTTTTGTCTCCTGGAGGTGTCAAAGACTACGAGCCATTCTTAGGACAGGAGGCCTAACTGATCGAGAGAAGCCTGGTTCGCTGCGCAGCGCTCAGCCCGCAGAAACCGACAACTCTAGGGCGGGGCGGGGCGGGGGCGGAGTCTCCAGCGAGGAAACCAATCCTCTTGAGCCTAGCGGGAAGGACCGCGGGCCGGGGGCGGAGTTAAGGGGTCCGGGAGACGGGGAGGGAGGGGCAGCTCAGCGGTTCCTCCTCGGCCTCTCCGCGACGCGACGCTCGAGCGGACCTTAGCGCTGTTGCTATCTGCGCGTGCGCGTCCCGGCACTCCCGTGAGGCACTGCGACGCGCGCTGTTGGAGGCAGCGGGGAACGCCGGCGGAGCCGCCTCAGGTAAGGGGCTCGGGTTCTGAGCCGGCCAGGCCGCCGCTACCCTCCTGCAGCCAGCTTGAGGCGCCGATAGAGGCCACTGGGCTCGGGCGTGGGGTGCGCGGGAGGCTGAGGCTTCCTGCCAGGGGTGGGGGTGCTTGGCCAATCATCCGGCTGGGGTTGGTAAGTATTTTTTTTTCGGGTGCTGCGGAGAAAAGGCCTCAGTCATACCGGGCAAGCCTTAAACCTGAAATATACTCCTATCCTTTATGCATCTTTTAAAAACAGCAGTTCGGTGCTTTTGTGGATGTGTTTTATTAGGGATCCGAAGTATCATAACTGGATACCTCAGAAACAAACTAAAGCCAGCCCAGAGATTTTGCTCTCAGAATGTCAAACGTTTAGAGATTTTTAAGACGATCCACTGCCCCCGACCTTCCGGCTCAAGTCGTGGATCGTTGTGCGGTGGGTGAAAAAAATAGTTTTTGCTTGATGACTGCTGGGTACTTTGAAACTTGTCAGTTTGCCCTGGTTTTCTCTGCATTAGACTGGTTAAATCTGGAGATTGAGTCGTTTGAACTTGATGAATTGCTGACTGAGGTAAATATTTAGTTGATCTTCCTCAAAAAAAGTGACATATTTCTATTTCCTAACTAGTAACGACAGGTGAAAACAGCTATTATTTTACAAAATATAGTGTATTTTAAATGATTTCATCATTGGAAAAATGTCTTTATTGTTAAATTTTCACTAATTAGATTTTCATTACTGATGCAGTGCCCTGAGCAACGCCCTAATTGCTAATGTTTTGCTTTATTTGCAACAGATAACGAACCTGCATCTGCCTTTCATTTAAGTAGCTTCCTGATGTCATCTGATAAAATTATCTGTATATTTAAAATGCATTTGCCTTGTTTGTGGTCTAATACTTATTTTCTTCCCCTCTAGGAAAACACATTATAGATTGTATTTTTCCCCCTTCTTCTGTGGACTTAGTGTAAACATGCTTTTTTCTGTTTGAATTTAGTTTTTAAAAATCATTACCATAGATTCTTATCAAATATAAGAAACAGGGGTAGTAAAACTATGAGTTGTGGAAAGGAGTTTGTGGAAACATTGAAAAAAATTGGTTATCCTAAAGCTGATAGTCTTAATGGAGAAGATTTTGACTGGCTGTTTGAGGCGGTTGAAGATGAGTCATTTTTGAAATGGTTTTGTGGGAATGTGAATGAACAGAATGTATTGTCTGAAAAAGAATTGGAAGCTTTCAGCATCCTTCAAAGATCAGGCAAGCCCATCTTAGAAGGAACAGCATTGGATGAAGCTCTTAGAACATGTAAAACTTTCGATTTGAAGACACCTACACTGGATGACACAGAGATACAGAAATTAGAGGATGAGGTTCAAACTCTGCAGAAATTAAAGAACTTAAAAATTCAGCGACGGAATAAATACCAGTTGATGGCTTCTGAAACGAGCTACAAATCTCTGGCGTTAAATGCTAAACAAGAGGAAGCTACTAAGAAGCTGAAACAGAGTCAGGGATTCCTGAATGCTGTGAATACTAAGCTCAGTAATGAACTTCAGGTTCTCGCTGATGGAGTTAATAATTTGATGATGTTCTTTAGAAATTCTAATTTAGGTCAAGGGACAAATCCAATGGTATTTTTATCTCAGTTTTCCTTGAAAAAATATATAAGCCAAGAAGAGCAGAGCACGGCAGCCTTAACCTTATATACCAAAAAGCAGTTCTTTCAGGGTATACATGAGGTAGTTGAAAGTTCAAATGAAGAAAATTTTCAGCTCTTAGATATACAAACACCATCTATTTGTGATAATGAAGAAATCCTTGGGGAGAGACGGCTGGAGATGGCGAGGCTGCAGATAGCATACATCTGTGCCCAACAACAGATCATATACTTGAAAGCGAGTAATTTGAGCATGAAGTCAAGTATAAAATGGGCAGAAGAGAACCTTCATAGCCTAACCAGCGAGGTAAACATAAGAAATAATACTGAATTTGTATTATAATTATTAGAAATATAAGTTTAATGTTGCTACTCCTTTAGAAAGAGGGTATCTAATTTTAATTTTATATTTGCTTAGTACTTATTTGCAGTATGTGTTTCATACAAATATATTATTAATCATATTACCAGAACTTAGTAATTTTATCTTCACTTATACTGTCTGGTTAATTCTAAACAAAAATGCCTTAATTTGCATTATGAATTTGATATTAGTGTCATTTCAAATACAGATTAAATTGAGGTTTCCATTTTATGATACATGCCAAAGAGACTATTTGCTTGATTGTGGTTATTCTGCCTTGTTTTTCTGACAAGGGGTTAATGAAGTCAAAAGTTCAGGATTCAGTGGAATGAATTCCTCTTTACTTGTTACTATTACAATTGTTTGCCTGTACTCTTTGGAAACTTGCTTTCTTGATAATGTAACCACTAGATAGTTGAGTAAAAATGTAAATTTTTTTCTGAATCAGAATACCTGCATTAAATTAGTTACTACAACAGACAAAAAATTTGAAATAATAAAAGATGTCTGGTAAATCTGTGCAATAATCAGCTGGTGGACTAAGAAAATACCTATTGAGATAATTTTAAGAAAAACTAAAATCTTCCATTTGTTACCAATGAGTAATATGCTGATAAAGTTATAATTAAGGTAATGATGAAATCTAGTTAGCCATCACTGTATACATATATTGTGTAAAAGCACTGAAGTTCTATAGTTCATGCTGGCTTTTCTCTTGACTTAGTCCATATTTTCCCTTTTAAAACTAGTTTTGGATTATACTAATAAGTTAGTTTTTATTCATTGAGCATATTATCTGACCACCTAAAACAAAAAGTGAAAATAATTTTAAAATAAAATTTTAAACCTACAGTTTAAAATGTTATTCTTTCTTTGTATAGGCTATTGGTAAAGAAAATTTGGATGCTAAAATTTCTAGCTTGAACAGTGAGATTCTAAAACTTGAAGAACAAATCACTCATATAAAAGACAAAATTTTGCCTGCTGTGGTAAAAGAGAATGCCCAGTTATTGAACATGCCAGTTGTAAAGGGAGATTTTGATCTGCAGATTGCGAAACAAGATTATTATACAGCAAGACAAGAGTTAGTTTTAAATCAGTTGATAAAGCAGAAGGCTTCATTTGAGCTTGTACAGTTATCATATGAAATTGAGTTGAGAAGACATTGGGATACATATCGGCAACTTGAAAATTTGGTTCAACAACTTAGTCAAAGAAATGTGCTCTGTCAGCGATTAGCAACGTTAACAGGTCCATCAGCATCTGAGCAGTTAAACTCCAGGACTCCCGTCGACGCTAAAGATGATTCTGCTCATAGGTATGTATATGTCATTGTTTCCTTAATATTTTTTTATTTGTGTGAAATACTAGAGAGTTTGAACAGAAACTGCCAAGGTTTAAAAAATCTGGTGATGGGGTGGCCAGACACCCTGTTAGTTGTGCCATAAACCCCATCCAAGGAAGGTCTGAGGAATCTGGATGCAGACATCCATGGCTGGGCCCCTGGTGGAGCACTGGGAGTCTAATTAGTGAGAAAGAAGAGGGTTTATATGAGCGAGAATTGTTGAAGCCAAGGTTGGATAAAGCACAGGGACAAATAACCAAATGAATGGAAGCACAGGATCTATGAACCAAAGGCTGAGGGGCCCCCAACTGGATCAGGCCCCCTGAACGGGTGAGACAGTCATTTGGCTTGATCTGTTTAGGAGGCAGCTGTGTGTTGTTGCCGGGTCCTGGGCTAGTTGCATGAGTTGGCTGTTTGAATCCTGGGACCTATGCAGGGACGCTTGGCTCGGTCTAGGAGGGCGGGGACTGGACCTGGCTGGACTGAGTCTACCAGGTCGATCCCGGTCCTCGGGGGAGACCTTGATCTGGAGGAGGTGGGAATGGGGGGTGGGGTGGGGGGAGGGGGAGGGGGGGCGAGAGTGGGAGAACAGGGGAATCTGTGGCTATTATGTTGAACTAAATGATGTTGTAAAATAAATTTACTTAAAAAAAAATTAACTTGTACTTAGAATGACCTTTCTGCTTTTCTTTTATCTTAAGTTTTTTGTTCCCTTTCTGTTCATGTTAGGTCTGAATGTAGACACTTTAGAGCTGAAGTCAGTTTGTTGGAATAAAAGATAAAATATTTTACTCCCACTTAGACACCATTATTTACTTTATTTTAGATTTGGGACAGGAAATTTGAATACAGCTTTATATCATAGGTATTTCTGGACATAATACTGATTTTGTATTTGGGGAAGGTGGTAATAGAATAGAAGATTTTATTTCCCTATCTGGTGAGGTAGACCACTCAAAATGAAAGTTGGCCTTTCCTGGATATCTAAAGTAATTGATGATACGAAGCTACTGGAATTAGAAAGCTAAAGTAGTAGACTTCAAAAGTCTGTGTTCTGCCTAGTACAGTGGCTCACTATCTGTAATTCTAGTGCCTAAAAGGCTGGTGTAGAAAGATCCTATGTTTGAGGCCATCATGGACTGTAGAATGAGAATGTTCAGCAAACACTTGTGTTTTAAATCCTGTGTGGTGATGGGATTATACCTTTAAGTTTCTGGAAGCTGGGGCAGGAGGATCTTGAATTTGAGGTCAGCTTGGGCTACATAGCAACAATTCCAGGACAGCCTGAATTGCACAATGAGACTTTGTATTTTAAAGAAAGAAAGAATTGGCAGGGAGACAGGGCTAGGGAGATAGTGCAGTCACTGAAGTGCTTGTGTATAAGCTTGAGAACCTGAATTGGATACCTTAGAAACTACATAACAAAGCCAGGTGCTGTGGTACACTCCTGTCATCTCTACACTGGAGAGGTAGAGGAAGGAGGATTCCCTACTGTTTGCTGGCCACCCAGTCTCACTGAATAGGTGAGCTCTAGATTTGTGAAAGACTTTGTTAAAAAGTGAGACAGAGAATAGTTGAGGAAGACCCCTAACATCAACCTCTGGCCTCTCCATAGCACATGTTCCCATGCACGTGTGCACACACATATAGTTGTATCCTATTCCTCATTTTTCTGTAGGATTGGAATAACATACTTTAAATCGTTTTGTTGCTTATTAGTAAAATGAATGACTTAGGGTTGCCTCAGTGTTTTAATTTTGGGGGTTACCATCAGCATCATGATCTATGTGAATGTGCCAGTGTGTAATTGTGTAGTTATAGTTCTCAGGATTGTAATTGACAGCTTAGGACTTCAGCCAGTTTTAGTCTGTTAATATTTGTGTGTGTGAAGAGAACGAGATGTATGTTGGTGTATGTATATTATAAGTAAAAGTCTTTTTTTATAAGGCAGGTATAACATGTTAGATTTTTCTCTTGTCCTATAGGCTGATGAGTTTTTCTGCCATTAAGTGAAATGTTAAAATGGTCTTGTTAATTATCAGGATTTTTACCAACCAAAATACTGAACAAATTAAAGTAGGAAGTTTTGCTGTTAGTGGCCATTTATATAGATCTCAATTGTTTACATTTTACAATATTTACATTTTTAGTTTTTCTCTTTTAGTCCCATGACAGTCTTGTGAAATAGGCATAAAAGATTGATTTTTTTCCCCCCTGGGTCATTGTTGCTACTGCTACATCATAGATGTGTTGTGTAAAAGAAGTATTTTCTTGGGACATATCACTGAAGCTCATTTTGAAGTAAACTAATGGCAGTTGAAAATCAAGGTGCAGTTTATATCTAAAATATAGAAGATGGAGAAACTGGAAATTCAGATATTTCTTTTAAATAATTATTTATTTTTTTGAGATAGTGTCTTGGTGGCCTTGAATTTGCTATGTACCTTGAGCCTGTGATCTTTTAGCTTCTTGTAATGGTTTCAGTTGCTCAATATTAGAAACACATACATTACTACTTTTCAGTTGTTACTTAGCCATCACTATCTGTGACTCAATATGATGGGTTATAATTTTGAAAACTACTAACATGAACATTGCTCTATTTAATTTTAAATTTTGTATTTTAGGCTTTATCAGCTTTTAAAAGGAGACAATAAGAAAAAAGAATTGTTTATAACCCATGAACACCTGGAGGAAGTGGCTGAGAAATTGAAACAAGATATTTCTCTAATACAAGATCAGTTGGCAGTATCTACTCAAGAGCATTTTTTCTTTCTGTCCAAACTGAATAACGATGTGGACATGCTTTGTGATGCTTTGTATCATGGAGGAAACCAGCTATTGCTTTGTGATCAGGTGAGTGTTTACCTAGGAAATTTAAAATGCTTTAAAAAATTACGCTTATTATAAGGGGCTGGAGAGCTAGCTCAGTAGTTAAGAGCATTTGCTGCTCTTGTAGAGGACCCATGTTTCATTCCTAGCACCCATATGGTGGCACACAACCATCTGTGATTCTAGTTCTAGGGGTTCTGACATCCTTGGCTTTTGTGGTTATCAGGCACACGTGGTACACATACACACATGCAAGCAAAAATACTTATTCAAATAAAAAAAATAACATTTTTAAAAAAATAATGTTTCTTTTAAAAGAAAATATCATGAAGAAAAGATTACCTTATCTCATTACACTAATATAAAATTTATTTATTTAGAGAGAAGGGTCTTGCTGTGTAGTCTATCTGGTCTCCAGCTCAAAATCTTCCGGGTACTGGGCTTATAGGCATATGCCACCATATAAAAACTTATGTTTTTTTTTTGTAACGCCTAACACATACTAAGATAATTTTGAATATCGTGTACAGAATTTGAAAGTTAATTTTTTTGTTTGTTTTTGTTTTTCGAGACAGGGTTTCTCTGTGTAGTTTTGGTGCCTGTCCTGGATCTCACTCTGTAGACTAGGCTGGCCTTGAACTCACAGAGATCTGCCTGTTTTTTTTTTTTTTTTTTTTTTTAAACTCACACATTTATTTGTGTGTTATGTGGGGGTGCCATGATGCATAAGTGGAAAGTGCACAAGACAGTTTGTAGAAGTTGGTTCCCTTCTTTCTACCATATCTTTCCAGAGATTGAAGTATGATTGTCAGGCTTGGCTGTAGGTGCCATTATCTACTGAGGTGCCTCTAGCCCATCATTGTGTTACTGTTGAGCATATTTTAAAGGGAGAAAATAAGCCAATTAAAATGAGTAGACTACTTCTAAAGCCTCATGCTTAATTCCGAATTGCTCTAAATTATTTTGTGATTCACAATTGACACACTTTTCTACATCAAGAATGTTAGGGAAAACTTTTGTTCAGAACAGAATCTTACCATTGTAGCCCTTGCTGGTCTGGAACTTGCTACATATATTTGTAGCAGTTTTCTTTCCTTTGTCTTTAAGTGGTGGGATTACAGATGTGAGCCACTGTGCTTATCTGAAAAGAATGTTTGACCGTCAATAGCCACTACATGATGGTCTGTCTCTATGATAAGATGCCTCTTCATTTCAGATATGTTAAGATCTGAAAAAAGTGTATATCCCAGTCTGGCCTCAACTTTCCTACTGCTGGGATAAAAAACATGAGCACCATTATGCCCAACCTTTTAAGGGTTAGTTTTCTTTTAAAAAATTTTTATTACATTTATTTATATTTGTGTGTGGAGGGGTGCTCACCTGTCTAGAGATCAGAGGACAATTGGGGGTCTGTTGTTTGCTTCAGACATGTACGTTTGGGGGATCAAACTTGGGTCATCAAGCTTAATAGCAAGTACCTTTGTCCACTGAGCCATCTCTTCAGCCCTATCTTTTTGTTTTTCTTTAGTTCTTTTTTTAAAGATAGGATCTCACTATGTAGCCCTGGCTGGCTTGGAATTAACTATGCAGATCAGGCTATCCTCGAAACAAAGAGATCTTCCTGCCTCTGTCTCTCAAGTGTTGAGATTAAGAGTATGTTCCACCACTTCAGCCAAATATGCCTTTTTATTATGATTATGAAAATTTATTAAATTAATAAAATTTCCTTTTAAGTTATATTTAAAGTTTTTAGTTGGTGTTAGGGATAAAGTTCTTGAAATAAAGCTTTTTTTCTCCCCTGTAGGAGTTAATGGAGCACTTTCATCGAGTTGAATCTAAGTTGAATAAACTAAATCATCTCCTTACTGATATTCTTGCTGATGTGAAGACAAAAAGAAAAATTTTGGCAATTAATAAGTTGCATCAAGTGGAAAGAGAATTATACGTATATTTTTTTAAAGATGAAGACTATCTGAAAGATGTTGTGGAAAATTTAGAAAACCAGTCAAAGATTAAGGCCTCTGGTCTTAAAGATTGAAGATTTCTAAAAACTGAATCTTTACGATGCTTGCTGTGCTTCGATTTAAGTATTAGGAGGCTATTTCTAATAAACACTAATAAACTAATAAGGAAAATAAATTTCTTTGACATTTATGAGGGGGAGGGATGCGTGTATGTACAGTCTCGTACATTAGTGTGTACCATGATGAATATGTGAAGGTAAGAGAATGTCTTGCAGGAATCGTGTTATCCTTCTACCACAGAAGCTGTAGGGATGGAAATCAGGTCATCAGTCTTGGTGGCAGTGATTAACCCATCTCATCAGCCTCAGTGCTAAGTTTATAAATTTAAGATCAACAGAACATTTTAATAGATTCAGTGTCAAATTGAACTTCCTTAATCTGAAATTTTTAAATACTCCCAAAATCTGAAACTTTATAAACAACTGGGATGTTTCTCAAGTGAAAAATTCTACATCTGATCTTACATGACAAGTCAGAGTCACAAAATACATAAATTATAAAACTACCTTCAGTCTTATGTGTATAAAACTTGTCTGAACTATAAATGAATTTTACATTTTGACTTGGGTTCTGTCCCTAAAATATCTAATTATATATATACAAAAATTAAAAGCCGGGCGGTGGTGGCGCATGCCTTTAATCCCAGCACTCGGGAGGCAGAGCCAGGAGGATCTCTGTGAGGTCAAGGCCAGCCTGGGCTACCAAGTGAGTTCCAGGAAAGGCGCAAAGCTACACAGAGAAACCTTGTCTCCAAAAACCAAAAACCAAAAAAAAAAAAAAAAAAATCTGAAACAGTTTGGTCCCACTCGTTTAAGTTAGAGGCTATTCAGTTCGTGACATTGGTTTTTAACCCATGTAACCATTGACAGAGTAGAAGTGCTGTGTTTTTGTAGCACTGGCTGGCCAGACTGGCTTGAACTTAAGTGATCTGCCTGCCTTTACCTCTCCAGTGCTGAGATTAACACCACCATGTCAGGCATACTACCAAGTCCTTCTCATGAGCTGTTTGCATGGTGCCACTTAATCTTGGCAAATTTTTACTTGCAGGAAGAAAGCATGTTACACAAATGTTTTATATATAATTAAATCTCCTTAAATTGGCATTTTCTACTATTGAGTGTTTCAAAAGTTTATAGAATTTTGAGTTTTGTTTTTTTAAGGTTTTAGTTATCTGAGGTCAACTGTGATCTGAAAACATTGAATTTCAAAAGTCACAGAAACTTTAAGTTGTATGCTTTCCTATGTATGTTGTGGACTCTGAAACTCTGGGATGTGTTATACCTTTGTTCAGTGTATGTATGCTACATACTTGACCTTTTTTACTAGTCACTTAATGCCTGATAGCTAGCAGATACACAGATTTCCGTACTATGTGCAGTTTCATTGAATTTTTGAATTTTATCCTCTGTTGGTAAAATCATACTATTGTATATTCAATAACCAGTGTGTTGTATTATAAAATTCTGCTGCTCAAAGTATTTTCCTCTAATTCTTTATTGTAACCTTTGAGAAGTTTAAATGTGTCTCCTTGTACCAGAGTTTGAGCATTTCCATTTTAAGGACTGGGTTCTGATGGCCCATACTAGAGCTTTAACCAGTGTGATATAAGTAATGAAATTTGAAATTTAAGTTTCAAAATTATGTACAAGTGGCTGCTTAAAGGATTTATGATACATGTTTAAATCACTTTCTTAGGAAAGAAAATGTTGGACAATCATTTTAAAGATTTGAAGTGGCTTTTTAGTTTGATTTTTAAATTCTCTTTTTTAAGATAAGGTCTTAAATTTTTGTAGCCCAGATTGGCCTTCAATTCATGATCCTACCTTGACCATGCTGGGATTGTCAGTATATACCACCACACTAGGCAGCCTATCAGTTATTTTATCAAATGTTCCCAAAGAGATCATTTTATGATATGTCTGTGTCAAATACTAAATACTAGAAGAGTTCAGCTGTAGGAAATGCCTCTAAGAATATTCTTTACCTTTGTGATATGGTTTACAGCTGTAGGAAATGCCTCTAAGAATATTATTTACCTTTGTGATATGGTTTACCAGTCTTAAAAACTACATATTTTATGTTTTATGGACATGTTTTGGATAAAACTATAGACAGAAAATGGCCATGCACTGTATTTTTATAATCTATCAAGCAAATGCATTTTTGTAAATTATTGTATCATGTTACATAAATTTATTTTTGTTAGGTGAACCTAATGTAGTTGAAAAAAACTTTGACATTAAATTTTGTCATAAAATTTAACTGTCAGGCCAAGCAGTGGTGGTGCACACATTTAATCCCAGCACTTAGGAGGCAGAGGCAGGGGGATCTCTGTGAGTTCGGGGCCAGCCTGGTCCACAAAGTGAGTTCCAGGACAGCCAGAGCTGTTAAACAGAGAAACCCTGTCTCAAAACAAAACAAACCTCCCTTCTTCCCAAAAAAAAAAAAAAAAAAAAAAAAAAGATTTAACTGTCAGCTGTTCATTTGAATGTCCAGAGATAAGGCATTTAAGTTTTTCTTTTCTCAAATAATGTAGGAAAATGTGTTAATTGCTTTCCTAGTGGGTGCCAGGTAATTTAGCTATATGAACCAGCTATTTATTCTGTACTTTCCACCTAAACATTTTCCTACTCAGCCAGGGGACCAATAGAGTGTGTCATTACCAAGATGGCAGGTTATTTGTTTACCTTGATAACCCAAGTCAGTTCTAATTACTGTATTGTCAGAGTTGTATGCTTGAAAATTAATAGCCAACTTCCAGAACTGAGGAGTATTTAAGTAGACTGCTCACTTCATAATTGGTTAATTAGAAAGTACTTTTTGTTTATCGTCATCCCTCAGATGAGCCTCTGGTTTGTTTTGATTTGTAGCACTGGGAATCAAAGCTAGATTTTACACATCCCAAGCAAATGCTCTACCACTGAACCCCATCCCTACAATTTAAAAAAACAAAAACAAAAAAAACTAAAAATATTTGTGACTGGGTCTTACTGATCTGCCCAGTTGTTCTTGAACTTGTTCGGTAGCCTAGGCAGGCTTGAATTGTATCCTGCCTCAGCCTCCTAATTCAGCTTGCACCAACAGGCCTCACTTCTTATATTTCCATCCTATTTGTGTTAGATAATCAAAACCTGTTTCCTGTAGTTATTAATACCTTTTAAATGAAGATATACAGAAGTCCTTTTAAAGTGTTAAAATTAATATATGGGTGCTTATCTTATATTTAGGACTTTATGAAAATGGAAAATTATGAGGCATGTGTAGGTTTTGATCTCTGTGGGACACCCCTCTCCACTGTTGCCCAGAAGATTATGTATGCTATGCGTTCAGGTGATTTCATGGAGTCTAAGAATGAGGGAGAGAGTACAAAGAGTAAGTAATTTTATGAGCCTTTTATTATCTTAAATGTTAATTATTTTAAAAACAGACTGAAAAGTGAAATGAATGTAATAAAATTATTCCCTAGAACTATATTTTGTAGGGATTTCCATTGCCTACAAAAGAAGTGGTTTCCAATACCCTCCCTTCCCTGTTGATTGTGACTAAATTACTTATAAATTCAAAGTCCTTTAATTCCATAGCTTTAACACCACACTCTTCCTTGTTCCAGGTGTTCTAGTATCTTCAAAGGAGATGAGCTCTTTCCTAATGCCTCTTGCTTGACTCTTAGATTATTGAATTTGTAATTGTTCTTGCTGTTGTATATAGTCATTAGAGACATGTTTGTCATATACTGCCATAAAATGTATAAATTCTGGGTATCAGAGGAATGGGTTTTTGTATGTGGATTTATAATATATAATACTAAAAAGCTGTGGCATATACTCTCAGGCACAGGTATAGCTGAAAAGTTTGTAACATTAGGGTTTTTTAACTAGCAAAGCCAGTAACTTGTAGTTTATTTATTTTCCTACAAAATAAGTCATATTAAGTTAGGATATTGAGATGAAATCTTTGAGAGTATTTCTGAGTATTAGCACAAATGCTGTTTATAAACAGTTTCTCAGTTACGAGACAGTGGCACTTGGGGCTGGAGAGAGTGGAAAAGAGGCTTGAGCAGCTGAGTTTGAATCCCTTGTACTCAGGTAAAGAAGCCAGCCAGGCAAGGCCACATGTGTCTCTAATTGCAGCATTGGAGGTAAAGGCAGGTAGAGCTTGGGAATTCACTGGCTGCCCAGCCTAGTGAAAATTACTGCTTACATTGCTATAATCTCAACATTTTTTTCAAAATTCTCTCCTTGCTCAAAGGTCACCACTATGCTGGCTTTTATTATAACTACTTTGCAATGAAGGCATTTTTATATTGCTTCAAAGACCTTTTTGTCAGAGATTAATTATCTATCCTATAATAATCCAGACTTCCTTTCTGAGATACAGAGGTGTGTGCATGGCTCAGGTTGATTGCATCAGCTTCCTGTCAGCAAAGTGCTGACAGTAGTGAGTACCCCTTCCAAGGCAGGCTTGAAGATGGCTGACTTGCTTCCCAGTTGGAACTCAAGATCATTTCTCTTCAGTCCTAGTCTAAATAACAGTATCATAGGGCGAGGGTGAAACAATGTGTCACAAGGACTTTGGGCCTGTGAGTGCTTCATGAAACAGCTCTACCACCAACTGAGACCTTTTATCTCAGAACATGAAAGAACTAAGCTTACACTTTGTTCTTTAAACCATTGTATTAGCTCTTTTGTGCCTTAAGCTTAGGTTATTGTTTGTTTTGCTTTTTTACCTTAACTCACCTTTATATTCAGAGTTGGGTTCATCTGTAAATTTTTCGGCATTATATTGTTCAGTAATACTGTTAAAAGAGTTTAGCAATTACTGGGGTCAAAGGAGTTTTTAAGATTGTTAGCTGACTAGCTGCTGTGTTGTGATTAAGCATGTTTTTATCAGTATATGTGTCTATTTATTTTTATTTTCATAGGAAAAAACATTTTCCACACATTTATTAGAACTTTCTGTTTTAAGTTGGAGTTTAGAGATATGTATATTATATTCAAAATAGTTTTACAAACATAGTTTGATTCCCTAAAATATATTTGTTAAAATCCATTTAATGGGAAGCTTGTCTTTGTTTCCACTATCTAGTAGAAATATTTAGCAATTTCCAGGACAGAATGAAAAACTAAAAGGCTATGATGATTATATTCCTTCTAATTAGGAGTAAATGAGTAAATTTTTATGCGTACCAATAAATATAAAATCCTTACTTCAAATCATTTATACAACTCTGCAAGGTCTTAGTTTTAGTTCCCAAGGCCATTGCTTGCTTTCTGCCTCCTGGAGTTTTTTGAGGTAGCCTCCACATTGCTTTTTATTTTCAGTTGACTGCCACTTTGGTTGTTTGTTTGTGTCACAGCTTCAGGTCATTCTTTGTCTTACTCTCTGGGAAGTTTGTCCTTCGAATATTCCCATGTATTCCTATATATCATCTGGCTCCAGCCTGCCCTTTATATTCTATTCTATTCACTATTTTCCATCATTTTGTTGTTGTCCCATTCAGATTTAACTAGGACTCCTGAAAATGTCACACTTTTCTGTCTCCCCCTGTATACATCATTTCCTTTTTGGCCTTTCCTCACAACTTTTAGTGGTTTAGTGCTTGTTTCCTGTATGAACATAGGTGCAAATTTTTTCAATAAAATACTTGCAAACTGAGTTTCATACCACATTAAAAACATCTTACAACATGATCAAGTTAGGTTTTTGTTTTTCAGGACAGAGTTTCCTTGTGTAGCTCTGCCTGTCTTGGAACTCAATCTGTAGACCAGGCTGGCTTTGAACTCACAGAGATCTGCCTGTCTCTGCCTCCTGAGTGCTGTGTACCACTACCACTGGCAATCAAGTTATTTTTGTTGTTGTTGTTGTTTTTCTGTTTTGTTTTGTTTTCAAGTTAGTTTTATTCCAAGGAAGTAAGGATGGTTCAAAACAAGCAAATCAGTAAATTAATTTAGTACATAAATAGAATCAGGGACAGAAATCACATGATCACCTCAATAGATACATACATTTGACAAAGTTCAATACTCTTTCATGGTAAGTGTCCTGAAGCAACTATGTCTAGAAGGACCATACCTTATAGTAAGAGAGTCATCATTGAGTAACAGCACTTCCCTCCAAGCTTGACCACCAGATTTCAGCCTCCAGGATCTACCTGGTCAACAGAGAGAACTCCTGAAAGTTGTCTCTGACCACATGCACACACAAACATAAATAAATGTAATTTAAAACTAAGGGTTAGGAAGATGGCTCTGTGGTTAAAGTACTTACCATACAAGTGTGAAGACAGGAGTTTAGATCCCCAGAATTCATGTAAATTCCCTGAGGTGTGTGTGTGTGTGTGTGTGTGTGTGTGTGTGTGTGTGTGTGTGTGTGTGTGTGTCCAGGTCCTCTTGTAATTCTATACTTGGAAAGTGGAGATGGGATTCCTAGAGAAACTGGCTAGTGAGACTAGCATTATAAGTGAACTCAAGTTTGATTGAGAGATCCTTCTTCAATGAATAAGGTAGAAGAGTGATGAGAAATGATTCCTTACATCAACTTTGGATCTCTACATGCATGTGCACCCATGTGTTTTTGCACTCACTCAAACATATGTGCCTATACATACAAACATACGTACACACACTTGCACGCCACACATGAAAATGGAAAAATAATAAAAAATAAAAGGCTATAGGCAATAAACCTATTGCAAATATTTACTAAATGAAGAAAAAATTGAAAGCATTCCCTGTAAATTCAGGAATTGGAAAACAATGTCTAGTTAGTAGGATAGCTCAGCAGG
The DNA here is from genome assembly GCF_049852395.1 of Peromyscus maniculatus bairdii. Taxonomy (NCBI): domain Eukaryota; kingdom Metazoa; phylum Chordata; class Mammalia; order Rodentia; family Cricetidae; genus Peromyscus; species Peromyscus maniculatus. Next base: position 4,896,216 of record NC_134861.1, read on the forward strand.
TAAAGGTGCTTACTACTGAGCCTGACAAATTGAATTCAGTCCCTGGGACCCATGTGGTAGAAGGACAGAAACAACTCTTGAGAGTTGTCCTCTGCCCACTGGCACCCTATGGCAAGCACAGGTCACCCCAAAATAGGTATAACAAACAATTTTAAAGAGAAAAATATGTCTATTCTCTCCATTGTTGTCCAGAGTAGTTCTTGAATTCTTAATCTAGAGAAATAAAGGATACACACAGCAAAGGAAGATGTCCAATTATCCCTATTTACAGACTGATTGTATACTTAAAAGACCCTGATACCACCAGAAAACTCTTAGATCTAAATAAACATTTTCATCAAAGTAGTAAGATACAAAGTCAATATCAGTTGCTTTTCTATATAACAATAAGGAACAAGTTTTAAATCAGGCCAAACATGGTAGTTCATGCCTTTAATTCCAGTGCTTGAAGAGGGCAGGATGTCTGAGGCCAGCCTGGTCTACATAGCAAGTTCCAGGACAGCCCAGACTACATAGACAAGCCCTGTCTTAAGAGAAAAAAAAAAAATGCAGAAGAGGGTAAAGAAGAAAAAACTAGAAATAAATCTAAGCCAAGTATGAGACTTCTTTGGTGAAAACAGTAGCCCTGAAGGAAGAAATTGAAGACACTAGACATGGAAAAAACATATGTTGATTGACTGGCAGAAGGAAAATAACTATTGCCAGAAACAATACAATTCCAATCAAAATTCCAATGATAAAACTGACAACTAGAAAAACACCTAAAATTAATATGGAAGCACGAAAGACCTCAAGTTGTCAAAGCAATCTTGAGCAAAAAGCATGCTACAGGTATCATAACACTTGATCTCAAATTATACTGTAAAGCAGTAGTAACAAAAACAGCATGGTGTGCTGACACAGAAACAGAGACCAACAGTGGGCTAGAATAAACCAATGGAGCTACAACCATCTGACTTTCAACAAAGATGCCAAAATATGTTGGAGAAAAGACAGCATCTTCAATTGGTGCTGGGAAAACTGAAGTTAATGTAAGACCTGAAACTACTAGAAAAAAAAACAGGAAAAACACTTGAAGATACAGGCACAGAACTTTCTGAATAGGACTCTAACCCAAAAAATCAGCAAGAATTAACAAATGGGATTACACAGAATGAAGTTTGAGCATCATGGGGAATGATTATCAGTGAAGAGACAGCCCACAAAATGTGAGAAAATTAGGGAGGGAGGGGTGGATCAACAGTTAAGAGCACATACTGGCCTTCCAGAGCACACGAGTTTGATTCTCAGCACCCATGTCAAGTTGCTTACAATCACCTGTAATTCTAGCTCAAGGGAGTCAGATGCCTCTGGCCTTGGCAGGCACTTGGATGTACACACACACACACACACACACACACACACACCCCTTTAAAAAAAAGGAAATCCTTACTAGCTATTAGTCTAACAGCATTGACTTCTAAACTTTTTTTTTATTAAGAGATTTTCTATTCATTTTACATACCAATCACAGATTCCCCTGTCCTCCCTCCTCCTGTCCCCTAGCCTTCCTCTCCCAACCCATCCCCCATTCCCATCTCCTCCAAGGCAAGGACTCCCATAGGGAGTCAGCAGAGCCTGGTACATCCAGTTGAGGCAGGTCAAAGCCCCTCCTCCCTGCACCAAGGCTGCTTGAAGTGTCTTACCATAGGCACTAGGCTCCAAAAAGCTGGCTCATGCACTAGGGACAGGTCCCAATCCCACTGACTGGGGGGCCCCTAAACAGTTCAAGCTAAATAACTGTCACAGTTATCCAGAGGGCCTAGTACAGTTCCATGGGGGCTCCTCAGCTATTGGTCCATTGTTTTGTTTTTTAAGACAGTTTCTCTGTGTCGTAGTCAGACTTTCTTTGGACTGCCAGCTCCCAAATAATGACATGAAGATTTCTTATTAATTATTAAAGATTGGCCTTTAGCTTAGACTTGTTCCCTTATAACTTAATCCTTTTTTATTAATCTACGTTCTGCCACATGGCTCATTACCTTTCCTCCATACCATATATTGGACCTCTCCGTGTCTCACTGATAAATACCCGGAGCCTCACATTCCTCCCCAGAAGTCTTGCCCATCCTCTCTCTCTCCAGAAGTTCTGCCTATTTTCTCCTGCCTAGCTATTGGCCATTCGGTTCTTTATTAAACCGATCAGAAGGTGCCTTAGCAGAGACACATCTTCATGTACAAAAAAGTTATCCCACAACACTGTGTAGTTCTGACTGTACTGGTGCCTTAGACAAGGCTGGCCTTGAACTCAGAGAGCTACCTGCCTCTGCCTCCTGAGTGCTGGTGTTAAAGGCATATACCACCACTGCCCAGGGTATCTAACATTTTTAAAACTCAAGAAATCAAAAAGGAAAAAAAAAATCAGCCAGTCAATGGGTAGGTAAATCGAACAGAGTTCTGAAAAGAAATATAAACTGCCAATAAATACATGTAAAGTGTTAATGTTTTTAGATGTCAGGAAAATTCAAATCAAAACTATATTGAGATTCCATCTCACCCCAGTCATAATGCCTGTCATCAATAAGACAAATTTGAGACTAGATAGTTGACTCTGTGGTTAAGAGCACTTGTTGCAAAGGACCTGGGTTTGATTTTCAGCACCCACATAGAGGCTCACCACCTCCTCTGGCACAAGGCATGCATGTAGTACACAGATGTACATGCTGGCAAAATACTCCATACAATAATGAAAATCTAAAAAAAAAAAATACTGTTCAGGATGTGGGGGGAGGGAGGAACCCTTAAACAATACATAATGAATATATAAATTAGGTCACCAACCATGGAAATTAGTATAAAAGCTCTTAAGAAAATATGCTGGGCAGTAGTTGCACATGCCTTTAATCCCAGCACTCAGGAAGCAGAGGCAGGCAGATCTCTGAATTCAAGCCTAGCCTGGTCTAGTGAGTTCCGGGACAGCTAGGGCTACACAGAGAAACCTTGTCTCCAAAAACCAAATAAATACATATGATCCAGCTGTACACTTCTGGGAATATATCCAATGGAATCAGATACCTGCACAATATTCACAATAGCCAGGTTATAGAATCAGTATATATGCCCAGTTGTAGTAGTCAGGGTTCTCTAGAGGAACAGAAGTAATAGAATGAATATATATTAAGTCTACACACACACACATACACACACACACATATGGACAGAGAAGGAATTTATTGGAATGGCTTACAGACTATGGCCCAGCTAGTCCAACAATGGCTGTCTGCCAATGTAAGCTCCAAGAATCAGGTAGTTCAGTCCACAAAGCTGGGCATCTCAGCTGGTCTTCAGTAGATGCTGAAATCCCAAAGAAGAAGTAGGCTCCGATGCCAGTGAAGGAATAGGCTTGCAAGCAAAAACAAGAACAAACAGGCAAAAAAGCTTCTTTCCTCCATGTATTTTATTTAGGTTGTAATAGAAGGTGGGGCCAAATTAAAGGTGGATTTTTCCATCTCAAAAGATCTGGATTAAAGATATATGTCCCTACCACAAAAGATCCAGTTTAAAAGTGGATCTTCCCACTTCAAATGATTTAATTTAAAAAATTAAAATTTTAAAATTCAGTTTAATTCAATAATTGAATTTAAAAATTTTAATTTAATTTAACTTCACAGTTGTATCCAGATGCTTGGGTTTTAGTCAGTTCCAGATGTAGTCAAGCTGACAAACAAGAATAGCCACCACAAGTCCACCTTTTTTTACCTTGGCACAATTACATCTCCTTATGTCATGTTTAATTTCCAGATGAAAACAATAACCACCATAATTATCATAATTACACCTAACATGATATAACTATTCAATGTACAATTGCAAACACATTATATATTTAACCAGGTCATAATTATGCCTAATGTGATATAACTATAACTATCCCTCATACAACTACAAACAAATTATTAATTTTAGAATGGGCAGCAATATCACTTGAGGGAATTTCTCAAACTTAAATATAACCTCTTATATTCTCTTAATTTCTGTCACAGCACATGATAAACTGAGGAAAGAAAGCACAAATATCTGTACAAACACATTTTAACAAAATATGACAGAAACATGACAATTATAATCCTCATTTCTGCAGTTGCTTATATGGCCTTAGCTGGTATTTATAACTACCTTTCTCTACTACCCACTTAGTATTTCTTCCACCCTCAGCAAGCACCTCAGCAGGTCTTGGCTCCTCTCCTAGAGGAGTGACCCATACCCTCATTCCTGACAGGTCTGTGCCCTTTGTTACACTCTCTGGATTAGGCTGTTGTAGTTTTCCATTGACTTTAATCACAGGACATGGTGGCACCAAGAGATGCCATAAAGGATCTCCTGAATTCCAGATGTAATCTTTCTTACCTCCATTGTGGAGAAGCAATCCAAATTCCTCTTGGTAATCTGGATCAACCATCCATCCTAATACTGTTATTCCTTTCTTATCCTGTTGGTTTAAGAGCACCAGAAACCCAAAGTGGCCAGTGGGATGTCTTGAGCTTTCAGGTCAGTGAAATTTTTATTGTTTCTCCTTGTTGGAGCACTGCCCCCTTGGAACCCAAAACTTCTATGCCAACAGAACTTAAGGCTGAAAGAACACCTATCAACAAATGAGTAAAGAAAATGTATACATACACAATAGTCTTACTCAGCCAGAATGAAACTGCCATCTGCAGGGAAAATGATGGAACTGGAAATCATATTAAGTTAAAGAAGTCAAACTCAGACAAAACATTTTTATGTTTAATCTTGTGTTCATAATAGAATTTTTTTTTAATGGAAGGAAGACTTTGGGAAGAGGGAGGAGAACCAGAGTAGGTTGAGATGGAAGATAAGTGAATTATCAAAGTACAATTTGAATAAAGGGCAAAAACCAAATGGTACCAAAAGGGTGGTTCTGGAGGTGTTTATTTTTATTTTTTTATTTTTTGAAACAAGGTTTCTCAATGTAGCCTTGGCTGTCCTGGAACTCACTCTGTAGACCAGGCTGACCTCAAATTCACAGAGATCCACCTGCCTCTGCCTCCTGAGTGCTGGGATTAATGGCATGTGCCATCACCACCCAGCTATGGTTCTGGAGTTTTTGCGATCTAGATATACAGAGTCCAGAAGCCCTTTCCATATAGCTAATCCATGTCCAGGTCACCTGGATGGCTGAAAATCCAGGCCCTACTGTCCTTTTGCTTGGCAGCAATGCCATGGGGCATCTGTATTAGAAAAACATAGCATACTTATTTATTTTGGAATACTTTAGGGACATTTAAAACTAAACCCAATGTCTATTACCCTACTTTTTTCTTAACATTTTTTACATATTCACATATTTTATCTGAAACTTTTAGAGTGTATATGTACTCTTATAGTATAAGTTCAATATTATTCTTTCTTGGGTCTCTTTCCCCTTCCTTGTCTTTTTGTTAAACTAGTCTAGTAGAACTTGGCTTATTAAGAGAGTATTTTTGTTCACTCAGGGAAGAAATCACATGGTAATTTGAACAGGGAATGTTTAAAACTTTATTGACTAGATGGGTTTTAGCTACCAAGGCATATAAAGAGGTCTAAAAGATCTAAATAGCAGACAGGGAGCAGCTTCATCCCTGCCAAAGCTGGAGTAGAGTTCTGAAAAGGGAAAAGTGTCCATCCCCTGGCAGTGTTCCTCCAGCACCCTCTGCTGACTAAGTTTAGCATTGTGCCAAGTGTTTGCAGGGTCAGCTCCAGTATTGCAAGCAGAAGGAAAGTCAAGAAGTTCACATTCACTTAGGATGCAAAGCATAAACCTTCATGTTAGAGCTAGGCGCTGGTGATGCATACCTTTAATCCCAGCACTTGAGAGGCAGAAGCAGGCGTTTCTTTGTGAGTTCGCGGCTAGACTGGCCTACAGAGTGAGTTCGAGGACAGCCAAAGCTACACAAAGAAACAAACAAACAAACAAAAAAGAAGGAAAGAAAGAAAAAAGAAAAGAAAGAAGTGTTGTTAATTAGAGGCCTTGCTGTTCAATGGGTGGGAGATAAACTCTAAGTAATTCAGAAGCCTTAGAGGATACAGTAGGGTATCCCCTTGTAAGTAAAGGACAAATTACAGCATTTTACTCCTCTCACCACTAAGAAAAAGGCACAGAACCTGATAGAAAATTTGCAAAGAATAAAGGCATATATCCCATATTTGTGAAAGTGTTCTATCCCATACAGTGAATGATATAAAAGTCACGTGCTTCATGTAGGGCCTAAAGTAGATGGGGTTCCAATGAACTCTAGGCAGTGAAATAAGTGTCATATGCATTGCCAGCCCAACAGACCTAGTATTAGAGGTGGGGAAAAATAGGTGTGCAGTTTTCAGGGTCTTTACGAGAGAATCATAATACAAACTGTAAGAACATGAAGCAAGGCTATGTATGCCATTACCATCAGAGAATCATAACTATTTTAAAAGATTAAAATTAAACTAAAAATGCCCCTGCCATGCTACTAGCTCCTGGTGGAAATGGAGCTTGAGACTACTCAACTAACCTTGAGTCCCAAACCACCAAACATTGTCAAGTTGTGTCAGAGCATCAAGAGGGTCAGCAGCAATCTATTGTATGCTGGAAGTGGTTTATTTCATTTGGTACAAGCAGGCAAGTAGGCACAACTGGATGCCTGGTTTCAGATGTGCATGGCTTGGCTTATAATGTGTTGTCTCAATATTAAAAAACAAAAATGGACTGCATATGCACCATATTCCAGTTCAGGCACTCTGAAAGACATGTTGAAGATAAATCCAAGGGATAAAACTTTGGGTGATTTACTTGGCCATCCATGCTGTATGGATGGGGAAACCAAGGTTAGAAAACTTTGGACCTGTAGACAAAGGTTGACCAATCTGGAATAAGAAAGGTCAGAAGACTTGGCACCGGGAGTTTTTGAGGCAAGGCATATGGCTAGGTCTATGGTATAGTCTTAAGAGTATCTCCCACCGCCGGGCGGTGGTGGCGCACGCCTTTAATCCCAGCACTCGGGAGGCAGAGCCAGGCGGATCTCTGTGAGTTCGAGGCCAGCCCGGGCTACAAAGTGAGTCCCAGGAAAGGCGCAAAGCTACACAGAGAAACCCTGTCTCGAAAAAACCAAAAAAATAAAAAAATAAAAAAATAAAAAATAAATAAATCCTAAAAAAAAAAAAAAAAAAAAAAAAAAAGAGTATCTCCCACCTATGAGCATCCACCACAGGCTACAACCAACAGCCATGTTATTAGAATGACTTGGCCAATTAACACATATCAGCCTTTGTCCCATGCTGTCCCAGTGCTAACACATAGTGGCTTTGAATTTAGTAACCAGAGGACTTGGTTACTGGCATCATCTTTTATGAGCAGTCACTTGGTAGCAGGTTGTCAACACTGAACTCCCCGTGCTCTGAAAGGTAGAGTAATAGTTTTTTCTCTTAGAGAAATTATCTCACTGTGTGGCCAAGGTTGGTCTTCCTCAAGTGACCTTTCTACCTTAGCCTCCCAAGCAACTGGACCAAAGATACATGTTATCATGCCTAACTATGCAGTGATTTATCTGAACCAAATCAATACAGGGTCCAAGCATGGGCTCACCTTTTCCATTCTCAGTGCCTCTATCAGCTCCATTTTCCATGAGTGCTCGGGGAGCTTTGGAAGAGCACATGAGCAAGTGGGCCCAGTATACAGAAATACCTGTCAAAGTGGCTGTGAGCACAGATGCCTCAGTCACACTGTTTGGGATTGAGTCTTAGTTCTGTCCCTTACATACAGCTCAAGTTAGCTAGTTTGTGTGTGTGTGCACAAGTGTGTGCATGTGGAGGTAATATAATCTCAGTAGTTAGTTATTTGGCTTGGTTTTTTCTTGTTTTTTTTTTGTTGTTGTTGTTTTTTGTTTTTTATTGAGATAGGGTCTCTCACTGGGACCTGAGACCCAACTTAGGCTAGGCTAGATAGCTAACGAGACCCAGGGATCCTATCTCCACATCAACCAGTACTGGAATTATAAGCTTGCACCATACCTGGCTTTTTACATGAGTTCTGGAGATCAAACTGAGGTCCTCATTCTTGATCAGCAAGCATTTTACAAACATTTACACAGCTCTCCAGCCCAGGATTATTAACAATAAAACCTAAATTAGGTATTTGTATCAGTGATGTTTTCCTGAGCTCCTGATTATTCTATTGCAGTATTATTCAGTTTAACAATTTCCTCAAACCCTTAGTACTTATAAGATGTCTCCAAAATGTTAACTTTGGGTTTTCAAAATATTCAAGTGTGCACACCTTTAATCCCAGCACTTAGGAGGCAGAGGCAGACAAATCTCTGTGAGTTCTGAGGTCTACAGAGCTAGTTCCAGGACAGACAAGGCTACACAGAGAAACCCTACCTCAAAAAAACCACAAACAAACAAAAAACAGGTGCAAATTCCAAATAATCACAAATAAGTATTTCATAATTATATAGCTCTGACTTCTGTTAATTTGAAGACACTTTATGTAAACAATTACTGTAATAGTCTTATGCCTTTTGATTGTGTTGATAGTGGCTAAATAGTATAGTGAATCATTTTCAAAAGTTAGCTAATTCTGTAAATTTTTTGTTTTGTTTTGTTTGAGACAGCCCTGGCTGTTTTAGATCTGATTGTGTAGACTAGACAGGATTTGAAATCACAGAGATTCACCTGCCTTTACTCCCCAAGTGTTGGGATTGCAGTCATGTACCAGCATGCTTAGTTCTTTAATTTATTTTTCAATGTTTATTTTTTTTTAGCTTCAAAGGTGACCAAAAAATCCAGTATTCATTATTCAGTATTAGCTGAACATGAGAGGACTCAATCACTAGAAACAAAGGTAATTGTTTGCAAATATGAGTAATTCTAAATAGATAATCTTCGTTTGTTAACAAATATATAATAAGCATCATGGTATGTGCTAAAAACTACAGATACAATGCTTTAAAAAAAGTTCTTATTCTGCATAGCACATGTTTAATTTGGACAGGTGGTGAGGAGGATGAAACATCCCACACATCTGCTCCATGTGTGCAGTAAGTGCTGCCTGTGATAACAGTTAGTTTCATGTTCCTTGAGACCAAGAGGAGGGATAGTCAACCAAGCTTTGTGCTGTTAGAGTTTCATTCCTGGATAGGTATCTTTCTGAAGTGTGAAAATTGTGTCTGAGTTCAAATGTAATGGATCATTAGGAGTTGGCCAAACTGAAGGTCCCAGCTTTAGAGAATAAGGATACTGAGAATTTTTAAAAGATCTTGAAATGTTTGTGAGCTAGCCAGTTTTGGCTGTACATCCATTTCTAAAAGTCATGTCACTGAAAACCTTGTTAGGAAACAGTGGTGGAGTTCACCTCATGGTAGAGAGAATGGACTCTGGAGCAAACGGCTTGTTCAGATTCTATCCTAATTTTTGTTTGTTTGTTTGTTTTTAATTTTTGCTATTTTTTTTAGGCAATTTATTTTGTTCTATTCATTCACAGTTAATACAGAAAATACTTGGAAACATTTCCATATAATATTTGACACAGAAATCATCAAATAGAAGTATACAATGTTGACAGGAGGCAGTACATTTATAATTTATAACCCCAAATGTATTTATAAATTAGAAATGGAAAGATCTACAAATGAAATTATGAAGGTTCACCAAAGTCATTTAATCTATCAGTTTCTCATTCATTTTTATGTCTTAATAATATTCTATTGTATGAATAAGCCACATTTTATTTCTCTCCAGTATTTGATAGCTATTTGAGTTGTTTTAACTTTTTTACTATTAGCAACACACTGCTGTAAACCTTCATGTACATGTTTCATAGGTGCACATTTTCAGTAGTTTGAGGTTATATTCCTAAGGGTAGAATTGTTGAGTAACAGAGTAACAATGTTTTGCATTTTGACCAACCACCAGACTGTTTTGCCAAAGTGGCACACCATTTTACAATCTCACCAAATCCTTGTTTTTAAGGCTCTGATTTTTGTACAAAAGCATTCAATCATTCTGTCAGACCAAACCAGGAAAAGTAAGCTGTTCAGAGCTGTTCTATTCCATTTACTATGCAAAGCCAATCTTGGCGTTTGCAACTCTCAGCCCTTTTGAGTATTCTTGCAGTGTTCACCTTTTCCTCCACCACTTTTTTTTCTTCTTTTTTTCTGGTTTATTTCTATCTATTACAAATGTATAAAAAATCCTCCATCAACACTGCTGATAGCAGCAGAACCTTGAGAAATATACCTTTGGTTTGCCTCAGAAAAGGAACACATATTGTACTGTAAAGTTTATAAAATTGGTGCAAAACATTGTAATAATGTTACAATACCAGTTTTAAGAGTTCAGTGACTAATGGGGAGCCGATGGGATACATGCAGAACTGTGAAAGTGATCTCACTTAGCCAGCTGTACACGTAGACTGTAAATCTACATTCAGATCATTTCTGAACTAAGACTATCATCTCAGTTTATCTGTTGAGGTCAACCAGGAAACCCTAGAATATACCTTGATTTTTGCAAAAAAACAAAATAGGGGGAGGGGTTTCTTCAGCATTTCAGTCCACGAGTAACAGTATCCTAACAGGCAAAGTGTTCTCTCACTGTCAACATAGAATGAACTGCTGCTGGAGGTCAACTTGGGCTTTAATTTGCATTAGCACTTACATGCATAGTAGTCCAAGTTGTTGACCTCATGACCGCTATTTTTTTTAAGACAGGGTTTTCTCTGTCAGCTCTGGCTGCCCTAGAACTTGCTATGTAGACCAAGCTGGTCTTGGTCATCTGCCTCTGCCTCCCAAGTGCTGGAATTAAAGGCATGTGCCACCACTGCTGAGATCCTATTTTTTATGCTATTTATTTATTTATTTATTTATTTATTTATTTATTTATTTATTTATTTATTTATTTATTTTGAGAAGGTCTCACTATATAGCCCCAGGTGGCCTGAAACTTACTATGTAGACTGGACTTGCTCAAACTCATGGAGATCTACCTGTCTCTGCTTTAATCCCAGGTGCTGGCATTAAAGGCATGCAGTAGTACTGTATCTAGCAAAAGCTATTTTAAAGTTTTATTGCATATTTCTTTATTTATTTTTGTTGGGGGAGATGCACATGCCATGGAGCACATGTGGAGGTTAGAGGACATCTTGCAGAAGCTAGATCATTTTCCATCATGTGGGTCCCAGGGATCTAACTCAGCTTTCTAGGCTTGGTGGCAAGTGAGTCATCTCACCAACCCTCAATCTAATTTAAAATACACTCCCTGTAGTAAAGTGGAGATAATGTCAGGACCTATCTCTGATACTACTAGCTGATTATTTGGCCCTAGGATTTTTAAAAGTCTTGTACTTCCTGAAATATTTTAAAGTTGAAATTTAAAACATTCATCATAAGTTTCTAACGTTGCAAAGAACATGATTCTAGTATATTGTTAATATTGACATTTTAAAAACTGTCATGAAATTTAAAACACATCCACTGTGATTCAAAGTACACTCTGGTAATTTGATATCCACTGTCACCCTTTAAAAAACATATGAGCAAAATATTCAATAGTCTGAAATCTTATTGAATTCCTTTTCTTGAATACTCCTCCACAGAATTTTTAATTAATATAATTTTATGACTAAAAGTCTGTTCTTGGAACCATAAACTATTTCTCTGCAATAAAAATATGACTATAAATGTTAAATTTTCTGTGGTATATGGACATCTTTTTTTAAAGATTTATTTATTATGTATACAGAAGAGGGCACCAGGTCTCATTGCAGATGGTTGTGAGCCACGATGTGGGTGCTGGGAATTGAATTCGGGACCTCTGGAAGAGCATTCAGTGCTCTTAACCTCTGAGCCATCTCTCCAGCCCTCCCCCCCCCCTTTTTTTAGATTTATTTATTTATTATATATACAGTGTAGCGTCTGCATGTATCCTTGCAGGCCAGAAGAGGGCACCAGATCTCATTACAGATGGTTGTGAGCCACCATGTGGTTGCTGGGAATTGAACTCAGGACCTCTGGAAGAACAGCCAGTGTTCTTAACCGCTGAGCCATCTCTCCAGCCCAAGACATCTTCTTTTAAATTAATATTAATTTACAGTTGTCCAAAACAAGAGATAAATTATAAATTTGGAAATGAACATTAAAACACAAAGTACCATTGTAAACAAATCCAATGAAGTGAGTGGAGATGCTTTTCTCCTTTTAGTGGATGGATCTGTCATTGTAGATTACACATTGCTGGAATGAGGACCAGGATTGCTGAACTGTATTTTTGTTAATTTAATAGGTCACTTAACATTATCAAGTAGTTTTTATGATTTCATTTTCTCTATGACTGGCTTCTACTTAGAGTTGTAAATTACAGGCCTCGCTCTCATTCATTATCTTCTGAGATGAATGACTTCCAGCACATAGGCTAGAGGAAACATTCTGAGCTCTTACCTGCTCTAGCCCCAGGATCCAGCTGTGCAGTCTAGAAAGACTCTGTCTAGCTTTGTTGGAAAATGTGGTCCTAGGGCTGGGGGTGGCTCAGTGGGTGACAGAACATTTGTTCAGCAAACACCACAGGAAAAGAAAAGAGAAAGGTCATAAATAATGTAAAACTTGTGTCCTCACATTATCTCTGATAAGCTGTATCAGAAGTTCATTTGGTTTATAGACATGTCTTGTGAATACATGTTGTGATGAAATATTTTTCCCTTTTTCTCCAGAATTCTAAGTCATTAATAACCCAGACACCAAGAGGATCCATAGAGTTCTCTATTCCGTCCTCCATTACTAAGCTTACAAGTCAGCTCTCTGTTGGTCAAATACAGAGCAGTTCATTGGCTCTTCCCAGTTATTTAATTCCGCAGAGGGACCAGGAAGCTCCAGTCTTACAGAAAATGGAGCTTATGAGAAAGCACTTCCTAAAGGAAAATACAGCTAAAGAGGATGAGGAGAGCTTGACTCTTAAAAGAAAATGTATTACATGTAGTAATTCCCCAGAAAAAGCAAGTAAACACATAGCACTGGAAGAAGATACCGACGGGGCTGAAACCTGGCTAAACTCTAAGGACACGCGAGTGTTTGGAAAACAGCTCTGTGATGTCAGATATTTGGATGATTTGGCAAAAGGCCAGCTAATGGATGTGCTCAAGCAGGCAGAAGCCCTGGTTGTGACACTGATGTATAAGGATGGTTCCACACAGCTCAGAGCCAACCAGGTTAGTAAACAGTAGTGTCACATGCCTGTAGCATCAGCACTTGAGAGACTGCTGGAATTTGGGATCAGCCTGGGAAACACAGTGAGACCTCATTTCAAAACAAATCCTCTTTCTGATTTCTATAGGAAAGCTAGAAATAAGATTTTAAGCCTTCCCGTCCTCGCTTTGGTAAATGATTCTGACAATGTAGAGTTTCTGTCAATTCTAGGCAACTGATAAACTGTTCCACTCTACCTTCCACTGGTAAAGTATGAGGTGTCAGATTCTCTACCTGCTGGAAATTATCTGTCTTCCTATTCTAGCCACCCTTCTGGGTGCACACTGGTATTCTGTTGTACTTCTGAAGTGCGTTTGCTCCACAGTGATAACGCTGAGCATTTTTTTTTTTAATGCACTTATTGCTCTTCATGTATCTTCTTTGGTAAAATTCAAGTTTTTGCCTATTTTTAAACTAGTTTATGGATTTTTTTCTATTTTGGATATGTAAGAGTTCTTTATATGGTGTTTTATATGATTCAAGTCTCTTAGAAGATATGTGATTTGCAGTTTTCCCAATCTGTGGATTTTCATTCAGATTTCTTGAGAGTATCTTTTCAAAAGAAAAAAAAAACCCTTAAGTCTAAAGAATCTCAAAAACGTGTGCTTTTGTTACCATATTCAGAATGTTTGGGACTTGGGGAGATGGCTCAGTGGGTAAGAGCACTTGCTCTGCCAGCATGTGAAACAGAGTTCAAATCCTCAGCAGTCACAGAGAAAGCAGGGCACAACTTTGCATGTATGTAACTTCAGCATTGGGAGACAGAGATAGGGGGAGCCTGTGAGCCTGCTAGACAGCGAGCCTAGCTAAAAGACTCATCTCTCAGTTCAGCGAGAGACCCTGTCTCAAAGCAATAACATAAAGAGCAATTGAAAAAGACATTGGGCATTCTGCTCTGACTTCCACATAAACCCACACATTCATGTGCATGCAATTCTCTCTCTCTCTTGTCTTCCCTAGTTCAAGCAGATTTGCCCCAGTTTTATTCTTAAGTGTTGTGTAGTTTTAGCTCTTACATCTAAATATGTAATCCATTCTAGTTAACCTTTTTACAGGGTATGAGATAAGGGCAGAAATTCACCCTTTGCAGGCAGTTATTCAGTCATCCTAGCTCTACTTGTTGAAAATACTCTTTCTTGTTTATTTTTCTTAGTGCTTTTATTAATTGTTTTTCTTGTTACTGTGAGAAAATACCTGGCAAAAATAGCTGGGAGGAAGGATTTGTTTTGCTCAAAATATGAGAGTCTAGTACATCATGGCAGAGAAGACATGGTGGCGGGAACTTGAGATAGTTGGTCATATTGCATTCACAGGAAGCAGAGATAGATGAATGCTTGTCTTATCAGACTCTCTTCTTTTTACTGTATTCATCCCAGGACCCCAGGCATCGGATGATGTCACCCACATTCAGGGTAGGTCTTCCCTGCTCAATTAGGCTTTCTGAAAGCATCCTTATAGACACAGTAAAGAGGTATGTTTCCATGGTAGCTCTAAATCCAGTCAAGCTGACAATCAAGTTAACCATCATAACACTTTCTTTGAAAATCAGGTCGCTGTAGATCTAAGGGTTGGTTTCTGTTTCCACCTCCTTGCTTTATACCTGTTTTATTTGAGACAAAGTTTTACTATATACTCCAGGCTGGCCTTCAACTCAAACTCACGACCATCCTCTTGCTTCAGCTTTCTGAATGTTAGGAGTATAAGTATATGCTACTTTACCCCAGTTTCTAAGGTTGATTTCCATATGTTTGATTCTTTTCTTTGTGTCTGTCTTATACCAGAAACCAACCTGTCTTGGCTACTGAGGTTTGTAACAAATTTAGAAATCAGAAAGTGTGACTCCTCCATCTTCCAGTTGAGTTAATCCTTTTCAAGTTTATTTTGGCTATTAGGGTTCCTTCGTACTTCCATATAAATTTTATCATTATTTCATTATGTCATCAATTTCTGCAACCATCCAGCTAGGGGTTTGATACAAATTGTGTTGAATCTTTCTTTATGTTTTGTTTTGGTGGGGAAGCCTTTTTTTTTTTTTTTTAATCTCAAGGACAATTTAGTTTAAAAGAAAGACGCAAAGGCAAGAAAACTGAAATCTTGGCAACTGCCTAGAGGTGGATATAGAGAAGAGGAAGAAGGAGGAAGCTGTGTCATTTGAGGTAGGCTAGCATGGAGCTCATTTGCATATGGGTAAGCTTCCATATGATGGAGAGGGCCTTTAGAAAAATGGTAAGGAATCCCAAAATGATGGGGAAAGCAGGCTTAGAACAGAGACACAAAGAAAGGGAAAAGTTCCAGGTAGTGGCAGTGTACACCTTTAATCCCAGCATTCGGGAGACAGAGGCAGGCAGGTCTCTATGAGTTCTAGGCCAGTCTGTTCTACAAAGCAAGTTCCAAGTTCCAAGACGACCAGAGCTGTTACACAGAGAACCCCTGTCTCAAAAACAAAAACAAACAAACAAAAAACAGAAAGAAAGAAAAGAAAAAAAGGAGAGGCAAGGCAAAGTTATGCTTTTCTAAGTAGTTCAGAAAAGAGGACCAGCCCTCTAATTTGTATCTCTATACCTATAGTATAGACAATTGCAGCTCTCAGATCTCATCAGAGAAGTTTCTTTGAGCAGTGGATAGTGGTTAATGTAAAAACACACAACTGGTTAGAGGTCAACGAATAAGTGTCTGTGGAATTCTCAACACAGATGGTACATCTATATCATATCAAATCCCCCCAAGGCTCAGAGACCATTATGGAATAGGGGATAGAAAGATGGTTAAGAGCTACAGGTCAGAGTGGACTGGACGTGACTGGATTATAGCACTGCTGAACTATAACAGCTGTGATTGCCAGCAAAAGACCCCCACAGGATCAAGCAGCCAGCAATTCCAGTGTGGATGGGGAGGAGTTCCCACGCTTCCACCCCTAGCTGAGGAACTACTGATAGCTGGTGGCTACTGAGGGAAGGAAAGTCAATCTTCTTTAAAGACATGGTCCCTGATAGGTTGACCATACTCTAGTGGATAGTCCACACCCATGAGTATATGGGCAACACAAATAGGACTCAGTGTGTTATAAAAATAAAAAATAGGACAGGACAGAGTGGGAAATGGAAGTGGGTCCAGGGGGAGTTAGGGGAATCAGTGGGGTGAGTATGATCAAAATATAAGGTATGCATGTATGAAATTCTCAAAGAATTAGTGAAAACGTTTAAAAAGAAAAGAAAAGCAGACAGAGTTATAAAGCTGCATGTTATAAAGTTATGCAGAGTTATAAAGCTGTGGCTCTGTGTGCTAGGAGGAGGGAATTCTGGGAAAGAAAAGTACATTATCTCAATTAAAAGGATAATTATTCCTTCTATGTATTTAGCATAGCTTAAGGTGAATCTGCCTTCCTGAGAGATGGCCCCTCACCAGGTGATTGATTTACTGGCCCAATTGCATTGACCCTTTTGTTTTGGCTAGGTTGGAATGTTAGGTCTTCACTCGGGCCAGAGAAATAGCTTTCCCTCTGGGCCTCCACAGAGCCCTGATCAAGGCCACTGTACCACTCCCTTCTCTGAAAGGAAGAAGTATTTAATATCTAGACCAGGGATCAGGGCCCCCAAACACTTTGATTTCTGTTTTTGAAAGGTATCTTGTTGAGTAGAAAATATTAGTTGAGCTCTAGGTGTGATAGCGCATGCCTATAATCCCAACACTCAGGAGGCTAAGGCAGGAAGAACAGGAGTTTTAGGCCAGCCCAGGCTACATAGATGACCCTGTCTAAAAAGAAAAATCAGTTGGGGGATGGAGAGATGGCTCAGTAGACAAAGTTCTTACTGTTCAAGCATGAAGACCTGTGTGTGGATCCCCAGAACCTATATAAAGCTGGAGGCCAGGATCCCAGGGCATGGAAAGATGGGAGGCAAATACAAGAGAATCACATGAAGCTCAGGGGCTGGCGTACACAGTGGCAAACAGTGAGAGACCTTGTCTCAAACAAGGTGAAAAATGGAGACCAACACCCAAGTTTGTCTTCTAAACTCCACATGTATGCTATGGTATGTCTGTACCTGAACTTACATGTACATGCACAGATTTCTTAAATGGCATTTTTTTTTAAAGTTTCATTATAGATGTTACTCCTTTGTCTTATAGCTTGCTCTCATAAAGCAATATATCTATTTAATTTTGTAACTTTGTATTACTATGTCTTCACAGACTTTAACTTGTCCTGTTAAAGGAATTGTAGTGTTACTAAAAAACCGTTTGGACATCAGCCCTCTGATTTCCCCAGCCCGAGGTAGTGCTCTGGGAGAGGTCTCCACATCCACAGATCACTGTATCTACATACATATGGAGCACTTCCCTTCGTGGGGCCTAAAGAAAGAGGCACACAGTGTATTTGTCAGGTAAGAAATCTGTAAGACAGATCTTAAAAGGTCTTATTAATAAAAACCCCAGAGCCAGATATTGGGGTGAAAACTGAGAGATCAGAGGAATAGGACAAGCTACAGCCAACATGATCTTAGCAACTCCTCAGCCTCCAGAGAGAGCTGCTTCCTGTATACTTACACCTATATCCTTTCTGTCCCTGCCCTCACTTCCTCTTTCTGCTCAGCTCTATCACTTCCTGTCTGTCTGTACAGCCCTCCAGACCTCTATGGTTAACTAGTACTAGGAATAAAGGTGTATGCCACCACACCTGGCTCTGTTCCCAATGTGGCCTTGAACTCACAGAGATTCAGATGAATCTCTGCCTCCCGAATGCTAGGATTAAAGGTGTGTGCTATCATTGCCTGTCTTCTGTGTTTAATATAGTGCTTGGCTTTTTTCTCTGATCTCCATGCAAGCTTTATTTATTAGAGTACAAATAAAATATCACCACAGAAATCTTTGTTTATTACCTTAAATGTAAGGCTCTCCAAGTTCTCCTCCCCCAGAGTTTCCAGAATGGAAGGTCCATCCTGATGCCAAGAGAGCCTGTTCCAGTATTGTGACAACTTTGCAATGAGATGTTAGGGGAAGCTTCATCCGCCATCTGAAAACCCACTGCCACTAAAGGGTTCCAGGTGGTTTTTACTAGAGTTCCTAGTTTCCTCCTGTACAGCATAGGAGATAAGTTATCACTGCCTGGAAACACTAAGTTGTTCTCAGTATCACTAAGGATAATGCCTGTCTGAAAATGTGGCTTGAGTGCGTTTTTGTGCTACAAGCAGTTTTGCTAATATAGGCTTGGTCCTGAGGGAGGCTGTTTTGAGGTGATATCCCTTAAGAGAAGGGACTCAGTAGGTGGTGAGTGGGTCGTGGGGACTCCTCCATCTTGAATGGGTTAGTGCTGGTCTTTCAAGAGTGAATTTTCACACTAATGGACTGTTATGAGGTGAGGCCACCATGTGCCCAGCCTCTTCTATCCTTGGCTGGTTCCTTTCTGTCTCTCCATCATGCTGTGATGCTGCGAGAGGCCTCTGACTAAGCCAGTGCCATGCTGTTTGGTCTTTTGCAATTGTGTACCAAATAGACTTTATTTAATTGTGCCTAATATGATAGTGACTTGGCTTTTTAATTTTCTTTACATTTATTAAAGCTTTGTGAAGAGCTTTTCTTCATCAACTAGACTTTTTTCACCTTATCACATCTTTACTCATGTGTTATTTTATCATTTAGGCCTTTTCTGAACATCTAGATAAAACAGTACTCTAGCCCAGCACTGTGTACAATCTCTATCTTCATATTTCTCTATAATGCCTGTCACCATCATTCATAAATCTTGTTTGTTTATTGTACGTCCACTACTAAGCTTGATGAGGATAAGGATAGGATTTTTTTCCCTTCACTCTCATGACCCCACACCCAGGAGCACTGCCACAGAACAAATGAATAGTATTTATCCAGCATCATTTTGAAGCATGTTAAATTCTAGGAATGATAGTCCCTCGTGTACTATAAAGCTGGAATAATAGTTCCAATTCTATAGTAATGTATTTAGGATTCAAAATGAACTTAGATCATACTTTATGAATATATATAAAACATAAATATGTTTTAAGAAAATTTGCATATATATGGTGTATCTGTGTGCATGTGTTGGCATATGTATATACATACATGCACGTGTATATGCATTTTACTTTTATTAAGACCAGGTCTCTTGCTGAATGTGGAGCTCATCTATCCTAACTAGTCTAGCTAGCCAGCTTGCTGTGGGAATCACTGCCTCCCAAGTGCTGGAATTACAGACAGGCCACAAAACATTTACATGGGTTCTCTTCATAGTTAGCTTCAGTTGTCAACTTGACATAAACCTGGTTATCTGGGAAGAGGGAACCTTAACTGAAGAATTGCATTGTTCATATTGGACTCATACCATGTCTATGAGGCATTTTCTTAATTGCTAATTGGTATAGGAGGGGACAGTCCACTATGGATGGTGCCATCTCTGGGAGGGTATGTCTGGGCTATGTAAGAAAGGTATCTGAACAAGAGCCTGCAAACCAGCAAGCAGTCATTCTTCTAGGGTCTCCGCTTCAGTTTCTGCCTCCAGGTTCCTACCTTGACTTTCCTTGATGATGGGCTATAACTTGTAAGATTAAGTAAGCCCTTTTCTCCCAAGTTGCTTTTGGTTATGGTGTTTGATCACAGCAACAGAAAGCAAACTAAAACAGATCTGAACTTCAATCTTCATGCTTGTGTGGCAAGTGCTTTTTCCACTGAGCCATCTCCCAGCCCGTAAGAAATCCTTTTGTTCTTTGTCTTACCATGATAGACTTCATCAAGCCTAAATGTCTTCCTAGGAGAAGGCAGTGTAGCTATTAGATCTCTTTACCCTGGATCTGTCTTTTAGCATGTGTCAGGGAGGTCCCCACATCCCATTTTTCTATCATTCTTCACTTCTTCCTTCCCTTCCCTTCCCAGTCTATCTAAGCCAAAACCCAATGCTGTTGGCACTTTGACCTCCCTACCATCTTGGCCTCCTGTTCTAACAAACAAAGCCAGACCACATAACTTTTAGAACACTAATCAGTGCTGTCAATGGAGGCAGACAAGCCAAACCCAATTACACATCACAGTGTAAATGCTCACTGGGCTCCTGGTTTAAAGAGCTCTTTTAATGTATTATTGCATTTCTGCCATGAAGAGGAACTTACAGTTTGGTGGTTTAAGGCTTATCTCCTGGCAGTAGCAAGATAAAGTATCAGAACCCAACCTTAACACCTGTTAGATGTGACATCTCTGAACCCAAGTCCCTTCATCCACATACTGGATGGAGTTCCTGCCTTGTAGCACTGTGATTAAGTTTTAGTGCAGTAACCTTGTGAAATGTTAGCCTGGTATCTGCACACATCTGATAAGTGTTAACTGTTACCCCACATGCAGAAGCTCAGGAGATGATGGAAGCATGCTACAGTTCAGCACAAGTGGGCCCTTCTGTGAAAAGTGTATGGATGGGCTGCTTGCCCAGAACAGCCCTTGAGCAGGTTGCACAAGTTCTGGGAGGAGAAGAATAGACAAGAAGGAGCATATGCCATATCCAATAGTATGAGTAGAAGTAGCACAGTGAAATGGCAGAAGGAAAGACCTGGCATACTGAGATGTAGAATGATTGGAGGAGCTTGGGCCAGGTCCAGTGTGTGTACTCTGCATAAGAGCTTCAGGAGTAGAAGCTCTGCTCAGAGATAAGCCTTGAGTCCAAGCTTCACAGTATATGAACTGTATATAAGAAGTAATGCCCACTTCCCAGGATTCTTTAGTTAATTGACATGTGTGTGTTGTATAAGGATAGCTAGTTATTTAATATTACAACATTTTCCCAAGATTTGAATTACTATCTAAATTGGTGAATTTTCCCTTGTCTAGGAACATGCTGTTTTGGACACTTAGATGTAAATGCCCTGTTGTTTGTTTTAATGCCAAGGACTTTGTGAGAACAGTACTTCAATTCTTTGATGAAGATGATAGTTGGAAGCATGGTAAGCCACCATTCTCATTGTCCCTAAGATTTAGAAAGGTGGTCAGGCCACCATGTCACCTGCTCCATGGTGCCTGGTCTCACAGATGCTGTTTCTTCACCTGCCATGAGCAGGAAAAGGCACTTCCCCTGATGTGTTTGGTTTATACTTGCTTTTGTGCCAGTTTATACTCTTTTGGTGACATAAGTAGGAAAGAATGACCCATGAAGCACAGTCACAATGGGCTTTATTATTACCACCAAATGGATACAGACAGTAAAAATTAAACTACAGTAAGATAGCATCAAACAAGGCAGGGCATTTATTACCTTTAAGAGAGTAGGGAATAGCTGGGTGTCGTGGTGTATGCCTTTAACCCCAGCATTCAGTAAGCAAAGGCCAGCAGGTCTCTGAGTTCAAGGCCAGCTTGGTCTACAGAGCAAGTTCCAGGACAGCTAGGGCTACAAAGAGAAACTCTGTCTTTAAAAACCAAAAGAAAGAGAGTAGGAAAAAACTAAACATGGCAAAAGCATTCACTGTTGAGTCCTTGAGTTTTAACTGTAAAAAATTTCCAAGTTATCTGTGTTTTAAAATATTCTTAATAAAATGTTGAGAAAAATTATTATAATTTCTAACACACACAAAATTACTCATCACAGCTTGACCAAGATTCAATATACAACTGATTTTTGTCTTTGTTTTTCAAACTCTCTATTGTTCAAGCCACCGATGCCTCAGTATTTTGTAACAGATCTCAAACAACATTAAGATTAAGCTTTAATATTTCAATTGTGTGAGAATCCCACGCTCAAGGCAATGCCATCACCTCCCCCAGTGTGAGCAGTAATCTTTTTGTAATACTAGCTGTCCTGACAGTATTCCAGCTCCCACACTAGTCCTGTGATGCTTTTGTTTGTTTTTTTGTGATGGTAGAAGCTGTTGATTGTCATTCTCTAGGTTCCTTAATTGCAACCTGGCAAGATCCAAAATCCATTATACTTTTTCTGTTTTCATGTGTGTATATTTATATGCATGGAGGCACATATGTGTGGGGGTGCATGCACACATATATGCACGCATGTGGAAACCTGAAGTTGATGGTGGGAATTATCTTTAATTGGTATTTTACCTTATTCATTAAGTTATGGTGTCAGTCAAACCCAGAGTTGGCAGATGAGACTGGTCTCAGGTCTCTGAGTTCGAGGCCAGCTTGCTCTGGGAACCCCACCTCTTGCCTTCTGAGAATACAGGCATGCTGCCACACCTGTCTGACATTTACATGGGTCTGAGAATTTGAACTCTGGTTCTCAGGCTTGCAAGGCAAGCACTTTGACCACTAAGCTGTCACCCCACTCCATTTTCTTAATTTATTAACTAGTTCTAGAGAGAGGATCCCTTTATCATCTGCCTAAGTGAACTTGAACTGGACACTGCTAGATAGAAATTTGGCTCTTTCTCTTTACTTATCTTCAAAATAAAGAATTGTCCCACAGAGTAACTGTATCAAGTAGAACTTGATACAAAACACTTTTAAACTATGGTTATGATGAACATGTGGGTTGGCCTTACTGCTTACTTATGTTAAGTATTAGTAACATTTAAATAAGATATACTTATGTATGTACATTACTACAGTAACAGGCTCCTTGGGGAATGGCTGAATGCAGGGCAGAAAAT
This sequence comes from Peromyscus maniculatus bairdii, assembly GCF_049852395.1. Lineage (NCBI taxonomy): Eukaryota > Metazoa > Chordata > Mammalia > Rodentia > Cricetidae > Peromyscus > Peromyscus maniculatus. The sequence goes on from NC_134861.1 coordinate 4,919,059, forward strand.
GCCCAGGGTTGTGTATATTGCAGCTCAAAGTTCCTCAAGTCAAGAGAGGTCAACTTTATAAACCATCAAAAATATGTGTGCCAGAACAAAACATACCTATTAGGTTGAAATAAATAGTGAAGAGCAGAGAAGGCAAATCTGTATGGCCACTATGGAGAATACTATGGACAGACCTAAAAAACTAAAAATAGTAATTTGTCCTGGCAGGCTTCTGTTTGTCAGTTACAAACATTTACAAGGATCAGCATCCAGAACATTTGGTACTGTCCAATTTCCCAAGGTCCTTTCAAAAGATCTTTCTGTAGAACTCTTATCTTTGGAACATCAGAAATCAGTCAGTGTTACCAGACAGTGTCATGTGAAGTCAAACATTGCTGTCCTGGGGGCACAAGCATCCAAAATGAAAGTTCCAAATATGCCTACACGAGTTGTCTTGGCCATAATATGGAGAAGTCTTGACTCTGGCTGCTGTGGTAAATATAAATCTCTCTGACTAGTATAATAACTTAAGGATGCCAGGAAATCTGACATTTAATGTGATGTGATCCAAGATTATAGTTCTATTTAAAGGTCAGTGCCTTTTTGTTTTTAGTTGTCTTATGGAACTATCTTATGTCAGGGAATACTGTACTGCCTGGCCTACACTGCCTGCTTACTCTGACACAGTGACAGGATACTGTGAGTTCAGGTAGCTCCTACCCTATTCCTTGACTCAGGAGGCATGATTCTGAGACCATAGTGAAGCATTATGAGTGGTCTGGGAGACAAGAGACAGGGGAGAAAGTGGAAGAGAAGCTTTATCACCTATAATGGCTGAAAAGCCCAAATTGGGAGAGAACAGTTGCAGGGAGAGTAAAACAGGGACCTGAAACCAGGTTTCTGACTTCATTGAGATTCATGTTCCAAGTGAGCTTGGACTCCCTATTCTTTCTCAACTATTTGGATTCTATTTCCCATATCAACCAGCCATGTAGGACCTGGGTGTATTGAGCCACCTTCCCACAAGGTAGATATTCTTGAAGAGGACTGGAGAGACAGAGCAGTAGATAAAGTGCTTACTGTGTGAGTGTGAGGACTGAAGTTCTGACCCAGAGTCCCCATGTAAATGTTGAATAGGTGTGATGGTATGTCTACCATTCTAGTACACTCAGAGGATGGAGACGGGATCTCTACAACAAGCTGGTTAGCTAGAGAGCCATATTGAGGAACTATGGGTTCGACTGAGATACCTTGTCTCAATGAATAAGATGGAGAATGCCTGGGGAAGACTCCTGAAATCAGCCACAGGATCTACATGCATGCACTTGCACACACACACACACACACACACACACACACACACACACACACACACACACATCATATGCACACACATGCACAGGCACATACAGATCACACATGCAGATACACACAAAAAAGAAAAAAGAAATTCTTTTTTTTTTCTTGTGTTCACAAAGTCTTGTTTGCTGTGGTAAGATAGACCTGACAGGCCACTAGCTCAGAAATTTGACAATGACTGGAAAAATCACTTAAATCAAGACTTTATGACAATAACCAAGTGATTATTTAGAACATGTGTGATAATAACACATTTTATATATGCAGTTAAGTGTGACTATTTTTGTCATGCACAAAACTTGCCATGCTAACTTACTATATTTTTTTTAATTCTTGAGAAATAATAGTCATTTAGGGGTACTTAGTTCTGTAATTTGAGAGGGTAGCAAAAATTATTAGTCATTGGAAAATTAATCTTTGGGGGGGGTTGTTTCTTTTTATTTGATTTCTTTATATAATATATTTTGATTATGTTTCCTTTTCCTAACTCCTCCCAGATCTTTCGTCACCTCTTCTTTCAAAAAAATCTCACAAAACCACAGAAATGAAAATCAAATCAAATAAACAAAAACCTATCAGATAAAAAATTGCAGGGTCTGGAGAGATGGCTCAGAGGTTAAGAATATTGGCTGCTCTTCCAGAGGACCCAGGTTCAATTCACAGCATCTGCATGGCTGCTTACAGCTGTCTGAAACTCTAGTTCCAGAAGATACAACACCCTCACACAGACATACATGCAGGCAAGACACCATTGCATACGAAATAAAAAAAAAAAAAACAAGTTAAAAAAAAACCCCACTCTTAAAAAAAATTGCAAAACAAATTGAAACAAAAATTTCACAAAAAAACCTATAGAGTTTGTTTTTTATTGGCCTACTACTCCTATCCGTGAGGCTTGCCCTAGAATGTGGTTGATATACCCAGTGACACTCCATTGTAGAAAACTGATTCACTCTTTGCCAGCAGATATCAGTTGCAGATAGATTCTTGGTTAGGATGGGGCCCTGTGTCCACTTCCCCCTCTCAGTGGTAGGATACTGTCTGTATTGAACCTGTGCAGGCCCTATGCATACTGCCACAGTCTCTGAATTCATTTGTGCATAAGTCCAGTTGTATCTATAACACAGTTTCCTTAGAATCATTCCTCACCTCTGGTTATGATAGTCTTTCTGCTTCCTCTTACATATAGATTCTTGAGCCCTGAGGGGAGGGGCTTGATGAAGATGTCCCATTTAGGATTGAGTGCTCCAAAATCTCTCACTCTTTGCACATTTTTTAATTGTGGGTCTCTCTGCTAATTCTTATCTATTGCATGAAGATGCTTCTTTGATTAGTGTTTAGTGAGACAGTGATCTATGGTTATACCAGTACTAGGAGTCATTTTATTGCCAAGTTCCTTTAGCAGAATAATAAGTCCCAGCAGGCCAATGTTCTATCTAGTTTCAGGTTGTTAGCACTTTAGTAGTGTCAGGTATGGATTCCATTTCATGGACTGGGCTTTAATCCAATCAAAAAGTGGTTGGTTACTGTCATAACTTTTGTGCCACTATTGTACCAGAATAGCTTATAGGCAGGTTGTTGGGCGGTAGTGGTACATGCCTTTAATTCCAGCACTTGGGAAGCAGAGGCAGGCAAGTCTCTGTGAGTTCAAGGCCAGCCTGGTCTACAGAGTGAGTTTCAGGACAGTTAAGACTACACAGAGAAACTGTCTCAAAAACAAACAAACCAAACCAAAACAGAAAACCTTATAGGCATGTCACTGTTGTAGGTAACAGTGTTTGTAGTTGGGTGATATTGATGATTGCCTTTATCCTTTGGTAGAGTACAGAATACCTTCCAGTACCATGAATACAGTAGAGGTTAAGCTTCTAGTTTGCCACCAACTCGACTTCTCCATATTCAGTAACATAAATAAATGTTGTCTTCAACAACAGGGCCTTACCATCTCATTGTGGAAAGCAATCAACAGCCTTGGCAATAGCCTATGATGTTTGGAGAGTTCCATGGGACCGCTTTGACCAACAACTCAAAAATATGTTACCCATTCCTAGCATAGGAGATTTTACTTGGTGACATAAGAAATCTATCTGGGCTGGGCAATGGTGGTGCATGCCTTTAACTCCAGTACTTGGGAAGCTAGGAAGGATGGATTTCTGTGAGTTCAAGGCCGGCCTGGCCTACAAAGCGAATTCCAGGGCAGCTAGGGCTGTTACACAGAGAAACTCAGTCTGGAAAAAAAATCTAATTGGAACATTGTCTACCCTATTATGATGATTCTGTTTAGATTCTTTTCTTGTATGTAATATTAGAAAGCTTCTATAGTAGTAGGTTTCCCTGCGGCTTTTCAAAGGCCCTTAGTGTTACTTGTCTCTCTCATATTTCCTCCTTTACCCTGATCTTCCATTCTCCTTCCTATTTAATCCTTCTATTCTAGGTCCCCTCTGTCTCCCCATAACATTGTATTCTATTTTCCCTTACTTGGAAGATCATCTCCATCCCCCTGGTCCCTTATTAGATACCTAACTTCTGTGTTTATTTAAATTTTAGCATACATATCAAAGGCTTAAAAGCTTAATATCTACATATAAGAGAAAACATGTAATAGTTGTCTATTTTGGGTCTAGGTTACCTCACTCAGGATTTTTTTCCCTCTAGCTCCATCCATTTACCTGCAGAAAAAAAATTCATTTTTTCTTAACAGCTGAATAATATTCCATTGTGTAAATATACCACATTTTCATTATCTATCTATCAATTAATGGACATTTTCGGGCAATTATGAATAGAGCAGCAATGAACATGATTAATCACATATTTCTGTAGTAAAATGTGAGTCCTTTGGGTATATGCCCAAGAGTGATATAGCTGGATCTTGAGGTAGATCTATTCCCAGCTTCCTGAAAAAACTTCACACTTATTTCCACAGTGACTGCACCAATTTGTATTCCCACAGCAATGGTTAAGTGTTCTCCTTTGCTGTCATCCTTGTCAGCTGTGCTCTGGTTTGTTTTATGTTGGACATTCTGACTGGGATAAGATGAAATCTCAAAGTGGTTTTAATTTTCATTTCCCTAATGGCTAAGGATGTTGAACATTTCTTTGTTTCTCAGTCATTTGTGTTTCATATTTGGAAAGCAACAATTGTTTGTGATTTGAGGGAATACTAAGTGACCTTTTCCTCCACAGTTGCAGGTTTTGTAGGACTAGACCCCAGAGTTGCTGCATGGCTCATAGATCCTAGTGACACTGCACCTTCATTTGAAGATTTAGTGGCAAAACACCTAGAAAAGCCCATCATAGTCCAACCAAGCAGTGCATTTGGTGATACTTCAAGAAATGTTGTGGTAAGATGTTTAAGATGATGTTCCATCTACCTTAATACAACCCTGACTGTTTCTACTTCATAGATAATCTAATAGTAACAAGAATATTGCTAGCACCCGTTTTCATTTCATTTGTCCCATCCACATCCTTTTGGCTGAAGTGTTTCTGATAGAGGTCAGTGAATAAAGTCAGAAGAAGATATCCTGGGAAGTCTCATTTACAGTCTAATTTTTCTATGAATTCTCCAGTGTCAGTAGCACCTCCTCTGTGCGCAGAGAACTGTCCTTTTGTAACTCTTTAGCACCAGTGACATGTTCTTGTTGATTGACTTCCTATGACAGCCACCTCAGTCTACGTAGAGAGGATGAGGTGAGTTTTTCCAAGCCCTCTTATGCTGGGGCTGCCCCTGGTCTTCAGGAGCTACCTATCCTAAAGGAGAGATGTAGGGGAGCAGTGTGGTCATGGCCAGAACCCTCCACTCAGCCACATGGTGGAACACTGCAGGTGAGCATTCAGATGGCCAAAGGCATAGCAGATGTGAGAGTCTACACACTCTGCCCTTCATCTTCTTAACTACCATGTGTAGAGTATCTGTGTCCCATAGAAATAGACTGTAAATACCAGAAATATTGTATCCTTGAATTTAAAAAGAGGTATACCAGAAGGTCATGAAATAGATTGCAGAATCAGAGAAGATACAGTTCTTGAAAAAATGGGAATCTGGTTCTGGCAGCCTGGGGACAGTGGCAATATAGGAGCCAAGATTCAGTTTTAGAACTTGTATTCATTCCTCTTCCCTTTTTAGTTCTACTCTACCAGGCAAAGATTCTCCAAACAGAAGCTGATATGACTACAAGAAATTGTCCACTTGTCTCAGTTCACAGATGGTTATACTATATGTGCAATGCTACTGTTCACTCATCTTGTCCAGGGTGTAATTGATGCCATGGATCATTTGGGATTTATGACTAAGTCTAGTTTCTTCTTACCATTCCCACGTATGATTCAGGGGTAAGATGACTGCATGGAATGAAAATCAGCTATAGAGAGTGTGTTCCTCTAATGCAGGCTGGCCCAGATGCTTAATGATGCTGTTGAGCCAGCTCCGAATATCCTGTTCTCTGTTCCTCAGGCCCCTTGTCCTTGCCTCATGAGGATAAGAGGCAGCTTCAAGTGCAATTCCAATCATGGTTATTGGCAAGATGTGGCCATGTAGAGCATTGCAGTGCATGAGAGTTAAAAGATTGAAGTTAGGCCTTTAGTCTATGGGATCTGCTTCTGTACCACTCTGAAGAGGTGATTTGAGTTGCTCAGAATGGAAGGGAGCTCAGATAGAAGGAATGGCATGGGGACAGCAAGGCCTCCTAGAAAATTAGCTTCTAAGAGGAGACAGCAGGACAGTTTGGGAAAGAGAAAGGAGACTTTGGGATCCAGGTTCCTAGGGCTCTCAGGGGGCTGTGTCATTCCTGGGAACAGGCCTGTCTTAGAATGGTTCAAAGTGGAAGCTTGTGTGTAGATGTAACCAACCATCTTATTAAATAAGAAACACAGAACCAATGCAAAGAAGAAAGTCAAGAGATCAGAGCTAAGAGCCTTACCCGCCTACTGCAGCTAGTCAAGAGACCTCTCCGAAAAGGGACCTACTTCCTGTGTGTTTGTCTTTATATAGTCTTTCTGTTCTGCCTTATCATTGGTTGTAATCTAAACACATGACTGCCTCGTCACTGCCTGTCTGTACAGCCCTTCAGGTCTTCTATGGTATTGAGATTAAAGGTGTGTGTCTCCAATGCTGGCTGTATCCTTGATCACACAGAGATCTACCTAGCTCTTCTACCAAGTGCTGGGATTAAAGGCGTGCACCAAGAACGCCCAGCTCTGCTATGGCTTGTTATTAGCTCTGACCCCCAAGCAACTTTATTTATTAACATACAAATAAAATCACATTTCAGTACAAATAAAATACCACCATACTTGTGATCACTTTGGAGTTGAAAAAGCTGCAGAAATCCATGTGGCATTATTCTAGGTGGTGGCATAGATGTGGTCCTCTGCCTCATATCTCCTGAATTGTTCATGGGAGAGCCTGTTGTGCCTACATCATGAACCCCCCAGAGATTACCAGGAGTCTGAGTTAGTATTCAAAAGCAAAGAGACTTTATTGCCAGCTCAAGTTTGGGCTCTCTGCCCATTCTGACACAGCATTGGATTAGGGAGAGCATTGAGCTTAGTTATTGCAGGGTTTTTAAGGAGTAAAGGATGGGAGTAGGGGAATTACAGATTCAAATGGGAGTTGAACTCCTGATTGGGCAGAAGTGAGGTAACAGAAGTCTTGTCAAACAGGGATTGATACTAGCATTGCTGCACCAACGTTGTTAGGCTTCTTTAAGCCAAGATCAGGAAATGACTGAAGAAGCATGCTAGCATATATCTAACTAGCAGTCACATACTTTGAGTTTCCTCTAATGTGAGGATTTAGCAGAGATAAATCTGAGCAGTCCAGAGTTTGGGGTTCTTTGGCAGAGTGGGATGTTGAGTAGAAGGTCATGAAGATCCCTGTTAGGAAGGACACAGACTGTTGAGGGGCTGCCTCTTATCCCCCTTACCCCCTCTGTCCCTTGAACTTGTTTGTGGCTTTTCAGTTTACCTGTCCTAGGGTGTTAATGGATAGGTTAGTGTGGAATGTAGCACCCACCAAGTGTTCGCTGTGTGACAGAGCAGAGAGGAGAGGCTGTGGGATCTGAGAATCCTTGTTCTGGATCTGTCAATCATTTAATCATTGCAACCGTCATTGAGAGCTCTGTTTTTCTATCTGCACAATGAAGACAGAAAATGCTGTGCTGAGGAAGTGTCTCCTTGTGGACAGCCTAAATTGCACAATGGAGGTACTTTTCTCTTAGGGACCTTGTCAGGAGCATCTTACCATGTCACTAGAAACACTTTTGTAAGTTCAGTTCCCAGACTATGATGAGAATTTCTGCCAAGTTCATCCGAATTTTAATGTATTTATTTTAAAGAGTCAGGATGTGTGTGTGAACCTGAGGATACTCTACGACCTCACGATGGATCTCTGTTCCAAGTTGAAGGCAAGGCATTTTTATACTGTAATTTCTTGCTATAAAAGGCCTGTATTTTCATTTGTACCCATACTCACACTCACACTTAGTGTTTTGAATATGAAGTGAGATATTTTCCTAAAGCCAAATTAATCTATGCCTCACTCAGAAAAGGAAAGACTAAAAAGATAATTCCTACGGTTTTAAAACGTGTTCTGTATATTGAAAACAATAGTTGCAAAGCCTCACAATTAACTAGAGTGTTTCTGATACCAAGGGTTTGCTTTGGTTAGCAACCAAATGACCCAACTTGTTTTAGTTAGATTTTTAATTGGAAGCTATAGCCAATGGAAGAACAACTGAGAAGAATTGAAGGAAAAGAGACTATGTCCTGAGGCAAAGGGGAAGGAAACTTGTTTGAATGTTGATGCATCTTTTAATAAAAACCCTGGGGCCAGATATTGGGGTGAAAGTTGAAAGGTCAGAGAAGCAGAGCAAGCCACAGCCACCACCTCTTACCTCACCAACTCCTCAGCATGAAAAAGTCTCAGTCGATAGGCCTCTAGCCAAATGAGCTTCCTCAGCGGAAAAGGCTTTAGCTGAAAAAGCCTCTAGCTAAAAGGGATGCTTCTGCTGATAAGCTTTTAGTACCTGTCTCTTCAGCCTTATATACCTTTCTTTGCCAAGCCATCACTTCCTGGGATTAAAGGTGTGTGTGCTGCCCAGTACAGGGATTAAAGGTGTATGCTACCACTGCCTGGCTCTGTTTTCTCTCCTAGACTGAGTCAATCTCATGTAGTCCAGGGTGGCTTTAAACTCAGAGATCCAGACAGATCTCTGCCTCCTGAGTGCTAGAATTAAAGGTATATGCCACCACTGCCTGGCCTCTATGTTTAATGTAGTGGCTTGTTCTGTTCTCTGATCTTCAGGTAAATTTTATTAGGGTACACAATATATCACCACAGAGACTGGCAAGATGAAATGCTTCCAAGGACAGGCTATAGCTGGAGACTTTTCCATTCCTGGGCTCTAATACAAGTTGCTTCTCTTTTCTCCTGCCCTGGGACATATGCCCAAACGGGAAAACTGTCTGAAGGTTGAGGAGGAGCCCAGGTGATGTGTCCTAGAGAGGATCAGTCTACCTTAGGGTGCAGGGACAGCACTGCACTCTTAGATAACAGCAGAAAAGAATGAATATAAGAAAGACTCCAATAAGCATCATAGAAAATCAGATGTGATGGACATGGCCTGTATCCCAGCACTTAGGAAGTGGAGGCAGTTACAAGTTCAAGGGCAGCCTTATCTACATAGAGAGTTTAAGTCCAGACTGGACTACATGATACCCTGTGTATAAATAGGGGTCTATAAATAAATAAATAAATAACATTGAAGGTGATATGAATAAAAGAGGAAGGATTTCATGCTCTTAAAACAGGTGGCCTAATATAAAGATTCCAACACTCCTGCTTAGTCTGCAGAGCCAATGCAAGATTGATGAAGAATAGGTAAAGTGATTGGAGTTCAGTGAACCATTCTGTAGTTAAAATGGAAGAGTAAAATCATGCAAATACTCCTCCTCAAAGTAAGAAAGCAAAAGTCTTGTGAAATTTCAGAATATCTCTACCAGATATTCACATAGTAGTAAAATATTCTATGTAAAAGAAATAAGAATTTTATTAAAAAGAATGAAGAGGCTGGAGAGGTGGCTTGGCAGTTAAGAGTACTTGCTGCTCTTCCAGAGGGCTCGGGTTCAATTCCCAGCACCCACACGGTGGCTCACAACTGTCTGTAACTCCAATTCTATGGAATCCAACATTCTTACACAGACCTACTTGCAGGCAAAACACCAATGCACATAAAATAAAAATAAATAAATTTTAAAAAAGTATGAAGCTAGTAGGAGGAACCACTTCAGACAGGGGTCACTTTAATCCTTACACAACAAAATCAAGTAGCTTTTCAACAAAATGCAGATAATAATTCAAAGCCATATTGATATTATTTCTTCCATGAAACAGGCTTATGGCTTATGGCAACTATTTTGTACTTTGGAACTTCCTTTGATACCAATTTTGGCAGGTGAGTTACCATAAAAACAAAGTATAGATATCTTTCTGGAGAACCTTCACATTGTTTATGAATGAATCCTCTATAGTCTATAATAGAGTGGGTACTGTATTTCATCCAAAGAGGTTGCTATCACATTATTTTCTCTTTTGCAACAAGAGGATATGGGTGGGCTACATCACCTCCTGGCCTAGAAGGACTTGAAGGCCTGGCATCTAGCCATGGAAACTCCCTCCTTTTCTGTCTAGCCAGAAGGAGGTCTCATTGACATTTACCCACATGTGTTATCTCAACTTCAGGCTAATCCTCCAGTTCTCTGCTCCTGCTCTTCTCTCCTAGCGCTTGAGACCCTCCCTTTAAGCACCCTCCAGGGATATTGCCCATCTTTGCCTCTGACTAGGTCCTGCTTCAGGGCCCGAAATGACTCTCCACCCATAGTATGCAAAGGGCCAGGCTGGACCCAGTACAATCCCACATCCTTTCCACCTCAGGACTAAACCCAGGACCTGGCTTGTGCTGGGCAAGTGCTCTGTCACTAGACTGTATTCCCTAGCAGGCCAGTTCTTTCAATGCTTCTGTTTCCTAACAACACAGAGATTGGCTTGCAATGGGGCCTGAGTAAATGAACATTACTATCATTATGTCATTAGAGAGTGGGGCTACTCAGTCTACTAAAAAGGATTGATTAATGCAATGAAAATATGATCTGCTTTTGATTTTGACTCACAGTGATGGAAAACCATAAGATTCCAGTTGACAAAGAAGAAATGGAAAGGACTTCGGCACTCCTTGGGGTAAGCTATTATTTCAGAATCTGTAATTGTCATTGCTCTCCTTAGATTCTGATTTTCTTCCCTTCCCTATTGGCCCTAGAGTATTGTTAATATTGTTCATCCTTTTCCTGGACTCCTTGAGGGGAAGACCATGTGTTGAAGGGTTTGCAGCCCATTGACATCTATTGCACTGTAGTAGTTTGAATAAGAATGACCCCAATAGGCTTACATATTTGAAGCTTAGTTACCAGGAAATGGCACTATTGGAAAGGATTAGAAGGATTAGGAGTGTGGCCTTGTTAGAGGAAGTGTGTCACTAGGGGTCGGCTTTGAAGTTTCAAAAGCCCAAGCCAAGCCCAGTGTCTCTCTTAGCCTATGGATCAGGATGTAGAACTCTCAGCTACTTCTCCAGCACCATGTCTGCCTGTGTGCCACCATGATCCTCACCATGATAATAATGGTCTAACCTCTGAAACTGTAAGCAAGCCCCCAATTAAATGCTTTCTTATATAAGATTTGCTGGAGAAATGGCTCAGAGGTTAAGAGCACTGACTGCTCTTCCAGAGGTCCTGAGTTCAATCCCCAGCAACCACATGGTGGCTCACAACCATCTGTAATGAAATCTGGTGCCCTCTGCTGGCCTGCAAGGACATATGCAGGCAGAATACTATATACATAATAAATAAATAAATATTAAAAAAAATATTTACCTTGCTCATGGTGTCTCTTCACAGCAATATAACAGTGACTAAGACAGAAGTTAGTGCCAGGGACTTGGGTATTGTGTGACAGGCTGACCATGCTGTTTGTTTGGAGGAATATGGAAGACTTTGGACTAGAAAAGTGGTTGAACACTTTAAGTAGGGTTTACTGGGCCCTTCTAGTAGGAGCATGGGATATAGTAGTGGTGAGAGCGATGCAAATTTTAACAGCTGAGCTCCAGGTTTCAGAGGGGAAGAATATTAGCAAGTGGCCTAGAAATCATTCTTGTGATATTTTGGTAAAGAATGTGGCTTCTTTTTGCTCTTGCCCTAAAAATCTGCCTGAGGCTAAATTGAAGTGTTTTAGGTTATTGGCATTGGCAGAAAAGAATTCAAGACAACCTAGTATTGACTCTGTATCATGTGGTTATTAGTAATCACTTTTTCACTTTTTTTTTTTTTTTTTTTTTTTTTTTTTTTTTTGGTTTTTTGGGACAGGGTTTCTCTGTGCAAAAGTCCTGGAACTCACTTTGTAGACAAAGCTGGCCTTGAACTCACAGAGATCCGCCTACCCCTGCCTCCCAAGTACTGGGATTAAAGACATGCACCACCACCACCTGGCTAGTAATCACTCTTACATATAATGAAAAGGAGCAAACTAGACAAAGAGAAATATAAAATATACAATGTGAGGAGAAAAAGAATACCATGAAAGGTGATGTTGAAACCAATTCCTGTGTCCAAGGAGTTAAAAAAGCTTAAGAAAAGCCTATTGCTAAATGAAATAAGGAAATGGTGACCTCAGGGCAAGACCCCATACAGCTAAACTTCCAATTTATAAACAGAAATTAAAGAAAAGCTTAAGCTGTAAAGGAAACCATCAATATCAGAAAGCTGATGCAAATGTAATTGAGCAAGGGAGCAAAGTTCCAGCCCCAGCAAGCAGCAGAACTTGGCAACTTTAGCAACAACCATGTGTTTCTGGCTTTAGAATCAAGGATACAAGAAGGGGTTGTGGAATCTCTATCCATAGCTAAGGAAAGCCATTGAGGCCAGACATGTTCCAGGGGTGTGCCTTCATATAGGCCATTTCTTGAAGCTGTGAAGGTGAAGCCTGGATTGTGTTAGAAGACCACAAGATGTTGGAGATGCCAGAGTCATGGGATACTAGCCAAACTGAGTTGCAGAGTGGGTGTGGAACCAGCCCAAGAGAGAGAAGTATGTTGTAGTCAACAAAGCTAAAAGGAATTGTAGATCTGAAGAGCACTTTGATGTCAGACATGGAGATGCAGAGTTTGGAGTTTGTCCTGCTGGCTTTCAGTCTTGCTCTGGTCCAGTATTTCCTCACTCTGCTCCTTTTCTTCCCTCTTGGAATGCTATGTATATTTTGTGCCATTGTATATTGGTAGTAAAAGGGAAAAATCTGTAGCCGTCTTGAGAGACACTTCTCCCTCCCCTCCTCCAAAGGTATTTGCTGACCAGCAGTTTTAGAAGTGACCACAAGTTAAACTTATAAGGCTGGGACAATAAATCTATGTGTTCTGGACTTGGTAAAACAAGATATGGAGAGTAATGGGCTCAACTGACCAGAAACTGAACTTATAAGAGAGTAGGACTGGAACAATGAATCTGAATGTATATATCCTGGATTCAACAAAAGTAGGACACAGGGAGTAAAAAAAATTGTCTCTATAGATACCCTGAATTCTGTTAGCCATCAGTAACCTTATGTTCATAGTTCAGCCAGTAACTTCAAAGAACTGCCTCACCCCTAGCCCCCTTGTCCAATCCCAAGCTGCATGTAAACCTTTCCTATATAAACCCCTTCGAGTGAGTGCTGGGGCATTCTCCTCCACCTACTTTGTTGGATGTTGGACAAGGACCAAGCCTGCTTGTTTTGTTATTAAAAACCTCTGTGTGCTTGCATCGGATATTGGCTCTGTGGCAGTCTTGCTTGGGGGTCTTGCAACCTGGGCACAACAGTAGTATGTTTTTTTTTTATTTTGATTTTACAAGGGGTTACAGTTAAGAAATTTCCATGAGCCAGGAGGTAGTGATGCACGCCTTTAATCCCAGCATTAAAAAGGCAGAGCCAGGTGGATCTCTGTGAGTTTGAGGCCAGCCTGGTCTACAGAGGGAGTTCCAGGGCATGCTCCAAAGCTACACAGAGAAACCCTGTCTGGAGGTGTGGGGGAGAGAAAGAAAGAAATTTCCATGCACCTCAGAAACTTTGAATTTTGGACTTTTAAACAGTGTTGAGATTATGATAGACTATGGGGACTTTTGATGTTGGACTGAATGCATTTTTGCATTATGATATGGCTATAAGCCTATGGGAGCCATGGAGGGGAATGTAGTGGTTTGAATAAAAGTCCTCCCAATAGAGGCATATATTTAAATGCTTAGTCACAGGGAGTGGAACTATTTTAAAGGATTAGAAGGATTAGAAGTTATGGCCTTGTTGGAGGAAGTATGTCACTGGAGGTGGGCTTTGAGATTTCAGAAGCCCATGCCAAGCTCAGTGTCTCATGGCTTGGCTTGTGGTTCAAGAGTAGAACTCTCAGCCAAGTGATGATGGCACAGCCTTTAGTCCCAGCAGTTAGGAGGCAGAGAGGCAGACAAATCTCTGAGTTCCAGGCCAGCCTGATCTACAGAGTAATTCAGGACAGCCAGGGCTACACAGAGAAAACCTGTAAAACAAAACAAAACAAACAAAAAAAAAAAAGGCCACATTGAATGCTTTCTTTTGTAAGAGATGCCTTGGCCATGCTCTTCACAGCAACAGAACAGTGACTAAGACATGCACTCATGTAGCAGGGGACAAGCAGCATTGCACCGTGTGTGTGTGTGTGTGTGTGTGTGTGTGTGTGTGTGTGTGTGTGTGTGTGTGTGTGTGTATTGGGGTCTTCAGTGGGCCATTGTTGTGGGATATTTTGATTGCACTATGACACTCCAAACTGTCAATAAAGTTTACCTTGAATCAGGGGATGGAGCCAGCAACTAGCTGACCAGAATTAGCCATAGAGAAGCCAGCAATTTGGATAGAGAAGACACACAGGAAGGAAAGGGTAGGGACTAGAGTTTGAGCTTCCCTTTTGGTTCTGAGATGAGGAAAGAGACATGTCTCTTGCAATGTCTCTGGTCAAAAAGGATGGTCAACTGGTTGTTTCTCAACTTCTCTGATCTAGCAGGTTTTCAGCCCCACATCTGACTTCCAAGTCTTTGTTAGTAAATAGAATGATAGAGACTTAATTTAAACCTTCATAAACCAGGCCATGGGACTGGAAGCCCTGCAAGGCTGTGGCTTGAGTAACCCACAGGGCACTGACTGTGGAGCCACGAGACTGCAGATGATTATTAAAATATCAGTAGATTCAGGTGCAGCCTCTAAGAAACAGAAGAACTACATTTGGTGCTCCAGCATGTAGCATGACCACACAGATGGAGAAGTCATGTCAGCCAGCACCACCGCAGTCACTGCCTGAGCCTCTCCAAGAGTCACTCACAGGACTCCAGAAAGTGGGCTTGTGCTTGGAAATCACAGGAGGGCCTCGAGCCCTCTGCTTATGGTGCTGTTGCTGAGGACAAACTGAGAAATCAGCAGACTTGGTAAGACACTTGGGAAGTCCTTGAGGAGAGAGTTAAATAATATTTTAAAAAATCTTTCCCATTTTAAGACTTGGGAATATCACAATGCAGGGAGTTAGGACTGTATAGTGCTACTATGGATGATTTGCATATGGAAAAAATAAATGAGGGGATAAACCACTTAGCTGGGATTGACAATGCCAATTGTAATTACTATCAGTTTGGTAATTCATATTTTATCCTTAAAAAAGTGGTTTAATAACTGTGCCAAAGATGAAAATATGACTGATTAAAATATAAGCCTTAGAAAGACTTACTATTGATAAGATACAAGCCTTAGAAGGACTTCATATTAATAAGAAACAAGCCTTAGAAAAACTTAGTGCTATAAGGTACGAGCCTTAGAAAGACTACCAATGAAAATAAGAAAAATACTTAGACACAGTCAGAGGAATTTAGAGCAGAACCTATTGCACTGTTGCATTATGAAACTGAAGAGGAACGGCCCAAGGTTATTAGAAAACCAACCTAATGTATCCATTTACCATATAAGAATGACCACTAGATGATAGGTACCCACAAGGCTATGCAGAAGTTAACTGGGACCCTGTGAAATGTTAGATTTGAAGAGATTTAAGGAAGCAGTCATTTCATATGGTATGCATTCACCCTTTGTGAAGCAGATGTTAAATTTATGAGCAACTCAGAACCCACTAAACTGGAAAGATTTAGCTACAGCAATATTGGAAGCTGGTCCTCAATTACAATGGAAAACATAGAGGAGAGAGGGAGCTAGTATTATAGAACAACAAAGTAGGGCTAGAAGTATTGAAATTTCCCAAGACCAGCTTCTCCATTGTTGTCAGTATGCTGATTTGCAAAGACAGTTTACATTTGATGATCACACTTTGGTTCTATGACATATAGCAGCTTTGGATGCTTGGTACAGGTTTGAAGAATCAGGAAAGAGGACTGAGTCATTTACTAAAATTATATGAGGCCCAAAAGAAGTCTTCATTGTTTTTTTTTTAAACAAAGATTGACTTCAGATATAAATAGAATGATATCAGATCCAGAAGTTAGACAAATATTAATTGAATCTTTGACTTTTGAAAATGCTAATTCACAATGCAAAAGTGTTATTAGGCCCTTAAAGGGAAGATCAGCACATATAAATGAATGGACCCAAAATATAGCTGATATTGGATCTCACACTTATGATGACACTTGGATAGGAGAAGTGATTTTTAAAATTTTCAAGAAAAATCAAAATGTCAGATGTTTTAATTGTAGTAAACAAGGTCATTTGAAAAGGTATTTGTAACACAAATGTTAAGTGATCTTTTAATAAAAAACCCAGAACCTGATATTGGGGTAAATGCTGAAAGATCAGAGAGACGGAGGTACAAGTCACAACCACCTGTTACCTCTAGTATTCCTCAGCCTGAAAAAGCTTTAGTTCCTATCTCCTCATGCTTTATATACCTTTCTCCACCCAGCCATATTACTTCCTTCATAGTGCTGAGATTAAAGGCATGTGATTCCCAAGTGCTGGGATTAAAGGCATGTGACTCCCAAGTATTAGGATTAAAGGTGTGTGCCACCACTGCCTGGCTCTGTTTCTCTCCTAGAGTGAGTCAATCTCATGTAGTCCAGGGTGGCTTTGAACTCACAGAGATCCAGATGGATCTCTGCATCCTGAGTGCTAGGATTAAAGGTGTGTGCCACCACTGCCTGGCATCTATGTTTAATCTAGTGTCTTGTTCTGTTTTCTGATCTTCAGGCAAATTTTATTAGGGTACACAATATATCACCATAGGTATTGTAGGTAAGGTGTTCCTAGAACAATGTTTTTTTCTAGAGATAATCCAAACAGAAGGCACCAGCCTTCTGGAGTATGCAGAAGGTATGGCAAAGACCAGCATTGGACTAATGAATGTAGATCAACAAGGGACAGGCAAGGTAACCTTTTGCCATCAGTTTTGAGGGGCCTCCCACAGGCTCCAATATCAAATTTGGTTCAATCATTCCCTGTTAGTATCAGAGAAACTCATTCCCAGAACAATTAAAAAACTGATTACCTGTTGTTAAAAACCACACTGCTTTGGATGTAAACAAAGACAGAACAGCTTCAATAGATATAACAAAAATTTCAGGAGAAACCAAGAGACAAGTATTTTGGCAAATGATCATTGACCAAAGCTAATATATACAAATAAATGGCATTGAAATTGAGGGTTTGGTAGACACAGGTGCAGAATTAACAACAATTTCACCAAAATCTTGGCATCCAGATTGGCCTCTTCAGGAAGTAAATGTTCTCTTAGGGACTAGAACTTTATCTCAGATAAAATGAAGTGTAAGATGGGTCGAATGTATAGGGTCAGAAGGACAGATAGGAAAATTGAAACCATAGGTGGCTGACATAGCAATCTCCTTTATGGAGATGTGATTTGTTGCAGCAATGGAAAACACAGATTAACATTCCTCCAATCTCAGAAATAAAACCATAAAATAAAGAATGCATCCGAAAGAACTGTTAAAAGGTATTATCAAGAACAGTCACAGACTGTTCCAGTTGTACATAAACAAAACACAACAGCTGTTGGTCTTTCAAAGGTACCAGCAGCCCTACCTTTAAAATGGTTAACTGACAAACCTGTGTGGGTGGAACAATGGCCTTTGACATCAGAAAAATTACAGACACTAGAACAGCTAGTTCAGGAGCAGCTAAATGTTCAACATATTTAAGAATCGACCAGTCCTTAGAATTCTTCTATATTTGTCATTATAAAGAAATCTGGAAAATGGAAAATGTTAAGAGTTTTAAGAGCCGTAAATTAGGTGATTCAGCCAATGGGCTCTTTAAAACCTGAAATTCCCTTGCCTTCTTTATTAACCAAGAAATGGTCCATTATAGTAATTAATTTAAAAGATTCCTTTTTTACTATACCTTTACAAGAACAGGATAGAGAAAAATTTGCTTTCACAGTGCCTACTTATACTCATTTCCAGCCTGTTAAAAGATACCACTGGAAAACTCTTCCAAAAGGAATGTTAAACAGCCCCTACCTTATGTCAATATTTTGAACTAACTTGTAAACACTTTCTTTAATGTATAATTTACCATTATATGGATGATATCGTACTGGCTGATTCAGATGCAGATACTTTAGAAAAAAATGTTTAATAGAGTAAAGAGAAATTTTCCTTGTTGGGGTTTACAAATTGCTCCTGAAAAAAAATACAAAGAGAAGATTCTATTAATTATTTAGGATATAAGATAGGTTTATAAAAAATTCTGCCACAAAAAAGTACAAATCAAGAGAGATCAATTACAGACTCTAAATGATTTTCAAAAATGCTGGTTTCTCTATGACTAATTCTGGCCAGCTAGTCACTGGCTCTGCCCCCTGATTCAAGGTAAACTTTATTGATGGTCTGGAGTGTCACAGAGTGATCAAAATATCCCACAACAGGCCCTCAAGGGCTAGGCTAAGTTAGACTATTTTTCTTGTGTGGATATTTGCTCCCTAGAGTTCATTCAAGGAATTGGTAAATTTCCTAAAGAATGAAAAATATGGAAAGATACATAAAGATGAATGAAAAATATTTTTAATTCCACTTAAATTACAGAAATGATAACTCTGGTATCCATCACCCAGGTCAAAGCATGGGATATCCACAGCCTTATGTGCTTTTCCTGACAGAAACTGTGTTCTGCTTCTAAAAGTAACCATTGCCCTGCCTTGGAAAATATTTCATTCTTGTTATGATTCATGTGTTCTCTATTTCAGTGTCTAAACAGTATAGTTTAGCTTATTATTGAACTGTGAGTAAATCAATAGTTTGTATACAACCTCTCAGTCTTCTGTATCTTAGCCTTGATGTTATCACACAGTCTATATGTTCTGCCATGGGTGACATCTGTCCCAGTCAAGAAGCATCTGACTGTTTGAAGGTTGCAACTGTCATAAACCGTGCATGAGTTTGGTCTGTTTTCCTGATTACTGATGAAGTGAATTGCTTTTCTATCATTATTGGCTATTAGTTTCTCTTTGAAAACAATCTGCCTGTAGCAGGAATCTTAAAAGTTCTTATTAATAAAATCAAACCTGAGGCGAGTTATTGGGGTCCATGCCGGTAGATCAGAGAGACAGAACAAACCATAGCTATCTCACCTCACCAGTTCCTCAGCTGGTCCTGTTTCCTCAGACTGGAGGCCTCTGAGTCCTCATCCAGAATGAATCTCAGCTGAACTGTGTTGCTCCATAGCCTGAAAGCTTAACCAGCCAAATGCCTCTAGTTTCTGGTCCTCACGCCTTATATATCTTTCTACTTTCTACTACCACTCCCTAAGATTAAAGGCTGGCTTTCTGGGATTAAAGGCGTGTCACCATGCTTGGCTGTTTCCAATGTGGCCTTGAACTCACAGAGATCCAGAGGGATTTCTATCTCTGGAATGCTAGGATTAAAGGTGTGAGTGCCACCATTTTCTAGCCTTTGTATCTAGTGGCTGTCTGTTCTCTGACCCCAGATAAATTTATTAAGGTACACAATATTTTGGGGAACACAATACCACCACATCTCCTCTCTTTTTGTCTAAAATTAAAGAAAGCTTATAACTAATACAAGAAAAACTATCTAATAAGTATATACAATATATACAGACAAAAATTACATTAATGATGTCTAGTCCATTAACATTTGACAGATTCAGATAAAAACTCCATTATATATAATAACAATGTCCTGTCCAGTGACATCTGATAAACTTAGACCAAAAAATTTTCATTACTTATCTTATTTAAAACAAGTAGTTCCTTTTTAAAAGTAGATTCCATAATCTCCCTTTTTATCTTATCATATCCATATTCTCTCTTTTTTCTTTTCCTAATACATTCAGTAGTCTACCTTTTGTCATTTTTATATCTTCCCCTTTTCTTCAGTGTAGATTCAATGATCTACCTATTTATCCTATTATTTCTTTTTTCTCAGAGTAGATTCGATGATCTATCTCATATCTAGATTCTCTTTTCCTTTGTGCTTTCTAGGGGTGAAGATATCTTTAGGGAATCTTGAAAAGAAAATTTTTAGGTTAATCATCAAGTCCTGTATCATTTGTCCATTCTCTGCATAAAAGAGTTCAGGGCTTGTTTCAAGTCCTTGTTCGAGTAGTCTGTCAGGCTGTATCATCTCAGCTAGTCCTCTCAAAATTGTCCTGACCAGTTTGTAGTCCAAAGTCGATTTTTCCATGGTGTTAATCAGCTTAATGGCTTTATCATAGTCCATGTGGAATCATCGTTGTAGGATCCTGTCATCTTTTTGAAGATTTCAAAGTCACTGTTAGGCGTGGTCATGGTTTCCCGCAGACTTTTTTTTTTTTTTTTTTTTTTTTTTGCCTCCTCTGTGGTTTGAAGCAATCACAGTTTGATAAATGTCTGTCTCTCGGAACCATGAACATTCTTCCCTAGAACAGAAAATCTTCACAACAATTTCTCCCCACCATTTGTCTTGCCAAACTTTTCCAAACTGACCTTTGCCGATGCTTTCTTGTAACACGATGGTCCTGGCAATTCTTCTCTGAACCAGCAGCAGTAAACCCTTTGTCCCTGGTAGCAGCATCACCGCAGTCACCAACACCATGAGAAGGAGCTGGCAACGTGGAGCAGTAGCCACTGCTTCCATGGTCCCACCACTGTTTGTGGTTCATTCCGGGCCAAAGCTTCTCCCAAGCCTCCTAGGCCGGCCTCAAACTCAGGATCCTCCTGCCTCTGTCTCCTTCAGCAAATCCTACCGGCGTGTGCCACCACAACCGGCCGAGTGCAACGTGGGCCTGAACTGGTGCTCACAAGGCCACAGGCAAACAGCTTTTTCATGAATTCGTAACACAAACGTTGGGCGCCAGATGTAGCAGGAATCTTAAAAGTTCTTATTAATAAAATCAAACCTGAGGCGAGTTATTGGGGTCCATGCCGGTAGATCAGAGAGACAGAACAAACCATAGCTATCTCACCTCACCAGTTCCTCAGCTGGTCCTGTTTCCTCAGACTGGAGGCCTCTGAGTCCTCATCCAGAATGAATCTCAGCTGAACTGTGTTGCTCCATAGCCTGAAAGCTTAACCAGCCAAATGCCTCTAGTTTCTGGTCCTCACGCCTTATATATCTTTCTACTTTCTACTACCACTCCCTAGGATTAAAGGCTGGCTTTCTGGGATTAAAGGCGTGTCACCATGCTTGGCTGTTTCCAATGTGGCCTTGAACTCACAGAGATCCAGAGGGATTTCTATCTCTGGAATGCTAGGATTAAAGGTGTGAGTGCCACCATTTTCTAGCCTTTGTATCTAGTGGCTGTCTGTTCTCTGACCCCAGATAAATTTATTAAGGTACACAATATTTTGGGGAACACAATACCACCACATCTGCCCAAGTCTCTAAAGTGTTTTTAGTGTGTGTGTGTGTGTGTGTGTGTGTGTAGAGTTCAGAGGACAATTTTGGGGAGTCAGTTCTCTTCCACCATGTGAATTCCAAGGGTGTAGCTCAGGTTACCAGGCTTGTGCTTCTACCTATTGCCAGCCCTTCGTCTAAATTTTTTACTCATGTTTATATTTCTTCTTATTGACTTAAAGAATATCTTGATCTATTTCTATCTTCTGTCTAGAGCTGGATCCCTTTCCTAGTTCTAATATTGCTTAAAAACATATTCTTTCCCTCCCTCATTTTGATGTACTTTTATTTTTGCTTCTTTAAGTTTCCGCTATATTTAGTAAAAGGTGATTTATGAGCCTGAAAATTCTACCACAAGTCAATATGTATGCTTTTAAATGTTCACTTTGGTAAGTTATAGATGACTTTTTATTCCATTAACGGCTTTTGTTGAGAGTTACTTGATGAGCAGATTGAATTATTTTAAATCATAAAATCTGTGAATGATAATTTTTTCAATTTTTCAGGCTCATCTCAAGGAACTGGAGCAAGAAGCCCATTTTGTTGCAGGAGAACAGTTTCTCATAATGAGTAATAATCAACTTCGTGAGGTAAGGCTCAATTTCACTTGTTTGTTTTGAGACACGGTCTCATTCTCTAGCCCAGACTTGCCTAGAACTCACTCAGCAACCCAGGCTGTATGCTTACTCCAACCCATGACGGTCCTTCTGCCTCATCTTCCAAAGTACTGAGATTAAAGCCGAGGGCCTCCATACCTGGCTGGTAATGTTAAGTTTTGTCCTTTCAAAAAAATTGTCTTACTCGTGAATTAAAAAGATGCTTTAGTCTGAATTTATAATGTTGTCTGAAAGTGATATGTTATTCATGTTCTCACAAGTAATGAACATTTTGCGATACATTAAGTCAAAGTCCTTATAAATGAAGAGCTAAGCCTCTTTTACTCTTTTCAGTGTATGCCTCCAGGCCAGTGGCTATAACTGTGATGGTTATGTTCATTTTCTCAAATTTGCATCTTTTTTCACACATGTGCACTGCTTTTGTTGAAGATCCTTTTTGGCAAGTTGAAGCTGCACTTATTGAGTCAGAGGAAGCATCTTCCCAGAACTGGGCTGCAGAACCAGCTGTCCACATCAGAGGCCATGGTAAGAGTCTAGCTTCCTTATCTTTCTGAGATGCTGATTTATCTGCACCAGGTACAGGCTTCCTTTGGTGCTGGCAGGAGACCCTGTAGACAAGGTGCTTCCACCCAAGGTTATGCTCCTGGCTGTGCACCAAGAGGTGGGCAGGTAGCACTCTCCAGGAACGTCTGGCTGGCTATACTTCTGGCAAAGGACAATTTGGTGCAATTTTGCTCTTTTTGAGAGAGAGAGGAGGGGAGAGAGGGAGGGACGGAGGGAGGGAGGGAGGGAGGGAGGGAGGGAGAGAGAGAGGGAGAGAGGGAGAGGGAGAGAGGGAGAGAGAGAATGTGTATTTGTGTATGTATATATTTGTGTGTCTCATACATGACTGTAGGTGCCTGTGGAAGCCTGGAGAGAAAGTTGGATCCACTGGAGGTGAAGTTTCAGGCAATTATGAGCCACTCAAGTGCATGCTAGGAACTGAACTTGAGTCCCTTGTAAGAGCAGTGGTCACTCTTAGCCACTGAGGCATTCTCTAGTTTCTGAATCTGACTTTTCATGTAGCTTCTGGGGGCTCTACCTCAAGCTGTCAGGCTTGTGTAACAAGTGCTTTCATCCGTTGAGGTACCTCCTTGGCCCAGTTTGGCTTTTTGTTTGTTTGTTGTTGCTGTTGTTTTTAGTTCAAGGACGATTTTGTTAGTGTTTAGAAGAAAACAGAGCAGATAAGCTGGAAATCTCAAAATCTGTCAGAAGAAGGGAGACAGAGAAGAGGAAGAGAGAAAGCCATGCCTTTTGAGTTAGGCATGGAGGTCAGCAAGCAGCCAAATGGCAGACAAGTGGTCACATGGCAAAGAGATAATTTGACTTTTTGTGTTTCTATTTGTCTCCTTTTTCTTTTTCTTTCTTTCTTTTTTTTCTTTTTGTCTTAATAATCCAAGTAAGACTGTAGGCAATATACTGATGAAGAGTTACTGTAGGCAATATACTGATGAAGAGTTGTGGTTATAGGTACCCTTGTCTTGTTCTGATTTTAGTGTAATATTAGCTATAAGTTTTCATATATGGCCTTTATTATACTGAGATATGCTTTTTCTGTTTCTAGTTGCTTGAGAGCTTTTATCATGAAGAGATCTTAAGCCTTGTCAAAGGCCCTTTCTCTATCTATTGGCATAACCATGTGATTTTTATTTGTTATATGTACAATCTTTGTATCCCTAAAATGAAGCCAACTTGGTCATGGAGCATGATATTTCAATGTGTTGTTCAACTTGGTTTGGAAATATTTTATGGAATTTTTGTGCCTATGTTCATCAGAGAACCTGTAGTGGGTTGTTGTTTTTGCTAGGCTTTTAATCTGGCTTCAGTATCAAAGTAATACTAGCTTCACAAAATGAATTTTGTAGTACTTGTTCTCTTTCTAATTTCTAGAATAGATTGAGAAACATTGGTTAACTCTTTTTTAAAAGTTTGGCAAAATTCTACAGTGAATTCAACCTATCTTGGGCTTTTCTTTTCTTTTTTATTTGTGTATTCAGTAAGTATTACATAGTGTATACATGCCAATGTGCAAGTGTGTGTGCCATGTGTGCACATACATGGGCCAGAAGAAGACACCAAGTGTCTTCTTCTATAATTCTTGAACTTAGTGCCTTGGGACAGCATTTCTCACTGAACCAGGAAGCTCAGCTCTTCTGCTAGGTTGGCTGACCAGAGAGCTCCCAGGATCCACCTGTTTGCACACCCAGCTTTTATGTGGATGCTGGGAATGGGAATCAGTTCCTTACGCTTGTACATGAAGCACTCTTACCCATTAAGCCATCTCTCCAGCTGCCCTCCTCCTTGAGTTTTTCTTAGGTGGGAGAGTCTATATTACTGTCTCAGCCTTATTGCTTCTTATGGATTTGTTTGTTTATATCCCTTTAGGTTTGTTTGGGTGGGTTGTATGTATTTAGGAATTTATCCACTACTTCTTCTAAAGTTTCCAGTGTCTGGGGGTATAAGTTTTCAAATTATTCCCTAATGATCCTCTGGAACTTATAGAAATCTCCCCTTTTCATCTTTAATTTTATTAATTTGGGTCTTCTTTTCATTTCTTTTGATTAGTTTGGATAAGGATTTGTCAATCTTGTTTATTTTCTTAAATCAACTATTTTGATGATATTTCATATTGTTCTTTTAGTTCCCACTTCATTTTATTATTTCTTTTCATCTATTGCTTTTAGACTTGACTTGTCCTTATTTAATGTACCTTGAGGTACATTATTAAATAGTTTATTTGAGATTTCTCTCATCTTTTAATATGAGCACTAAGATTCTAATAAGGTGTGATTTAATTTTCATTTGATTCTAGGAATTCTTTAGTCTTCTTGATTTCTCCAGTTACCTACTATCCATTCAAGAGTATAGTGTATATTCTCTGCATATTTGTGTAGTTTCTCATGCTATCAATTTCTTATTTCATTCTAACATGATGTGACATTATTCAAGAAATTATTTTGATTTTTTAAATATTTTAAGACTTGTTTGATAGCTTAAAATGTGACTTATTTTAGAGAAAGGTCCATGAGATGCTAAAAAGAATGAGTATTCTGTTGGATGGAATGTTCTATAGATATCTATTGTCCATTTGACCTACAGTGCAAAACTAGACTCTGAAGTTTCTTTGTTGGTTTCTACTCAGAATGATTCCTCCTTTGCTGCTGGGGAAATGGGTAGATAGTTCCTCCTTTCCACTGCTTAGCCTTTCTTTTTCTTCAGACTTTCATTTGTGTGCTGACTTGTCTTTGTCAACTTGACTACAAACTAGAGTTATCTGAGAGGGAACCTTAATTGAGGAAATGCTTTCATAAGATCTTCCTGTAAGGCATTTTCTTAATTAGTGATTGATGGAAGAGGGCCCATTGTGTGTGGAGCCATCCCTGGGCATTTTG
Source organism: Peromyscus maniculatus bairdii (assembly GCF_049852395.1). Taxonomy (NCBI): domain Eukaryota; kingdom Metazoa; phylum Chordata; class Mammalia; order Rodentia; family Cricetidae; genus Peromyscus; species Peromyscus maniculatus. Next base: position 4,944,398 of record NC_134861.1, read on the forward strand.
GAGAATAAAAAAACCTCCAAATGATTTTAACCTAGACCTACAAGTCTAAGTAATTATAATCTTATTGACCCAAAACTTTTGATCAACAGACCAAGTTATTCTGGTCCTGTGTTCTATAAAGAAAGGAGGCTGAGCAAGCCATGGGGAGCAAGCCAGTAAGCAGCACCCCTCCATGGCCTCTGCATCAGTTCATGCTTCCAGGTCTCTGTCCTGTTTGAGTTTCTGTCCTGATTTCCTTCGATGATGAACAGTGATATGGAAGTGAAAGCCAAGTAAACCCTTTCCTCCCCAACTTGATTTTTGCTCACAGCAATAGAAATCCTAACTAAGACACTTGTCCTGTGATCTCTTGTGCTTTTTTTTTTTTTAAATCTCTTCAGTTTAGAGTGTATCTTCATTTCCCTCACTTTTCGCAATATTGACATCACACAGCAGTTGTTTCTAATTAACCATCATGGCATACCTCCTCTGAGGCTTTGTTCTTAAAACAAATCCCTTTTTTGTTTGTTTGTTTGTTGTGCTGAGATTGTAGATATATGTCACCTACCTGGTTTAAAGCAAATTCTTTTTTCTTTTTCTTTCTTTTTTCTTTTTTTTTGAGACAGGATTTCTCTGTGTAGCCCTGGCTGTCCATGGTGTTTTGCCACGGGTGTCAGGTGTTCCCTGGAACTGGAGTTACAGACAGTTGTGAGCTGCCATGTGGGTGCTGGGAATTGAACTCAGGTCCTCTGGAAGAGCTGCCAGTGCTCTTAACCGATGAGCCATCTCTCTATTCTTTTTGTTTTTCTTTTTGTTTTTTTTGGGGACAGAGTTTCTCTGTGTAGCTTTGGATCCTGTCCTGGAACTCACTTTGTAGACCAGGCTGGCCTGGAACTCACAGAGATCCGCCTGCCTCTGCCTCCTGAGTGCTGGGATTAAAGGTGTGTGCCACCACCACCTGACCAGGAATACACTTTTAAAGGGTAATGAGACTGCAGTGTACCTAGTGGCAGAGTATAAATAGATGCTCAAAGCTGACAAGTAATTTCACTGAAGAGATATGGATTGGAGTAAATAAGTAGATTCAAACTGCGGTAGGAAAGCAGTGACTGAAGTGCTGGTCTGGGTTTCCTGTGCCATCCGCTTTTGACTTAGTGACAGGGAAAGTTGTGTCCACTCATCTTAGCCTAGGCTGGCACTTAGAACAAAGGACCGTGGGAGCCTGTACTTACTGACTGTTCCCCTTTAGCTTGTGAGGCTCAGTGGAAGGTTGTAGGAAAGTAGGGATCTCCTGTAGAGGATGTTCCTCTAGGGTCTTGATCAAAAGAGATCACAGGACAAGTGTCTTAGTTAGGGTTTCTATTGTGTATTCAGTAAGTATTATTAATTATATAATTCATATTTCATTCCAGTCCTGGATAGGCAGTGCAGAACTGGGGAGAGGATTCAGGCTAGTCTTCATGCCTACCTTACCTAACTGTACTTTGATTTCCAGGTCTGTAAAGGAAGTAATATATTGTATTTTCACTACTAGGACCTTGTGAGATTTCAGTGAGGATATGTATGTCTGTGCGTTCCTAATGTTACTAAAGATGGTCTGACAGGATAGACTACCAAAAGATCAGTAACATCTGAAGTCATCTTTGACCTTCTTCCAACCTCACTCCCAGCGAATCCTGTGCTTTCTCCCTACAAAATGTGTTCTGAATCTGCCTCCTTCTTCCCATCCTCACTTTATCACCTTTGTCCTCTGTCACTTAGGTCACTCCATACCTCCTCTCCAGAGTCTCACTACTACACCGACATGTTAAAGCTATTGAAACATCGTGGTGCTGCCCTGAAAACACTTGTCGTGTCTTCCTATCTCTTTCAAAATCACACACAGCCCAAGACCATGTCTCCAGTCCTTTGGCTGTGGCACTTCTTTCCAAACATCAACTGCCCATGGTTCTCACTACAGACTTTTTCGATAGACCCTAGACTGGCAGCAAATTTTTGCCTGATAGTTTGTAATTGTCACCTTAAATGTAATTTTAAGAATATCCTCTTAGCTGGGTGTGGTGGTAAATGCCTTTAATTCCAGCACTTGGAAGGCAGAGTCAGGTTGATCTCTTTGAGTTTGAGGCCTGCCTGGTCTACAAAGCAAGTTCCAGGACAGCCAAGACTACACAGAGAAACCCTGTCTCAAAATCCACTCCCCTCCTCAAAAAGAATATCCTCTGGCTACAGTAAGGCCTTTAGGTGCTTTCAGTGCCTGTGTTATTAATTTACTTTCTACACACTGTGAAGGCAATATGAAGGCCTAGACTTGACTTTGCAGACTCCATCTTAGGGAAGGGCCACCATCTTAGACCACCTGGTAACCAGGGGCTGTACTCAGTTTCAGGAAGAACCTCAGAAATGTGCCATAACAATTCAAACAGATACCCTAGAAGCAGCCAATTAAAAAACAGGGCAGTGCCAGGTAGTGGTGGTGTCTCACTCGGGAGACAGAGCCAGATAGATCTCTGTGAGTTCAAGGCCAGACTGGTCTACAGAGCAAGATCCAAGACAGGCACCAAAACTACACAGAGAAACCCTGTCTCAAAACACACACACACACACACACACATACACACACACACACACACACACACACACACACACACACACATTGAGTAAAGGGAATGGTGACCTCAGGGCAAGATCCCACCCAGCTAAATTTCCAATTTGTGAAAAGGAATTAAAGAAAAGCTTAGAGCTGAGTGTGGTGGTGCATGCCTTTAATCCCAGCACTCAGAAGGCAGAGGCTGGTGGATCTCTAGGTTTGAGGCCAACATTTTCTACAGAGCAAGTTCAATAACAGCCAAACTTAGGCAGTGAAGAAAACTATGGAAAACAGAAAGCTGGTAAAAATGTTTTTTTTTTTTAATGTGACAATTGTTTATTGGGTCATTGAACACAGAGATGTCACACTGTGTCCCACAGATGTGTGCAACCACTGTGAGTCAATGAAAAGCATATATATATGTGTATGATTTTTTTTTGCTAAGATGCTTTAAATTTGGAGAATTTTGTTCTGTAACATAACGAAGAGATATATTTATGTATATATATAGTCATAGTCACATTGAACATAAATTATATAGAGAGATGTTTTCTCTCATTCTGTATGTACCTTTACTTCTTTTCTTCTGTCTTGTGCTCTACTATGGTCCTCCAGTCATCTAACTAGAACAATATCTCACATCAGAGACTCTTTCATTAATATCCCAAGAACTCAGGATTATTAGGATGTCGTGTTTGCTGCTAATAAAGCAGTGTGACCCTATATAAGTTACTTACTTCTTCAGCTTCAGTTCTTCTATTTGTAAAATGATGATGTAGTACTGGGAGGGAAGAATGTGCTAAATATAGCAGCTGGTAAAGATATAATTGAAGATCTCTGGGTTTGACGCCAACCTAGTATACAGAGCAAGTTCTAGGACAGCTAAGTTTAGGCAGTAAAGTTAACAATCAAAAACATAAAGCTAGTAAAGATGTAATTGAATGAAGGGCCATGTTCCAACCCCAGCAAGCAGCAGAACTTGGCAGCTTTGGCCACATGGTTCTGGCTTTAGAGTCAAGGATAGAAGAAAAGGGTTATGGAATTTGCCTCTTCAGGCAAGACACCATGCAGGCATGGTGGTGGCGACGGACATTCATTTACAACCCAGGTGCTGCATCCGCGTGGAAAGAGTTCATTATAATATAGAGATAAAGAGACAGAAAGGCATAAAGGAGAGAGAGAGAGGAAGAGAAGAGAAGAGAGGAAAAGTGGAGATGTGCGCACCTCATGGTGGGGAAGAAAGAGAGCAGAAGAGAGGAAGGGGAGGGATTTTTCCTTAAAACGAGGCTTTTATGTCAGGACCCAGGGTGGCCCCAAGGCGTGGGATTTCAAGGGACAGGTCAGAATGTTAACAGATACTTCTAGGAGGTGTGGCTTTGTTGGTATGGTATGTTTTTAGGTATGTTCTACCTACTAAGACAGAAAGCTTATGACAATACCATGTAACTGCTGTGTGGCAAGAAATAAATATTTCAGTCTCCTAGTTGGTCCTGCTTCTTTTCAGATCCTGAGCATTGTCTACCACTACAGGGTACTTTTTCCTCTTTTTGAACTTCATATCAACAGATTAGGGTCAGTACTGTGTGTTCAATACTGTAGCTTTAGGATTCAAAGTTTGTGCTACACCTCCCTGAAGTTTCACCCAGATTTCTGAGTCAAATGTTGGCTGCTGCTATAGCATGGATTTTATGTTTGGAGGCACCTGACTTACTCCTTTATGTGGGATTTAGATTTTGCTAATTTAAGGTCTGAAGAAGACTTATTTCTCAGCTCATGTGAAATAATTTAGCTCCTGGGTAGATATCAGAATGACTTTGTAAAGGGTTGGGATTAAGACACTTGATAATCTGAGTTTGCTATGAGTCTTCATTTTGGAAAATAGGTTACATTATTTATTACTAGGACACTCTCCAGTTGAAAGTAAACATTTGAATTGTTGAAATGAAGAAATTATATTGGTAATACATATTTTCATTCTCTTAGTTAAATTCTCTACAAGATCTTCACCCATTACCCAAGATAATTTTGGAATATAGACAGGTAAGTTGACTGTGTGTGTGTGTGTGTGTGTGTGTGTGTGTGTGTGTGTGTGTGTGTAAATGGTTTGTGAAAACTATCCAACCCTGTCTCTATTCACAACCCCATGTTTGCTGATGCGTGTGAACAGTATTCTAAAGAAATAAAATTTCCTCAACCAATTTCATGTCAGCCCTTTTTCTTCATATCCTGATGTCATCCTACTCAAGTCTGAGTCTGCTTTGCCTAACACTGGGAGCCCAAGGAGTTGTATGTGGAAGGAGACTGATGGCCTGTCCCCCATCCCTTCAAGTGAGAATAAGACTTGTACCAATTCTCACAAAAGTCCTGTCATTCCCCTGGTTTCCAGGCTCTAAGACAATGATATTTACTGGGTGTTTACTGGTATGTCCCCTTTCCTCTTTTAGCTATTCATGTTTTCTCTGTTCACAAACCTGCTCTTTACTTCATGATTTCTGTTACCCCTTAACCACATTTACAAACCAAACATCAGTGCTGTTATTTACTGAGACCCTGTCCTGCAGAAATACACTGATACCAAACCAGCCATCCTCCTGGAGTAATATAAGGGTTGGGAAAGAACTAGAAAGAGTCCCACTGCTGGGAACACTGAAATTAATATTTGAGAATTTGCCCAACATTGCAGCTTCTCTGTAGCCTAGAAATATTGCAGAATAACCGACTGGCATCTTTCTTTGTGGACTTGTGTTATTCAATCCTGGCACTACTTAAGGTTGTCCAAGGTGAATTCTGCACCACATGCCCAGCCCTGTGTCAACTACTGCTCTGCAGTTGGTCTCTTTGAGTATTTAAACAAGTTTAAGAACATAACTATTCTTGTCTTTATGATGTAGGTTCACAAGATCAAGTCAACTTTTGTAGATGGATTACTAGCTTATATGAAAAAGGTAACAAAGCTTAACAAAAGGAAATTGTGATTAAAACTAAAGTTTATTTTGAGTTCAGATACATGTGCCACTTTTACAATCCCACTATGGTCATATTATTCAATATCCACACAATGCAGGTTAGTTTTATGCCTTCAGATCCTCCACATATGAGATAGTTCAGCAGCTAGACTGCTTTCACATCTACAGTAATGTCTTTTTCTGGAGCCATTTGAGGCTCTCAGAATTCTCTAGAAGAACATACAGTGAATACACACACACACACACACACACACACACACACACACACACACACACACAAAGGGTATGTATTAGAATGGATTACAGACTATGGTCCAGTTAGTCCAACAATGACTGTCTATCAACAGAAAGTCCAAGAATCCAGTAGTTGTTCAGTCCACAAGCCTGGGTGTCTCAGTTAGTCTTTAGTATATGCTGGAATCCCAAAGAAGTAGGCTCTGATGCCAGTGAAGGAATAGATTTGCAGTGAGAGCAAACAGGCAAAAAGAGAGCAAGCTTTCTTCTATGTTCTTTGTATAGGCTGCCAGCATAAGGTGTGGCCCAGATTAAAGGTGGATCTTCCCACCTCCAAAGATCTAGATTAAAGGTGTATCTTCCCACCACAAAAGATCCAGATTAAAGGGGGTCTTCCCACTTCAAATTATTTAATTAAGAAAAAAAATCCCTCATAGGCATACCCAGCCACTTGAGTTTTAGTTAATTTAAGATATAGTTAAGTTGACAGCCAATAATACCCATCACAGGTAGGCATTACTATTTCAATTTGCACATGAGAAAAGTACAGTCAGGGGTCTCTGTGACTTACAAGACTTAACAACAAGCCATAGAATTGTGGCATAATCCCACTTTGAGTTTACGCTGTCCCTACAGCCCCCTTAACCCACACATAGACTTAATAACTGACATGGTCTACTTGTCCAGTGCTGCTTCTATGTGGGTTAGAGGCGGGACAACTGGCTCTGACCCCAAGACTGCTTTATAACATTCGGGAGGAGCAAGGAGGGTTGTAGTGAAGAGTCTGTGTGTTCTTCCTCACACCATATTGCCTGGGTTTGAACTGATTCTTCTTCAATGATCAAGGGCTCCATCTCTTCTACGTGGAATCAGACCGGAACTGTGACGGGGAGACTTTCAGCCAAGCATCCTGTAAGTTACTTGCCCATTTCTGTGCCTCACTGTATGTTTGGTTCTGCACTGTTCCCAGAAGGGGACTTCATACTGCTAATTGTGTTTTACTCCATGTGTTTATTTCTCTGGTATTGAGGCATCAACTCTGCTCTAAGAACAAAAAACTCAGGCACTTCAGTGATGTGCCTCTCTCCGTTGCCCTTTTCAGAGTTTTCCTGGGAAGCTGGCTTCCAAAAGTGTTATCTGATGAAAACCATCTCCGTTTTGTAATTTCTAAAGACTGTTTTTAATGGAAAGTTATAAATGCCCTTGCATTTATGATGCAGTTTTAATGATACTTTTTTGGTCTGTTTAAAAGATAAGGTCTTGCTTTGTAGCCTAGGTGCAGCCTCCTGAGTGCTAAGGTCACAGGTGTGCACCACTCCCAGATGGCTTTCTGAACGGCTTTGTATTTCTGATACCAAGGAGACCCGCTGAACTAGGTAATGTGCTTGCAGCACAAGCATGAGGTCCTGAGTTCCATCACTAACACCCATGTAAAATGCTGGGTGTGATGAACTATGAACCAAAGGCTGAGGGGCCCCCAGCTGGATCAGGCCCTCTGAATAGGTGAGACAGTTGATTGGCTTGATCAGTTTGGGAGGCAACTAGGCAGTGGGACCAAGTCCTGTGCTCATTGCATGAGTTGGCTGTTTGAAACCTGGAGCTTATGCAGGGACACTTGGCTCAGGCTGGGAGGAAGGGACTGGACCTGCCTGGACTGAGTCTACCAGGTTGATTGCAGTCCTCGGGGGAGGATTTGCCCTGTAGGAGGTGGGAATGGGGGGTAGGCTGGGGATAAGGGGAGGGTGTGGGAGGGGGGAGAATAGGGGAACCCGTGGCTGATATGTAGAACTGAATGGTATTGTAAAATAAAATAAAATAAAAATGCTAGGTGTGATAGTGTATGCTTGTGATTCCAGGGCTGGAGAGGTGGGAACAGAAAGTCCTTGGGGCCAGCTTAGCCTATTTGGTGAGTTTTAGGCCATTAAGAGGCCCCATTTAAAAAAAAAAAAAAAAAAGTAGATGGCTCCTGAGGAATGCCATCCAAGGTTGTTTTCTGGTGTTCACATGCACACACCCATACAAACATGTATATACACACACAGATTTGTTACTAATTTCTCGTAGAGAAGTTCTCCAAGCGTAGAAAAGAAATACAGTCTAACAAATATCACTTTTATTCAAGTCGGAAAGTCACCTTTCTTTTTTTTCTTTCTACTAAACACGTGTTCATAAAATACTATTCTTTTCTACAATTTTATTTTTAACATCTCTTACTATTATATATCAATCTGAGTCCACTTATATTTAAATACTTGAATTACATATGTGACTAATACAAATATAAACTAAATAATATTTATAATTAGAAATGTTTGACATAATATAATGTGGAAGTTTAAAGAATAAGAAAATGTAAGTCATCTTTTCCTATCTGTTCTTCCTATTAGTCCCTGATTAGTAGCTAGAGCTTTACCAGGTGTATTAGTCAGGGTTCTCTAGAGCAGCGGTTCTCAACCTTCCTAATGCTGCGACCCCCAACCATAAAATTATTTTTATTGCTACTTCATTACTGTGGTTTTGCTACTGTTATGAATTTTAATATAAATACCCGTGTTTCTGATAGTTTTAGGCCACCCCTGTGAATGGGTCATTCAGCCCACAACTCACAGGTTGAGAACCACTGCTCTAGAGTTACAGAACTGATAGAATGACTCTCTATGTAGATATAGAAAGATTCATTAGAGTGACCTACAGGCTCTAGTCCAGCTATCTACCAACAGAAAGCCCAAGAATCCAGTAGTTGTTCAGTACAGGAAGCTGAGTGTCTCTACTGACCTTCACAATATGAAGAAGTAGGCATTAATGCCAGTGGAGGAATGGACTTGCCAGCAAGAATAAGAGCAAGCAGGCAAAGAGAGTAAGCTTCCTTCTTCCATGTCCTTTATATAGACTGCCACCAGAAGGTGTGACCCAGATTAAATGTATATCTTCCCATCTCAAAAGATTCAGATTAAAAGTGGGTATACCTACTTCCAGTGACTTAATTAAGGAAAAAAATCCCTCGCAGGCATACCCAGCCACTTGGGTTTTAGTTAATTGCAGATGTAGTCAAGTTGACAACCAAGACTAGCCATCATACTAGGCATCTATCTATCTATCTATCTATCTATCTATCTATCTATCTATCTATCTATCTAATATATATGTATTTATATAGTATATCCAGTGACATAGGCAGAAGAGGCACCTGCTGACCTAACTCAGGTGACTGTGCAAGGAGGAGAAAGAGGCTAGCTTGGTGTGGGTGTTCTCCTGGGCACAGGGAGCCTGCTCTGGTCTATAAACTCTTGGGTCAGTTGTCTTTCAGGCCTCTCACACTTGCTCTAGGAGGTGATCATGAGGACATCTACCTTTCAGAGCACTTCTATAGTATAGATCCACCTGGGTACACTACTACAGGTTCAGACCCTCTTTGAGTATCTCTGGCAGATTTCTTTCTCTGTTTCTTGCTTTTTTCTGTCAGCATCTGCTTGTTACAGTCCTGTAGCAGACTTTCTTTTGGGCCACCAACTGGCTCCCAAATAAAGACAGGGAGACTTACTATTAGTTATGAATGCTTGGCCTTATCTTATGCTTGTCCCACTAGCTCTTATAACTTAAATTAACCTGTTTCTCTTTACATCTACACTTTGCCTTGGGGCTTTTTACCTTTCTTTCATTCTGTATGTCCTTCTCTGTATTTGGCCATGGGTGTCTCCCTCTCTTTCTGCTCCTCCTCTTCCTCCTTCTTCTCTCTCTCCTCCTCTTCCTTCTTCCTCTCTCTCTCTTTCACTCTCTCTCTCTGACCTAGATTCCTCCTCCCACTTATTCTTTCTGCCTACCAGCCCTGCCTATCCCTCTAGTGCCTAGCTATTGGCTGTTCAGCTTTTTACTAGACCAATCAGGTGCCTTAGGCAGGCAAAGCAACACATCTTTATATTGTTAGACAAATGCAACATAAACGAATGTAACACATCCTTTACATAGTTAAAGTCATATTCCACAATACAATCCCATTTCACTTGGGTTGTGCAGATACCTATGAGAGTGTATCATAAGCATGTGGCTCTCTCTGAGCTTATGAGCTCAGGCCCCACTGCAAAGAGCATTCTGAGCATGTGTCCTTTCAAAGAATATTCAATTTTTTTCTTTGATAGCTTTGTCATATTGTCTTCGAACTTTGTTTAGCCCTCATCTCTGAGTGAGCCATGTACAGTACTCCCCACTCTCCCCAGACTCTAGCTCTTGATTAGTTATGTCTTCAGATCTTCTCAGACAGACTTTTCTCTGACCAAGATTAATTGAAGGTTTGCCTCTGTTGTCCTATAATATTAGTATTTTCATGTTTTTATACATAAAACTTGAGTCCAGCTGTATATTATTTAGTTAGACATTATTACCATAAGATGTCTGGAGTTTGAATTACAGTTTTCCTTTAACTGAACAAAATTCAGTTGATTAACCATGAGCTTTGCACATGCTAGATGTGAGCTCTACCACTGGGCTTCATTCTGATTTCTGACAAATATTTTTAGACTTACTTATTTTATTATTTTATGTGTATTATGTACCATGTGTGTGCCTGGTACCTGCAGAGGGTGTTTGGATACCCTAGAATTAGTGTTACAGACCATTGTGTGCTGCCATGTGGGTTCTGGGCATTGAACTTGAGACTTCTGAAAAAGCACCAAGTGCTCTTTTAAAAAAAATTTTTTTTTGTTTATTTCAAGACAGGGTCTCACAATGTAGCCCTGGCTATCCTGGAATTTACCATGTAGACTAGGCTGGCCTCAAACAGAGATCCATCTACTCTATACCTGGCTTTATGATATTTTTTTTATTTTTTGAAATACAATATGATTATATCATTTCCCCTGCTTCCCTTTCCTCCTTCCCACATGTCCCTCCATGTAGCTGCTCTTGCTCCCTCTCAAAATCATTGCCTCTTTTTCTTTGTTACATATTTTCTCTAAATCTATAACTATAACCTGCTCATTCTGTATAATGTTACTTGGTATTGAATAACCATTTCCGGAGCTCTTCCTTGGGGAAGACTGTTTCTCCTGCTCTCAGCATTCCCTAGTTGCCTGTAGTTCTTTGTCTAGTAGAGGGTCCCATGTGATTTCTTCCTTCCGCATTAGCATGTCTATTGGGGTTGTCATTGTTTAGGACCTGTTTAGACAGCTGTGTTGATAAGACTTCATGGGTGGAGCTTCTCTGACTTTTCTAGGAGACACAATCTCACAACAAACTTCCTGTTCCTCTGACTCTTCTGCCTCCTCTTCTGAAATGATCTTTGAGTCTTAGGTGCAGGAATTGTGTTGTATATGTAAATATTGGATTTAGGCACCACATGATCTCTTATTCTCTGTGTTTTGACCGGTTCATGGTTTTCTGTGATGGTCTCTGTAGATAGAGATTTTGCTGGTTTAGTAAAGTGTCAGTGATAGGTTCTCCCACAGGATCCAGCTCAGGTCCTCTGAGTTATAGGTTCAAAGTACATGGTGTCTTCAGCAATATCAACTTACCTTCCACCTCTGGGAGTCAACTAAGGGCAACAGCATTAGCCTATGGCTTCTCATGGTTGGTCTGGAGCTTTTAGTGTATGGCTCTTAAGGAAGCGTTGTCAGCCCAAATGGGAAAATTTAATTTGAAATATATATATATATAGGCATACCCAGACTTAAATGTATTATTTGTAATTTTAGGTACATAGATAATAGATAACTTTTTTTAAACATCCTTACTGTTATTTTACCCTCCTTCTTCCTTTTGTATTTAATTCTTTCCTTAATCATAGCCCCCCGTTTTTCACATTTCCCCCTTCAAATCACTTGTACTCTATTATTCCCTTGTTCTGCTGCTCCCCCTGCCATGGCCCCCTTTTCTTTTCCTGGCTTCTGCAGTTACTCCAGTTTATACACTTACATCTGAAGTCTGGGAGCTAAATCCACAGATGAGAGAGAACATGTGACATTTGTCATTTTGAGTCTCAGTTGCCTCGCGCAATATGATCTTTTCTAGTTCCATCCGTTTATCTGCAAAGTTCATTATTTCAGTTTTCTTTACAGCTGAATAACATTTCCTCGTGTATATGTATCAGTCACATATTTTATTATCTATTCATCAGGTGAAGGACATTTAGGTTGTATCCATTTCCTAGCTATTGTGAGTAGAGCAGCATCGAACATGGCTGAGCAAGCATCTGTGGAGTGGGATGTCGAGTCCTTTGGGCATATGCCAAGAAGTAGTAGAGCTGAGTCATGTGGCAGATGAATTTTAGCTTTTTGAGGGTTCTCCACATTGATTGCTAGCAGTTGGACCAGTTTGCAATCCCACCAACAGTGAATGAAGGCTCTCTTCCCCTCTATGTCCTCTTCAGCATCTGTTCTCCACTCTTTTGTTGCTCTTTGCCTTTCTGACTTTGAGCAAGTCAACAACTGCTCTTAACCACTGAGCTAACTCTCCAGTCACTGATTAATATTTTTAAAGATCATTTGTAACTGCAACATTTGCAGAAAACTGCCTTTTTCACATGCACCCCTCCCAAGAGAAAGTCCCTGCCACCAGCTGGTCACTTCCCCCTGTTTCTGTGTTACTGTGCTTCTAGTGACGGAAAGTGTAACGTGCTTTGTTTTGTTGGTTTCCCTGCACCTTTTTCTATATTTTGACATTTCAGTGAAACAATAATAGGTTTCACTGAATAAAATAATTAATAATAAAAATTAATAATTATAAAAACATTGATTAATTGATTATGCTGAAGTTTCATCAGGGTATGTAAAGTAATCACATTGGCACATTTTTTTTACAATAGCTGCTTAAGTCTCTGTTAGAAAATACTGCCAGGCCAGGAGTTGGTGGTACACGCCTTTAATCCCAGCACTCCAAAGGCAGAAGCAGGTGAATCTGAGTTTGAGGCCAGCCTGGTCTACAGAGTGAGTTCCAGGACAGCCAGGGCTACACAACACAGTGAGACCATATCTTGAAACATCCCACCCCCAAAAAAAGAAAGACAGAAAATATCCCCACACATGGTAGCACACACCTTTAATCCCAGCACTAAGGAGGTAGAGACAGGCAAATATTTATGAATTTGAGGCCAGCCAGGTCTACATAGTGAGTTCCAGGACAGCTAGAGCTGTGTAGTGAGGGCATGTCTCTAAAGAGAAAGGGGAGAGGAGAGGAGGAAGGGAGAGAAGAAAAGAGAAAAGATCAACGTGTGTATCCTCCTGGTGCTACATCTTTGGGTTGTTTTTTCCCCATATGACTTGAGACTTTCCTATTTCTGTGCTAGGGCATTTGGGGCTATTTACTAGACATTTTGAATATTATGTTTTGAAAGTTTGAGTCCTATTTTTAAAATCCACTAAAATGCTGGTACTTTTGTTTTAGTGGTCAGTTGGCCTGGTCAGGCTCAGGCTACAAGTTCTAATGGCTGTGGTGCCACTGTATGTTGTTTCTGGGCCTTCTAACCAGCAACCTAGCAATCCCTTTTCTTGGTCTTCTAACCGGAAACCTGAGGCTTTAATAATCTGAAGCTACTGCACTCTCTCTGCCACTAACCATGTGTTGAGTACAAAACATGGGTACTGAGGGAGACAAGTGATCAACTTGGTGTCTGATAGAGTTTCAGATTCTGGTCCGCTTCTCCAGTCTATGTCTGGCTCTAATTTATCAGCATCTTCAGAATGCTGCCCTGTGCATTCTGTCTGGTTTTCATAGCTGTATTCAGTGGAATGTACTCATTATATCTTACCAGGAGCAAAAATGCCAACTTTACTTTTTTCATTTTTAACAGCTTTATTGAGACAAAATTGATTACACTAGAAACTTCATATGTTACTAACAATTTGATGAATTGTGATGTGATGTATACATTCAAGTATGAAACTACCCCCACAACCAAATTAGAGGACATATCTCTCACCTGAACTATCCTTGTGACCCTTTATAATGTCTTCCCTCAACTTGCATTCGTGTCCCAGTTTTGTCACTATAGATCACTTACATTTCCAGAAAGTTTATGGTGATGGAGTCACATAGTGTTTACATTTTTTGTCTGACTTCTTTGGCAGAGTTATTATTTTGAGATTCATGCATGTTGATCTGTGTTTCAATTCTTTCTTTCTTTCTTCCTTCCTTCCTTCCTTCCTTCCTTCCTTCCTTCCTTTTTTTTTATCTTTTGAGACAGGGTTTCTCTGTAGTTCTGGCTGTCCTGGAACTCTCTTTGTAGACCAGGCTAGCCTCAAACTCAGAGAGATCCACCTGCCTCTGCTTCCCAAGTGCTAGGATTAAAGTCCTGCACCACCACCCCCAGCTAATACTTTCTTTTTCTTTTTTTTTTAATTGCTGAGCAGTATTCCATTCAATCTGTGTACCATAGTTTGTTTATGAATTCCTTTATTGACCCATGTATGATTGTTTCCTGTTTGGGATATAAGTATGTATATTCATGCATGTTCTTTATGTATAGATGTATAATACTTATATAATAATACAATAATAGCTGGATTATACACTAGGTATATATATGCTGCTTTGCTCTTTTTTTTTTTTCTTTCCTTTCTTTTTGAGAGACGGTATCACTGTGTCTTAGCTGGTCTATGTAGATCAGGCTAGATTCTAGCTCACAGAGATTTCTCTTGCCTCTGTCTCCTGAGTTCTGGGATTAAAGTCCATGGCCACTTGGGTGTGCTTCAGCAGGTATTTACTGCCGTAGCTCCTCAGTGGGGGAGGGGAGGCGCATGTGCCCCTGCCCCATTCTTGCCAGAGTGTTGACGGGTTCAGAGCTTGTTTAGGTCTTGTACAAGTGACAGTAGCTGCCGAGTTCATGAGTGCAATAGCTGTGTCATTCAGAAGACAGTGTTTCATAGTACTCCTCCTTGTCCTCCCGTCTTTTACATTCTTTCCTCAATTTCTTCGGTGATGTCCCCTTACCCTAAAAGAGGGGTTGTATAGATGTTCCAGTGAGGGTGAGCACTCAGCAGTCACTCATTCTCAACACTTTGACCAGTTATGAGTCTCTGCAGTAACTGCTGCTCCCTGTAAAAAAGAAGCTTCTCTGATGCAGGCTGTCAAAGCACTAATTTTTGGGTGTAAACTAAGAAAAATTTAGAAGACAATCTGACAATATGTCCATTTAGCGAAACAGTAGTAGGTTCCTCTGTGACCTGTCACCTACCTAAAGCCCAGGGGCCTTTGATCAGATTTATAAGACTAAACATGAATTACTTCTGTGGAAGCAAAGGTCACTACACTATTGCACCAGCGAGCATATCTTGCAAGTCAGTATTGTAGCATGCAGGGTCCACCTCTGGTAAAACCAGTGATGACTTTTCTCCTGCATAGTAAGCATTATAAATACTAGCTAGCAGAGAAGGAGTTTTCAGGTCAGTTCTAGATTTACTTGTTTATGTCCTGTAATCAAAGTGTGTGATATCTTTAGCAATAGGGTTTAACCATCTAAATCTGATGAGCAACCAAGCACAATGGCAATAGCCTGTATTTTTTTGAAGGGTATGGGATTCTAGAACCTCCTTGACCAACAACTCATAGGAGGCTGTTCTATGCCTGACACTGAGACTTTCATTTAATAACCCATGGCTTCTGTGAGCAGCGGTATCCATCCATCCATGCCATACTACCAATCAAACTCCTTTTAATTTTATTACAGTTTAGGAGAAAAACAGAACAAACAACAAAACCAAACAGAGCAGGCAAGTTGAAATCCCACCAGCTTCCCAGGGGAGGAGAATAGAGAAGGGAAAGAAGCCATGCCTTGCCAGAGCAGGCTGTAGTGGTGCACGCCTTTAACCCCAGCACTCGGAGGCAGAGGCAGGTGGATCTCTGTGAGTTTGACGCCAGCCTGATCTACAGAGTGAGTTCCAGGACAGTCAGGGCTACACAGAAAAACCCTGCCTCAAAAAAAGTTGAGAAAAAAGCCATGCCATTTGAATTAAGCCTATGTGGCAGCCACAAGCAGAGAGGGAGATTTAGAGAAAAATGTAAGAAAGCCTAAAATACCAGAAAAAAAGCATACTTAGGCTCTGGCCTTCATTCAAAAGAGACAGAAGAGCAGAAGAGATGAAAAGGGGAAAGTTATGCCTTTCTAAGTCTCAACAGAACCTCCTGGAAGATTCAAAATGACTGTAAGTCAGGAATAAAAATTCTGAGAAGGAGTAGTACATTATCTCTAAAGGGCTAATTATTGCTCCTTCCTTTTTAGTATGGCTTAAGATAAATACACCTTCCTGGGGGTGGTTCGTTGGCCAAGTGGTTGACCCAACTAGATTGATTTACAGGAGAAGGCAATGCATGTTTCCATATAGAAATGGATTCCATTCTTTCCTGTGCTACTTCCTTCTAAAGAGATGATAACCCTAAAATTATTTAGGAGATGGAGTATTGATATAACCCATTTGTACCATGAAAGTCTAAAGGTCTAGTTCCAAAGCTGTTCACCAGAGGGATTGTTGTCTGGCCAGAGTGAAACTCCTTTTTTAAGAAAGAAAATTATTTTTATGTGCATGATTTTTAAGAAAGAAAATTATTTTTATGTGCATGATTTTGCCTGCCTGTATGTCTGTGTACCACATGCATGCAGTTGCCTGTGGAAGCCAGAAGAGGGTGTCAGATCCACTGAGACTGGAGTTACAGACAATTTTAAGTTACTACGTGGGTCTGGAGATCAAACTCCTGTCCTCAGGAAGAAGAGCTGATACTACTGTTAACTGTGAGCCAGCTCTCTAACCACTGAAACTTCTTTAAACATATAGTTAATATATAATACATGTATTTCTAAATTAGTTTACAAAGTAGCAGGCTCTCATAAGGCTTTTCATGTCTTTAGCTGCCCCCTTCCCCTATTTCTCCATCTTCACCTCCACTTAAACTCATTATTTCCCTTGTCTACTTTCATATCACTTATGTTCTGCTTATGTCCAACCTTAAGGCCTCTTCCCCTGTCATGGACCTTTTCTAGCTTTCTGACCTCTACAGACACTCCACATTAAACACACAAATCTAAAAACTTGAAGCTAGAGTCTATATGTGAGGCAGATCATATGAAATTTGTCTAGGCCTGGGTTACCTCATTTCATATATGTCCAATTCCATCCATTTCCTGTGAACTTCATAATTTCATTTTTTTCACAGCTGAGTATTCTCACTTTTTAAAGATCCACCTTCTTTCTTGTCTTTTATATTCAGCCACTTGACTTTGTCTCATAGCTCACTGAGACCCATCTTTTGCCTTTTCCTTGAATTTATTTTCTGTTTCAGTTTGAATAGTATGTTTGCTTTATATCACCATAACAAAATGCCTGATATAAACAACTTAAAGAGAAAAGATTTATTTTGACTCACAATTTCAGAGGATGATAGATGTCCTAGTACTTTGATGTCAACTTGACACATGGAGTCATCTAGGAAAAGGAACTCTCAACTGAGAAAATGCTTCCATAAAACTGGGCTATAGCCGGGCGGTGGTGGCGCACGCCTTTAATCCCAGCACTCGGGAGGCAGAGGCAGGCGGATCTCTGTGAGTTCGAGGCCAGCCTGGGCTACCAAGTGAGTTCCAGGAAAGGCGCAAAGCTATACAGAGAAACCCTGTCTCGAAAAACCAAAAAAAAAAAAAAAAAAAAAAAAACTGGGCTATAAGCAAAGCTGTAGTGTATTTTCTTAATTAATGATATATGTGGAAGGGCCCATTTCACTGTGCGTGGTGCCATCATTGGGCAGATAGTTCTGGGCTGTATAAGAAAGCTGTCTATTGGTTGGGGATTTAGCTCAGTGGTAGAGTGCTTGCCTAGCAAGCACAAGGCCCTGGGTTTGGTCCTCAGCTCTGAAAAAAAAAAAAAAAAAAAAAAAAAAAAAAAGCTGTCTGAGCAAGCCAGTAAGCAGCACTCCTCTATGGCCTCTGCTCCAGTTTCCTGCCTTGAGTTTCTACCCTGACTTCCTTGACAATGGACTGTGATGTGGAAGTATAAATGGAATTAGTCCTTTCTTCCCCAAGTTGCTTTTGGTCATGGAGTTTTATCACAGCAATAGAAACCCTAGCAAAGACAATTAACATGGATGGATAATAGATCTTTTTAGAGTTTTTTTCCCTCTAGGATGAGATATTTTTAATAGTTCATCTCTTTTAATTTTGCTTTCATGGGTTGTCTGGACAATCCAAAGAAATGTTCCAACTAAAGCTAATTATTTTTTACCCTTGAGGAAAGACTTTTTAAAATATTCTTCTAAGCTGGGCGGTGTTGGTGGACCCAAAAAGTGATGATTTTTAATTACCTGACTTTTTTCATTGTGGGAACCAATTTTCTTTCAACTGTATATGTCCTAAGTGGGAGTAAAAACTCCCAGCTAGTACATTTGAATCTGTCTACAATTCTGTCTTACATTCTTCTTCATTGAAATGGTTTGTCAGCCCTTCTTCATGCTGTCAGAATCAATCTTCTGTCATTCGGTTTTCCCTGGTCATGGTGCGGATGGCACTGGGTTTTCTGAAGCCTGAGTACTTGTTTTTCTCTTGCTAGTCATAAATTCCATGTGAATAGAAGGCTTTTCAGCCTACTTCTCCATTTTTGGAATGTATTACCTGCTCTTGTTGCTCTGGCTTGGGGTCATCACTAGAATTTCAGTGTGATAAAAACAAGGCCATGTCTCTTTCCTACTTGAAGCGGGAGCCATGAGGTCTTTAGTTTTCATCTAAATTCTTCTTTTCCCCCAACTCAGGCCTCAGGGCTCAGATCTTTTGGTCCCTTTTTGTAAGTCCTGTTCAGAACCACTATTTTCTCCACAAAGGCCTTCTCATGGGAGGAGCCGTGGACCTTTGCTCTCACTGTGCTTGCCAGGAGCCACATTATTCCATCCAATACCTCTTATCACACATGGCTTAGATGTCCCGTCTAGTGTTTCTACATCATCAGGCCAGTTTTTGTCAATGTCCTTATTTCACTGCAGTGTTACTCGTGATGCTGGCTCAGAATTTACCAATGGTACAAAATTTGAATTTTCTGACCTTTCACATTGTGTTTGTCTTTAGTGTCTTGCGTTCTTGGTTTTCTTCTGGTTTTTTGAAAGGCTACAGCTAAATTAATTGGAAATATTAAGACCCAGGTATTATTAATTGGATTTTTGCTTTCATTTCTTTGTGAGCACTTTTTCTTCCCTAGTGTTCTTTACTTTTATGACTGTCTTCAGCGTCCTGCCAGCGTATCTATACAGCGTTTTAGCACCTGGCTCGGTCATTATGGAATCACCCTTGATATGTCTTATGGTTCCTTTGCATTCCAGCCCCTGTTCCTGTTACCTCATCACTTCTCTGCCCCTGAACCATGAACATGTCCTCTAGACCAGTCTTCTTTCCCAGTCAGTGATTCTGTTCCACTCAAGAGACCTGACCTCAGGAAGCCATGTTTCATGTCCCCATCCCAGTTATCTGGTCCCCTTTTTTCCTATACACAAGGAAGGAAGCCTGGTATAGTTAAGTATGTCACTCATTCAGTTTAAGAGCTTAAATGTCACTTGGTGACACTGAAATCCCGTTTATCTTTCCTCAGATCTCTTCTTCCCAAGTCAGTGTCCTTTTTTTATCCCAAATGCAATGTTTATTGTCCCATATACATTTCCCTAAATAGTAGTGTGCTGGTTAAACACACTAGTAATAACTTCAGAGTACCCAAAATGCATCAGTGTCACATTAAGGAAAATAAATTAAAGCATTTCCCTTGGAGTGATTTTATCAAGAAAAAGCCCAGATTTGTATTCTCTACTTCTCTCCCTGTATCTTCTCTCATCTCTCTGTAGCATATTGTTTCTGGCCTATCTGTAATCTGTCTGCTTTATGAGTCTGAATCTCTGCCTGCCTGAATGTTGTCTTGTCTTCTCTGTCCCTGTCTTTGTCCTTGTGTGTACCCCTCGAAAAGGCCTTTGCTTTGTATTTATTCAACAGCACAGAAAGAACGACATGGAGAAGGAATGAAGGATACTTTATAGAAATCTTTAACAAAGTTTTCTAAGGGATGAAACATTACTGACTCCGGCTGACCACAATTGACACCCATAACAAACAGTACTGCAAACAGATTTATCAACTTATATTCATGTCACTTCTAACATTTATGGTGGATATTTGCTGTAAAGGTTGTATTCATCGTGTTTGCTGTTTTAACATGTATTACTGTATTAGTCAGAGTTCTCTAGAGGAACAGAACTTACAGAATGAGTGTGTGTGTGTGTGTGTGTGTGTGTGTGTGTGTGTGTGTGTGTGTGTGTGTTATTTATTAGAATGGCTTCTAGGCTGTGGTCCAGCTAGTCCAACAATGGCTGGCTACCAACAGAAGGTCCAAGAACTCAGTAATTGTTCATTCTATGAAGCTGAATGTCTCAGCTCGTCTTCAGTATATTCCAGAATCCCAAATAAGTGGGTTCTAATGCCAGTGAAGGAATGGACTTGCTAGTGAGAACAAGCAGGCAAAGAGAGCAAGCTTCCTCCTTTCAGGTCCTTTATATAGGCTAACACCAGAAGGTGTAGCCAAGATTAAAGGTGGGTCTTCCCACCTCAAAAGAGCTGTATTAAAGGTGTATCTCCTGTCTCAAAGATCTGGATTAGAAGTGAGTCTTCCCACTTCAAATTATTTAATTAAGAAAAAATCCCTTACAGATGTTCCTAGCCATTTGGATTTTAGTTAATTCCAGATGTAGTTAAGTTGACATCCAAGAATAACAATCACAATTACCATAATCTATATACACTTATGCATTACTCATGGGTCAGTGGCATGGAAGAATATATAACTTAAGATGTCAGATATGAGCTGGATGGTAGTGGCACACACCTTTAATCCCAGCACTTGAGAGTCAGAGGCAGGCCAGCCTGGTCTACATAGTGAGTTCTAGGACAGCCAGGGCTACACAGAAAAACCCTGTCTTCAAAACAAAAGAAAACAAAAAAAAGATGTCAGCTATGCATTAGCTTAAGTTGTATGAATTGATAACATGAGCAATCCAAGGCAAATAAGATTAGTTGTTACATTATTCTCTTAAAGGTGGGTTAAGCCAACAGGCTGATACATAGTAAGATACCAGTTTTAAGTCCTAAGTGACCCCAGGGTGTACAATTAACTTTGGCTGTGAAGTCTAGCAAAAGTTAGAATCTCTTTTAAGGTAAGAGATATTTTCATAATAGTGTATCACCACATGAAAGGTGAGGCATTTGTTCTGATACTTTAAACTTTTTTTTTTTTTTTGGTGTTTTCGAGACAGGGTTTCTCTGTGTAGTTTTGGTGCCTGTCCTGGATCTCACTCTGTAAACCAGGCTGGCCTCAAACTCACAGAGATCCACCTGGCTCTGCCTCCGGAGTACTGGGATTAAAGGCGTGCGCCTTTGTCACCTGGCTTGATACTTTAAACTTCATGTGAATAGTAGCTGATAATACTTATCCTCATACCACTAGCTGTTTTCTTTTAGCATTGTTTTTAAGGTTTATCCTTAACAGAAGCAGCTCTAGTTCATTCTTCTTGGTTGCTATACTGTATATCATTATACAAATACAATGGATTATTTCCAGATTTTCACTATTTAAAACAGTGTTGAGGGGTTAGGAAGATAACTCAGTAGGTAAAGTGCTTGCAAGGATAGAAACTCTATTCCCAGACTCAGGTGTGATGATATATGCTTGTAATTCCACAATGGGAGTTGGAGATAGGTGGAGGCTTGCTGACCAAGCCAGTCTAGGCTACTTGACAATTCCAAGCCAGTGAGATATCTTCTCTCTCTCTCAAAAAGTAAATTAAATAAAAATGTAGACAGCACCTAAAGAACATCACCCAAGGTTACCCTCTGGCCTCTACACTCACACACACATGCACCTGCGCACGCGCGCGCACGCACACACACACACATACACTAGATAGATAGATAGATAGATAGATAGATAGATAGATAGATAGATAGATAGATAGATAGATAGATAGATAGATGAATTAAATAAATACAGTGCTGAGTGGGAAAGGTAGTGTTTTAGTGAAGATTATTTAACCTGTTGCAAAGGTTTCCTCACCATTGTTGCCTGACTGTTCCTGGGTGTGTTAATGAACAAGTTTCCTAGTGTCTAAATGGTGTCCCACAGTTTACTCTCATATACAATGTGGACAGGGTCTCAAACTCATAAGCTCAAATGATCCTCCCTATCCTCCCATGAAGCTAGGTATACCACAATATGCCATTACCACAATGGCAAGTGTATATATAGCACAATACCCGACTTGCTTATGTCATTTAAGAAATCTCTCCTTGCATGGCAATTATAAAAATTCTGCATTTTGCAATATGTCTTTAATCCCACTAAAACCTATTTTTGTACATGTGTGAGGTAGAGATTTAATTATTTTCCGTTTGGATAGCTGCTTGCTATCTTGAGAACTAAGTTTGTAATCCTTCTTCAAACAGGAGTGCTAGTATGCATGGTCTGATTCTAGGCTCTCAGTTCTATACTGTTGGTGTATTGGTCTCTTCTGACTGTTGACTTGGTACAGTCTTATAGATGAATGTTTGCTGCCCCGACCACCCACTCCCCATCATGGTAGCTGCTTCCAAATTACCACACAGAGACTTAATATTATTTGTAAATGCTCAGCTGTAGCTCAGGCTTTATTTATTTAAATTAACCCATTTTTATTAATCTATGTTTTACCACATGGCTCATGACTTTACCTGTCCTCTAGCATATCTTGCTTCTTGGGTAGCTCACTGGCATCTCTCCTGGCTCTGGCCTCCTTCTTCCCATCATTCTCAGTTTGGCTTTCCCACCTAACTTCCTGCCCAGCTACCTGCCTATCAGCTTTTATTAATCAACGAGAGTAATACATATCTATAGTGTAGACAAGGATTGTTCCACAGCACAGTCTCATTGAAGACTTTATCCCTGTGCTTCCTCCATATATCCCTGACTCAGCATTCTCGTCCTTCCTCCAGTTGTCACTTTCACTCTCAGCATTTTAGCCCCCAGAAGTGAGCATCGTATCTGTCAGATATCACAAATGTCACTGAAGGGAAGAGAAGAGTTGGGTACTTGGGTCTTAAATTGAAGGTGCTAGGTATTGCTGATGTCTCATTGTAGGGAAGCTTTTTTTCTTTTCTTTTTTATTAAGAAATTTTCTGTTCATTTTATATACCAACCACAGATCCACTCTCCTCCCCTCCCTCCTCTCACCCCCCCCAGTCTTCCCTCCCATTCCACACCCCATTTCCCATCTCCTTCAATGGAAGGCCTCCCATGGGGAGTTAGTAGAGCCTGATACACTCAATTGAGGCAGGTTCAAGCCCCTCCCTCTGGACCAAGGCTGCTCCAGGTGTCCTACCATAGGCAGTGGGCTCCAGAAAGCCTGCTCATGCCTTAGGGGAGGGTCCTGATCCCACTGCCAGGGGCCCCTTAAGCAGATCAAGCCTGTGCAGAGGGCTTAGTCCAGTCCCATGCAGGCCCCACAGCTATTGGTCCATAGTTTATCAGTTCCCACTAGTTTGGTTTGGTTGTCTGTATATTTCCCCATTGTGATCTTGATGCCCCTTGCTCATAGAATGGTAGGCAAGCATTTTTATGGAAGAATGTTTAGTACTAGCTCTTACAGCTCATACGCATTATTAAAGAAGCTTCCTCCAGCAGTTTATGTCTTATACCAGTGTTGGTTATTTGGAGGTGAATGCAGGAAGAGCTAGCGTTTTTTCACTGTCGCTCCCACATGGCAGGATTCTGATAATGAACTGAATGAATTCTAGTTCAAAGTCCTAAGAATATTTTTGACAGCTAATATATATTTTATAGAAGACCCTTTACAATTTTAAGAAAATAATTATTTTTCACAACAACACAGCTAAAATACTTAATGTTTTGACAAAAGATATTATGTCCCTCTGGGCAGTTTAATCACCACTTGAAAATCTGAACCGTTTTCATCTGAGGGACATTTGGATTCTTTCCAGTTTTCAGCTGTTACAAATAAATCTGTTAGAAACATCAATATACAGGTTTTCATGTTAGCTTACATCTCCATTTCTTTGAGATAAGTGCCCATGACTGCAATTGTTGGATCAAGTGTTTTTAAATATATGCCTGAACACATTTAGAATATGTTGATATTCTAAATAATTTTTTGTGTGTATATTCATGAAGGATATTGATCTGTGTCTGGTTTGGGTATCAAAGTAATACTAGTGTTATAAAATGAATCGGAAAGTAGTCTTTCCTCTTATATTCTCTGGACAATATTGTGTGAAAGTGTAACTCTCGAAATATTTGGTAGACTCCTTTGATGAAATAACCTTGGCCTAGGGTCAATATCCTGTTGCAGGTTGTCTTTTACACACACACACACACACACACACACACACACACACACACATTCTTTTAAGATAGGATCTCACTGTGCAGTCCTGGCTGCCCTGGAAGTCACTATGTAAACCAGGATGACCTCAAACTTAGATCTACCTGCCTCTGCCTCCTGAGGGCGAGCAGCAGTAGACAGTTGTGAGTTGACATGTGGGTGCTGAGACTTGAACCTGGGTCCTCTGGAAGAGCAGCCAGTGCTCTTAACCACTAAGCTATCACTCCAGCCCCTCTTGTTATCCATTTCATAGTGTTTTTTTGTCCAGGTTGTGATATGCACATGTGTATTGCTAACAACATTCTCTGCAATTTCTGCACACTAATCTGCCTTTAATATTGATCTTTTCTTTCTTCTCTATTTTTCTTTGTCAATCTAGTGAGAATTTTGATAATTTTTTTTTATCGTTTTGAGACATAGTCTTGCTGTGTAGCCCAGGCTGGCCTCCAGCTCAAGATCTTTTTTTTTTTTTTTCTTCAAAGATTTATTTATTTATTAAGTATTCAGTGTTATGTCTGCACATATCCCTGCAAGCCAGAAGAGGGCACCAGATCTCATTACAGATGGTTGTGAGTTACCATGTGGTTGCTGGGAATTGAATTTAGGACCTTTGGAAGAGCAAGCAGTGCTCTTAACCTCTGAGCCATCTCTCCAGCCCCCCGAATTTTGATAATTTTAGTGATCTTTTCAAATAACCAAGTACTTGGTCCATTGATTTCTCCCACCATTTTCAGTTGGTTGGTCTCTGTTCCTTATTATTTCTACTCTTCTGCTTGATTTGGGTTTATTTTTCTCTCCTTCTAGTTTATTATTATTATTATTATTATTAGATTATTGCTTAAGACTTTCTTTTCCCTTTTCTCTGTATCTAATTTATTTTAGTGCTGTGAACTTCCCTCTTGGTGCTGCTATAGCTATTAAACACAATTTGATACATTATATTTTGTCAAAGGAAAAAATGGATGAAGCAGAACTAAACAAACCAGGAAGACTTTATCCAAGTTTACTGCAATAGGACAGGGAAGCTGAACTCAGCTCTAAATACAGCAGGGTGAGGGGTCAGTGCATGGAAAATCACAGCGAGGAGCTTGGCTAGGTGTCTAGGTGGGAGGATCCTAACTAAATTCAGCCACAAATCTTTTCTTTGGTGTTGACCAGAGAAAATGCTGTTTGTCTCAAAGTTTTCTGTCTTGCAAGGTTGCAAGTAACAGTCGTCTTTTGTTAGAATTTTTTGTTTATTAGTTTGGTTTTTGTGTGTGGCTATTGGCTTCCCTAGCAGTTTGAGACACGTTAGGCACAGAAAAATTGTGGACCTCACTTCTAATTCTATGAACTTTGTAGTCCCTGACCATTCTGCCTTCTATCCAGCTTTCCGAGTTCCTTTTCTTTCCTGTATCATAGTGCCCAGGGTTTTAGTTGTACCTAATGACAGGAACAGGGAAAATATGTTTACACCACTTTCCTGGAAACAGAAGCAGCTTTGACTGAACAAAATACTTCATAGCACAAAGATGGTTTTGAAATACTATCTGATGTGTATTCATTCCTGCCCTCTTGCTTTTGAGAGGCTGCCAGCCATTGGGGCTGAGGCTTCTGTCTCTCCACAGAGAGAGGAGATACCGTTGAGAATAAATGAGTCCTGCTCAGTTCTGGCTCTCAATTAGAACTTGAGAGAGAGTACAGCAGAAAGAAGAATATCAGGCACTAGAGACTTAAGAGGGCTTTAGTCTGTATTTTAAGTTGAATTTCAGAAGTTTACCTGCAGCACCCAGACTCAGCCTGACATTTGTCAGTTTAGCATACTGAGGACACACTGGAATCTGCAGGACCCACTTTTGGGAAGGAGATAAGCAGCTCCTCTGAACTTGGGACGGGTGCTGAGAGGGAAGGGACCATGGAGTTTAGAGTTGAGCTGGGTGGCAGAGGGAAGGAGAGCTCTGAAAAGGTGCTAGCCCTGCCCCTGTGTGTTAGAATCCAGTGTGAGGGGAACAGCCAGAGGAGCGCATACAACCTGCTGTCTATGTGGTTTGGAACTGTCTCCCAACCCCTAAGATTAGAGGAGCAGTCTTTCCAGCAGCATCAAGTTAACACATGGTGTGCATTTGCAGGTGAGGCCTGTAGTTGTTCTTCTGCGAAGTCCCCATGAGATCAATAAGCTCTTGGGTCCTGTATGCCTCTAGTGTAGAAATGACGGCCTCTGCATCTTCCACTTCTATCTGCACCCTGGAAAGGAGCTGTGACTAGTGCAGTCTAAGGTTGGCTCCAAAAGGAAAGCACAGCTGAGTTTTAGAACACAGCAGTGTCGCCAGGGTTAAATACAGAGCCAGAATAGCAGACAGGGACATCATACACTTGCTGCAGTGAGCTCACAGGCTGTAGTCCTGTTGTAGACACTTCATCCAGAGAAGCGGACAAGTGCAGGTAGCCCAGGCAGAAAGCAGCAAAGCTAGCAAGATGAGGGTAGTCCCAAGCTGGTAGCATGGGACCTTCCTGCTAGTGTCATGGAGTTATATGAATTCTCCCACTACCCACCAGCACTGATATCCCTCTGGGAAGGAGGAGCACAAGTAGAGGGAGAATGGTGGGGTGGGGTGAAACTACACTGAGTGATGCTCTTCCCAAACCCTCATCTGAATTTAAAGTGCTACTGATCTATGCATTCATTCAGCTGAATTAACACAAACCTAAACTCAAGTTGATCTACACAGTTAAGGAAGGATATTTCTCAGCCTGCCTGTGTCAGATGTCTTAGGAAGGGCTAGCTTCAGGCAAAATCTAACCATAGGAGCAGGCCCAGCAGATTCTTTGCCCATTCCTCACTGTCACTACCTACATGGCCCTAGCAGATCTTGGAAGCAGTTGCTCAATTTCTCTCCAGTATGAAGGAAAAATATCTCTGTGAATCTTCTGTTGAAGTCTGAGGAAGAGTATTCTGCAGCTACCCTCAACAAACAACTTTGTCTGTACCCAATTGATGGAGACTCTTTTACTGTACATGTGTGGGAGGGTATAACCCTATGTATACAAGTACTCATGTCCCTGTGCATGTGGAGGCTCAAGGCTGACACCAGGAGTCTTCCTCATTCTTCCACCTCATTCTCTGAGGCAAGGTCTTTTACTCAGACTCAGAGCTCACTGATAAGGCTAGTTAGCCCCCTTAGACAGCTTGCTGTGGGATCCCCTGTCTCAGCTTTCTAAGCTGAAATACAGATGGGCCAGCATGACCACCCAGCATTTATGTGGGTTCTAATCACAGGAGTTCTAAGAATTCAAATTCCAGTTTTCATGCTTGCATGGCAAACCCTTTTAGCCACTGAGCCATCTCCCCAGCACTTGTAGCCAAATTTAAATGGTTTTAACTTTGTGGGATCTGTTCTCTCCTTCCACCTTTACATGGGTCCCAGGAATCAAAGTTGGGTTATCAGGCATATGTAGCACATGCTTTAACCACTGAGCCATCTGCCCAGCCCACCAGTAGCCGAAATATTTTTAATTTTTTAATGAAATTAAAATTAAAAATTTAATAAAAAATCCTGTTGCTTCTGAAGGTTGGCAGTAAAGTCTGAACTTTAATAATAATGTGTTAGTATTAGTTCATTAATTGAAATGTACATTCACTTCATCTTAGTCATCACTGTCAAAACACATATGATAATTGATTTCAAGGAGGAAAGATTTACTTTTAAAATGTTACTAGATTTCTTTATAAGTATATGCACGTACCGTAGCACATTGATTCTCTTCTTCTGTCATGTAGCTCTAGGAGATGGGGCTCAGGTTATCAGACTTGGTGGCAAACACCTTTATTTGCTGAGCCAATGTATAAGCCCAAGTTCAGCAGGTTCATACAAACCAAATACCGTATTATCCAGCCATCAAACTCCAAAGTCTATCAAATTTACTTGAAATTTTATGTCTATACAAAATCCTTGCATAAATAAATATGATGGCAAATTTCTTAATTATTCCTAAAACATGGAAGCAACCAAGATTTCCTTCAATGGATTAATAAGCTATGTTGTATCCCTACAGAGAAATATTTTTCAATGATAAAAAGGAACAGTCTTTAAACCATAAAAAGACACGAATGAGGAACTGGCTCAGAGTACTTGCTTTTCTTGCAGAAGACCCAGGTTCAGTTCCCAGCACCCACACGGTGGCTCACAATTATGCATAACTATGTGTAACTTGGGAATCTGACAATCTCTTCCAACCTCCACTGGCACATACAGACAGGCAAAACACCCATACACATAGACTAAAATAAGAGATCTTAAAATTTAAAAAAAGTGACTGAATCAGTTGTGCTGACAGGTGCCTGTATCTCTAGCATTTGGGAGGCAAAGATAGAAAGATGGAGAGTTGAAGCCAACTTGGCTGCATATGGAGACCCGCCTGAATAGAAAATACCTAAGTTCATAGCAGTGATGAGTCCTGTTGGTGGAGAGCTGATGTGATGTGATGACATGGTCTTTCTCCAGAAAAATCATGAGATTAACTGTGGGAACCCACCCTGTAGATAACACAGGTCATAGACTGGAGGCCTAGGCAGAATAAAAGAGGGGAAATGACTGAAAAACAGCCAAGTGTTGGCATCCCCTTTTCTCAGCTTCCTGGCCAACCATGCTGGAAACTGTTGAGCTCCACCATGCCCTTGCCAACATGTCATGATGCAATGAACCCTCTGAGATTGGGAGCTAAAATAAATCTTTTCTCCTATAAATTTTTTAAATCAGGTTTTGTGGTCACAGTGACACAGAAGTAACTAATACAGTGTGATTGCCTTAACTGTGCACTCTGCTTAGTGACCTACTTTCCATGTGTATAGTATAGACAAGAAGAAAATTCAAGAGTAATTTTATAAAGAGAGGCCTAGAATACTGCCTCATTCAGTGTGGAGATCAGTGCCAACAGCAAGGTCCTGTGGACAGCCTGTGTCCTGACACCACAGGGCAAGGATGACATGTCATTTCTATGACAATCTTCCTAAGAACACAATTCCACTGCTACCAGGAAGAAAATACTAGACAACCCAGCCTTTTAGAGGGTGGGGTTTCCTACCTAACCAGCTCTCCTCAAAACTGTAAAATATGAGGAGAAACTGACAGCCAGGAGGACCCTAAGGAGACATGATGACTTACTGTTGTATATGAAAGAGACTGTGTTTTAAAAATGCAGTGAGAACAAAGCACAGAGCTTAGAGGATGGTAATGCTCCCAGTCAGTTTAGTTGTGGCAAACTTCAAGATGCTCACTGGGTGAAACTGGATGGGGACATGCGACAACTCTTCTGTCTTTACAACTTTGCTCTAAAAACAAAACGTTTATTTTTCTTTAAAAGCCACTCCACACAATAGACAATTCCATGGATGTTTCTGGTCTTTAGAAAAAAAAATACATGTTTTTCGGAGTTGATTTATTTAGTTTTACTAGCTTTGCTCTGTAGACATATTGGGGACACTTCATAGAAGCATTTCTGGTTGAAATGCTTTTTCTTGTTCAGCGATTTTCTATTCCTCTAGCGTTGATTGTAGGTCACAGCATTTCTCGGGCTTGTGCCCGTAGCTGACACTGTTGTGACTGCTCCTGCCCTGTCAGCTCTAAAGGCACTGATTCCTGACTGAAGTCCTCTGCTAAAGTGGATCCCTCACTCCCATTCATGCCTCAACAAGTCATAGTGGACAGAGTATCCATCGAAAGGTATCAAGAAAGAAGGTGCCGCTCAAGTCATCCTAGTAGCTGTCAGCAGTAGTGGAAGAGGAAAAGCTCAAGTCTTGTCTTCCAGAAAAGAAAAGAAGTTCCTTCTCAGGATAACAATCTTCCATGTGACCAAAGGACAAAAAGTATATTTTAACTTTTCCTGGGATAGTTAAAATGCACTATGTAAATTAAATATTTGTTGAATATTTTATCAAAATTGTTGAATTTCTATCATACTATTATTTGATATATTGTAAATAAAAACAAAATCTTCCTTTGTAATTCATCTAAGCACAATAAACTAAACTTCTTACTTTCTCAGGACTAATAGAAAACTCATAAGCGCCGGGCGGTGGTGGCGCACGCCTTTAATCCCAGCACTTGGGAGGCAGAGCCAGGCGGATCTCCATGAGTTCAAGTCCAGCCTGGGCTACAGAGTGAGTTCCAGGATAGGCTCCAAAACTACACAGAGAAATCCTGTCTCGAAAAAAGAAAGAAAGAGAGAGAGGGAGAGAGGGAGGGAGGGAGGGAGGGAGGGAGGGAGGGAGGGAGAGAGAGAGAGAGAGAGAGAGAGAGAGAGAGAGAGAGAGAGAGAGAGGAAAGAAAGAAAGAAAGAAAGAAAGAAAGAAAGAAAGAAAGAAAGAAAGAAAGAAAGAAAGAAAGAAAGAAAGAAAGAAAGAAAGAAAGAATACCCATGTATTCCCTTTATGTTGGTAAAACATCTGTCATTAAAGCGACCATGCTGTGTTCTGTAGGACATAATGTTAGAACC